>NC_134573.1:114438954-115038954 GCF_050947875.1 Dermacentor variabilis
TTTGTTGCTGTTACCATTTACTGCATCATGAAATGAATTGTGAAATTACTCAACAGCAAAGCATTATTGCTACGTTATTTTCCTCAGATATGTATTACTATTGCATGGATATGCAGTAAACAGAACGAACTAGCCTGCCACATTTCAGTGCCTCCTCTGCAGCCCTTCATACATTTCTTATCGGCACTAAAAATTGCTTTTAAAATTTTATTTTGTCGCCGTCCCTGCTTGTTGCATTGAAAACATCAGCAGCGATCCTGACAACTCGCTCGAGGAGGAAGAAAAGAGAGGGAAAGACCCAGAGGTTAATGAGTTCTCTCGATGTGCGCTCTAGGGAGTAGGGTGACCGTATATGGGTGTAACGCACGAGACTGTTGTTACTTATCGTCTGGGTCGTCCTCCATGGAGCGCAGCGCCTCAGTGTTGCTGGGACATGGCGAAAACACTCCCGGTTGGTCCAATGAAAAGCCAAAGAAACAGACAGGCCCCCGGGAGGGGCCTGTCCGGACATACGCATTCTGGAGGCTTTTGCGTGGCTATGTCTCGGGCGTTCTTCTGCAATTTTCGCCAAATTCACGTTTCCAAAGCACCTGCTACAGCTTGTCTCATACATAAGGTAACTGGTTACATATAATTGATTGCTTAACAAAGTGATTGCAGCGAGCGTTACCGACAAAATAACGTAATCAGTAAATTACAAAACGACCAAGAAGTGTACTTCATTACAAGTAATTATTGCATGTATTTCGTTACGTACAGGTTCCGAACTTCGTTGTCATCCGAGCCAACCTTGCACCCGCAGATTTCGCACCACTGAACTCTCTACTGCCTTCACATGCATACTAATTCCTTGGCACGCCATACCTTACTCTAGCTGACAACCGTTAATTTGTTCTACCCATCTGTTAGACTTTCTAAACTGTTCCTTTCATCTAGGATAGCGCCTACTCCCAACTCATGCCTTATATGTTGTTCTTTACCTCTTAATTTCACCAGCAAAACCAATTTAACGTATCAAATAATGATTTCGTTTCAATCACTGGCTGGGCAAACTTTTGCGTACCTTCACGCATGTTCCCACCGCTATAAGAAGTGATAGGAATTGCGGTAAACTTGCTTCATAGAACATGAAAATGCACTTTTTTGCTAAGTGTATACGCGGTACCTGTACCTTCCCCAAGGCCCAATGGAATGGGCCTTGGGGAATTCGCAGCTCTAAGAATTATGCATCTCTTAGGCACGTCATGCTATAGTGATCAGGTCGTTAGTGAGGAATCAACCTGTGAGCTCCTAACTTGCGGTTACAAACACTTGTGAATGATTTACGAGCGTTTCCCTCAAGGAGGTTTAAGAAAAAAAAATTCTGGAGTGGAGATGATGTTTTAAAGGTGAAGCCGGCCACCTCCACCTTACGAGGAGAATCGATTAACGTTTAGGTTTGGCGGAGAACAGGAAGCGTTTTTTCTTTCCCACTTCCAATGGCATTCACTTCCAATGACATTCACAAACCAAGTTTGCCGTACAGATACTTCTCGATGTGCCTGTCTGTGTCGTTGGTTTTAGGATGAAGCTTGAAAGTCGTGGCAATCTGTATAGAAGATCAGGGTGTCACTACTCAGCCTAATGCAATATTTTAGCCACAATCAACATTCTATTATTTTCCGATTAGTCTAAAATGTATATTAACAGATCAAGTGCAATTGAACTGCGACTGTTCTCCGTGAAGTTCAGCTCGCTTTCAAGGGTGAAGTAGAGGCAAGCGCTGGCTTCACCTCTGCTGGTAAGGACCTGCGAGGGCTGCCATTCCAGCAATTTTCTTTTAAACCTCCTTGGTTTTACCTACTCGCCTCATCAGTTTCTTATCAACTTCACCTCGTCGTGCACCACATATTGAACCGCATTTCATTTCGTTCAGCTCTTTTGTATTCCTATTCCTGTAAAAGTACAAAGGTTGCCAGATTGAGTACGCAGCAAATACGTGAGGCAATGGTGGCCTTACCCGATGTAGAAAAGAGTGGGGCCTGGGAATGAATACATTTATATATTATGCAAAGATCACTGAAGCGAAGCCAGTAGTCATGGGCACTTGCTCGAACTTGTGGAAAATAAGCCCGTCATCCCATTAAATTATGGTGCAGCAGCTTTTCGGTAATTTCGCGTCGCATCTTTCTTCCACGAAAACAGCGCGTGCTCCAGCTTTGCCCCACATGGCCAATTGGCTGCGCCAGTGAAAAAGCGCGCACAGCGCGTCATACGCCAAAATGGTATACGATCACGAACGTCCACGTTTCCCCGCCACTTGGCTCACCAGGTACCCGCCGTGGTTGCTCAGTGGCTGTGGTGTTGGGTCGCTGAGCACGAGGTCGCGGAATTGAATCCCGGCAACGGCGGCCGCGTTTCGATGGGGGCGAAATGCGAAAACACCCGTGCACTTAGATTTATGCGTAAATAAAGAACTTTAAAGAACCCCAGGTCGTAGAAATTTCCGGAGTCTTCCACTACGGCGTGCCTCATAACCAGAAAGTGGTTTTGGCGCGTAAAAGCTCATATTTTAATTTTTTTTTAGCTCACCAGGACCGACTCCTGGAGAGAAAGCTTCCACCCGTAGACCACACGTGACGCGGCAAGCGGTGCGTCGACCAGGCGAACTGCCTGGTGGGCGGCCAGTACGGCTCGGCGACCGCAGCGCCATCTGCCATTGGCCACAACCACGGTGTGCTGCGAGCCGGCAACAGGCCGCCACCGTACGCTGGAGTCCCGAAAGAGTGATTAGGCTGCGGCCGCCACAGTGGCGGTGCAGGCGACCAGCGCGTCATCGTCTCCATCCACCGCTGCTCGCGACGAGCTGCGGCCGCCTGCTGGCAGCATTCGCCGCAGCAGCTTCGGCAACGGCAGGTGTTGTCGTCCCAACCGGCGCCAGGCCACGACCCGTAGCTGGAGACGGAAAACACGGGCAGGGGAAAAGGAGGGGGGGGCGGGCTGTACCTTGGCAAGCTGTACCTTGGTGGGCTGTACCTTGGTGGGCTGCAGGAAAAGGCAAACCAAGCACACACGAAAAACTAAATTTCGAGAACCTCTATGTTATGCGCACGATACACGTAGGTTACTTTGCCTTGCTTGAAATCTTTTTAGCTCGCCTTTTTTCTTTTTTCCGACCAAGCGGCGCCAAACGTCATGTGGAATGGAACTTATATATATACAATATATGGATCTCGGAACCTTAAGTCTCTCCAGTCAGCATGCTTTGGGGAGGAAGCGTAATGTTTGAAAACTTGCTGGCTGTCCTGTCATTTGCGAATGCTCGAAAGAATAGCCCGCAAATTATGGGCACCAGAGACGCAAATGTCCGCTCATTTAGGGCTCGAGAAAGATGCCTGCGTCGACTGATGCCCTGACATATGTCACTAAAGGGACGATGATCGCACTCGAAAGTAAAATCTTCGCGATCGAGGCTGTCTGTCACAAAATTATTTGTTCGCGGGCTATTTGCTACATTATTCCTGAGTACTCGGTTTGTGTAGCGCAAGTGGACAGGACATAGAGGAGCACAAAGTGACGTAGACGGACACTGAGTTGCAACAATTTCATTTTGGGGTCGACAAACCAATATTTATACATGGAGACATGTTATCTGATAACAAATACACATTGGAGGGGACCATTCAAAAAGTTCAGTTCTTTATCGCTAATATTTACAACAGTAGATGAAGTAGCCCAAATTAAGAAAGCTGGGGATGTCTACTTGAGCGCCCTTAGCGTAAATATTAGGGATAAAAACTTCACTTTCTGAATGGTCACCTCTGATGTGCTCTTTGATAACATATCTATAAGTTGGTTAAACGATTCCGAGATGAAATAGTTTGAAGTCAGCGCGCGTCCACACCGTTCGTGTCTCTCCATGTGCGGTCCATTTTCGATGGGCAAACCCAGTTTTCAAGAACCTCTCGTCAGCCTCGTTTCCGGAATTATCAGTAACACCGGCACGGAGATGACACGTA
This sequence comes from Dermacentor variabilis, assembly GCF_050947875.1. NCBI lineage: Eukaryota > Metazoa > Arthropoda > Arachnida > Ixodida > Ixodidae > Dermacentor > Dermacentor variabilis. The sequence continues at coordinate 114,442,953 of NC_134573.1, forward strand.
GTCTCTTTTCAGAATCTTTTATTAACCTATACTGGCGTTACTGAAACAGTACTCTATGACAATGTGCGAGAGATTTCAACTAAACTCGTTATCACTAAGAAGCACGTTCATCGATTTACTTTATTTCAGCCAAGCATCTTGCTTACTAGTCTGTCTTTCAACGGCGGTACGCGACAAATAACAATCGCGAGGTTGATATTGACTAAATTACTGTCGTTTTCTTTTTTTTTTCAATGTAGCACTACGTAGAGTTATCAGGTATAAAATATGATTCGCACAATGAAGTAATCACATGAAAAAAATTAATTCCCGTCGTAGTAAACCGAGCAGTACCGACAACCAGCTTTCTGAGCTCCGTGTAGTATAGTCGGTACCTTGGTTCGAAGGGGCCCGGTTGCCATTGACGCCAGTCGCGCAGGCGGGGAGGCGCCGCGACGGGCGCAGGCATGCTTCGCTGTGAGTTGGCATTCCAGCTGGAAACTGGAGATGGAACTCCTGCAAATGCAACGCGCCCAGTGGGACCGGTGTTATAGCGCTGGAACTCGGGATTCGGTGCGTAGTCTGACGGCTGCCGAGGAGCGGGGTTTCCCGTGTCACCGCGTGGCTGTGGGTAAGCCGGAGCTTGCGTAAAACCTGAAGCCTTTGGCGGAGCTCTAGCCAAGGGAGGAGGAGGCTGTTGATAGGCTGTAGCCTGCGCAGGGGCTGAAGCCTGTGGGTAAGCAGGCGCCTGAGGATAAGCAGCAGCTTGCGGGTAAGCCGGCGCTTGTAGGTAGCCTGCACCCTGTGCGTAAGCTGGTGCCTGGGTAGGAAACGGGGCGGTGGTGTCCCAGTAACCAGGCGCATAAAACGGTCCTGCTCCACTTTGGCGCTCGGTGTCGTACACGCTGCCCACTCTGTCCCTGTTGCGGCCTCTTTGAGGAGCCCTTTCATAGCTACGCCTTCCTCCCTGACTGTCACGGTGGCTTCGCGGCCGAGAATGGCCACGAAAGCTGGCGTAAGAGTTGCCCGAGTCGTCGCTACTCGTCGAATAACTGCTTTCGTCGCCGTCGCGACTTGGTCGGCCACGCCAGCGATTCCCTCGGCCGCTGTCTCGCTGTCGCGAAAGCGGTGACGGCGTGCTGTCGGGTGAAAGGTTTGCCGACAAAGGTTCCTCGCCTAGTGCGGACTGAGGCACCGGGCGCGGACCTGAAGGCAGACTACCGCGTGGTTGCGCAGAACTCGAATTGACAGGCAGCCTTCCCTCTGGACTTCCGGCGGCAGCTGGTTCTCGACCGGAGCTGGCGAACGCCAGCTTGGCAGGTGGACGCGGTCTTCGCGCCGCCGCAGAGCTGGCCGCCACTGGTGCCGGACGAAAATCGGAGCTCGCTTTTTCTTCCTCTTGATTGTTTTTTGTGGAAGTTTCATTTGTGGCCTGCGACTGCTTCTTTCCGGTAGGTGGCATTGCCGACGTGGCTGCAGACTTTCCTGTCCCCTTTTGCTGCGACATGCTCCGAGCAGAAGCAGGCTTTTGCGGATCTCTACTTGACGGCGCCTTTATGCCGGACTCACCACCTTCCGCCGTTCTCTGCGTCTCTTCCTGCGTCTTTTCTATGCGGTTAAGGGCGATGTCGGTTTCCTGTATGATGTCGTCGATGTCTACAGGAATGTCAGAGGTGCTCCTCACGTTCTCTACTGTGCCGTAGCCTTCCTCAGAAGAAGATCCCTGTTCAGGCTGCCTTTCGCCCGGTGTGGCTAGCAAGTCGTCGATGTCACTCCTGAAGAACGCCTCCGTGCTCTGATCCTCTGATGTGTCATTCTTAATGTCTTCGCTCTCGTCCGCGGCAATGTCGTCAATACCAGACTTGGAAGTCTCCTGTCGTGTCAACCTTTCTTCCTTTCCTGACGTGCCACCGGTAGACGGTTTCATTTCCCGTCCAAGAAAGAACGTCGGGCGCGTGGTCTCAACGCGCGCGGATTTGAAGGATGATAATGACGATGGTGATCGCCTCATACTGTGGCGCGTACCTGCAAAGGGACATTGGCCAAGAATATGGTGGCGCAGGAGAAATGGTGATGATTGAGCGTGCTTCTAAAGATCAATAATGAAACAAGGAGGAGAAAATAAGCAGTGTGATCGAAGTCAGACGTCGGTAAACAAAAAGAATTTAAGTCTACCAATATGTGACAGAGAAAGAAACATATAATAGTACAATTATGTTAGCGATTCATTATGTGGGAGTCTCAAATTAATTTTAGAATAAAAAGAGGAACAGCGCAACACAAGACGATCGAATAAAGAGCATAGGAAAGCGCTCTCTGTCCTGTGCTCTTTACTCGCTCCTCCTGTGTTGCGCTGTTCCTCTTTTTATTCTAAATATGAACCAACGAGCCCCACTGAACACAGTGCTAACGTTCAATTATGTTACCATGGCACTCGATACATTTTGTGTGTGTGCCATAGATCTTCCGAAATTTAACGGTGCACGAATAGGGTTATTTTGTTTGTTCGTTTGCTTGTTTGTTTGTTTGTTTGTTTGTTTGTTTACTCGCTTGCTTGCTTGCCCTCTAGCTGCTTGTTTATTCTTTCTTTTTTCGCTCAGCGCATCGTGAATTATATAAAAACATCTTAATTATGCGCTTTAATGAATATTGTTGCATGTATAAAGTTATTTACGATATATTTACATAGAGCGAACGTTTGCGGAGGCGGTAAAGAGCCCAGCCAGGCTGCGTCCACTCTTCGTCGTCCTTAGGACCGTCGTCGTTCTCTTCCTTGCCTCATCGTAGCACGACCCCCAGTGCGTCAAACGGGACCGCCATCCAATGCGTGGTAAGGTTTCAGCCGTGCGACACGAATGACATCAAGTGAGGTGAGGCCAGACGCCATGGTATAGCTGACGAGGACGTTCTCATAGGTGACATTGGTGACGATGTAACACGCGGTAAGGGCCCTTGAAGCAAGGAAGGAATTTTTCCGAGAGCCCCACTCGACCGGAAAGGAACCAAAGGAGCACAAGGGAACCTGGTGAAAAGTGTTCGTCATCGTGCCGCTGATTGTAAACGCGCTTTTGATTTTCTTGTGATGCCAACAGACGGGCAACCTGCCTTGCGTGGTCAGCATCGGCAATGCCGTCGCGGGAATACTAGCTCCTCGAGGCATTAGCAGAAGGAAATGAAGCGTCCAAGGGCAGTGCGGGGTCGCGACTAATCAACTGGTAAAACGGCGAATAACTGGCAGTTTCGTGGCGTGAAGAACTGTAAGCGAACGTGCCGTAGGGTAGCGCAATGTCCCAGTCACGGTGGTCGGGCGAAACGTACTTAGCATGTCGGTGATGGTCCAGTTCAATTAATCAGTCGGGCCATTGGTCTGAGGATGCTTGTTTGTTAAAAACAACAGTTACGTGGCGCTCGTAGATTAACGGAAGAATGCCACACCCTGTAAATGATGCGTGTGTAAAGATTTGAAACCATTCCTGCCGTTGATCCTTGATGTGGACAAGTAAAGATCTATGTGCTTTCTTATGTCTTATTCATTTGTTTGGACAGATTTCCCCTAATTAAATAATGGATAGAAGTTGATTTCGTTAGCTAGCATAAGAAATAGACTCTTGGACATACACCGTGACATTAGGTAGCTGCTTGGGACAAGAATGTATTTTTTTTTTTTGAAACTGATAAAGCTAACTAGCGGCACCTCAAAAGCTTTTCTGGACCATGGCACAATTTTGGGCAAATCGTTTCGCATAACATTCACCAGATAGTTTCTGATGCGCCTTGGACATGTTACATTTGTTACATTTGTTGGGGCCTTCAAGAGAAGCGAAATCTAGGTCTTCAGGCATTCGTCAACGAGTTAAACCAATTAGGTGCAATTCGAACACATTCATGCAAAGCAGAAGCCGCTGTAAAGCAAGACAACGCCACGCACTAGCCGTGATACAAACCGACCACTCAGTCCTCATGTGCTCAAACGAGGACACACGTTCTTCTGCATGCGATTACTCACCTAAGAACACGGACAGATTATCTTGATTTATTTTAACATTTAACGGGCAGAGTTATAAACAGTGTCATAAATTTTGACCACGTTAAGAAAAGCTGTTGTGGTGTAGAAAAATATGAAGTGCACATGAATAGTCCCACGTCAAACACGTTAGCTTCTTAGTTGTTTGTTGCGGCTGTAAAGAACACGCAAAAGTGGAAGAACTGATATCCATGCCGAATAACATGTCCGCAATTTTTGTCGATTCAGTTTTTTCTTTTCTTTTCGATCTTGTTTAACATATCAGCAACAGGCATTTATTTTTCTTTGCTTGCTTTATTGTCATCGTTTGATAACACCAGGGCCATAATTGTCAAATGTCTGGAGATATGTGCCGTCGTACTTCCCTGTGCATGCGCCTGTCACCGATATCGTCTGCTCGACAAGCAACATACATCTCCTTCGACCGCGTGATTCAGGCAGCTTACAGCCACAGGCGAAGAGGCTGTGCTCGTGTCATCCACTACTGCGGCTATGCCTCGCTAAGTCAAAAGAAGGTTTCGCGTCGTTTGTGCTCCAACATCGCGTCGAATCTGCGTGCTTTCTTTTCCGTTCCGGATAATTCGTCCGCCATCCCAAGGGAGTGGAGAGTGGTGCGTCACGGTACACTGGTGTAGGAAGGGGAAGCTGGAGTCGGGCCACACCGATGTTTTCCTGATGATCCCAAGCATTCTGGGACGCGCACGTGCACTATTCGCGCCCAGCACGTGTGACTGTGGTGGGCCCAACACGAATAGGGAGCGAGCAAGATTGCAAGATTGGATCGTAGGATGGATACTAGCTGCGTTGTGAGTTAACCATGTAAGCTTTCTAATGCGTGAAAAGATGAAATGATATTTGGTATCGTTTTGTTGAGGAAAGGAGCCATTGCTCGATCGTAGATGGCGATGGCGTAGATGGCGCCATTGTTTCGACGCGCATGACACAATTGGAGCTAAATTTAACCTCGCGCGCGGCGTTTACAGGGGTGTAGCTCGCCAGTACGTTTGTGCGCCCCAGCGGGAATGGTTGTGCTTGAGATCGCACTATTCCGTATTATAAATACGACAAGTCCACTTGTCGAAACGTTGGCTCCCGCTTTTACCTTGTTCTCGTTTTGCTTATAGTAGTCTAGGTTATTCTGGTTAACTTAAAATCAATTAATTCTCTCATTTATGTCTGACTTCATTCGTAGCCTCTTGTGTGAGCTTGCCAGCTTTGTGTGAGACGATTTATTTGACAGTTCATGCCTCCCACTTCGTCTCGTGGTAGCAGAAAGGCTTTCTTAAAACCTTTTTTCAAACTTATTTTTGATAAGGTGGCGCATAGCCAATTAGGCATATGTGGAGTCCTCTCGATGAAGGTTCTTCACAGACACACTTTCGCATTCCCACCTAGTACGTTCCTTGTCGTATGGTGCGTTTCCATCATGTGATATAACTATATCATTCTCTGGAGTCTCGTTTGTAAAATGTTTAGGACTATAAGACATGTTTTCTGCCGCAAGTTAAAAAACACACAAAAGGAAGACACATACAAGACAACGCTATGTTGTCTTCTGTGTGTCTTCCTTTTGTGTGCGTTTTAACTTGCGGCAAAAAAAACATGTCTTTTAGCAAGCACCAACTAGGCCAACAAGCAGTTATGTTGCAGTATATTACTCTGTGTACTTAATGTTGCTTTTAAGGATATTTACTATCTCTGCGTGTTACAAGCGTTTATGTACGTCCCGTCAACGCTGTAACGGGAGCCGAGTTCAAAAACGCTCGTCCGCATATCCAAAGCGGAGCGCTCAGGATTCCCTTTGACGCCAGGGCAAAAATGAATTCTCCCAACTAATTTCAGTGCGTTAAATGTACCCACTTATGTATATGCACTAAAATTGAATAAATCTTCAACTTCAGCTTCAACTTAAACAACTCCACTACGGCGTGTATCAGAGGACTCTGTAGGCCTGGGGCATTCAATTATATGGCTAAATTAATCAACAACAGAGCATACTTGCACAGCGACAGCGCATAATAAACTTTAGCTGTTTCATGTCTTAACCATTTAATGTTCATGTGTATAATTCACGTGCCTCCAGGTCACCGCCATTGGCAATGAGAAATACTCATAAGAAGGGGGCCAAGTGAGTGAAAACTCTGAGATAAGAAATATAGAATTGTGTTTTAGACGACCTGTATGAGTGCAGGAATGTCACGTACAAATTCGACGTCATCGCATTATTTTTTAATGCCTTAGCATTCTAAGGGTACCTCACGCACTTTCCGGGGATAGCTATCTATCTATCTATCTATCTATCTTTCTATCTATCTATCTATCTATCTATCTATCTATCTATCTATCTATCTATCTATCTATCTATCTATCTATCTATCTATCTATCTATCTATCTATCTATTTTTGTAACTATGTATCTATGTATGGTTGTATCTAACCGTTTTGCCACCTACCTGAGTCAACTGGTAGTCCGCGTTTGAATGGTGAGTGCATCGGGCTGTTGTGCTAAGGACACAGGGCTCGAAACTAACCTTCAGGCCAACTTGGGTCATTGAGTGTGAGGCAATCTATACATTCGTGCCGCTCTTCAACGAACCTCTTTCACGGCGACCCATGTCTCTGTAGATGCGGGACAGAGTAGGCACCGCTGTTCGAAGAAACTTCTCGGCGTCGACTTGGAGCGCTGGGCATGTGGCACTCTGTCTGTGCTGGTGTTCATTGAACCATGTTCATGCCAACTTGGGTGACTGAGTATGCGCCAGTAGGTGGGTGCCGCTCTTCAAACAGCTTCGTCAACTTTGGTAACGAGCTGTCTGCCACTGGGAATGCGGCCCTCTACAATGACGAAAAGTTGCCCTAAATTTCCGCGATGCTGAGCGTAATCCAGTCAACGTCCCAAGGCTTCCTCAAGGACAGCTACCCGACACATTGTCAGGTTGCGCCACAAATGCAGTGGGTCTGTGCCGCTTTCTAATAAACCTCTCGTCAACTTGGGTGACTGAGCATATTCCACAGAGTGTGCTGCAAACGAGGGAAGAATTCTCAGCGTTCGCAGGCACCAGTGCGCCACGCCTCTCGTCTTGGAGGCCATGCGCGGACTTCTCGGCAGTGACACTAGGTGGCGCAGCGTGTCCAGGAGAAAAAAGAAGAAAAGCGCGAGAGAGGAGTCCGGTAGCCGCACGACGTATTTCCCGGCTTGCGTGCGCCATGCATTTCGGGGACCACGCTCAGGCTTCTCGGCGGTGGCGCTAGATGGCACCGAGCATTCTTAGAAAAGCACGACAGAGAAGTGCCTCTGCACTACACGCCTGATATATAACTCGTTTCGACTGTGGCGATACGTTGGTTTGCGATATCGATTCAATGATAAACGCATTTCCGTCGAGGGTCGTCGTGCCGATTTCCTTTGTTGTTCCTCACGCATATTTGTAATACATACTGGCTTTGAGATTATCTGACTTTAACCAATTACTAATTATTAATTTATGAATTATTAAATATACCGCTGCAATATAATTATTTGCTTCTTCCGGTTACTTGTGGTAAAGGTTTTTCTACCTTGTAACATGCCCGAATTACGATGAGCACAGCGCTCACAGCACAGTTTAAACTAGTTATTTGTTTAGTGCGCCTTTGTAAATGGTGTGCAGATGCTAACACTTATCTAATAGAGCGCCCACAATGCATCGCGGATCAGGGCCGGTGATTTCAGCTCCTTGGTATGTCATCACGAAGGCGTTCAGTGCAGGGTAACCAGTATACATGGACACAGCAGCGTGCCCGTCATGTTCTCACTCGGTCTTCACGTACAGTAGTCGTTCTACACACTGAACACCTTCGTAATGCGTCGTAGAATCTTCACCGCCGTGCACACTATGACCACTTTGACCACGATACATTTTGAAGGAGTTCCTGTGATTTGCCTTAAGTTGAAGCTTCCTGGGGAATGAAAAGAACTTACAGTAGTCACCACCTAGATTTCCTGAATACCAGAAGCACCTTGAGAACATCACCTCACGCCGAAAGGCGTATATGGTGCGGAGTAGGCCAGAGTACTTTTGAAAAAGGCTGTACATAATGTTCGGAGCGTGGGCCGAGACAAGATGGCTCATAGCGTAGAAAGTGTAAACTTTTTAGAGGGCAATATGTGTTGTGATTATATCTACATCGTCCATTCTTCTATGTATGATTTCTTGCTGCCTTTCAGCTCCCGCTGTATGGCTGCGGTAGCTTGAATATATTGGGATCTCGTCGGAGGAGTCAACCTCCATAATTCCGAGTAAGTCTGCAACCGCTCTCTCAAGATAAGCATAAAATTTTTATTGTCGGGCGTACGCTGGCTGCAAGTTGGCGCTCCGAAGTGAGCGCGAGGCTTCCACGGTCGTCCCTACGGCTTCCAGCTGGGGTCGAAGTTCTTGCGGAGTCCCTGCCAGCAGGTGTAGTACTCCTTGTCGAGCGCCTGCGACTCGTGCTCAGCCCACGGCGTGACCGCCATGCTGAGAGAGCTCTCGAACATGAAGGCCTGCGAGTAGTAAACGAGCGTTACTCAATTACGTCATGCTATATTGATTTCTGACATTAAAATTTGAGGGCGGTTGTGGACAAGTACCACATCGCGGTGCCGGATGAAAGCATATTAAATGTGTGTGAGTGTGCGCGCGCGTGTGCGTGTGTGTGTCTGTTGTATCAATTAGAGGGCCTCGTAGGTCGGAATATTATTAGCAAAGCCCTCCATTACCGTAATTGCGTATTAGGCAGATGGTGCTCCTTGATGTCCGTCAAAAGTTTAGAAAATACGCCCACACGGACTCCGTTACCGACAGCACTTATTGCGCCCTTGCCGGGAAACGCAAACTTCGTTTGCGCATGTTAGCTTTTGCTACTTTGTTGAGTAATAAACTTGTTTCTTAGTAACTAGCTTTGTTGCATACAACTGAAACCGCGCATCCTTTGTACAGCACGTCTCGGTAATGTCCTTGTATAGTGATATTACGCATTTACTGTGCGTGTGGCTTGTTAGTTAGATTTATTATCATTATTGACGTAACTTTCACATGTACAGGTGATGGTCTCTGCGTTAATGCAGATGGAAGGGATCGGCGCGGGACGATGCGGACTGAAACGATGATCTTCTTGAGAGATAATCGGAAAACATTTTAAAGAAACAAATTCTTCTAGGAAATAATAAATATGTGACTTCGGTTTCAGTAGTTATTTCGAGTTATTTTCAGTACTAACAACAAATAAAGAAAGTATCTTGAATGGCGAATAAAAAAAAGATGTCATGACGCTGCAGCAACACCATTTTCTTAGTGTCTTTTTTAATGAATGAATGAATGAATGAATGAATGAATGAATGAATGAATGAATGAATGAATGAATGAATGAATGAATGAATGTGAGGTTTTACGTGCCAAAACCACGATTTCATTATGAGGCACACCGTAGTTGGGGACTCCGGATTAATTTGGAACAACAGGGCATCTTTAACGTGCCCCCAATGCGCGGGACACGGACTTTCTTTTATTTTTTTGCATTTCGCCCCTTGGAACTTCGGTTTCTCCTATCTTCATGTTTTGGGTCCTGTGGTACAAGGTTCCCATTGGCTGAAGCGCCACGGATTTATCCTTGCTTTCTGTTTCTTCTGATTGATTGATTGATTGATTGATTGATTGATTGATTGATTGATTGATTGATTGATTGATTGATTGATTGATTGATTGATTGATTGATTGACACGAACGCTGACACAACAAACCCACTATGTCGCCGGCTTCTCTACGACGTTCAGTTGTTAAATGAACGAACAATGATCACAGGTGAAGCTATATTCCTTCGGCTATTCAGAAGTTGCCTTGCATGAAAGCGACATGTAGAATGCCAGAGAACGGCACCAAGCATTCGAACTCTGGCTTTCTGATACCGCTTGGCGCAAGCACCATGATGCGACGAAACTGTGGCCATCTAGCGTGCGCTGTGCGAGACACGGTGGGGCTCCTATATCGTCCGTTCCTTCTCGTCCCTGTCTGTTTCTAATGCGCGTAGTTTCCCATTAAGGATCACTGCAAGGAACTCTGGTGCGGAAATCGCACTGCTAACGCAGGAACGATGGTCAGCACGCGTGTGTTTCATCTCCGTTGTAGCTTCAAACTACCTTATGTCGTTATTTGTTATTTATTACTTTTTATCTATATTTCCAAGCACTCGTGGCTTTCTAAACGCCGCCGTTCAATGAGCCTCTGTGAACACGCGCAACCATTGCGGACTGTCGCATTTATAACGCAATATCTCATACACAACGATCAATTTGCAAAGTCGCGAAGTATACAGTTTCAGGCCAGAAGGACAAAGTTTATAGCCACACTTTTGTATAATGCTCGTCATTTCCATGTTAGCTGTACCGGCATACTTAACCTCTCCAACGAATACTAGCGCCAAATTTTCTTCTAGTGCTTTCTTGTACGATGCTCTACGCGGTTGCGCTTCCGTTATTCCCCGTGATCCAGTAACGAAGGAGCTGCAGTGGGAACAATAAAGTTTCCTACAGAATTTTCTACGATTTCCTACAGGTGCCATAGTGTCTACGAGAGCTACAAGCACCGCAGTCCAGCCATCATGAGAACGATGAGCTGTACACGAATTTGCCAACAAGCTTCGTCTTTCTGGCTTCAAACGGCTTTGCGACTCCTGGAACGGATCGTTTTCGACGATATCGCGTTGTAAATGCAACAACTCGCAACATGCGTTCATGCGAGCGGGGACTTTCTCGCCTTCGCATGTTTAGAAAACTGCCATTTCTCGGAAGGAATTTCAGAAAGATAAAGCGTAACGGATAATTTTCGCAAGCATTCCGGAAGCCACAAGCACGAATATCAGACAAATTTACGGACTAACCATCGTTGCCACGGCAACTGAACAACCGCAGTGCCAGAGTTCCCTCTAGTGACTTTTGTAGGAAAATTTCACTGGGAGCCTGTGGCTAGGCGTGGCCTTCCCGAACTCCTATTCATTCCGCATTGGAATGGCCGACAGCCCTACTTGCGACACCTGCGCCTGCGAGGAGACGATTGAGCACCTCCCCTGTGACTGTCCCCGTCACAAAGTGCCAAGAAAAATGCTCGTGACCGCGCTCGAAAAACTGGACAATCGCCCCTTTACAAAGAAAAAAGCTATAGGACACTGGTCCAGACGAGCTTCGGCACTCAAGGCCTTAAGGGCTTTGCTGAAGTTTTTAAAGACATGCGAATTGTGCGACAGTCTTTGAGTGCGCGTAGTATTGCGTTACTGTGAATTTTCCGGTTTCCTTTTTTTTCCTCTTCTTCTTTCTCCTTTTATTTTTTTTACCCCTTTCCCCAGCAAAGCGTAGCCAGCCGGTACTTACACTGGCTAACTTCCCTGTCTTTCCTCCCCTTTTTCTCCCCCCCCCCCTCACTGGGAGAAGGTGCTGATCAAGTAGGTCGGCCTCCTGCATGAACTGAGCGCTACAAAGTGAATGTAGCAGCTGCCTGCCTGTACGTAGTGAGCGAAGTGGTAGAAAACTATATTGGAGCGCCAACGGACCTGGTTAATAGCACACTTATGTACCGCGTGATATTGCAGAGAGCCCTGTTCTTTCTATATGCTGTTCGCTGTTGTTTGGAGTCGGACTGCTGCTACGATCTGTTGGGAACTCGGCGCTGACGCCCGTGGTTGTACCTGGGTCGCAAGCCCCAAGGGTAGCGTTGGCCTGGCGGCCTGGGGTACAACTGGAAGCATCCGAAGGTCCCGGCAAAGCATGAGTCGACTGGTAACAACAAAACAACTTGTTTATTTTAACATCGCAAAGAGTTGGCGGTCAGGTTGACCGAAGTAGAGAGACGGGAGAGCACTTCACTCAACAGAAGAAATCGGAGCCCTCCTTTTGGCGTCCGGGGGCAGCTGTTTTTATACTCTCGCAGTTGAGGGCAAGAAGGAACCCCTCAAAAGACGAGCACGTGAATGTACAATGGGCTAATGGTGACGCACACTGTCGTAGCGATGCCGTAGCACCATGTCGAGCACGATCTCGTAGCACCCTGTCGAGCACGATCTCGTAGCACCCTGTTGTAGCGCTGCCGGTCGGGCACAATGACTGTAATGAGAGGATGGTCCCTGCTTTGGCATCGCCTGTTTCGGGCACAATGACTGGAATGAGAGGATGATCCCTGCTTTGGCATCGCCTGTTTCGGGCACAATGGCTGTAATGAGGGGACGATCCCTGCTTTGGCATCGCCTGTTTCGGGCACAATGACTGGAATGCGAGGGTGATCCTTTGCGGTCGCATCGCCGCAGTCGCGCCTGGAAACACCTGGCGATGAGTGTTGCGGCGACGACGATCGGGCCAAAATGTCTGCCGCCCTGCCGCAGTCGCGCCGGCAAAACCACGTGTCGCAGGCGAAACGCAACAGACCGCCCCGCCGGGGGAAGGAGATCCCGATGGACAGGGGACTGCATCCGCTGGCCGGAGGGATGTCGCTCGATGATGCTCATAACCGAAGTCGGGCGTCCCTCGACGTTTCTTGAGCGCAGCGCACAGAGAAGGCCTCGTTCTCTCGTTCAGGTTCGCACGGGACACTGCAAAGTGACTTCGGGAGAGTTCACATTTTTGTTCTCGTTCCCGGCAAGCGTTAGAACTACGCTGAAACTCAACCGCTCAGTCCGCAAGCACGGCACAACCCTCACTAAGCCCTGCCAGGCTCTTTCCCCTTTTTATACCACTGCCTAGTTCCTTACAGTAGTCTAGCATCACTCAGAACGCGTCCACAAATTGAAAAATTGCACTAGAAAGCATATCATCACTTTGAAACACTAAACAAAAGCAATATGTTAAAGAAAAATCCTGCCTCAGGAAGAAAAACATCAGTAACCAACAATTTTGAGGCTGATTCCTACGTTAGGGGCTTCGACTTAAGCCATCGGCGTTACCGTTGAGACTCCCCTTTTTGTAACGCACCTCAAAGGAATATTGTTGTAAAGCGAGGCTCCAGCGCAGGAGGCGGCCATTTTTGGGAGAGATGGTCTGCAGCCATTGGAGAGGGCAGTGATCCGTCTCAATGATAAACCTCGAGCCGGCTAGATAGCATGACAATTTCTGAACGGCCCACACGAGACACGCACACTCTTTCTCGGTGGCGCTATACGCCTGCTCACGACTGGTCAGCTTACGACTAGCATACAGGACGGGGTGTTCTACTTCTCCATTTTCCCGTTGGCAAAATACAACGCCCATGCCTCGCTCACTAGCATCGCACTGAACAATGAACCCTTTTGTATAGTCTGGCGATCGTAGCACAGGCTGGCTTGTTAGGGCACTCTTTAGGGCGCTAAAAGCTCTTTCCTTTGTCTCGTCCCAGACGACTGTTTGAGGCTCTGTCTTTCTTAGAGCATCCGTCAGGGGAGCCGCGATATCAGAGTACCTAGGGATGTACCTCTGATAGTAGCCGGCGACACCCAAGAACGACCGAATATCGGTCTTTGTGCGCGGTTGCGGAAAGTCTCGCACAGCGGCCACTTTTATTTCAGAGGGGCGGCGACGACCCTGACCAATCACGTGACCGAGGTAGACAACCTCGGCCTGTGCTAACTGGCACTTAGGAGCCTTGACTGTCAAGCCCGCTTCGCGCAGGCGGGTTAGCACTGCCCGCAAGTGTGCCATATGCTCAGACCAGGATGCGGAGAATATCGCTACGTCGTCTAGATACGGTAAAGCGAATTCTTGCTGTCCCCGCAACACTTTATCCATGAGGCTTGAAAAACAGTATGGCGCGTTCTTCAAACCAAAACTCAACACTTTAGGACGGAATGTTCCCATTGGTGAAATGAACGCCGCATACCTACTAGCCTCTTCTGTAAGTGGAACCTGCCAATAACCCCTGACAAGATCTAGGGTGGAAATAAACTGAGCGCTACTAACTTTCTCAAGGCGCTCCTCGATGTTAGGGATCGGATAAATTTGATCCTTAGTGATGGAATTAAGCCTGCGGTAGTCGACGCAAGGACGAGGTTCCTTGCCCGGTACCTCAACTAAAATCAAAGGGGAGGTATAATCACTCTCACCTGCCTCAATAACACCGAGCTGTAGCATTTTCTTTACCTCAGCCTCCATAATATCGCTCTGGCGGGGTGACACCCGATACGCCTTGGATCGTACTGGCTCTGGGGAGGTAAGTTCTATATCATGAGTAAGTACAGAAGTCCTACCAGGCCTCTCAGAGAACAGACCTTGAAACTCTTGTAATAGCTGGTGTAGTTCGGTTTTCTGCTCGGGCGACAGCGGTGCTTTACTGATAAGGTCACTAATGACTTGACCGGTGTCTTCCCTGTTCGTCACTGAGCCTAGTCCTGGAAGCTCGACCGGAAGCTCTTCAGGAACGTTTATCATCATGCACACCACTGCTTCCCTTTGTCTATAAGGTTTGAGCAGATTACAGTGGTAAACTTGCTGTGCTTTCCGCTTTCCTGGCAGACTTACCACGTAGTTAACGTCCGACAGTTTCTGAACAATTCGTGCTGGGCCCTCCCACTGCACGTCTAGTTTGTTGTTTAGCGATGTGCGCAATATCATGACCTCATCGCCAACCTCAAAACGACGGGCCCTGGCTGTCCGATCATAATAAACCTTGGCCCTCTGCTGGGCCTTTGTCATTGCTTCACCTGACAACTCCTGTGCCCTTCTTAAGCGTTCGAGGAGCTTAAGCACGTACTCCACCACGACTGGGTCGTCGCCCCTACCTTCCCACGATTCTCGAAGCATGCGAAGCGGAGATCGAAGCGAGCGACCGTACACCAGTTCAGCTGGCGAAAACCCTGTAGCCGCATGCGGCGCGGTTCTTAACGCAAACATCACCCCAGGCAGACACAGCTCCCAGTCAGTTCGATGTTCAAAACACAACGCTCTCAACACGCGCTTCATGACGGAGTGGAGCTTCTCAACGGAATTCGACTGTGGGTGGTACACTGAGCTGTGTAACAGCTTTACCCCACACCTTTCGAGAAAAGTTGTCGTCAAAGCGCTAGTAAACACTGTGCCCTGATCTGATTGGATTTCCGCAGGAAAACCAACTCGCGCAAATATGGACAGTAGTGCATTAACTATCTCAACTGAGCTGAGTTCTTTAAGCGGCACTGCTTCAGGGAACTTTGTCGCTGGGCAGATCACAGTCAAAATGTGTCTGTACCCCGTGGCTGTTACCGGCAGAGGTCCCACAGTATCAATAACGAGCCGTCTAAAAGGCTCCGTAATGATAGGTACCAATTTCAACGGCGCCCTCGATTTGTCCCCTGGTTTGCCCACCCGCTGACAAGTGTCACATGTCCTCACGAAATGGTCTGCGTCCCGAAAACACCCTGGCCAATAGTACTCTTGCAAGAGACGGTCCTTAGTTTTCTTAACTCCTAGGTGTCCGGACCACGAACCCCCATGCGACAAGCGCAACAGATCCTGACGATAGCATTGAGGCACGACCAGCTGATCGAACTCCACTCCTCTGCGGTCTAGATACTTCCGGTACAGGACTCCACCTCTTTCCACAAAACGCGCAGTTTTCCTGGCGATACCTTCTTTGACATTGCAGCGTATGTTTTCTAGGCTACCATCCTTTTTTTGCTCGGCTATCAAAGCCGACCGGCTGACTTTTAGCAACCTATCAAGTCCGTCTGACGTAGGCGCGATGAGCAAATCAGTAGATAGCTCTTCTAACTTTCCCGTGTCGGGCGTTTCCTCTCCAGTATCTGGCGCCTTTAACGTTACAGACTCAAGTTTATTCAGTTCGGGCGTGCTCGGAATATCAGCTTGCTGCGCCTCTGACCCTCTTTCGTTGTTTGATAACGTCGGCCCCGCAACCACCGCCTTTGCAGCGAGCTCCCGAACCTTCGATCTGGTTAATGCCTGAACACTAGCTTCACCAAACAAAAGCCCCTTCTCGCGCAGGAGGTGATCGGACCTGTTTGAAAATAGGTACGGGTACTGGGGTGGCAGCATAGATGACACTGCCGCCTCTGTCTCAAGCGCTCCGAAAGGTCCTTCAATAAGCACCTTTGCTACTGGCAGACACACGCTATGAGCTTCCACGGCTTGCTTGATCCACGCGCACTCGCCCGTGAACATATGGGGTTCTACGTAAGATGGGTGAACTACATCCATCGTAGCTGCGGAATCGCGAAGCACTCGGCACTCTTTCCCGTTCACGAGGAGGTCTCGCATGTAAGGCTCGAGAAGCTTCATGTTCTCGTCAGTGCTGCCTATTGAAAAAAACACAACTTTTGGTGTTGTTTCCGGACACTGCGCCGAAAAGTGACCCGGCTTCTGGCACGTATAACACACGCCCGCTCGCCTCATCTCGAACCGCTTTCTGCGTTTGGCTGCCGCCGTCTCTTTACGTTTGGTCGGACTGCTTTCGCTCGCATCCGCACTACGCGTGTCCCCCTTTAATCTCATGGGCGTGAACTTCGGCCTCTCAAACTTCGAGCCAAATTCACCCTTTTGACCGTCCTTAGCTCCGCGAGCTCGACGCGTCACAAACTCCTCGGCTAGCTCAGCGGCTCTAGCCACCGTACTCACGTCTGGCCTATCCAAGACCCAGTATCGCACGTTCTCCGGTAACCGACTATAAAACTGTTCTAGCCCGAAGCACTGCAGAACTTTATCGTGGTCACCAAACGCTTTCTCTTCTTTGAGCCACTCCTGCATGTTCGACATAAGCCTATACGCAAACTCTGTATATGACTCACTTTTGCCTTTCTCATTTTCCCGAAACTTCCGACGGAACGCCTCCGCAGACAGCCGGTACTTTTTTAGCAGACTCGATTTTACTTTGTCGAAATCCTCTGCTTCCTCTCTATCCAAGCGAGCGACTACGTCGGCCGCCTCGCCGGGTAACAAAGTGAGCAAGCGCTGTGGCCACGTTTCCCGAGAGAACCCCTGCTTCTCGCACGTTCGCTCAAAGTTAACCAGGAACAAACCAATGTCCTCTCCAAGCTTAAACGGCCGCATCAGGTCAGTCATTTTGAACAATACTCGTTCTCCTGCACCGTGTGCCTGACTTCCATTACGAGCGCGTTCCATCTCTACCTCGAGACGCTTCATTTCCAAAGCGTGTTCGCGCTCTTCTTTTTCTTTCTGTTCTTTAAGTTCACGCTCTTCTTTTTCTTTCTGTTCTTTAAGTTCGCGCTCCTGTCTTTTTGACCTCTCCTCAATAGTCTCAAGGCATTCCGACAGCTCGTCATCCTCAGCCTCTAACTCAAGAATAGCCTTTAGCAGTTCAGGTTTTCTTAGTTTGTCTGAGACATCCAGACCCAACTCTCTTGCAAGCTCCAACAATTTCGGTTTGCGCAACGACTTCAAATCCATGGCTGCTCTGAATGCTGCTTTCTCTACTGCTTACTATTGTCTTGCCGCAAACTAACCCGGCAGCAACGACAACCACAATTACCAGCTCTGTTTCTGACACTAACAAAAGCCTGGCAAAGCTCAGAAGAAGAAAGTCCCGCACTCACCAAACCTCGCAGCCAAGAGTCCAGCGCAGTCGTTCCGCTGCAGGCAACCAGTCATCACACAGGGCTCGTTGCACTGCTCCCGGATCGTCGTTGAGCTGCTCAGCATACCGTCAACTGCATCTCTTCGCTGCTGGCCTCCGTTGTCGCGATCTCACCGCTGGCAGACAGTTGTTTGAAGTCGGAGGCGATCTCACCGCTGCCAACCAGATGTTTGGAGTCGGACTGCTGCTACGATCTGTTGGGAACTCGGCGCTGACGCCCGTGGTTGTACCTGGGTCGCAAGCCCCAAGGGTAGCGTTGGCCTGGCGGCCTGGGGTACAACTGGAAGCATCCGAAGGTCCCGGCAAAGCATGAGTCGACTGGTAACAACAAAACAACTTGTTTATTTTAACATCGCAAAGAGTTGGCGGTCAGGTTGACCGAAGTAGAGAGACGGGAGAGCACTTCACTCAACAGAAGAAATCGGAGCCCTCCTTTTGGCGTCCGGGGGCAGCTGTTTTTATACTCTCGCAGTTGAGGGCAAGAAGGAACCCCTCAAAAGACGAGCACGTGAATGTACAATGGGCTAATGGTGACGCACACTGTCGTAGCGATGCCGTAGCACCATGTCGAGCACGATCTCGTAGCACCCTGTCGAGCACGATCTCGTAGCACCCTGTTGTAGCGCTGCCGGTCGGGCACAATGACTGTAATGAGAGGATGGTCCCTGCTTTGGCATCGCCTGTTTCGGGCACAATGGCTGTAATGAGGGGACGATCCCTGCTTTGGCATCGCCTGTTTCGGGCACAATGACTGGAATGCGAGGGTGATCCTTTGCGGTCGCATCGCCGCAGTCGCGCCTGGAAACACCTGGCGATGAGTGTTGCGGCGACGACGATCGGGCCAAAATGTCTGCCGCCCTGCCGCAGTCGCGCCGGCAAAACCACGTGTCGCAGGCGAAACGCAACACTGTGCGGCTTTTAGCGGCTACGGTGATTCTGACGTACTAATACGGATACGACGAAGGCTAAAATAAGCGTTTGCGCGAGCTCGAACGACGTGCAATGTGCGCCAACAGCAGACGCCCTATTCTGTGCATATTCATAATCGACGAGCTCGTGCTTGCGTGCGTGGTTTGTCATCGCAACGATGATTCGCGCTTTTCGGAAAGGGGTTCTCGAGTGAAAGGGACTCGAGTTTAATCTGTAAGTCCAAGATGTCCGCGGCCTCATGGAAGGTAAAATGTATCTCGTAATGCTCAAGCAAACGGTACTCTTTAGACTAAAGCGAAGAAGTTCGGCCGATATTTACTGAACATTTCCGTTTATGCACGGCGACTGATAGTCGAGTGATAGCACCCACGTAATGTAAGCATAACAACTCTTGTTGACGGGTAAACAAGAACGAAGAAATTATTAAATTCTGTAGTTTTTAACGTGCCAGAACTACGCTATAATTACGAGGCATGCCGTAGTGAAGGACTCCGGAATAATTTTGACCACCTGAGGTTCTTTAACATGCACCCAATGCACGGTACGTGGGTGTTGTTGCATTTCGCCTTCATCAAATTGCGGCCACCGCGGCCAGGATTCGACCCCACGCCCTCGGGCTTGGCAGCTCAACGACAAAACCGTTAGGTCACCACGGCGGGTAAGAGCGAAAAAAGGCAGGACATATTTTTTGTGCGTCTGCGTTGAAGTCATAATGTATTCACTGCGTTACGTCACCGAATCAAGGAACGATGCTTCGTACTCAGGTCATTCAGTATATAAATCCCGAAACAACTTTTGGGTCAAAAGTTAGGTACAAGGACATTCAAAAACAGGACCAAGATTTATAATCATAATAGTTATCGCAATCATCAGCCTATTTTATGTCCACTGTATAGGATGCCTCTCGCAACAATCTCTAATTAACCCTTTGTTGCATCAGCAGAATACATTATTATACCTGCATATTATCTCATCTCAGCACACCACCTAGTTTTCTCCCGTCCTCTGCTGCGCTTTCCGCACCTTAGCACCCGTTCGATTACTCTAATAATCCACCGGTTATCTGGTCTGCTAACCACATAACCTGCTTAACTCCCACGTCTTCGTCTTAATCTAAACTATAATATTAAATTTCCCGGCATCGCTTTTTCTACAGTAATTTACCTCTAAAGTTTGTTATCAATTTCCTCCTCCGTAGGTTAACGCTTCTAAATTTCTTCTCATGCACTGATCAGAAAGATACCGATCAACTGCCGTTCGTTATTTCGGGATGCGTGCACCCAATAAGCGGTACACGAGCGTTCTTGCATTCCACCCTCCTCGGAACACTGCCTTCGCGTCCGATATCGAGACCGCGACCTCGAACTCAGCAGCGCAACACCATATAACCCCTGGCCTACCGTGATAGGTATGCAGTAATCTTTGTGAGGAACCGTGTGCACTGGAGCGGTTTTCTAAGCCTTGTGGGAAAGATGTGTTCAGTGTGCGAGTGGTTGCGCCATCTGCATACACAGCGTTGTTGTTGTTTTTCTTTCATATGCTCCATACAAGCGTGTAAAAATTAAAGATATTCGAATAGGGAAATTTTCTGACCGAATCAAACGCCAATATTCGAGAAAAACGACCTCCAAATATCGAATCTAATACTTTCTTTCTCGTTCCTAAACAAAGTGAAACATGAAGTTTTGCGCGAAGCCCGTCTGGTGAAAAAAATATGAGGCTTATGCATATTTGTCAGACATGTGCGCGTAATAGCGTTCGCAATCAGGCATCCGACAACTCGGGAGCTTCTGAATGAGCAACGACTGATTTCAGTTATCTGGAGCACCAGAACAAAGTCAGTAACGAAACAAGGGAACAGCACCTCAGCCAGCAGATGCGCGCACAGTGCTCGTTGAAGTTGAGAAGTGTGATGCTATACAGCAGATAATTGCGCGTTGTACTAAAGCGGTTTAAACATGATGAAACTGGCCATATAACAAATCGAAACAACAAATACGTATGTAGGCTACCTAAAAAGCGAGGTCTTCTTGTTGGACGACAGAAAATTATCTATCTGAATTTATGTGCCCCTTGCGTTCACTAAGTAACGTGGTGCCTCGGCTCGAAGAACCGCAGCTTTCCCATACAGCGGAAGCATTTCTGAACGGTCCTCACTTCCATCGTTCTCACTCCCTCGCTGCTCAATTATGCGAAAAAAATGAATATTCGACAGTTTCAAACAGCAGGTTTCCGAATGGAATGCAAATATAATAGCAGAGACTATTCGATGCGTATTCTAAATTTCGAATCTGCGCTCACCCTTGTCGAAAACGCAGTCGAGAGCAGTACGGAACTGTTCTCGTTTTGCGTGTTACCTTTTTTTTTTCAATCATGGCTATTGGTTCGTGCTCGAAAGGAAGAATTGTCCGCAGTCTCACAGAGACAATTTTTTGACGATGAAATTATTCTCGCATTGAAAATGCGGACGTTGAGTTACCCGTGCACGCTCAATTCCGCGATGCGAAATTGGCTCGTATAACCAAAAACAAGGCGTGTAAATGTGAGCCCTACTTGTTTACTGCGTGGCGCCAAAGGTCGTATCAGAATTTGAAGGTGTTTCCTGTGTGAACGGGGAAGATACTTCACGGGAACGAACGTTTTCGTTCCTGCATATAAAGGGCCTTCAAGTTATTGCAAGGGTGATTTATGCGCGCTTTATCGGACACAAATTTTGGGAGCAAATATACTCAACAAATACATAATAAACAGAATCCTCAATTAAGTTTTCTAATTTACCGATTGTGGTACATGTTTATATAAAAACTTGAAGACAGTCGTGTTCGAAGACCTATCAATCTTGTTTAACACTTCCAGAACACTTCTGTGTCCAGATATCCATCACCAAACTTCACACCGTGTACGCTAAGTTCTCAGGCGGCCAGTCGTTCGCTTGTAGTGTGCCTTCGGACTTGTATCGCGGGCTTTAGTGCTATCTGTTTGAGGTTTCAGTAGACTAAGAAATGGACGCCCCGCCGGACCAGAGGTGCATCCACAGGGCATGGCTTCGGCCAAGCGTCAATTTGTGGGCAACCTGCTATCGGAGTAACTGTTGAGAGCCGGGAGACCGCGAGGAGGGAGTCTTGGCACAGAGACGAAACTATCAATTGACGTAGCTTATTCTTGATAGGAGGCCAGTCTAGAAGCCGGACAGAGCTTATTCGTGTTCCTAGGATGATAGCAGTGGCGCTAAGTCTAGAAACGGGCTGGCAAAAACAGGACTAGCTTCCTCCTCTCCCACCGCTGCGTCACGTGGGTAATACGTTTCCGTGTCGAGATTGCCGCCACTGAGTTCGAACTTAGCGCACTAAGCGCCAAATTTCATTATGAATGTCTCGAAACAAAAATACTGTGGAAGTGTAAAAAAATTGAAATAATTGTCTTCAATTATAACTGTCTTCGAGTTTCTAATGTAGAAATATATCATAATTGAGATACTTGAAAAGTATTAATTGTCCATTTTGTGGTAATTACGCATTTATTGTATTTGTTTGTTCACGAAAAGCCTGTCCCACAAAGCGCATAAATCACCCGCGGAATAAGAACTTGCGCAGCTATCATAATCGTAATTTCTTTTCTTGATATAACCGGTACCGAACGTATTCGAAGTTACGCTGGGCTCAAGTCTAAGCCAGTCCTCCAAATTAATCTGGTCAGAAGGTGAAAGTTAAAAAAAAAAGCACTTTCCAGGAAGGCAAGCCGTCCAAGCCAACAGTGAACGACAACAGTCACGACAGGACAAAGAGACGTGCATTACCAATCTCCATAGCCGATCATGCACTTGCCCCGGCTACTTTAGGCAGTAATGTACTGACATCATGTGCTTGATGCCATCAAAATTTGAAGAAGAAAAAGTTACTGTTCCCGCATTGCGCGAATGCAATGCGGTCACAATGGCGTACCATTACAGTGAGTCACAGTGCTGTGCAGTTGTGGCAACGGATACCAATGGCTTCAGCAGTACTGTCTTTTGGCGCGGGCGTTAGCGGCGTGCCATTTCTTTTTCAGTTCCGAAGACTCGTGACGAAACCCTTGAATATAAGCCGACCTGGGGGTTTCATAACTCATGTTAACAAATCAAAACTATCAGCCTATAGATTAGAATTAATACGGTAGTTAAACTGTGAAGGCGCTGTACAAGATGAGGGCCTTCATGACGAAGGCTTAGATGGCCTTCATCGTGAGAAAGGTGACACTTCTTAGTGAGTACCTAGTGAGTCATGGGTACTTACTAATAGCGCTTCCGTTTTGAGTCACAACTGAAGTGGAATAGCCATATGCAGGTTGCTTCCTTCCTACGTCTCGATCCTAGAGACTGTATTACGGAAGCGTTTCAGTACTGCATGTCATCTAGGGCTGTTAAGGCAGCCTTTTGCTATCTGTAACCACCATTTTCGCGGCACCACAGTCGATCCACATATATACGCGTGAAAATGATTGCGCGAATGCATTCCGCGTTTTATGACCGATTTTCTGACGTCATCGCACACAAAAATTGAGAAATTGTTACCCTAACAGAGGCTGACATGGCGGTACCCGTGTATCGGAAATAAAGTCGTCTATACTCACCATGCACTCGTCTCCGATGCGCTGCGGCGCCAGCTTGGCCTTGGAGGCCTGCTCGAAACAGTCCACGTCTGGGCCGTGAGGTGTCATCATGCTGTGCAGGCTAGCGCCACCACACTGGAAGCCCGTCTCCTGTGGACGCAAACAGAATGAAAATAGGGCTTCAACACTTACGCCAGCCAGCGTTCGCGTGCACCGTGGAAGCTTGCACCGTAGAAGTGCCTGAGTGCACAGGGGTCACTAGGAAAGGAACATCATGTGCAGTGCCAGTAAATCTGGGACTAAGGAGCTAGTAGGGGTGGGTCACACTAGCGAGGGTGAAGATTCTACGATCCTGAAAAGATGGTAATCTTCCTCAAGAACAGAATAAGAGCCGCCTTATACACCTCCTCAAACCTGGCAAGCATCCTCTAGAGCTAATGTCATCATGGATGACATTAGCAATAGGGCAACAGTGAATTCGAAGACCAACCCTGGCGTCTGGGTAAACTTCGTATCGTTCCAGGTACCACTCAAGTCTGGCGAGGACTGGGTGGTATTCTATACCGCCCAATCGCACTGGCTAGTTACGTAGGGCAGGTGATGGAACGACTGATCCTCGTGAGACTTGAATGGTACCTGGAATGCTACGAAGTTCACCCAGACGCCACGGCTGG
Source organism: Dermacentor variabilis (assembly GCF_050947875.1). Taxonomy (NCBI): domain Eukaryota; kingdom Metazoa; phylum Arthropoda; class Arachnida; order Ixodida; family Ixodidae; genus Dermacentor; species Dermacentor variabilis. The sequence goes on from NC_134573.1 coordinate 114,466,700, forward strand.
TCTTCGAAATCACTGTTGCTCTAACGACTATGTCTTCCATCTGGCCACTTACGTTGAACATCACATGACTGTGTAAACAATTATATGTCGCCATCCTCGTTGTATAAAAGGAGCGTATGACAATGTTGCTCACGACGCCATACTTGAGGTTCTCGAACTAGTTGTTCTCGGCGGTCGAGTTCATCCTTGGACACGCAGTTACTTACACATATACGATATTTATTGACACCGAAGACGGTCCCATTTATGGACACAACACGTGCAGCAGAGTTCATCAAGGTTGTGTATCAGGCAACGCACTCTACAAGCTTGTACTCATTGCCCTCATGTAACGGCTATCAGATGCGGTCAAGTTGTCAATGTGCGCCGATGATATCTGCATGTGTGCAACTGGTGTGACGTGTCTTAGGTTGCGTGCGAGGCTTCAAAAAGGTGCGATTTCAATAGCAATGTATACAAGCGAATAAGGGCTCAATATCGCGCAAGAAAAATGTGCACTGTACGTGTTTCTCCTACGTCCCGACGTAGGTTCTCTCACGTTAGGAAGCGCATACTTTTAGGGGTAATTATTCATTGTGACCCTGTTTTGGGTCCCTGTGTGGCCCACCTGACTAAGCACCTGACGGCCCACATCTTATTTGTTCACATACCTTCCGGAAGCCTTCTGTGAAGAGGGCTTCTGTACAGAAGCCGAACGTCTGAACAGTTTTTTAACTTATCCTTTTTTAGTCGGTGTTTTCACTATTTCTTTCGTTCAACGTGCTCCCTCTCGACCAGAAGAGACATCGTCAAATTAACCATTGCACGGGGTACTTTTGTCCGAGAAGGCTATTTCTCGGATATTTGCGAAGCAGCGTTCCAGTGCTGACCAATACTTGCAGAACTAAACTCCGTACAATCTAAACGGGCTCAGGCCCAGACGCTTAGGGTTTTTCTTGGGTGATATCAAACGATGCTGGTGCGTTCGTGAAAGGTACGAGCTCTCTACGTTGACAACACCACCAAGAAAAATTAAAAGACGAAAGCCAACTGTAGAAAGAAGCATCGACGCGTATTGAGAACAGCCGCAAGGGGCCCCAATGCTAATTTGCAGACTTCCACAATACGATTCCCCTTACCTCCATGTCGTCGCTTTGGAACGCTAAATAACTCGTTACAAAATGAATTGTGGCGTTTAACGTCCCAATGCTGCACATTGGGTTATGAGGGACACCGTAACGGGGTACTCCGAGTTAATTTTGACTACTCGATGTTTTTTTTTATTTATTCTGGCGCACTGAAGCACGATGCATAAGCGTTCTTGCAGTCAGGCCCCCATCGGAATATGGCCACAGTGGGCGGGAATTGAACCCTCGACCCCGTGCTACGCAGCAGAACGACGTATCCACTAAGCCAGCGCGGGAGGTATGAATGCTTGATTTCGTTTTTGATTTGAACATTTAAACAAACTCTCAGCAAAGCAAAACGAGAAAGAGCGCCTACCTTGGCTTCATACTTGCCCGTGATGAGACCCATGAACTCGCTCATACAGTTGCCTGGGTATAGAGGACAGGAAAGCGCAAACTGTGCAAACATGTCTTACTCGATTGTCTCTCATGAAGTAAATAATAGAGAAACATTTAGGCGAAATGGGAGCATGAGAACCATTCTTACAAGAGCTGGAGCTGTTAGCCTAAAGCCATATGCGTGGCATGCTATTTCAGGTGAATAGGGTAAAAAATATAATGCTAATAAAATGTCAAAGATAAAGAACATAGAAGTAAAGAATATCGAAACTGAAAAAAAAACTGAATGAACATTAATTTATGAAAGAAGGAAAGAAACAACCAAGAAAAAGAAACACGCTGCAATCAGAGAGATACGCGAAGCAAAGTCCTCTTTGACGTGAGAAAATGCCAAAAGGACCTTTGTCGGGCGAGAACCGCTTCCCAAAGACCTGAAAACATTAATATGTAAATATTTTTGTTTCACTCATGATATAGGGTCGCTAAGCCCACGAGAAGATAATGCTGAGTTTCAAAAATTCCTCAATAGCTAATTTAGGACAGCTTTAGCGCGAAAATGATCAGCCATGCAAGAACGAGAAGAAAGGAGTTTAACCGAGGGGCCCGATGTTTATTAATCATATCATGAGAAGCCGACAAACAAAGACACTAAGGAAACCACAGGGAAAATTACTTGTACTTATTAATTGAATAAAAGAAGTGATAAATTAATGGCATTAAAAGTGGATAAAAAAAACAACTTGGCGCAGGTTGGCAACGATGCCCACGTGTTCGCATTGCGCGTGCGATCGGGTAATTACAAATGCGAATTTCCCTACTTAAAGGCACGTAAAAACGCAGAATTGCTCGTATAGGATAACTGATTAACGTTAATGAAAATTTGCCGCACTTGAGAGAAAAGATTAAGTTCTAGCAACTGTATAAAGTAGAATGTTGACTTGGAACCTCATACCATTTTGCAAAAGAATGACAGAAATTGGTAACATTCACCAATACATGCAAGCACAAATTCTACGAATTCGTAATTCTGCACCAAAAACGGATATGGACATTATGTAGAATGCATATGATAAAGCACTTAAAGTTGACGAATATTTTATATGAGCTCCCAAATTACATGAAGTTGTTAGAGTGTTTACGAGGGTTTTGCAAATGTCCCACTCACAAATCAACGAGAAGAAAGGGGAACGAGGAAAGGGGAAAGGGGAACGAGGAAAGGGAGAAGAAAGGGGCCCGATCTTTATTAGTCATATCATAAGAAGCCAACAAACACTGACACCGAAGACAACACAGGGGAAATTACTTGTTCTTAATAAATGAAATAAGGAAACGATAAATCAATGCAAATGAAAGTGGATGAAGAAACAACTTGCCGCAGGTGGGGAACGATCCCACAACCTTCGCATTTCGCGTGCGATGCTCTACTAATCGAGCTACCACGGCGCCGTTTCCTCATCCACTTTCTTGAGTATTTATGTTTCCTAGTAGAACCTAGGAACCTAGTTTCCTAGCAGTAGCAGTAGTAGTGTGAGTGTTAGTTAGCGCCACCACTCACAGACCTTGGCGGCAGACGTAAACATCCTTTCTGCTGCAGGCGTCACGGGAACGTGACCTTTTTGGGTGAAGCCAACCGGTCAATAAACCCACACATGCTACCTGAAGGCATCAATGTTGCCGGATTCGAGACCTCGTTATGTAATGAACGAGTTGTTTTTTCATTCACTTTCATTTTCATTAATTTATCGTTTCTTTATTTCATTTATTAAGCACAAGCAATTTCCCCTATGTCGTCCTCGGTGTCAGTGTTTGTTGGCTTCTTATGATACTACTCATAAATCAGTGATACATTTCGGAGAGGTATGTGATACGCTATGTTGTACGCCTTAGATGACTCAGAAGGTGCAGCTTGCGGAATTTTAATATCGTATATTATTGATTAGTTGCACAGTTGTAAACTTGGTACGGATCTTTTCTCAAATGCTGCTAGTTTCAAGAATCTTCGTAAAAACAATTTATCTAATAAAAGTAAAATGTGCATTTTATAGCCACTATAGATCTCCACTTTCTCTTTTAAACACAGCAAACCCTAGTCAAATTTTTTACTTAAATATACGTGCTAGCGTATGTGCCGTAGTTCAAGCAGCTTGAAAAAAAGTATATATATATATATATATATATATATATATATATATATATATATATATATATATATATATATATATATACTATTTTTTCCACGCTGCTTGCACATACGAAAAATATATTTTTTTTTTCTTTTCCCCGTTGCACGGAGCCTTACATCGATATGCACGTGAGCGCGTTCTGCGCATACGTGTAGGCCTGATCCACGAAGCACACTCACGGTGATAGTAGGGCGGCCTGAAGGTGTTCTCGGCCACCGACCAGCGCGGCGGGAAGATAACGAAGTCGGCGATGGCCGTGCCCGGCTTGGTCGAAGGGCAAGTCAGCACCGTGAAGATGGACGGGTCCTACATTGCCGAGGGGTAAGAGATCAGTGCCCAGTCAGGCGAAGATGCTGACAACAAGCACTTTGCGGAAGTTTAGAAAGATGGAGAGAGAGAAAACGAATAGGGGTAAATAAGAAAGGGTAACCGAAAGAGGTTGCCAAGTTGGCTACCATATGAAGGAGAGACAAAGAGTGAAAACGAGAGACACACGAAGAGAGGCCAATGTGGCGATTCCCGCGTTATTTCTGCTTCTAAATATATGCCAGTTTATAGCTGTTATATTTATTAAAATTATGCAGTTCCAACGCACATGTTTGAATCTACGTGAAGTGATGCTTTCGTGAAGGGCTCAATTAAGTTCTATAAAACTAAATGCGGTGGGTACGTTTATGCTCACTTTTATCCCATGCAACCTCAGATCTCGTGGAATGCTTATGTTCATACACCGCACAGGTCACAACTCCAATGTCAAGAAATATTGAGGTTTATATCCACTGCACCGTTCGTATACGCTTTGCCGAAATTCAAACGGAAGTTCTAGGCAATGCACGCAGTGTAACGTCGACACAGTCGTGTCTGGAGGACAAAGGCGATCTTTGATTCTTACGGTGAGAAGAATGGTGAGGAGAGGCGCATGGCGGAGGGAAGTACGAATGCGGAAGACCGCGAAAAAGCCGACTATTATTGGCTCGTTTCATTCTTTTTTTTTCCTCTTTGGCCCGATGGAAACGAGTGCTCATGTGCGTCCTCTTCTCGGCGAGACAGCCCCAGCAGCCACGGTCAGCGAAGCCAGGGAGGGTTTGCAAAGAAAGTTTAGCTTTAAAAGGGCACCAAGGAAAAAAATATTCAGTCAGATTAGACCCGACAGATAATTGGTCTAGAATTATATCATAGTTTTGTGTTTGCCACTAATATGATTTTGATGTGTGAAGGACCGGCAATGAAGGTTCCATTGCTGATCTTCAATTTGAGCCGCCCGCTCCAAAACGAACCAGTTTGCGTAATACCCACGTGGCCTCCCTCTGTGGCGCGCTCTGTAAATCAGCCAGCGCCGACGTCACACGACAGGTTATCTAGTCCAAAATAGGTGGCGCGAACCCGATTTACCTTTTTAACGCGATAGCGTTAAGGGCTACGTGTGGCACAAAATGCTTGTAGCTGATGTGGACACATCTGGCATATACCGGAGCAAATTTTCCAAAGCTCCGACAGCCAGTGCAAGTGAAATAGAGAAGACGGTTTTGTCGAAACAAAACAATATTGAACACCACAGCGAAAAGCAGAACGTGCGCAACACTCACTAATAAGCTACGTTTCCCATTTAACAGTTTATAGTAATTTCACAGCCCACACAAGAACCGCGGAACAGGAGCGATCTGGTGGGCAACGTCTGTAGAGTTACAAAGAATCCGCAAAACGCCAATTGCTTTTCTGTCATCTGTCCTTCAAGAAACTCAGTGCCCTTCCAATCTGTGAAGACGGATGACCAGCGAAGCTGTGCATGTGGGCCCCTTAATGGCGAATTGCACCTCCGCCGCAGGTCGGCCCGACATTGCACTATCTTCGGGATTGTTTTCTACATTCAGAGACTATAGTGGGGAAAATATCCCTTAACAGCTTCGCTGTGAAACTGTGTGGCGAAGCGCGTCAGTGATCAATGTTTCATTGCTCCATATAATGCTCGGAGGCTTTAACATGCAGCTAATCAGTCAACAAGCCGCGTTGCGCAACTGGCATTAGATACACAGCACTACTCCCGCAATCAGCCACATATAATTTACCTCGACGAATGGCAGCAAAGTTCATTGTGGCTGGGTTGAGTTTACGTCAGCAACGCTACACATGCAAGTGGCTAAAAAACAGAGCAGCGGATGCTTGTAGCCAAGCTAACGCCTTCCCGCACAGATTCACATCCAGTACTTACGCAGCCATAATCTATGGCCGAAGCTGTGTGAGAAATAAAAAGTATCACTAGTTTTGCAGCCACCACATGTGGGATTTTTTTTCTGCTCTGCAACGAGTCATTATTATGCACGAGCGAAATGTGTTTATATCACCGTTTATAATGGCTATTCAGAGCTTATCCTGATCGTTAGAATCAGTATTCAGATCGGAGCTTAGCCTGATCGTTTTTAGGATATCTTATTACTTCGTTTTTCTTCGTGTCTCAAACGGAAGCGTGTCAACAAACTGCAGCACGTATGTTGACACGCTTCACGTCGAAACAGGCACGTATGTTTACGCGGATTAAAAGCTTTCCGGCTGGCACACGCCTTTTTTGAAACAGGGTCAACGACTACGCTGGTGCCATCATTCCTAATTTTCGGAAGTAAATAGTAAACTTTTTTTTTTATCCTGGCTTCCATAGGAGGCGAAAAAAACTATGTTTGTGTTGTTGCTCTTGAAACAGGGAACGAGAAAGTAGCATAAGGAAAAAGCAGGGAGGTTAACTACGCCGAGCCCGGTCGGCTGCCTGCACTGAGGAAGGGGAAATGAGGCGGAGGGAAGTGCACAATGGGCACCACGTACGTACGCACAATCAAGCGTTCGTCCTTAAGTTATCACAGATGGTCACACAAGCTGGTTGGTCTCAAGAAGCATAGCAGTGCTTTTGTGGCTCTGCACGTTGCAGACGCACGAGGCCGAGGTCCCGGGACTTACCGCTCTGTAAAATACTTGTCATTTAAGTACCTCCGGGTGACGGGGCACTTGTACGTACCTGTACTTTAAGTGCCGCCTTGAAGTGCCTCGAGTATCGCTGGGCATCGAAAAGCTAAGCTCTGCTGCTAACGCTGCTTGCGCGTCAGGGTATAGTGGAGGAAGCAGCAGACACGTGACGTTGAAGGTGGCGGCGGTAACACGTTCAACGAAAAACTGATGACTCACGCAGTGATCGTAGGAGACTGTGTTGATGGTGTTGAACTTGGCCAGGTCGTACTTGTAGGGAACGTAGTTTCCGTGCCACGCCACCACGTCGAAGGGCGAGTGGTTCTGAAAAGGAGGAAAGAAGAAAAAGGCTGCATTACTACAATTCTTCATTACTTCATTACAATTCCTCATGCTTCATTACTAATTCTTGGACTTACTCTCCAAGATTTACTTTCCACCGGAATACACAGTTCATAGGTGTGGCCGCGTGTATGATGCACGCTTTAAATATGGTGGTGGCGTGCTAGTTGCCGTCCGGAACAATATTAGCATTATAAGGCGTGCGGACGTTGAGATCGTACCAGAGACTGTATGGGTTGAAATTCATGTTAAAAGCTGCCAGAATTTGTTCTTCTGCGCAGCCTACTTCCCTCCTAAGATGAGTAACGTGCAGTTTTCTGGGCATGTGACTAACCTAGTTGAAGTTAGTGATGTTGCCAGATATAATGTCCTTGTAGCTGGCGATTTCAATGTTGCGTCTATCGTTTGGGATCCTTCACGCACGACATCCGTGCCTTTATCATCCCCTCGCTGCGATGCGCTGTTCTTCTTTATCAGATTTCTTGGATTAACGCAGTTTAATACGTTTCCAAATTCCGCTGGGAATGTTTTAGATATGACTCTGGCTAATTTCTGCGTTGCTGATTTTCCTGTTGCTGTTAGCGGTTTGGTTCCTGTTGACCATTGGCATGTTCCGCTCGAATTTGCAATTTTTCTGGAGGCGACTCATGTGTTGAGTGAGCCTGTTCGCTCATTTGTTTTTCCAAACCACGATTATCTAGGTCTTTGCCACTACTTGAATGATGCCGACTGGTCTGAATTATACCGTGTTACAGATATCAACAAAGCAGTTAGCATCCTTGCTGATAATGTAAAATGTGCTTTGGAAGCCTTCATTCCCTGCAAGGAGTTTCGTCCTGCTCGCTATCCTACGTGGTTTTCTGAGGAATTACGTGGTCTACTTCGTAAAGAGCTAAGGCGCCATAGGAAGTTCAAGACAACTCAATCATTGGTACGAAAAATTTAGTGTCTTGCGAAGCCAGGTGAAATGCGTAATGCGCAGAGACAGTGATGCATACGTTAAGTTTGTCGAAGCGCGCGTAAAATGAGATCCAACATGTTTCTGGTCCTATGTAAAAGATCGCAGTTCTGAGCGGGGTGAGATTAATGTCATAAATCATACATCTCCTGCGGCATTCTTAAAAACTGCGACAACATCGCCAATGCATTCGCTGAACATTTTTCCTCAGTTTTTTCTAAATACAGTGCATGCTCCTAACTATGGTGACTGTCAGGATAGCTTCACTGACCATTTCAACATTTCAAGTTTTGCAGAACACGATATCGCGGCGGCCGTAAGTAAGTTGAAACCAAAGCATTCTCTTGCTTACGACCGCATACCAAGTTTTGTTCTCAAAGGCCGGTCTATTTTTGTTCCTCTCCTTACGGACATTTTTAACCATGGGTTTGCGAACAAGTGTCTTTCCTTCTTGTTGGAAGAATGCAATAGTTGTGCCAGTTCATCAAAGTGGCAGCATGAGCGACGTCAAAAAGTATCGCCCCGTGTCACTCTTGTCTCCGTTTGCAATAGTATTAGAAATGGCTATGTTTACACGTCTGTCGCTTTTCTTTGGGCATAAGATTAGTGTATACCAAACTGGCTTTCTTCGTGGTAAGTCTGTAGAAACAAACCTTGTTTCTTTTCTTGATGCTGCATAACCCGCTGTTGCTAACCGGGCACAGACACCGTATACTTCGACTTGTCAAAAGCATTTGATGTTTTTTCTCACGATCTTCTTGTCCATAAACTCTTGAGTTACGGCCTTAGTACTAGCCTATGCACGCTTATTAAAGACTACCAGTCAACTCGGTTAAATTATGTTCGCGTTGGCGCTAAGTGCTCTTTAACTTATGAGTTAGCTTCCGGTGTTCTGCAAGGGCTGATCTTAGTCCCATTATTTTTTAATATCTTTGTTAATAACCTTGAAAAATGTTTGCGTTATTCGCGTCTCTTCTTATATACGCTGACGATATTGAACTTTACCGTGAAATATAATCAGGGCAGGATTGTGAATTGTTACAGGAAGACGTTAATTCTGTTGCGGAGTGGTGTGCTTCCAACTTATTGCGCATTAATCGAACTAAGACACTTGTTGCTTCCTTTAATCGCAAAATGTGCGCTTTACTATACGAATACTCACCTGACAACATTCCTTTGAATAGAGCGGGTTTTACGCACGACTTAGGAATATTGGTTTACTCCCTGCTAACTTTCGCAGAAGTTTCGAACAAGCATCGGTTATGTATCCTACAGGAAGTTGGACCTCATATCAAGGATGACTAAAACGTTTACGAATGTGAACTGCGTTATTCTCTTGTATTCTTCTTTCGTCCGCTCGAAGTTAGAGTTTAGTTATGTTCTATAGAACTGTATTAATTTGACCAATGTTGCAAAAAGTGAATGTGTTCAGCGACGTCTCATTCGTATCCAGTACGATCGATTTCTCGGACGCCGTATATTTTATGCCCATGAGCGTGTACTGCGCGTGTTTAATATCAGACCCCTAGAAGTAAGGCAGAAATGTCATGATTATTTATTTTTGTGTAAACTAATTCACTTCTACTGTTCGCGGTTACTGTCAGCCGTAACGTTCTGCGTGCCTCGCCCTAACCTGCGTAATCCTAGCATCTTCTACGTGAATTCCTCTTGCACCTCAAACGCTATATAACACGTCTTATTACACAACAAAATAACTTGCGTGATGATCTTGATATATTCAGCTCTACTATTTGCTCATTATCTGACTTCTTTCACTGAATAATTAAATTTTTGTTGCACTTTGTACCACTCTTGTTTGAAATATTCTGTTTTGTTTTTCGGTTTTATGTTCTTTGTGCAACACAAGTGCACCAATATTAAGGTGTAAAGCTGTTCTTGGGCACTTTAAGAAAATAAATAAATAAGACTGGAGTGTCATTTCACGTAGACTGTTAACATAGCAGACGTGTACGCTCCCCGGCAATATGAAAGGCAACACTTGATCTGCGTTCGAACAGCGGTTCTAGCAAACGTGTAAGTCAGAATCTCATGGTGGTGATTATGATGAGCATTATTATGCAGCCGCCGTCGCCGTTTGAAGCGTTTGAAGGAAAGAAAAAGTTACTGTTATCTGAACAGTATATACCACACCTGTTCTATTATTAGTTTGTCCATGACCACTGTTCTAGGCGTCGCTCACTGTTTTTAGTGTTGTTGTTAAAGAATTTCACGCATAGAACTTTTTTTCGTTACAAGCACATACAAGGAAACTATTGGTGTTGAACAGAAACCGGGTGTTCCCTTCCGTTTTGGTGGGGTGTGTGCCGTCATCGACCACTGAGACCAACAACATACGAAATTTATGGGCTCTGACGACTCCACCGTGAATGGTCGCTGTCACACTATCGATTGATTCGTTTGGTGTTCTGGCATCAGGAGCTCCTCATCGGGCCGTCAGGGACACTGTAGTTCAGTTTCAACGATTCGTGAGAAGTTGTTAGTTGTAGAAGGTAAGTTGCTGTTCTTTTACGACTCTGCTGCAGCTTTTTATCATTATTTTGCTGCAGAAAAGAAAAAAAGAAAGACTAGAGGTACTCCTTAAATTGTAAGGGTGCTTTTGGGTAAAAGCCCACATCCAAGGTATATCAAGGTGGTAGGCAACAGCGAGTAATTCATGTCTACAAATTTTTCATACAAAAAAGCTAAGACCCTCCCCCAGTTACAAAAAGAAAATACTAAACGACACACTGAAATTTGCGCGGTGGACCAATATGGTGAGATACAAACTGCACACTATTCGCAGCAGAATGTGCACGTACCCCTGAGAGTAGTATCAAACTACACGTGTTCGTCTCGGTTCCTTAGTCGTGTGTGATATAATGGTCATTCTAGCTCTCATTTTTTCATTATTTTTGCTTAAAGTTTCACTTTAGTGCAAAGCAAGCGCCGACGTTGTTTCCCCCTTTTTCCGGGAAATGACGTGGCGGAAAATACGCTTCACAGCAGATTATAACCGGCTCGGCAATGTCTTGCTCGTTGCTGGATTTCGACCCTCATAGCAGAACCAGGAGACTTATTGTTCTTTTTTTCTGCATTCAGAAATGTTCGCATAGCTCAGGTGAGGCTCCAGTATTAGTCAAGCAAATTTGGTTTTGTTAAAGTACAGCCATACTTCGGTTTATTTGATAGTTAGAGAATGCCCCTTTAAACCTCAATACACTGTGGACAGCGCTGCGGCATTTTATAAGAATGGTGCGCAAGAATAACTTTATGAATAAAGGGAAAATCGGACATCCACCCGTTCGTAGCAATTGCTACAAAGGAAACCCATGCGGGTTCCTCGAAAGAAAAGCCTCAAAGTTGAAGAAAAATTCGTCCTGGTCCGGGACTCGAACCCGGGACCACCGCCTTTCCGGGGCAGCCGCTCTACTATCTGAGCTAACCAGGCGGCTAGCAGATGGCAGAGCGAAGTCGAATTTGTCGACAACACGAAGCAAAGGCAAGAGTTTGACGTAGTAGTTCTGCGGAAACCCGCAAGGTGGAGAGAAGTAATGAATAAAGGGAAAATCGGACATCCACCCGTTCGTAGCAATTGCTACAAAGGAAACCCATACGGGTTCCTCGAAAGAAAAGCCTCAAAGTTGAAGATGCCTTTGCTTCGTGTTGTCGACAAATTCGACTTCGCTCTGCCATCTGCTAGCCGCCTGGTTAGCTCAGATGGAAGAGCGGCTGCCCCGGAAAGGCGGTGGTCCCGGGTTCGAGTCCCGGACCAGGACGAATTTTTCTTCAACTTTGAGGCTTTTCTTTCGAGGAACCCGTATGGGTTTCCTTTGTAGCAATTGCTACGAACGGGTGGATGTCCGATTTTCCCTTTATTCATTACTTCTCTCCACCTTGCGGGTTTCCGCAGAACTACTACGTCAAGAATAACTTTAGTACTCTCAGCGTTCGAGGCACGGTGGGCTACGTTAGCTTTAGCCCTACGTTATACGGTGTCTCTGACAGTAAAACATTTGAAACAGTAACAAAATTATAGGACACAGACGATGACAGGAACAGCGCCTTCTTTCCCTATCGCTGTGATCACTCTGCCAACGAGCCATAACGTACACACTAAACATTTTAACACCCTTAAGGGTGTAAATCAGTTTGTCGCCAGACGAACACCCTAAGGGTGCTGTTGTCTACACCCTACAGTTGGGGTGCCACTATAGCACCCTAAAGGAAGGGTGTCCAGCAAAATAAATTTAGGGTGTAAGGGTGCTCGTCCAAATTAACACCCATCTGTGTGGGCGTTGGAAGGGTGTACACCCTTTTATTTCTAGCGTGTATGGAAGGCAGATTCGGCAGTACACGCCTTCAATTACTACTATGTACAGCGATCCTCACGCAACTATTGCGTGTGCCAGAAGGTTCAAGTTCGGCTACCAAACGCACTGTCGAACAGCCGGCCTTGAAGCTTCGATGGGCATACACAACACCTATACGTGTGGATCACATTACATATTAGTAATTCATGGTGTATATTGGAAAACCTGTCTTCGCTGCACAAATACAACCTAGCAAACTTGACACTTTTGTGCATGTATATCAACACCAAGGTTATCACGATTTCCATATCCAAATAATATGCAACACAGACTGGTAAGATATATGCTGCATTTTCAAGAAAACGCAAATATATTTATTGCATGCTGCAACATATACAAGTACAACATATACATAAATCACATGAAATATAAACATGCACAATCACCAAACACATCGGTAAGTACAAAAACATGTACATTCCCCACAAAGGTACCTAAAATATATGTATTGATCAAATCTGTTATTAGAGAAGAAACTATGTATAGCGGCACTGAAAGAGCCTGGGTTGATTCGCAGTGTTTTGGGCCACATAAACGAATAAATTTTTAGTATTAGGCTCCAGTGAACGAAAATTCAAGTTTTGATGCCTTAAAAAAAGGCATATTGCAAAGGTGAATTAGGGAAGCAATTGAAATGCAGAGCAAACGCACAAGAAAGGCACGTGTTATTTTGTACACTAATGTAATCGCAAAGCATTATGAAAAGTTTGGAAAGTCGATGTAAAGCATAACTGGCCAACATTTTTCAGACTGAAACAATACTTTCCAAGCATAGACATGCTTTAAGTGAAGTTTATGCCAGAAGCCTTATTGCTAATTTTCTATTTCCAACAAGATTACTTGAGCACAAAAAATACGTAGAATTTTTTAGTGCCTACATAGTTTGTCCTCTTTTGTGAAACGAGAGTTCTCTGGGCTAAAGGTGCTGTGTAGCGGTTTTTCTAACTACAATACCAGTTTCTATAAATTTTTGTTTTGTAACTCTAAGGCACTGGTACATATACAATATATAGTTTGAAAATAGGTTATTTTCTTACTATAAATCAAAAGAGTGCATATTCCACATCTACTAGTGCCTGGGTGCAAAGTGCAGTAGGAGGCCTGATAAAAACAAACCACTGTTGATTAAACGATTTTGCTGAGCACAAAATGTGGACAGTGTTTTAAAATACATAGTAAATTTCTAAATTATTTGCACTTAGATGCAGTAATTCAAGATTAAGGCATGCTATAGCATGTGAGCATGCAAATTAGCAAATATGGTTTAATAAATTAGCCATACTCTGGTTACTAAAAGAACACAGGCATAGGCAGTCATGCAAAAGTTCAAGTTAAATATCACACTGTTAACATTTGCCAGCAAATGGCCGTATCAAACATTATAATTATACTGAACAAGGGTAGTTTCTTGGGATAGTTTGCAATTAATGAGATAAAATTACGTACAGCTTGAATGACAAGAACTGCGAGAGATGACAGACTGCGCTGACTTCCAACAATATTTAATTATGTTGCCACATCATGTGTATTTGTACAAAAGCGGGCATGCGCAGAATATGAGTCACAAGGGGTGTCTAACAGCAAGTGACTGTACTAACATCGCCCTTTGAAAAAAATAAACATAATTTCTATCTGTTGAGATACAAGACTGCACTAGGAGTCAGCACGATAGAGGGGTCACTAACGCACACACTAACCAGTTTTCTAGTGAAATCTGCTTCTATAGTTTCCCGGATGACCTGTGTCTCGCTAAAGCTTCCGTACCTTCAAAGAGGGGCACGCAGCCGCAGTCCCAGCAATGGATGCCGAAGTGGCCTTGAATAGTGTTATGGACGTTGTTATTGTGCTCTCCTAAATGTTTAGGCGCCTGCCTGTCTGTCCAACAAAGTCAAATGAGATATTGTAAAGCTTTGCCTCCTTAACAGCTTCAATAAATCTTGCTCACACGAGATGCAACATAGCGTTGCTGCACAGGCTGATTGCCTTTCTTGGGTTGGCTACCCTTTGGCCTTAATTTCAGGCATAGCGGAACAGCTTCTGAAGTGCACAAAACATGATGAGCGTGCTCGGTCAAGGAACCAGCCGGTTGAAAGACACAGGTTTGCAGTGCTACCGTATGTTCATGATGTCTCCCATAGGCTAAAAAAGATTAGGGAACCTACAGAAATCGCAGTCCTTTTCTCAGCCCCGGAAAAGCTGGCAAGGCTCTGTAAGTGTGTAAACGCACCTGAATCACATCAGAGTTGTTGCTCTGCCGGGCACAGAAAATGTTTTGCGATGTGTGCAACGAATGTGGTTTCCCAAATTCCCATTTTGAGGCAGTAAATATATTGGACAGATAGGCAGGCGCCTAAATGATCGTTTAAGAGAGCACTATAACAACGTCAATAACACTGTTCAAGGCCACTTGGGCATTCATTGCCGGGACTGCGGCTGCATGCCCCTCTTTAAGATACGGAAGTTTCAGCGAGACACAGCTCACCCGGTAAATTATTGAAGCTGATTTCACCAGAAAACTGGGTAGTGTGTGCGTTAGTGGCCCCTCTATCACGCTGACCCCTAGTGAAATTTTGTATCTAAACAGATAGAAATTGTGATGTTTTTTTTTTTCAAGTGACCATGTTCTTTTTACAATGACTTGCTGTTAGAACACCCCTTGCGACTGGCTTTCATTTTCTGTGCATGACCCCTCTGTGTATACACACACGATGTGGCAACGCAATAAAATATTGTTGAAAGTCAGTGGAGTGTGTCTCTCGCAGTCCTTGTCCTTCACGCTGTACGTCATTTTTTATACTGAACAGCCAATATTGATTCAAAATTAGAAAAATATAGTACACATCTGAGCTGCAAAAATGCAAGTGATGCAGCAAATGGCCTTTAGCTTTCCAAAAGAAAAAGAAATGTTCACGGTTAACCCCGAGGTGCAGGGACTCCATTCTCTGAGCATCTTGACCAATAAATGCAGCGCATGGCATTGCTGGAATCTTGCATCCTGCATTAGCAAAATAAGAAGAGAATCATGAGAATTCAGCCAGTGCAATTACACACGTACTTTGCGGAAAAATGATAATTAATGTGACTGGGCAGAATGCACCGCTCAGGCAACTGGGCAAGACAAGTGAAAGGTAGGAGAAGTTTCTATTTTGCAAATTAAGGAATTGCATGTTACTGTGAATGCTAAACCACTATGTCATTGTGAACACAAGGTACATACAGCAGCAAAAACATAAATTTACAGTAGCCCTTTCACCATAAAAAATAAGAGTGAATAAAGTTTAAAGACTACCAATGACATCTCTCAACAACAGACATTTGTCCAAGAGTGTGTATGTGACCTTAATACAAAATTGACATTATGAAATCTGCAATATATCTGCATTACACTTTATAAGTACTGCAGGTGAGAAGCTTACGGGATATGGCACATTAAGAGTTAAATGCACAAGGCATTAAAAAATGACTGTTTTTACACAACATTATTACACTAGGAGACAAAGAGAACTGTTTTACAGAGTGTGCACACAAAATGAAAATGAGGGAATCCCCACTGGCATTCTCATTTGCCCTGAAATACATGCATCCAGCCCAACAATATCCAACTCTACAATGCAGTTTATTAGACACTTTCTGCATCCTAAAATTTATCGTGTATTTCTTATTTATTAATTTAGTAAGAATGGGCATTTTGGCATACTTTCCTCGAAAATTTAGCATGTGTGATCAACTATTTTTCTTAGAGCACGCCCCCTTCTTTCAATGGGTTAGCTTGTCAATGCACTGATATTCCCTTATTTAAACTTATGATCCTTCCTCATGCTCCCACTTCATGCTCTAAACTGTGATGCCACTCCGATGCAGTTTATGTTAATCTGTGACTATTTACATGGTCCTTTCTGTAGCCTCTCAACTAGAGCCTGAAATTTCTTGTCTCCTAGAACAATCGTTTTTCTTGCCCAAAACATATTGCACGGTTACCCCTCATAGGGGGTGGGGGGGTGTACTGTATATGAGTTTTCACATATTCAATGAACCTCAGAGACACAACCATTTCTCATCCTGTGTTGCTACTACCCGCATGAGTCACAATGGTTGTAAATTGGCTACCTGCCCTCTCTCGCTTAAAAGTACATTTTGCATGTGGAAAATAACCACAAGCATCACATATCATTGAATGAGTGCTCCTGTGCATGTTTTTTTTTCCGTCCTGTAATGGCTAAGTTCAACATGGTCAAGTTGTTTGAAAACTGTCTAGCCTCAACCAATACTTTGTGTAGTTTCAAAATTATGATACATTCATTTTTCAAAACTTGTCCCAAATTCAGCACGAGACATTTTCATGATGCAAATGAGGTAAGGTTGTGCTCAGAGACTATGATAGGCCTGCTATATCCTGCAAAACTATGTGAAATGAAATATGCTTGCAATTTTCGTGAGCAGCTAGCTCAGTACAATTAGGCACATTACCCGCGGAAACGTTTTTTTAACGCTCTCGAGAGGTCCTGGTTTCTTGTCATTTCTTCAAATCCCTTGCAGTCTAGATTGCAATCCGGTGCATTTTGATTTTGATATTGTATTCAAAATAAAAACAGCTGAAATTTCAACGTTTTGGTAATTATATGGGAATAAATTAACGGTAGAAGAGTGTAATGCAATGAGCAAATAACAAGCTCATTGCAGAGAGTAAACAAATATTCCTTTCCTGCAAATAAATTGGTAGCAGGAAGGTCATACGAAATTAGCAGTGAATGCACAATAAAGAATATGATGCTACAATGCCCCGGCATTCTGTGAATATTCTTGCACAAAGAAAATTCTCATTATGAAAGACCATCAAGAAAATGCAAATGTATACTTTGGATCAGCAGTCATACCTGCAGTATGGACTGTACCATCGGCAATATTTACAACCACACACAACTGCACATCATATCAAGCTTAGGCGGCCAAGGAGCCTGAGTGTTAAATTATAACTTGACTTATTATATTACACTACACAACTATATCTACTTACAATGTTGTCTTCTCAACCGCTTTCAAGAAGACATTAACCATCTGTCTGAAGGCGAACGCAAGTGGCTTGCTCTTGATGGGGGGCGCCAAGGCTGGGCATTGTGAAATTGCTGCTACCATCTGCATGACCTGCGAGAAACGACGCTCTAAGTACAAGATAAACAAATGCTATTAGAGCAAAAGACAAGATCATTGGCAATGAGCCTCGTTTTGGTTTGAACGAGAAAAGCCAAGAATATGGACTTTGTGCTGCTTACTGAAGAAGCAAGCCTCCTTCCAGATGTTGCAGTCATGCATTAAGATTGTCACACAGCTGCATGCTTGTATGCTGCTGTCGCCAGTACGCCAGTATGCTTTGAAGTTTATTATTTCAAGTTAAATTGATTATTGTGTTTTCTTGCCAATTCTTGGCAAACAGACCAGCAATGAAATAGCTCACTTACACACATACTCCCTTTTGAGGAGAGAATTCACACACACGCACGCATGCATGGGCGCACACACACACACACGCACACACATGCTTCTACAATATGAGCAGCTTCCTGTGCTTGACACACATACATTTTTTTTATCCTGTGTCACTCCTACTGCTAAGGCATAAAAAATCCTTTGTGTTACCAACCCCAAACTCCTCAACCTACACCACCAGCTTAAACACTTTCTCGAGAGCCAGGACAAGCCTTCTAGCTTCCCCAGTGCTCCAAACTGTAGTTACGAATTTCAATAGGGCTATAGGCGACAGCTCTCGAAGGGCATGCAAATTACTCGGAGACCTAAAGCTTGTATATGATACCTCTAAAGCACAACGCTTCAAATTTTCAAAATTCATTAAAGCTCCTGAAGACAATTGCTATATACGTAGAACGTCTCGAATAACCTGCCGCTAACAATTTCAGCGGTTGTCTGCATCAAAAGAAATGTGGGCTAATGGGAAATCCACGTCTTTAAAACACACTACCAGATTTCTTAATCATTTATTTATGCTCTGGATGTACCGTTCCTTTCACAATAAAAAACAAGGCTATTGATTTATCAGTGCATGGGAGGAAAAAGGACGAAGCGTATACTTGGCGCCTTCCCACTGGTCCTCCCGAGAAACGGCGCCTCTACAGCAGTTGTCCAGGGTGGCTTGAAACCAAACTCGGCTTTCAGGCGGGAACATTCGCTGCACCAAATCGGAAGAGTTTTATTGCGAGTAAAACTCTACCGGCCTCATGCAATACACACGCACGCACACAAAACGCACCCACACGCACACACAAGTATACGCACTCTCAAAGCGCAGACACAAAAGCGCGCACGCGCACATTGATGAACACAAACAAGCACACATACATGCATGCAGGCAGGCAGACACGCTAACACGTGCACGCACACACAGCGACCCACAGACAACACACTCACAAAACACGTACGCACTAGACACGCGCAAACACGCCGGCCCATACAAACCGGCATGTACTGAACGCGCGCGCGCGCACGCGCGCACACACACTCACACACACACACACACACACACACACAGCGAGCCGAGCGCACGCACGCACACATACACAAAGCGAGCTGAGCTGAGCGCACACACGCACGCACGCACACACAAATCAAGCCGAGCGCGAGCACGCGCACACGCACAGACAAAGCGAGCCGAAAAAATGCTGAAGGCGTCCGGCAAGCAGCAACAGCAGCACGCGACCGCATCAGGGAGAACCAATACCGCGCCGGTTCCTTCGAAAGGTGGCTAGGCCAGTCCGTTTTCTACGCGACGCAAAAGTGGTCGACCACATTTAACTGAAGTGCGAACGACCGTATTACAAGCAGCCGCGCTGAACGCACAAGAGAATC
The DNA here is from genome assembly GCF_050947875.1 of Dermacentor variabilis. NCBI lineage: Eukaryota > Metazoa > Arthropoda > Arachnida > Ixodida > Ixodidae > Dermacentor > Dermacentor variabilis. Next base: position 114,485,868 of record NC_134573.1, read on the forward strand.
ACATCAATGAACGTTCAAGTGCTGAGAAACAAAGCGTAACTATGCAGGCGCACCACGCCCGATGTAGATTTGACAAACATTAGTCACACGGGACGCGATCGAGGTAGTTAACTTGCCCTAGTAGGAGTGCAGCTGCTCTTGCTCTTACATTAGCGAATTATGAATTATGCTACGAGATCACAGTGAGATATTTCTAAAGCGAACAAAACAAATACCAAATAAACGGGCACTTGCCTGAAAGTTTCCATCATGCCAGTACTACCGACCGGGCACGTTGCAACTTCTCGTTTCAGCCTTCGTGGATCCATCTTCCAGTGCGTACGAAAGCTTTGCTTTGAAGTGGGGCACGAGTAATACACAAAGCATGGGCCACATCTTCTTCTACCCCGCGCGCAAAACTAATCACACGTTTAAAATTACTTCGCACAGCGCGCGACGCGAACGCACGCGAAAACGAGCATGATGGCGCAGCTTCCGCCTTCCCGTCCTGCCGCGCGCCGAAGTAATGGTACAGCTACACTGTAGTACAGCGTCGGCCGTCACTTCCGGTCGCTTTTCATTGGGCATGGGGTGGCCGCGCAAATTGAACGTTTATTCTGACAGGTTTGCTTGCTCGCATGACCGCCTGTTTGCTGCTGCTTCGTTGTGGTCTCTAACTAGAGCGGTGAGGCGGGTAGTTACTACTACGTTTCGTGCGGGGCATTTTATTTTGGGGTGGGGGGCGCAGTCTGTGCTGCATCACTGAGGGTACAGTACACAAATCGGGACCGTGAGCGAGACGATCGGCGCTCTTCTGCTGGTGCGATTAGATTATTCGCTGCGTCCGAACGAAGCAACTTTGCGAGGTCACAGCGTAGTTTCAGCGATATCATGGCTCGATAAAGACGCTCACATCTTGGTCGTGCGACAGCGACGCGTAAACATTCATGAGGAGACTGAAGACTGCGTTTGCAAGTGCGTATGCTCTGGATAAGAAATTACAGCTTTGACGACACCAGCCCTTAATATATAGGCTCAGCCTTACAAGCTGTATTTGAGGATGCACTTAGAAAGCAGATCAGTAGCTTAGTAAGCCTCTGAATGAATTAGGCAAGGTACGTGGAAATTCGGGTTTGAGAACTTCCAACGTGATCTCGCCTCTATAAGTCTTCTTTATGGATTCACCATGCAAATTGTATGTTGATGCCATTGTACAGCAGAGGCTCGTCCAACAGCACGTCCCTGTTTGTTCAGCAATGTATCCAAACAGCTTCTTCCATTTCACCACTTTTTGTTGGGCTATTAAGGGCACCGAAATATTAGTGCAGAATTGCGCAAGTTGCTCTCGTGTTTTCGCTCTGCTACTGCAGTTTTTCTAGAAGTGTTTAATTGCATGTTAATATTCCTGTGAGCACGAAAAATAATGATAATGGAATTGTAAGTGAAAGGGCGTTCTTTTTCTGGATGATACATTTTTGGAGTGGCCGTCATGCCAGTAACATCAGAATCCTTGAAGAAATATCGACAGTCACTTAGGAATGGGAAAACTTAATCGCTTCACGCATCTACACTTGCAATTGTCACGTGACCATAATACGTTAGTTCATACATTGTCACGTGTTCTTCACAATACTACCTTAATCTCCCGTAATCCACCGTGCTATAGTTTGTACGAACCTTAATGCAATTTATTCCACCCTTATTCACATCATTTCACATTATTTACCCATAATTGCTCATACTTAACGTTGTTGTATTTACTACCTTCTGTATCACTACTGACGTCATACAAGACGGTGATGACTTCACATTTTATTTATTTATTATATACATTCAAGGCCTAGTAGGCACAACAGAAAGAAGTGGTGAAAATATGCAATAATTGCATCGCAGCGCAAAAATAGAAAATCAAACCATAAGATAATTTGAACGGTGACCTTGAATTAGTGGTGTCACAAATTGAGACTGTTGAGGCGGGAAGGCGGTTGCATTCAGTGGCTGTTCTTGGCAAAAAGGAAGAATGGCACATCAATTTTGTGTTGATGGTCGATGCGAGACGAGAACTTGGTGTGGTGAAAAGATTTTCTTTACGGGAAGGGTTAAATTAGCATATTCTATGAAAAAGACAGAGACGAAAGTATTTGCGACGTAACCAAAGGTCAGGTTCACCTAGTGTTCTTTTCATGGACGTGACGCTAGAATGAAGTGAATAATTTGAGAGAATAAAATGGGCGGCGCGGTTCTGAATGCTTTCTGAATGCTTTCAAGGGAAATGACAAGATTGGCATGAGCAGGGTCCCGTATGGATTGTTGTTGCGGAGAACGCCACCTTTCCTACCTGAAAGGCCATGAAACGCTTTCGCATTAAAAATGCAATACATACACACGTTGCTCAATGCGTGGACGTGTACACGTTACTCAGATTTATGCATCAATACGTTCAACACCCTTCAGGCGTCGATTTAACACCCTTCTTTGAGCAAAGTCACACCTTATGTGTTGTATCCACCCTTGTGATAGGGTGCTTCGGCCGAAAAGGGTGCTAAAAGGGTGTGGGCATGGGTGTAAATGTCGAAAGCACCCCTATTAACACCCATAAGGGTGTAAAAATGTTTAGTGTGTACTGTTTACTAAACGTTTATCATGGTTGAGGGCAAGCATTTATGACGTAGAACCTTGATCCGTTATCATTATGAGCACATCGAACAGCGTGGTCATGTCATTAACACTTACCTGAGAAGCCTGGAAGAGGCACCCTTGGTACTTGCTGATGACTACAAAGCCGTTCACGTCGCGGTCCTCATACCAAGCCGTCGGAGTCTTAAAGTCGCGGGGGTTTGCCAGTCCGTTGGCACCTGAAACATACACAGCGCGCAGTATAACACCTCTTTTCATGACATCCAGAGAACAGGTATGGCGGCGTGCTAGTCCCACACAGACATATTATGGCAGTGCCGTCGTTTCAGACTTGGTGACAAGAACCGTCGCTGTGCGACAGCGGTGGAGCACAAGGTGCCAAACGTGTCACTGCAACACGTTCCTCATCCAAAGAAATTGACACAAGATTAAGAGTGAGCAAAGGCATAATAAATTTAGGCAGTGAAATGAAGTTCTAAGATCGCGACACATATAGAAATAAAGAAGGCCACGGAGAGGTTTCCGCTCCAGGTCCTTGTCGTTGTTAAAGATTCGAACACACATTTCCTAGAACTCAGAAGTGAAGGCTGTAGTGTCGCGCCTCAAGTGGTAGGAACGAGCGCGTCAGTCTGAGCATGGCCTCCAAAATACGGGGAACGCAAAGGCCACGGTCAGGAGCGAAGAAAACGCTTGACAAAACGATAAAAAAGAAGGAGGAGCCAGAATTTGTACATCACTCCAGAATGTTTTAGCCGTACAATTTCAACACGAGACCGACTAGACGTCTCGAAGTAAGATCGTTAAATATGGCCCTGAGAGCAGGCGACTTCCTTCCTTTAGACGTAAAACTGGAGAGAGAATTTACTTGGGAAGGCAGATAGGTTCGCGCAAGCGAGTGTGCATTTAAAGTGCGTTACTTCGCATTGGGTAAGAGGAAAGAAAGAAGTTACTGTTACGTGGACAAAAGTTGACGCAATGCGGCACGAAAACTGTACAGCCGTATTCAGAAGTGTCCGGACCGAGACCCTATTTCAAACAGCGCCACGGGAGGAAAGACACGGAAAGAATCATACACAGGACAAACGCTGTATGACAGCGCTCATCCTGTGTATCCTTATTCCCGTGTTTTTCGTCCAGTTTGAGGTGTTTAGCGTATTAACGTCGACCGACTCGCCCGACTGTCTGCCTTACTGTCGAACCAAAGCCAGCACAGCTAGTCGGGTGAGTTACGCGTTCATAAGGTCGACCAAGGGACCTGCGAAATTTCTTTTTAACATGATTGTTCATGTCTTGACTTCTAACCTGAAATTTAAGACTAAACTGCAGACAGCATTGCAAAGATCGCACTGCATTCATTGGTTCCAGGTTGCCAGTCAGAGTTATCGACAAATACGGCTTCGATTTTCTTTTGATTATTTTTTCCCAGACACCCTGGTCCGCATACTTTCGATCACGGTTATAGAAGTGTAAGCTAGCCTTCCGGCAACTTCGACACGCGTGAAGTTAAGAAACCTCAAGCTCGTGCAACGACAGCTGCGGATAAATGCAGTATAAGTTAAGCGGGCTCCTTTCTCGTCATCCGGAATAAAATATATAAAATGGGCTGACGCTTGGCACCTTACCGATGGGACCAAGGTTCGGCAGCACGAAGTGGTTGTCGAAGACCTCGAGGATGTAGCCGCGGCTGGGACCGGATACGTACACTTGGAAACGCATTCCTTGCTGAAAGAGACAGAGAAATTTGCGTCGGCGAATTTCTGCCAGCGTGCGATGAAATCCGGTTTATTTTGTTTGTGCTGTGAGTGTCGCCTATCAGTCGCGCCGTTCATTGCTTGTCCTGATACGGTACCGTGCTGCATTTCTTCAAAGCTGTATGTAAGTCTGTAAGGTCATATAGTAAAAACATAAATGAGTACACCGTCACATACGTTGACTACGAAACTGAACATCATTCTGACGATTCAGTCCTAATATGATCAGTGGACCTTTTAGTGTGTGCACTGGACGTTGCAAGGGTATACGTAGTTCTGGTTTTCGCTGCAGTGTGTAATAATGCTTGGTATGAATGAGTAAAGCCGTTGCAACTTGCGCGTTATATTTACAAGGTATTACGGTTTAAAGTTACGTGAAGTTGGTTCTCACTATTTCAGATTGGCTTTTGAGAAATTCAGATTTATCTTGAGAGGGCTACAGCCCTGTAGTGTTATCGGTGGTTTAACACCTTGAAGGAGATAATATGCTGTGAGTGAAGCCTATCTAAATGACCGTTCAAGGCGAATTACGAGTGGGAAATTTTCGAGCAGAAAGTTAGAGGAAAGTTAGGTAATGACACCGGGTAGACAGTCTTACGAAGGTATATATCAAAAGTATGCGCCGCTGTTTTGTATGCTTTCCCGCCGGCAACAATTTGCACATGCCGAGATAAATGGTCAACGGTGGTTTCCATGCGTGGCGTGGTAGCAGTTAACTGCGCAGCGGAAGTGCTGTTGTGGACATTGTCAAATTCCGTCGTATTCTCAAATTTTGTATTGGTGACATTTTATAGCTAGTCACAGGGGCCGTAGCGACTCTCCGGGCGAATCGGAGCGGACGAAATGGCGAATTTGGCAATGTGGTGGAATTTGACAATATCCATAACAGTACCCCCTGGATGGGGTGGGAGAAGGAAGAGGGAAACAGTGAAAGGGGGAGAGAAAGAATAAGAGCGGGCAACTGCACAAATAGACGCACCCAGCCGGCGAATTCCGTAGGTTGCCTAATTGCCGACATGTTTCTTACTTAGTTTGTAATTTCTTTTTCTTATTATACCTTACTGTAATAATATTGTTATGGTGCATTTGGACAGGACCGTGCGCGCAAGAAGGAGACGAAGAAGAAGTGGTAAACAGACTACCACTTCCTCTTCGTGTCCCTCTTGGGCTTCCTCTTCATAACAATATACACTTCCAATTCTAATCTCTACTGAAAGTTTGTATTTTTTTTTATTATTATGTGATGCTTTTAAGACGTACTACACCATTGTCTTATGGACAGGACGTCCCCATAGAGCTCCATAATGAGGGACCTCCTCCTCCGCATTCCAATGCAAATATGCGCAAATAGGTAAATAAACTGAAACTGAAACTGGAGCGAAACAACAAATAAACTGAAACTGAAGCGTTGAGAGGACAGTCACTAACGATAAAACTAAGTTTAGCTGTAAAATAAATTTTTAAGAATTGCAAAAGAAAAGCCATTCTTGCAGTCAGCGGAGGCTTGGCAAGCTGGAAAAACGCAAAAAAAAAAAAGAAGAACGCTGCACGTAAGCGCAGCTCGAAATCAAACGTCGACGGGCGGATGCAGAAAGGCAGCGAAGGGAACATCTAGTAGAGAGGGAGTGGACCAGATACCAGACAACACAGAATGCGGAGGCCATCTGAAGAGAGAGAGAGAGAGAAATGGTGAAGCAAAGAGAGAAGTATCGCGACCTAACGAAGACAGTTGCAGACAGTCGTGGAGTACTGTACACTCTGTAATGTACACCGAGTACTGTACACACCGAGAAATGCGCAGTCGCCCAAATGAGCAAACGCGGGCGCAGACTTTCCCACTGCTGTTCGTTAGCACATCGGGTCGAAGATCAACCCAATGGTTTCTTTTTTCTCGTCTCTCTCTCTCTTTTTCACTTCTAAAGACTTCTCGAGAATGAGTACAGACGAAACACTATCCGAGCGAGCGAAAGTTTTGTTGCCCACCTGAATGACGCAGATCTCGTTCGGGTTCACGTGCATCCTGCCGAACTCGGTGACGACGTTCAGGCTGCCCTGCTGCGGAACTGCAAGGCGCAACGAGCAGACAGTAAACACTCGTTGCCCATCCACACTGCACAACTTCGCAGTTAAGGTCACGTGTTAACCGTGCGTGTAAATAAAAAAAGACAGTAAGGGGTTGAAAGCTCACCTATTAGAAAGTCCCCATCTGAGTTGTACAATGCCCTGGAATAAAGGAAAGAAAAATAAATATCCTAATAAACGTGAGAATTTTCGCAAACTTGTTTTCAGAGCTGCAGCAACTTCTGTTCCCAGTGTCATCATCATCATCATCAGCCTAATTACGCCCACTGCAGGGCAAAGGCCTCTCCCATACTTCTCCAACTACCCCGGTCATGTACTAATTGTGGCCATGTTGTCCCTGCAAACATCTTAATGTCATCCGCCCACCTAACTTTCTGCCGCCCCCTGCTACGCATCCCTTCCCTTGGAATCCAGTCCGTAACCCTTAGTGACCATCGGTTATCTTCCCTCCTCATTACATGTCCGGCCCATGCCCATTTCTTTTTCTTGATTTCAACTAAGATGTCGTTTACCCGCGTTTGTTGCCTCACCCAATCTGCTCTTTTCTTATCCCTTAACGTCACACCCATCATTCTTCTTTCCATAGCTCGTTGCGTCGTCCTCAATTTCAGCAGAACCCTTTTCGTAAGTCTCCAGGTTTCTGCCCCATATGTGAGTACTGGTAACACACAGCTGTTATACACTTTCCTTTTGAGGGATAGTGGCAACCTGCTGTTCATGATTTGAGAATGCCTGCCAAACGCACCCCAGCCCATTCTTATTCTTCTGGTTATTTCAGTCTCATGATCCGGATCCGTGGTCACTACCTGCCCTAAGTAGATGTAGTCCCTTACCCCTTCCAGTGCTTCGCTACCTATCGTAAACTGCTGTTCTCTTCCGAGCCTGTTAAACATTACTTTAGTTTTCTGCAGATTAATTTTCAGACCCACCCTTCTGCTTTGCCTCTCCAGGTCAGTGAGCATGCATTGCAATTGGTCTCCTGAGTTACTAAGCAAGGCAATATCATCAGCGAATCGCAAGTTGCTAAGGTATTCTCCATCAACTTTTATCCCCAATTCTTCCCACTCCAGGCCTCTGAATACCTCCTGTAAACATGCTGTGAATAGCATTGGAGATATCGTATCTCCCTGTCTGACGCCTTTCTTTATAGGGATTTTGTTGCTTTCTTTGTGGAGGACTACGGTGGCTGTGGAGCCGCTATAGATATCTTCCAGTATCTTTACATATGGCTCATCTACACCCTGATTCCGTAATGCCTCCATGACTGCTGAGGTTTCGACTGAATCAAACGCTTTCTCGTAATCAATGAAAGCTATATATAACGGTTGGTTATATTCTGCACATTTCTCTATCACTTGATTGATAGTGTGAATATGGTCTATTGTTGAGTAGCCTTTACGGAATCCTGCCTGGTCCTTTGGTTGACAGAAGTCTAAGGTGTTCCTGATTCTATTTGCGATTACCTTAGTAAATACTTTGTAGGCAACGGACAGTAAGCTGATCGGTCTATAATTTTTCAAGTCTTTGGCGTCCCCTTTCTTATGGATTAGGATTATGTTAGCGTTCTTCCAAGATTCCGGTACGCTCGAGGTTATGAGGCATTGCATATACAGGGTGGCCAGTTTCTCTAGAACAATCTGACCACCATCCTTCAACAAATCTGCTGTTACCTGATCCTCCCCAGCTGCCTTCCCCCTTTGCATAGCTCCTAAGGCTTTCTTTACTTCTTCTGGCGTTACCTGTGGGATTTCGAATTCCTCTAGGCTATTCTCTCTTCCACTATCGTCGTGGGTGCCACTGGTACTGTATAAATCTCTATAGAACTCCTCAGCCACTTGAACTATCTCATCCATATTAGTAACGATATTGCCGGCTTTGTCTCTTAACGCACACATCTGAGTCTTGCCTATTCCTAGTTTCTTCTTCACTGTTTTTAGGCTTCCTCCGTTCCTGAGAGCCTGTTCAATTCTATCCATATTATAGTTCCTGATGTCCGCTGTCTTACGCTTGTTGATTAACTTAGAAAGTTCTGCCAGTTCTATTCTAGCTGTAGGGTTAGAGGCTTTCATACATTGGCGTTTCTTGATCAGATCTTTCGTCTCCTGCGATATCTTACTGGTTTCCTGTCTAACGGAGTTACCACCGACTTCCATTGCGCACTCCTTAATGGTTCCCATGAGATAGTCGTTCATTGCTTCAACACTAAGGTCCTCTTCCTGAGTTAAAGCCGAATACCTGTTCTGTAGCTTGATCCGGAATACCTCTAGTTTCCCTCTTACCGCTAACTCATTGATTGGCTTCTTGTGTACCAGTTTCTTCCGTTCCCTCCTCAAGTCTAGGCTACTTCGAGTTCTTACCATCCTATGGTCACTGCAGCGTACCTTGCCGAGTACGTCTACATCTTGTATGATGCCAGGGTTCGCGCAGAGTATGAAGTCGATTTCATTTCTAGTCTCACCATTCGGGCTCCTCCACGTCCACTTTCGACTAACCCGCTTGCGGAAAAAGGTGTTCATTATCCGCATATTATTCTGTTCTGCAAACTCTACTAATAATTCTCCTCTGCTATTCCTAGAGCCTATGCCATATTCCCCCACTGACTTGTCTCCAGCCTGCTTCTTGCCTACCCTGGCATTGAAGTCGCCCATCAGTATAGTGTATTTTGTTTTGACTTTACCCATCGCCGATTCCACGTCTTCATAAAAGCTTTCGACTTCCTGGTCATCATGACTGCATGTAGGGGCATAGACTTGTACCACCTTCAATTTGTACCTCTTATTAAGTTTCACAACAAGACCTGCCACCCTCTCGTTAATGCTATAGAATTCCTGTATGTTACCAGCTATTTCCTTATTAATCAGGAATCCGACTCCTAGTTCTCGTCTCTCCGCTAAGCCCCGGTAACACAGTACATGCCCGCTTTTTAGCACTGTATATGCTTCTTTTGTCCTCCTAACCTCACTGAGCCCTATTATATCCCATTTACTGCCCTCTAATTCCTCCAATAACACTGCTAGACTCGCCTCTCTAGATAGCGTTCTAACGTTAAACGTTGCCAGGTTCAGATTCCAATGGCGGCCTGTCCGGAGCCAGGTATTCTTAGCACCCTCTGCAGCGTTACAGATCTGACCGCCGCCGTGGTCAGTTGCTTCGCGGCTGCTGGGGACTGAGGGCCGGGGTTTGATTGTTGTATTCATATAGGAGGTTGTGGCCAAGTACTGCACCAGGGTGGCCAATCCTGCTCTGGTGAGAGAGTGCGTTACCGGTTCTGGTCACCGGGATCAGGCCGCACTCCAGGCCTGTTTGTGCAATTTTCTCAACACACGGTTTTTTTTTTTGTATTTCCCGGAGGAGAATTGCGCGGCACCGGGATTTGAATCACGGTCCTCTTGCACTGGAGACGGATACTCTACCGTCCCCGCAGGAGTTAAATTAAAAATTGAATTATGGTGTTTTGCGTGACAAAAACCACTGTGCTTAGCTTTAAATGCTTGCTTCGACCTCCTGATCAATGTGCAATTGAAATTGCTTTCGACTAGACAGTGTATTCGCACACCAATAAAAGTGAAACACACTACGATCATAAATGGAGCTTCACTTTAATGCTAAACTAGCCTCTAGACTTACTTGTCTTTCATGGAGATGTTACAGCAGTACACGTGAATGGCGACCCCATGGCGGGTCCTGGCGTCACCTGCCCCACACACAGTGTTAATACCCTGGATAAAAGAAGCGATGGAGTGGCACACTAAAGGGAAGCCTTCAGTCGGCAACGAAAGGAAATTCGCTGTTCATTTGTTATGTTATCGTTAAAATCCTTCTCTCTCAGAGAGATAAGCTCAAGGACAAAATGCAACTATATTTTTTGCCCCATTTCGAAGCGCAAAAAGTCTTACACATCATTACCAAGCGAAAACGTCGAAAGCATGTCACTGTGCCTTTCTATCAAATTCGACGAAGGACATTAATGAATTGCAGCGTTCAAGGTAAAGTTTCTCAGCAACTTTTTGTTTGGTTCTTCTCTTCTCTTACAGGGTGCTTTTTGTTTGCTTATTACGATTATTTCTTGAAATGCTGTTTATCGGCTTCGAATTCCAGGGAAATAAAATGAACCTAAATTTCTTGTGTTGCTAAACTTTGCAAAGCCATTTCTTTACGTTGACAAGTTGAGGCGCCATTTAGCGAGTGTACAAAAACGCATTCAGCAATTTAACTATCGTTTACATTCTAATAATAAAAAACGCAATAATGAGCGAAGGCTTGTCTCTCAACTTACGTCAACAAAGTCGACAGACGTCTTCACTTGCTCTGGAATGCTGAAGGGCTTCCATCGGAGCTGAAATACAGGAAAACAGATCCAGCGCCAGAACGTTCTTGCACACGACCTGAAGAGCTACACAAGTCCAGTTACTGTCTACCGTAAACGGACAACCTCAGCATGTGATTGAAACAACGTCACCTTGGACGGTGCTCGGGTATACAACACAAATGCAAGACACACGGCACAGGTAGGGGCAACGAGGACGAGCGACGATGAGAACTCTTGTCCTCGCCGTGTCCATTTATGTCCTATGCACTTCATCTGCATTGAGCACAACGACTATGGAAAGTCACCGACCAGCCCACTCCGCCATGCCCTTAAGCCACTTTGGAATTACGCTAAAACAAAATGACCGGAAAGCAACAGAAGCTATGCAATACCTAGCTGCAAGTTCACTTCTCCACACACCTAGTTTGACCTAACCAAAATGGCGGGCCTCTGGCTAGGACCTAATTAAGGTGTCAACATACGAGCTCGTGACGTCATACCTGCCACTCTCCGCTCCCCCCACAACCGTCCGAGCTTTCAAAACGCGTGTCTCCCCTTGCAGCCATTTTTGGTTAGGGCAAGGTAGGTGTGTGGGAAAGCCTGCTTACGAAATTCCGCATGTTCATTCGCAGTTATACTTGAGCAGCGCGACAGAACACGGACAAAAGAAGACGGGAGAAAAAGCTAGACAGGATCTGCTTTATCTATGTTTGTTCCTTTGGCCTATTAAAATTAAGCATAGACTTGAGGGTTGCACTAAAGAAGTGATATTTTTCTGTCGCTTCTTTTTTCACACGGCTTCGTTTTTCAACTGTTGGCATTGCTATTGATTGTGGCCGCAAGTATATGAGCAATTTTCATGAGGGCGCGCCATCTTTGACCAGTGGCACCATCTATCGTCAGGCCGGGGAAAGCCGCCATGCTGGTATGTCGGCTGGTTGTAGCATAATAATAATAATAATAATAATAATAATAATAATAATAATAATAATAATAATAATAATAATAATAATAATAATAATAATAATAATAATAATAAAGGGTGTCCTAAAATTCACGCAAGAAGTAATTTTCATGGACAACAGAGTTAGAAATTGCAAATTTTTATGGATTCAAAACGTATATTTAGTATATGGTTATGTATGGAATAGCCTATCGGGTAAGTGGCCTGCATGGCTTCGCTGGCACATACGCACTCTTTTGTTAAAATTTTTGATAACCGTTTTGCATAAGTGTAACTGAACTTCTGATACAGCGCTCAATTTTCTCCTTCAAGGCGTGGGGGGTCGTCGGCTTGTTGGCATAAACCTTAGACTTCAAAAAACCTCAAAGAAAAATGTCCTACGGCGTTATAACATAAATCGCGTGATCTGGACGGCCAATTATATAGCCCTATAATGTGAAACTATTCCTATCTGTTTTTATTACCATCTCCTCACATCAAATTTATGGAGCTACCAATGGACGCATCGGGCGGTGACCCGCAGCGTTGTCTGAACCGCCCAATCAAATGCTCTCCTCGTTTGTTGGAGGTCCCTTTTATTTGGTTTTTGAAAGAAAAAGAACGAATAACACTGCGTACATTTAGCGTTTTTTCTTTTATCTAATTGGCTGCCAGGGGGCGAGGGGCACGCTCAAGGATAAAAAGCTTCGATGGGGCCGAGCCAGCGCACTAAAAATAAATAACCGGATGAGGAGGGTGGTGCCGGCGTCTGCGATTGGTCCGCTTCCCCATACCTAGCTTATGGTGGCTGGTCGAAAATCGCAGCGGCGTGCAACGGAAGGGCAAGAATGCCGCTAAAGCGGTTCCTCAGCAAACAATCATTGCCAGAGCGATGTCGTATACGTGCCGAAATAACGTTATACTGCCACGCACAAGTTTCATTACACGCAGATATACCCATGCTGTACCTGGTTAGGGTTCGGGTGATTGGAGTTCCAGTCGGAGTTGAGGTTCTTGCTCCCGTTGTACTTGGTGAATGGCGCGTGCTGCACCGACGGCCTGATACGGTACAGCCAACTGCAAGGAAGTGACACGCATTAGTGGGATCACACTTCTGTAAATGTGCCCTATATGTATATACACGTTAAGCACGATTCCGCGGACTCGATTCCAAACTACGACGTCCACGTTAGCGCAGAGGCAAAATGCAAGAGTGACCCTGTGGTGAACATTCACTCCAAGAGCCCTTCGCCATTATCACGTCGCAGAATCTGGATATCATAAACTGTAGCGGGTCATTCCCCCCACGTATAGTTGCAAGCAAGAAGTTTAAATAAGTGCGTCAGTTTGTCGGTCTAATCAAAGTTTCAATCAATAATTCATTAAATCAATCAACGAAACTCATTAGTGATTGATTGCGAGTTGCCTTCAGCAACTTTTTCCCCTCTTTTCCCCCGCAACGTGGTACAACAGTTCTTGTGGAAACAAACTATTATTATTATTATTATTATTACTATTATTATTATTATTATTATTATTATTATTATTATTATTATTATTATTATTATTATTATTATTATTATTATTATTATTATTATTATTATTATTATTATTATTATTATTATTATTATTATTATTATTATACTGTAGTTCCTTTTTCAGTCAAAAAAACAATTGTGAACGTTCTTGCATACGGAATATTAAGGTACGGCATCCCAATTTTCGCCTTCTGTTCTGCGCGTTGGGAAAGCCGGGTGGACGCTCTTTTAACAAACATGCTCCAGAGTGTAGCGTATAACTCGCCTCTGCTTTCTTCTCGAAACATATTTACCGCCGTAGGTTTTCCTTCGTTCCGCTCATTGTTTGTTGAAACAGTGGTATTACGTCATTTTTGGAACTCAGATTTCAAAGTTGGGCATAAACCTGTGCGCATGCTCCGTTCGGGCTTGCGTTTCACTGTGCCTCGTTCCGCAACGAGATACGGTGAGGCCTGGCGATGTGTGTACGTTCCTAATCTGTTTAACAACCTGCCAGAGGGCATTTTCACAGCAACTTCGAAAATATCACTGAAAAAGATGATACGTGCTCTGTAGGCTAAACATGTTACATATTCACATTGCTTTGCCTTCTCATCTCAGGTAACATTTATGAGGACATTGTTTCAAAGATTTGAATTCTTGCATTTTGTGTTGTATGTTTTGTTCGTTTTATGTAAGCTTGAACTCTAGGTACTACTGAAATAAATTTGCGCAGCCAAATCTAATGTCGCGCGCTTTATGTAACAGCGTCATTATTTTCTTTGATATGTGATTGTTTTCCTATTTCAATGTATTGCCTTGCCAATTCTGCAGGGCCATGTCCCACAAGCCCTTGTAGGCTTAGACAGGCCTGATTATAATGCTGTATATGTGTTATGGCAATAAAGATATTATTATTATTATTATTATTATTATTATTATTATTATTATTATTATTATTATTATTATTATTATTATTATTATTATTATTATTATTATTATTATTCATCTGCTAGGGTGATCCAACGACCTCACGAGGTGCTTTGAGTGGAACGTTCCGTGTTAATTGGAATATAAACACAGCAAAATTTCGAGCACCACGGTTTTTGATCACGATATCTCAGAAGAAAATTAATCACTGAATGTAAACAAAATTGGAGCTGTCCGAAAGCCGCAAATATTACGCACGCACTGCCGCCTGCCCTGAACTGCGGCTCAAAAAACTATACAGCGTCCCTCAGTCAGGTCACCGTTGTTACGCCATGACGATCGAACGTGCGTGAAATGGAACGTTCGATAGCCGCAGTGTGCATCATCTGCAGCACGTGTTACAGTTTCCTGTCGTTCCTCACGAGTATACTTTCCTCCGCTTCCTCAGCTTAGAATAACGAGGCCTGGGGTACATTCCCCCCTCTAAACGCCTAGTTTCTCTATCACCAAAGCCAGTTGCTGCATATATATATATATATATATATATATATATATATATATATATATATATATATATATATATATATATATATATATATATATATATATATATATATATCACTCCAAGCGCAGCTGCGCGGTTGCGCATGTCGCGCTCGAGGCACCTGTATCTTTGTTTTTCTTTTCGTTTTTTTGCGCAGCCGGCTGTCGATGAGCAATTGCAGACTCACTGCGAAAGCGCCATGCGTGTAAGCGCAGCGAGGGCTTCTTCTACATCGCGCGGGTTTGGCTTCTGATGTACCAAAAAAAAAAGATAAAACGTTAAAGAATAAGCATTATCCATAGTATCCCTTACACGGACAAACAAACGACGTTTTGTTTTCGTTAAGCCACTTCAGCAAAGGGACAAAATCGTGGTACTTACTGGCGCATAGTACTGAATAGCGTACTTTAAAAATGCACGCACCGCTGTCTTCCCGAATGATAGCACTCGGCAAGCCATTTGGTGCCGTTGAAAAGGGCACTAAAGAAGGAAGCTGAATCCGCGGCATTTTTTGTACGCTCATTGGACCAGTATTTTTCCATGAAAAGTTCTTAAGAAAGTATGTTATAACGTTTAGTCTTATACCGTACACATTCAAAAGCAGTACAATTCTCATTTATTGAGGCAAACTTGTACAAGAGAGAGGTTCAACACGGAGATGGAGGCCTGCAGTGATCAACCACGTTAATACAAGAGAACTTGTCATGCCAACTTGTCAAAACTCGTTGACCTAATATGCAGCGACATTCCTTGCTCGAACTCTAGCTGCTGATCACTTTATCGAGAAACACTTAACGAGCCCTGAGAATATATTATCGAGCTCCATGACGGCGCGAATTTTGACAGCCATATAAACGCTGTCAAAATCCCTAACCACCCGGACGTGCGGTGGCTTCAAGGACCACGTTCCTCGTACTTCGTTTTCTTTTTTACTTACTTCCTTTCTAAATAAAAAAAAAACACACCACAGCCGGAGAAAAATAACATGCTCGGCATTTAACGAGTGTAATCCACCAACCAAGCTCGCGTTCTACTGTGTATAGTTACCATTTAACCTTTCACGCTCTGAACGGTTCTACGCGTGGTCGGATTTCGTTTCCTAGTCGTCGTGAAACGCGCTATTGAGTCTATGCGACGTTTGAAAGATTCGTAAACGTGCACCTCAGAAAACCCAGCTTCCCAGGAGCACACATAGCTTTGCCGAAGTAAAGCATCTGCAAACGAGTAAACGAAGCGACACACACTAGTAAAGCTTAGTAGAACGTGCCCAACCATACTAGTATAGTTAGCCGACTCTCTTGCACGCAGTGCAATGTTAAAAAAAAAAGAACAAAGACAGATCTCAAAGAAACGAAGAATTGGAAAAGAACAAAAGAAGTCTTAAGCTGTCGAACTGCTTTATCCCAAGATTTCTCGTTTGCTGCGTTTGCTAAACGCTTCTGAATGAAATAAAAAAAAGAAAAACGTGAGAAACGTTACTAAGCTGCTACGCCGTACCGTTCTTTTCTCCAGCGCTGTCAGAGCAACAAGTGCTTTGTACTAGGCAATACACTGCGTTCGTTTTTCAGCTGTTCTCGAAAAGTAGCGGATGCACTAATGGTGGCGGCACTACGCACCTAATCTACGCTTGATTGTGCGGCAGAGGTAGACTTTTGCTTGTATGAAATAGCGTTCCTTTACATGCTCCCGTTACACTAGTTCTAGTAAGAAAGAGCGGGACGCACTCAGCTTAGCGCGCCCCAAAAAATTGGGCCAGTGGCATTGTGCAACCATTCTGTGCTCGAATGACCTTTCGCGCAAGGCCGTTAGCGTCCGTACCGTGAGTGCTGCAGTAAACGAGTAATTAGGAGACTTGTATTCAGCTGTAACGTTTCTTTTCCCCTGAATAACTCGTTTGCCTTCTTATGTCCTACAGTCAATAACGAACGAAGACGAAGTGACTGCGAACCAGAACGCTGTTTTTCCAGCTCAACTATATATTTTCGCCTGATTTCTGTGTATATCACGGGGGAGCCCCCTATGGGTTTCGGCACGGATGCAACTTGACGTCCCCGCGCTTCTACCATGGGGATGGCGACTTCAGTGGCGGCTGCGTCTAGGAAGCGCACTTGCCTCCAGAGCGACACTGACCGCGGCGATACCAGTGTCTACTCGCTCAGCAGTGAAGACTTCTCCGATGACGACGTTCAGCTTGTGAGGAGCCGCAAGACGAAACGAAGAAACACCAGAGCCTAGCTGTGTTCAAGCACGTCGACTGCGGGACCAACTCCGAATACTTCAGTCAGTACGATTCTGTTTGTACCGGGACTCGCTACCGACAACCTGAGGCGACTCAATGCTCAGCAGACAGTCTGTCTCGATGCTCTTTGAAGTAGTGACGCCAAATCAAGTCACTGACGTCAGAGTCAACACACGAAAAACTGTCTTGGCTATTGACGTTGTACATGAGACTGCGCTGCGAACTTTGAGCAAACTCACGGAACTTGGCGGCATGAAGGTCCACTCGCATATTCCCCTGGACAGTGACACCACTACTGGTGTCATCATCCACGACGTGGACATCTCCATTTTCAGCGCTGACTTGCCTATTCTAGTGAAGCCAGCCGTTGACGACTTTGCCATAACTCCCGTGTCTCGACTCGGCGCATCCCGCTGTATGAAGGTAAACTTCAAGGGCAAATCTCATCCCTCGCAAGTTAAGGTGGGCCACTTTAGACACCCCATACGACCAGTTATCCGCAGGCCACTCCAATGCCGCAATTGCATGAGGCTGTGGCAAGTAAGCGCTGTGTGTGAGAACGCGAGAATTCGCTCGCGCTGCAGAGCCTCACCCTGCAGATTCCTGTGTAGCCACGGTTCTCAAATGCCCCGATTGCATTGAATCCCATGATGCTACTTCAAAGGACTCTCCCAAAATGAAGAAGGAAAGGGAAGCCTTAAAGCAGATGGCGAGAGACCGTTCGTCTCGTCGGGAAGCTGTTGCGGCCTTAGAAAGTGGCGCTCCCGACGTCGTCGGCCTTCAAAGAACGCAGATGCCTCCGTGAAAAGCGCGCTACATCCGACAACTCATCTCCTCCTCCTCCGCCCCCTAAGCCTGACGGAGTCCAGTCTAAGGTCGTGCCGCACAACACTAATACTGAAGCTTAGCCCGCGACAGACCAAAGCGACAGACCCCACCACAGCTGAAGCCACAGCCGAAGCTACAGCCGAAGCTGCAGTCGAAGCCGCAGCCGGAGCCACGACCGATGCCACAGCCGATGCCACAACCGGAGCCACAATCACATCAAAGGATACAGAGCACCGCGGTAGAGTCCACAGCACCGACTCCCGATAAATGTTCCGAAGAAGACCGGCAAGTGGTTGTGATGCTTCGGTTCCTCATAAATACCCTTCGTGTGCTTTTCAGCAAGTTGCATACTTCGTCAGCGCAAAGTGCAGTGCAAGTGCTGGGGATGCTCTTAATCTAATGCTTGCAAGTCTCGAGTAAGCCCCATAACTCACCCGCAGCCTCATATTAGCGCAACGACCACTGGCTATTTGGTCGTCCCAGACGTCATCAACGTAGATCACCGTCTATAAAACTCCACTTTGATGTAGCGGTGCTTCACTTCACACACAGTCATCACTTCCTTCTTCTTTTCTTCTTTCTATTCCCCCTTTCCCTCACCCCCAGTGTAGGGCAGCAAACCGGACGCTCGTCTGGTTGGCCTCCCTGCCTTTCCTCGCTTTGATATCTCTCTCTTCTCTCTCTTGCCACTACCAAGCGCCACTCTATAACTCAGCCTCACTACACATGTCTCAAACCTAACCTTGAGGTCTTGTGCACACTGTCTTTGCTATTCCTTTCTAGAAACTCTGAAGAAGGAAAAAAGAAACCGGGGTAGGAATGACCGTTGGCCCCTATTTTTTATTTTTTTTAATTCAAAATATTCATACGATAAGCGGACAGTGTCCCAGCTCAACATCGATCCGCTTTTCTCAAGGTAATCAAGTCACAGGGTGCAAGAATAGCCTGGCTCGAATACCGAAAGATAATAAAACAAGAGCGTTTGTCAACGCCTGCACCGTGGAGACCGCTATATTGACAGCTCAGAAATAACGCCGATTACAGAAAGCGCTGCTGATTTTGCAAGACGGTCGGCGGACAAAAATACGTTTTTCTCAGGTTGTTCAAGATGTGCTAGTGGCGTCTACCTCGGCGAGAGCTTTTGTTTACAGTTTTGTAGAAACAAACTAGTCGGCTTAGGAAATTTTGCGCTTTAACGTTCGCTAGATAACCACACAAGACACGAGCTTCTTCTTCGCGAAAGCCATAAGCAAGTCTTTGTAGCTAGGTCGCTAGGCACACATTCCGCACGCTTACAGTGCGGAGCACGTTGGTCTAATTTTGTTTATTTTTATACCGATAACGTCAGCTGTTTTCGGTCGTCAGCCAGAAGGCAAACACAGCAACATAATTATACGAGGGACGTTCCGAAAGTAAGTTTCGTCTCCAGAAGAGGGTATTACTAAGTTTCGTCATTTATGTTCACACGGAAACTTTCTTTATTGCCCCAAAAAATATATATACACCGTGGCATCATGAGCTGTACACCTCGCACTATTTTGAGAAATTTGTCGTAGGGTGCAATCAGAAGAAATGCACTCTGGTAAAACTCGGTGCCCTGTGTTGTAATCGCACCGCTGGCGCGAGTTGTTGGGAACTCGGCGCTGACGCCCGTTGTTGCACCTGGGTCGCAAGCCCCAAGGGTAGCGTTGGCCTGGCGGCCTGGGGTACAACTGGAAGCATCCGAAGGTCCCGGCAAAGCATGAGTCGACTGGTAACAACAAAACAACTTGTTTATTCTAACATTGCAAAGAGTTGGCGGTCAGGTTGACCGAAGTAGAGAGACGGGAGTGCACTTTACTCAACAGAAGAAATCGGAGCCCTCTTGGCGTCCGGGGCAGCTGCTTTTGAGGGCAAGAAGGAATCCCTCTATAGACGAGCACGTGACTGTGCCGCTCGGACACAATGGGATAAGGTGGCGCAGCGACGTGTCGGCGCCACTCGGACCCCCCTTGCTTCACAGTTGTTGGGAGCTCCTCTCCCCGGCTGCCGCGCTTCGACAAGCGTGGGCACAATGGGAAGAGAAGGAGGAGCAGCCGTCGTGTCGGCGCCGCTCGGACCCCCTTGCTTCACAGTTGTTGGGAGCTCCTCTCCCCGGCTGCCGCGCTTCGACGAGCGTGGGCACAATGGGAAGAGAAGGAGGAGCAGCCGTCGTGTCGGCGCCGCTCGGACCCCCTTGCTTCACAGTTGTTGGGAGCTCCTCTCCCCGGCTGCCGCGCTTCGACAAGCGTGGGCACAATGGGAAGAGAAGGAGGAGCAGCCGTCGTGTCGGCGCCGCTCGGACCCCCTTGCTTCACAGTTGTTGGGAGCTCCTCTCCCCGGCTGCCGCGCTTCGACAAGCGTGGGCACCAATATGCACATACACTCACACACGCACATGAAGACACGTGGCATTGGAACATGCCTGGACGCGCTTGGCAGGGAGGCGTAGCGGCGGCGCCGAACGGGCCAAAATGTCTGCCGCTTTGAACGAAGCCCCGGCGTCCGTTGCATCCGCGCCGGCTAAACCGCGCGTCGTAGGCGAAACGTAACACCTGCGATGCAAGGAAATGTCGCACGGCCTGCTCCATCTCAGCATTGTTTTGGACGCAACGTCCCGAGAGTGCGGCCTCCAATGCAGGGGACAGGTACCCATTCATACCGGATAACAGCACGCACTTCCACTGGAGATGACGTTGTCAACACAAGTCTGTCTGCCATCGTGATTTGTGCTCGAATAACCTCGGGTACGCCGGTCTGCCGAAGGAGAGAGAGTATACCCTCTCTCCTTCGGCGCTCTGCGCACGCGTCATTACTCCTCCACTGGCACGCCTTCCGTCGTTGAAGCAGCAACGAGAGTGGATTCTTTTGGCGATTGTCTATTTCGCCTGGTGTACCATCTTTTCTTTAAAAAGAAATGACTAAACTTACTTTCGGGACGTCCCTCGTAGTAGCAAGCAAGCAAGGAAGTAAGCAAGCATACACTCAAACAAACAAACTAACAAACTAAATAGCTAACTAACCAACCAAAAAACAAACATACAAAAGCAATTATTCAGCAATTTCAGTAACAGCGATAAAGAACCCGAAAACGTGGAATTACTAAGTACATGGTACAAGATGGTCAGTTGGAATATGACTCTATTTTAGCACTGAACTTGTCAGTACGCGCCAATATATATATATAATCCTAACCTCCTCAGATGCTTAGGGGAAATAATGAGAAACTTAAATGCATTGCAACACGATATAATGGGTCTTATCTGCTTATTGTGGTTAGTTCTACACGAGTAGTGGTGAAACGGCTTCATAGTATGCATTCATTTTCTAGCTATGTTTACAGAAGTTTACACAAGCAAAATACAGCACAGAAAGCAACTTCGCAGACGCAAGGCGCTCTTGCTGGTCGCACGATCTAAACCAGCGAGAACAGTTTTCGGACACGTACTGTTATCTTTTTCCGCCGGTATAGCTCGACTTTCGTCATTTAGCTGAACTCGACGCGAGCGGGTCGAATCGGAAGTTGAGCTGACCAATCGTGTTCCGACTCCGTTTACGTGCATCCTTCTAAGCAGGTTCAGCGAGCCCCATTTTTAGGCGGCTTGGCAGAACCGCATTAACTCGCCTCGACACTTGCTCGGCCCGAGCGTTCACACGAACCCTCGTTGACCGGCCGGTTTTCATCCCGACAAGTCGATTCGACCCGACAAACCGATTCGACACGACTCTATCGTTTTCACGTACGCGTAACTATACTGTCGCCTCTCACCTTCTCTTGTTGGTCTCCCTGGGAGCCGTGAAGGCAGTCCCGGACAGCTGCTCCGCGTACAGACCGTAAGGACACACTTGCGGGTTATTCTGCGGAGTAGAGGACGAAACTCCACGCTGCAGTTAAACGGTGCAGTGACGATAACAGCTCGTATATTTGTCGTTCCTAAGCGACACCTTTAGTTTCAAGCGACACCGCGTATAGTGAACTGTTTCGTGATTCATTTTACAGCGACCGCTGTTGCAGGTATGCGTGCCGGCTACATTGAAGGGCGGCTATGTGCTTTTATCGCAGACCCTCGACACTGAATCACCACCACGACGCCTTGCGAACTTGTTAGATGCGTTATGGAACTGAAAGCTGAGCGAGTTGTTACTGATTCAATACTGAACAACAGCTGCTTGATTGTTTAGAAAAGTGCATGTGTGGGAAGTGTGGGAAGCCGCATGAGGCGTATATAACTAATAAACTGACAAATACCACGTTCAGTTTTCTTTTCTTTTTTCATTTTCTTTTTTTCTTTAGCCAATCTTTCACCAACTTCTGACTGGGACTGCACGACTGCTCGGCCACCGCGCTTCTTTCTCCAGGGAGGCCAAGGACGACCGCGTATATGACGTTAAGAAAAAGAAAAGAAAACTCGTACCCTACGTACGAGTGCCAAAGAGCTTGCTGCGTAGTCTAATCAACAACGGGTGCTCGAGGCGGCCGCCAGCTGCGCGGCAAGAGGCGCGCCTCGCTTTTTCCTCGTAAACGTTTGAGCACAACGAATTCATTTACTACCTACTCATCGGATAGGCACGCACGTTACCTATAGCTATGCGCCGGTGTTTTTTCGCAAGTCCGTGGACCTCAGTTTCGTTTGTTTGTTCGTTCTTACTTTTATTTTTGCATAGCGTTAGGCTACTAGATGGAAACACTACTTGGCGTCGTCTTGCAGTCGATATTGCGTCTACGTGACAAGAAAAATATAACAAAAAAGCGAAAAGAAAATATGGCAGTCTTCTTATCATCTGCTCGCGGTGAGCAGTTCATCTAGAAATGCTAAGCGTCGTTGAATAACCGAAAAAAAAAAAGAATGATCAATGCAGTTCTACAAGATAGCACATATTTAGTCACACTATTTTTACAAAGAAAAAGGTTTCAGTGATTCCTGCAGCTTTGATCTGAGCTTCCCCTTCGAAACGGGGTGTCTGGTGCTGCTGATCCGATTATATTCAGGTTTGTTCAGGGTTTATTATTGTCAACCCTCAAATGAACCCTAACCAGAAACCCTAAAAGAGTTTATAGTCTAATCTTCATTAATTTCCTGTTAAAATGTTGATTACGAGAAGATAAAACGAAGGCGAAGCTTCCATTTCTTTCTTTTTTTTTCTTTAATTTCGTGCCGCAACTCCTGCGCTGATACACGTCGGTGTGATATCGCGGATTTCAACGTATTTTCTCGCTATTGCGCCGTTGTATAGTGAACGCAGTGAAAGATTTAGAACCTCGCTAACTTCTGTATTTGGCTCCTTTATAATACAGTGCAGTACATCTTTACCGATAAACAAAAAAAAAGAAAACAGAAGTAGGTCAGAGAAGACACCGTCAAAATCAGTTATTGTCATGGTGAGTATAGTTTCGTAAACTTCAACGTGGGGTCGCCACCCATCTATCGCTCTCACGTTTTTTTTTTGTTTTTTTACGACTTATCAGGCGCTCTGTCAAGATTACAATGGCCTTTATGGTATGAGTGATATACGGGCAGTTTACTAACACGGCTCAACGTGTTTTAGAGCGCAGCACTTAGGCGCCCGTTCCTGGGTTGAGCGTAGGCGTCTCTCGGCGTAACCGCGCGAACGTGCTCGTGTCAGTGCTCGCGCCTTCGTCGTCATCTTCTTAAATTAAAGAAAAGTAAATTACGGGGTCTTACGTGCCAATTCCAAAATCTGATTGTGAGGCATGCCGTAGTGAGGAACTCCGGAATAATTTGTACCAGCTGGGGTTCTTTAACGTCGTCTTTTTCCACAGCTGGCTCCGATGCCGCTCATCATGCCAGCGTTCCCATACTGCCCCTCCCTCTGCGAAGGCGCTGACGGCACTGAACCACTACCAGTAGGTGCGAGAATTTCAGTCTCAAACCCTTTGCCTCAATATAGAGCGAAATGAAAGCACGTATCCAGCTGCGCTCAAATTTCGCACTTAGGGAGTGTCGTAATCGTCGGATACTTCTTTTTTTCTTATCTTTAGTGTGCCTTAACATGCGTCGTTTTTGTTAACAAACCAACGACTATCTTTATTCATAGGCCTAATAAGGTAATGTACTTTCTCTTCGTGTATTTCCTACCTTTATACGCCACCAACACTTCAGTGGCCTTTTACTAGCCTCAGGAAGTTGGGTTTTTTTTTTCTAATTTTTGTTTACTAGTATGTTCTCGGTTTCGTTTACTGTCAGTCTTTTGGAGATCTTCTTTTATTATTATTCTCTGCTCTGTGCTAGCCGTTATCTTATCTATTTGTTGCATCAAGAACCCTCCCCCCCCCCCCCCGCTCTCCCTCCCAACTGTATAGGGAACCTTTTTCAAGCAAACCTTTCAAGCGGACTCTCACTAAGCACCTTTGAGAAACTTCTGCGTGATGCGAGATCGTACCGGTTCTACCTAATACACCTTTGCTAGATACCTTAAATGCCTCCTTAAATTAAAGCAAATAGGGGAGGGGAAACTGCCTCGGTAGCTCAGTGACTATGGTGTTCCGCTACTGAGCGAAGGGTCACAGGTTCGACTCCCGGCCGTGATGACCCCATTCAAATTAGGGCGGGATGCAAAAAAAATAACACTGGGCTTGGGAGGCATGTTAAAGAACGTCAAGTATATAGTGAAAAGTTATTTGGAACCTTTCACCATGGCGTGTCTTGCATAGCCCGATCGAAGTCCGTCATTTGATTACCAGTCGTGCTGTTCTTGTAGTCCCACAGTTTATCTATTTTGCTATCTATCATTCTCTGTGATCCGCAGATTTGTTTTATCATTATTTTGCTATACTGTTATCGGCTTTTGAGAGTGGTTTGTGTTCTCGTTACTTTTCCTTTCTTTTCTTCTCTTTCTTTCTTTTGAGCTAAGATTTTGGGATAGACGACCCTTTCCGTGGCCGAACTTTCAAGTCCAAAATAAGAGGGATGTTCACAGAAAGATGTAGGCTTGAAGCCAATAACAGTAGTAGAACGCGGAATGTCAGGAATTTCTTGTTCTAGCACCGCTAATCACTCCAGGTATCACATGCAATACGGAATAAAGTAGAAGAATGATAGTGTTGCTTCGGGACGTCTGGCTCGGTGAATCAATTTATGAACTTGGGAAAAAAAAAGTATCCCGGCTGTTGCCCCAATATCTAGCGGTTAATTTCACTTTGAGTGTCATTCATGCACTTGCGCCAACCAGTGTATACGGAGCGAGTCATTACAGTGCGGCCATTCTAAACATTGACAATTGAAGCAGAAAATATTCGGAGCACTTAATTGTCAAGCACTGCCGCTACGTCTTCACATTGTCATCACCCCTTGACTCACTCCAATATTTCCTATGTGCGTCAACGCTGCGAAGGAAAATGTGATGTATATTTTTTTCATATATAATAAAACCGTCAAAGGTTTCTTACCTGTCCTTCAGGGAGCGATCCAGGACACCTTGGGTCCTCGGACGCGAACTCGCTACCGAAACCCGTCAGGTACTGAAAACGAATCAACCGGTCAGGCCATTACTAATTCAATTCAGCAATCTCTCAGCAACCGGGTATTTCCGTTTGTTTTTTGTTTTGTGACCGTTAATTCTTGAATATCGCCCGTGGTAAGTAGCACAAATTTAATAGTACAGCTGCATTACTGGAAGAGGTGGGCATTGCTTGCACGAGAAATCGGAATGAATATACAAATAATTAGCGAAACTCCACCAAACAGCTTTTTAGCTTAGTACTTTACAACACCTGTTGCAATTTAAGAATTGTAGAGAGAGAGAGAGAGAGAGAGAGAAGAAGAAGGAAAGGCAGGAAGGTTAACCAGACTGAGTCCAGTTTGCTACCCTACACGTGGGGAGGGGAATGGGGAGTGAAAGAGAGAGAGAGAACTTAGGTGTAGGATGTCTATAGTCGGGCACTCAAGTCTGTTGCCTTCAGGTAGTGAAAAAGCGCTCGAACTGCTTTCTGGGCTATTTAACTGTGAGGCCAGGCTCGCAAGATCTTCGCTTCCGTAAATGGCCTGTCATACAGTCTATTTAAGGCACACCTGAGGAGCCTCACGTTGATTATCGAAGCGAGAACAGTGGCACAGAAGATGACTGATGGTCTCTTCACACTTGCACTTAGCGCACATTGGTGAATCCGCCATTCCAATACGACAGATGTAGGAGTTGGTGAATGCTACTCCTACCCACAGAATTGTAGTCGCTGATGGACTACATCAGATTTGAGATGCTCATTGCCAAAGCGTAGGTGAAATACGTGGCGTTCCAGTAAGTTGAGAAGTTGTGAGGGGTGCTTTTAACGCTAGAGACGGTGCTTTGTGAAAAGGAAGAAAAGTGGAACAACAATTTTTTTACCTGCAAGTTCGGTATATATCGGCGTACGAATGAATGACAACAATATTTTGCTTCAACTCACTATAGTCAAAATGAATCATCTTGGCGAAAATGTGCGCGAATGAATAAGTGAAGGAAAAGAAACACGCTTGGCAGCAGCAGGAGCAACGATCGTCATCATTCAACAAAGTGAGTTCGTTTGATTGGAGCAGAGTTCCTCGAACCGGGAGCAGCGCGCATTTGCACGCCGCGGCTTTCGATTCTGCTTCGATGTTATCAATGTACCGCTTATAGTTTTGCTGTATTGCTATTGTCCGAGCCACACTCGATCTTTTTTTTTTCATTAGCAGATCTCACGGCGTGTTTCGTTACAGTACCGCTGTCGTAAAGGTGATGCCGTTAGTTGCAATCTTAAGTGAAGTGGATGGCAAAAGTGGATTGAAAATGCATAGCCTTCCCTTCTACGTTTCATTTCAATCGCGATGAAATGGAATATAGCCTTTGAAGTGAACGGACAGGAAGGCGGGAATTAAAATTAACATAGTCCGCGGTAGGCACATAGTTGGGGATGTATTGCCATTAGCGTCCATGCTGGCCGCCTCGAGCATACACGGCAAAAAAAAATATATAAAGTAATCAGAGAGAGCAATTATGGCCCACTTTACCGAGACATTGGAAGCCGACGAAGATTACTATAATGATAAATTTATTGCCTTTTGCCGATGTTCAAAGATATCGAATTTCCCAGTACATGGCGTGGTACCATCAAAAGGCCGCTTATTTCATTCCCTATCGCAATGTTTTAAGCTCCAGTTTCCGTAGTCCGAGCTGGAGAGAAATATTTCTTGCTGCCTACGAACGAAGCAAGCGCTGCAGTGCCATTCTGTCTCTCTTCTCTTACTTAAGCGCAGTCCAACGCTATCGTGCGCATGCGCAGTAACTTGCTAGAGTAGCTGGTACTCATTGTTTCTTTCCATGCAGAGTTTGCATTTTTACAGAGATCAACTCTAGTTTCGAAGCATTCACGTTTTGCAATTTTCCATAGATAGTCATATGCGGGCTCTTGCGAGTGCTTATAGCTGTCTGTTGTGGCTGACATAGTGCGGCTAGTTGTGAAGGGCCTTGCGACTTGCTGTACTTCCTCGTGAGGAAATGCGTGCAGCTGCAGCATCGAATTCCGGCGGAAGCGTACACACATTTGCTTGCTCTGTTTGGTTCGTCACCTGAGTGGAAACAGCGTAAAGGAACCGGACTAGAAAAGGGGCAGCGCCGCCATCTGTCCCTTCCTTACAGTCGCTGTTCCTTTGCGCTGTTTTTGCTCAAATCAAATTACTGATATGATTTGCTTTGACGCGATTACAATTTTTTTACAGCGCAGGCGGACAACAGATGACAAGAACACAGGACGATCGAGCGCCGACTTTCAACTAAGGTATTTTTCTTTTTTTGCATGCGACGAATAATCAACGAGCAAACGTGGGATGAAATTTAGAGAGAGATGAGATTGACAGAAAGAGAGAGAGAGGGAGAGAGCCTGTGACGTGTCACTATTATTGGCAACGTGCCATAGAGCATAAAAAAAGAGGATTAGAAGACAATGAACACAGATGAATGGAAAAGCAGAACCCTCTGCGAAAGGCTGGAATGACTGTGACGTATAAAAATAATAACAATCAAATGTTCATGGGTCGTGGTGAAACTATAAATTATCCATATCTATTATTTATCTAAACAACTAATTAATTAATTATTTGAAATAAAATGTCTCGTGGAGCCTGTTTAGCGACAAAATGCTTCTTACGTTATTTTATTCGTGTAGTGCCGTCCCCAGCTGATGTAAAGTCAACCGATAAGTTTGTAAATGAGAAACAAAGGGAAGCATACCATTATCTAGTGCACCATGACAGTGACAGTAATGAAAAAACAAACAAATAAACATGGTAGACGACCCTAATCTTTGACTTAGGTGTCTCTTAGTGGCACTCGCACCTCGGCGTTGGTGTTTCTTTAGGTGAACTTTAGGCGACTGCAGCGCACGAACCGAACTCGCAGGCAACTGTTTTCCGTTAATTACCCGGTTAAACATCATGCCACCTTATGTATGACGTCATTACTTCCACTTCTCACTTCCTGGTTTCCGGAAATTTCACCAAAGTCGTGCTCCCGTGGCGGGTCTCTAATGTCTACGATTCTGTGCGTTGGTGTGCGGTAATCAATGATTTCTAATTATTTCTAATTATTCCGGACGCTTCAGTAACTCAACTTGTGACTAAAATTATCTTCTGATATAATATCTATAACGAAACTGATGGATTTGGCACTGTACTATATTTTTTCTTATTTATTTTGGGTTTCCTCTCTGGTCGTCTCAGGAGGTCAGGAGGTCAAACGGAAGTGCTGCGAGTGCGTCACAGGATGCTCGTGCCACTAAAAAAGGAACACGCCGTCTTCAGGTGCGTGTAAAGTATAGTGCGCGGGGTTCGTTGAAGGAAGTAAGGGCCATATACTACGACACCGCACATCGTTTTGAAGAAATTCAAACACGACGATATTGGCCAAAAATAAATTGCTTTGTCAAAAGAAAAAGGACAACAAATTCGCAGGCTGCTTACTTAACGACCGGTATCTATTGTGCATAGGCAACCTCTTCCATGTGTCCGTTCAGTAAATGTTTAGTCTTTCAGTTTGGATTCTTTCAGAATAACCTCCGCTTGCACATCAGTCTGGCTTCCTGCATATCTGCAACAACTATTGTTCTCTCTTATATAGCACTCGGACGAAACGAATATGCGATAACTTCGAATAGGGGAATTTGTGAATCGAATACCACTTGAATCGCAATAAAAACGTGTAGAAACCTTAAAGTATATAATTGTCATTGTAATTCAACAGCTCAACGTTTCGAGAAAGTTACTCGCTTTCCTAAAGGAACGACGCGCTTGAAGGCTCGTACTTGTTGTTGTGAGAACATTTAGGCAGCTTTTGCCGTTTCGTTGAATAATTCTGTAGAATATAGAGCGTGTACTACCACCGTAGAACCAGCGCTTCTACGGCGGTAGTACACAGACCCGAGCGACCCCAATGCTCCAACAGAGAATGTCAACCTTAAGTCGCATCAAAGAACTAGCAAGGCAGCGCATGCGTCCTTGTAACGGCGGTGAAAGGCCAACCACCGACCACTAAATAGGAAGAAAGAGACAAGGAAACTAGTTCGCTTTAAAATTATTCGATCCATGTTCGAAACTCCCAATATTCGCACAGCCCCTATTTTTCTGCTATTTGGGCTGCATGCTCTTGCGTGAAGGAAGAGCTCCTTTCTAAAGAAGCGGTGATTATTTTCTTATGCCGGTATAAACAGATGATTGAATCGCAGCGTAAACCATAAAAATCAATGACTTCACAACGGACTTCTTTACGGCGGCGACGCTACGTGCTTTTCGTTATTGCGGGTTTTTCTTTCTGTAATTATTGTTATTCTTTAAGCCTCCTCTCACGCTATAAGAGTGGTCGTTTTGCTGTTGAAGAAGCGTAATTTACGCAAATAGATTAACTCAGTGTATTCCAGTTTAGTGTGAGCTATAGACACACACACACACACACACACGCGTATATATATATATATATATATATATATATATATATATATATATATATATATATACGCGTGTGTGTGTGTGTCTAGCTCACACTAAAGTGGAATACACACATATATATATATATATATGGCCATGGTGATTGACAATGACTCGGACAAGAATAATGCGAAAATTTAATACGGTAGAAATCTCGCGCAAGAAAATAAAGATGGCCTTTCAAGCGTTTCTACGCGGCTTAATACAGGACTCTTCGCCGTGCCTTGTCCAAGCCAAGGTTTCTTTACACTATTTATTATGCAGGGTGTTTCAGCGAACACTCAATTCTCTTTTTAATTGCCTGTGTCAGATAACACAGTTCTAGTCCATGAGCTGGTGCCATGGACAAGAATTGAGCTGGAGCAATATGTGCCATAAAGCAATTAGTTAGATACTTAATTAGCGATTTCTTGTTAATTAGTCAACTATGCATATCTTTTTTTTTTTTTGGCGCGTGTACGCCTCTTCGAGTAGACCGCGTAGGTGGACTAGAATTGTGCTGTCTGCTGCATGCGATCTTTTTTTCTTTGATTTTGAAAGTGTTCGCTGAAAAACACCCGGTATTTTTCTAAGCAGTTGAGGAAAATTAGCAATAATGGAGCCCTTTCGGGCTCGCATGATTTTACAATCTAAACAAGAATGTTTGACGCCGATTATTCTTTATCTGGTATGCTTTAGCAACGGCTTCTGGCCTATTTGCTGCACAAGCCTGCTCAATCGCTTCAAAAAACGCTCTTCGCGCTGTACATATACAGCCAATGCCGCCATTAATATATAATGCGTTATGAGAGACAGCGTTGCGGAAGTGTCCGTGTTTATTTTGACCAGCTGGGGTTCTTTAAGGGGAAGCTTTATTTCGGCTGCTCCTATTTAAATACATGTAAAAGGAGAATTCCTCTTCCTCGGCAACTACTGCACCAAATTTGTCGAGGTTTGTTGCATTTAAAAGACAAACTTAAAATCTAGGGACCGCTGGTTTCAAATTTTCGATTTAGATCGGGAATTTTTTATTAAATATTGGCAAACATCGAGAATTTTCAGAAAACAAAGCTATCAAGTTTACAACTCTGTAACTCAGCAAAGAAATATGTTATCATCATTCTCTGAATTGCATGGAATAGTACATCTAAAGCGGACAAAATTGACATGTTACACATGAATCTCAAAAAAATTAGTAATGTGTATATGCCGCTGTTGCAGAACCCTTGGACACAATGTAACAAATTCACATTAGATATAATATGACATATCCAATTTATCCCCTTTGAATGATCTAATGGATACCGTTTACAGAACCGCGACATCTGTTCTTGATGCAGAGTTATTTTTGATAAACTTCCTGCTTCTATACTTCTCGACATTTCGAATTCCTGAATATCTTATTAAGAAAATTCGGGCTCTAAATCGAAATTCCGCTTCCGAGAGTCACTAGAATTTAACTTTCGCTCTCAAATGCAACAAATTTCATTACAATCGGTCCGGGGGCTATCTCAGGAAAACATTTTTGCATTTTACATGTATTTGAATAGGCCGAGTCGGAGTTGGGCCAGAGCCAAAGCTTCCTCTTAATAACTCACGCCTGAACTCAAGTACACAGGAGGTTTCTTTTTTTTTCTTTCGTTTTGCCTTCATCGGAATGTATCCGGGGATTGAACCAGTGACCTAGTGCTCATCAGCGCAACGTCATAGGCGCTTAGCCACCACTGCAGGTACGTACAATCTCCGCGTTGGCATTTGACGGTCTCACACGTCTCAGACTGCGAAAAACAACAACATATTTCAGCGTTTGTGGAGAGACGCGGTGTCCTGCTGGCGTTGGCGGCCAGATGCATTCGTTACACTCGACTCGTAACACCTTATGATTGAGAGCGTGCGTGTTATCTATAGTGGACTGCTGCCGCTAAATGAAACGATAAACGAAGCAATCGACTTGGTTTATGAGGATGAGATTGCTTGAGTATTTTCATTTTGCTTTCAACTGTTCTTCATTTCCATTTTATCACTCATTCGCAGCGCGTATTTCTTTTTCTTTTTTTTTATGGTTCATTGCATGTAAAATATTATATTAGTGCCGGAGGAGCACACAAAGGGAAGCCTTTTGGCGGCATTATCGCTCTTTCTTGTAAATGGGTGTCCCAGACATATATATTCCAGCCTCGGTGCTTTTGTATGTTGTAGATCAGCGCGTGACTGGGGACAACACCGGCGAGAAAGCGGTCCACTGGATAACAATATCAACGACCCCGACCTTCCCAGAAACCGACGCCTTGGAAGATACGGAAGGAATTTCGTCTCCGCTTCTCTCTGCTTGCTTTTTCCTTTCGTATAAGTTTTTTTTTTCTCTCCATTTTTTTTTCTTGTGTCTCCTAAACGCCGTCTGCGGAACGCGCACGCTCGAAGAGATCCACTTTTACAAATCTCTGCCCGAAGTCACACTACTCGTTACGTATACGCTAGTGCTGTTCGCAGCAACCGTCCGGTCGTCCTTGAAGACGAAACCGTAGCCCGTGGCGGGGAAAAGACCTGAGAATCCAGTTTGGCCGGCGCCATCATTTTTATCGTTATTTCTTTTCTTTCTTTTTCCGTTGTCTTGTACTTTATTTTCTCTTGAGACATAGATTAGCGAAAGTCGTGTTCCTGCGACTTGCCCTTTATGAGAGGGGATGTCGGATGAAAGAAAAAAACAAGAGTTTAAAAAAATAAGATGGCCGCCCTCGGGCGTCAAGTGTCGTCTGCTGCTGTAACGCGCGCGCTTCGCGCCACGCGGAAATCGAGAACCGGCTGACAAGCCTGTCGGCTGCGGAAGCTGTAGCTGGAGGCACTAAGCGCGTCAGTCTGTTTAGCCTTACTTGTTTTTTCTAGCACTTCTCGTTTTTCTTTTCTTTTTTTCGCTCAGTCGCTTGCAAAGATAGTACTGTAGATTGTGCATATGCGCGTCGCGCCGCTCGTAATTCGAAACCGTCTCGTCGAGACGATCCAGTATTTTTTTTTTTTCTTTTTGAGCGAGGAGTTCTAGTGACTGTCGTCGTTCCTCACATTAACAGTAAACGGAACTCACAAGGTTCCGGCTGTGCATACGGAATATAAGAGCTTTCTTTCCCTATCAGAGAACGCATTGTTTCTGGCTTGCTTCAGTAGTGCAAGTACGTGCGTACGTAATCGTTCCGCAGACACGTTGAACCTCTCAGCCACGATATATTTACATACCGGACTAACCAGCTCGAAAAACACTCTCGTAGACTAACTGCGATCGTCTCACTATAAACATGGAGTATTTAGGTGAGGTTAAAAGCACTTGCATTACACTGACATGCAATGCACTGAATATGTTTTTATCCTGAAATCAAACACTTATGCTGTCCGTTATTTGTAGCGCGTACCTCGTACAAACGTTCACAGAAAAAAACATAGAACACTGGACACACTGAACGCGAACTTACACAGGCGCAAATCATTCCTCGTTCATTTTTTTTTTCTTTTTTTGCAGGTAAAAAAAAAAAAAGAAAAAGACTATGGATAGCACCCGTGCAGCAACACATGCAAAACTTACATGGAGCTCCTCTTTTTTAGACATCCTCGTCCCAAAACGGAGTGCTCGTAGTCGCGGCGAAAGACGGTCGCGTTTTGACGTTTCACTGATTAGCCCGTAGAGTCTCGGGCTCACTTATCGCGTCTGGTTTCGCTCCCTTCCTCACGGCGGCCTCTCGCGGGGAACCCACCGCGACGTCGACTCTCTTTCACCACACTCTTTCATTGCGTGCGTCAAAGGCGGGATTTCGTGAGGAACGATCAGGAAAAACAATTGGTTCAGTAACCTCGGCCCATCCCATCAATTCCCATCCCATCCCACCGCTGTTCCAGTAAACGGCGTGACGGCGAGCACTGGCGCTACCGATTCGGTGAAACGAACTATGGCATCCGAGATTTAGCGGCGGTCGCTTTTGAATCTTGGAGGCTATGTACGCACCATGAATGTTGGCGACACAGCCGGCAGATGTCACGACAGTACAGCTTTGGTAACTTTAGAGTGTACTAGAATACGGTTGAGTGGAGCGAGCGGCTGGGGCAACGCTTGCTTTGCAGTGAGGCACGCGACGACGAAAAATACTCTGGGGGCGCTGCGATCGAAGTGAATTTAAGTGGATTGGAGCGCATCCAGGTCGCGCCGTAGGAAACTGCTGGCGATACTCGGAAGGGTCATTCGTACTACTTCGCGCGCAGGTAGATCCGTTCAGACCGTCCAAACGGTGTTTATAATTGCATATGACATGTATTTATGCCTTAGAAATAGATGCTTTTCTTTGTCTTCTTTATTTCATTTTTTTTAATGCCGCTCGGTGATTGTGCGTGCATTGCGGCCGCAGTGTCGGCTTTCATTCTATTGTGTTATTGTACCGTTGTATGTATGCATCTTCGTGCATGTATCTTTCGTGTGTATTTTTGCCCCTATAGTTTTTCATCAGTTTATCTTGCGAAACGCAGACGGAAAACATATTTAAACATCCTGCTTGCCGCTTCAAACAAATAAAATATATCTGCCCCGTCCGGCGCCCTGTACTCAGATTTACGGGAAGTATTATCATAGAAAAAGAAAAAAATTGCAGTGCAACATTCCATTCATGCTCCCGTCTTCCTCGCGTAACAGTCCGCGGAGTAATTGGTACGGCTTCTTTTTATGGCGGTCGGACCTCGGGCGCCGAGAACAGTTTCAGGTAGCCATTATAGTGCCCATATTCGGCCCGTAAGCCGTGTGATATTTTTTTGTCTCATCTATGCTTAACAACAACAACGAAAAAAAAACAGGCTGCACAGTAGGCTAATTAGTGACTTCATACTGGATATGGCGTTGCGCTGCTAAACTTGAGATAAGGCACGGGTTCAAACCAGGTCGCAGAATTCGATGAGAACGAAATGTAAATACGATCGTGTACTTCTGTTTAGGTGCACGTTAAATAACCCCAGGTGATGAGAACTGAACGGGTTCCTTCATAATCATATCGCCAGACGTAAAACACCAGCATTTATTAAATTAAAAAATACAAGGAAAAATAGGCGGTAGCTGCGTCCTTGGGCTTTCTTCAGGGGTACGTGTAAACGAAAGAAATTATTCTCGTGTCTGATTTCTGGAAAAAACATGTTACGCTTATCTTATATTTCATAGCTAAATTTCCCCAACTGTACGCCCACTCAACTAAGCAGCTTCTATATTATACACGACTGCTTTCAGTTATCCGGTGCACTATCATAAGAACAATAATGAAGCAATTAAAGCAACGCCATGTCTCACATACACGTACATGTATTTGTAGATTTGCTGTGTTCGTTGAAGAAGGTGAGCGGGGTACCACATTGGGAACCAAGTTTTAATGGGTTGCAGACATGGTGATTCTGTCAAAAAATGTTTTAATTGCCTGAATGAAGTTAACAGATTTACATGCAGGCTACCCCGAAGCGGGGCGGTTATATATTGCATGACAGCTGGGAACTTTTTCAGCAGAACTGATTTAATTTTCTCATGTACAGGTGCGCTTCCGCGCAACAGCCACGACTCCACAGCAGCTTAATCCTTCGGGATAATTAAATAAATTATGGGGTTTTACGTGCCAAAACCACTTTCTGATTCTGAGACACGCCGTAGTGGGGGACTCCGGAAATTTGTACCACCTGGGGTTCTTTAACGTGCACCTAAATCTAAGTACACGGGTGTTTTCGCATTTCGCCCCCATCTAAATGCGGCCGCCGTGGCCGGAATTCGATCCCGCGACCTCGTGCTTAGGAGCCAAACACCATAGCCACTAAGCAACCACGGGATAAGAGTCCTCACTTGCATCGGGCCCTCACCTTCGAGGCTTCAAAAGTGCTGTTATGCATTACATTCGAATGGAAACGGCTATTCGATCATTTTTAATAGTGAATCATCAAGTCAAATACGATCTGAACAACAAATTCCATTCGATTAGACTATCTGTTTCTAGTTCATTTCGCCTGCTGGCACGTTGAAGGAGATCGCCAGACAAGTGAAGGAGATTACTCTGGTATAGACCTCCCGGTTTCCCCAATTCAGTTTGGGTACATAGGCAATATTTTTTTCCCTAACACTGTTGTTCATATATTAATGCCCAGTAATTGCCTTGATTCCTTTTCTCGTAAAGTCGATTGGTTCGCCTGTGGCTGGTGCAGCTTTTAAAAGAAATACGCTTATTCCGGTCGGGAGTTTTCCCTTTTTCAATCAGTGCATTTAGAATATTTGATAATTTTCCTCATATGTCTATGTGTCCATAGATTTACCTAGACGTGTATTGGTCATCTGCATGTTTTCGCGCCACGCAGTTAACCTGGTTTATTTCACTACAATATTGTTATCTTTGATCATTGCTCCTGATCAATATTCCACCAACTAGAAGAGCGCGTGAATTGACACGATATCAATAATTTTTTTTCGTAGCTTCATGTTGCAGATAGGCGGCTTCTGTGGCAAAGATTACGTGTTACTTTTAGAAAATAGCAGTTAAAGCAGTTAATATAGAAGTTCACTTGGCTAAAACTACTACTGGTACCGGCCGACAGTAGTCGCGTGCGCACCAAAGTGAGTAAAACCATAAAAAATTGTACTGCGCAGACTTTCTGCGAGAAAAACTGGGTGTCCGCCAGTGTCCGTGCAATGAACGCGAGCTCGCTGTCAGACGGCACATTTGACAACGACAGCAAGATTGAAAACGTCATGTTGTATAACCTATGCGTCAAATATGTATACGTAGCAAAAAGGTGTCAGTATAAATTTGCAGTTGAAATAAAGCACCATTGTAAGAGGAAGTTATAGCTTGGGTGCTCCTATCTAAATACACGCAAAAGTATAATTCGTTTTTCTCAGCAACCACTGCACCAAATCTGATGAGGTTTGCTGTATTTAAAAGAAAAGCTTAAAATCTAGTGACTGCTGGTTTCGAATTTTCGATTTAAGTCCTCAATTTTTTTATAAAAAATTGGCAAAAAATGAAAATTTTTGAAAAACGAAACTATAAAGTTTACAACTCTGTATCTCAGCAAGGAAAAATGATAATACAATTCTGTGAGTTGCATCTGGTAGTACACCTAAAGCGCACAAAATTTATGCCTTACACATGGATCTCAAAAAGAATTTGTAATATGGAAATGCTGCTTTTGCAGAACCCTTGTAAACAACATAACAATTTCACGTAAGATACAATATTACGTACGAATTTGTCCGCTTTGAATTATCTAATGTATGCCGTTTACAGAACTGCGATACTGCTCTTGATGCAGAGCTACGAATTTGTAAACTTCGTGCTTCTACTTCTTTTTGAAACTTCCGAATTTGTGAAAATTGTTTCAATAAAATTCAGGACCTAAATCGAAATTCCGCTTCTAACAGTCACTAGAATTTAACTTTCTCTCTCAAATGCAACAGATTTCAGTAAAATCGGTCCAGGCATTATCTCAGAAAAAACGTTTTTTGCGTTATACATGTATTTGTATAGGCTGCGTCGAAATTGGGCCCGAGCTAAAGCTTCCTCATAAAAGCGTACACGTGCAATCGGTCTCAGCGCCCGCGGCGAAATTACGTTGAATACGCCGCGAAGCGCGTCTTCACCCTAATCCAGTTCGCTCGCAGCGCCCTCTCAAAATTTTTCCACACGCGGCACCTCAGCGGGAGTGCGTCGTTCGTTCCACTATGCACTGGAGCATTGTCTGAGTACACTCAACCTTAAGCGGTTATGTTCGTTAGCGCGAAAAAAATCACTTTTTTTTATAACTACAGCTAACATAATTTAGAGTAAATTATTGAAATTAAAGCAATTTACACATAACCTGATAAAAGCGGTAAATTCTAATGATATTTGGAACTACTGGAACTCAACACGCAAGCGCGTCATAATCACGTGAACAAACATGGCGCTTTCAAGAGTTTATCACGTGATTAACCATGGCTATGGCATCCACCAGAGAATTTGGTACGAGGCGATGGTCGTTGGGATTCCCATGAAATTCTCATGCTTAAAAGGTGAGAGTGCGATTATTTATCAGCGAGTGATTGTGGTTTCGACACTCCAGCGTTGCCGCAGAAGCGTGTGCGACGTCCATGGACGTCAAGGGTAGCTGGGTATTGTGGAGCAGTCGCTTTGC
The DNA here is from genome assembly GCF_050947875.1 of Dermacentor variabilis. Taxonomy (NCBI): domain Eukaryota; kingdom Metazoa; phylum Arthropoda; class Arachnida; order Ixodida; family Ixodidae; genus Dermacentor; species Dermacentor variabilis. Next base: position 114,523,744 of record NC_134573.1, read on the forward strand.
CATCGCTTGATTTTGCCGCCGTGCTCGTGTGACTCAAGTCCGCGCTAGTTCGCGCCGGACGTTTTCGCGGATGTGTTGACTGTGAGGTCGTGGCACTCATGGGGTTGGTGGCGGTGTTGTTAGCATCGTTCTGGCTGGCTTGGCGACATGGTTTGTGAGGCCGTTGCGCGGTTACGAAAAGCCATATATAAATGAAGCGAGCAGCTGTTTTTGGTAACGGTATGTGGCAATCGTAGAGCGCCTCTTTGGAAGTACGGCGCCCCTATTCGACTCTTTTTCGTTAAGATGTAAGTGCGACACGCGCGTAATCGACACTCCAGTTTCGTGGCTTGTGTTTCGAACCGTGTGTGCCCAGTGAGTAACGGTCTCTTTCCTAATTTGGAAAGCAAAAACTTGAGACGTCGACCGGCACCAAGTCGTCGCCGAGGGCGCCCAGAAAAATAAACACGCCGAAATAGTTTCGCTTGTTGACCGGAGGTCAACGCAGCTACGGGACGGTACGTGTTGTGCGTTTTTGAAGTGTCTTTACGTGTATCTAACGTAACGCTACGGCCCTGTGTGTACCTAATGCGCGCATCGTTTCGTGATACCTTTCACAGCTATTCAACTTGTGTCGCAGAGGAAAAAGAAAAGAAGAAATCGGAAATGCCCACCGGAAAGTTGGTGCACGGCATTTGCTAGAATTCGCCTGCTTTCAACAGTTCCATTAAAGCCTAGCATTGCTGTACGAAAAACTTGCGCTCGCATCGAACGAATTTTCGCTTCTAAACGCGGTAACGACGTTCACATTGGCAATAACGCCGCAGTGTCAACGAAATCACATCGGACATCTATGTGTCCTCTCTCCGTGTTGTTGGATCGATGCGTTTGTTCTTTTGCAAACGGCACGCATTCCGTATCGCGCCAGCAAACATTGCTCCTGTGCACGCTTATATCCTCTCCGCCTGGTGTTTTGAACACTGGCAGCCGCGATATGTCTACGCCGTGGTCTGCGCGAAGCGCGGCGCTTGATCGGAGCGCGTCGAGGTGTAGCTTTTTATTGCGTATCATAAACGGCATGCGCGTCATAGTGCCGCCGCAAACCGCTGCGCGACGCAGTCAACATGTTGCTGTTTGCGCGATCGCATCCTCGGTTCGCACTTTGAACTCGCGTGGATTTCGCCCGCCGGATACGCTCTTCCCCGAACTTCCGTGTAAAGTTTACTGAAAATATCTGCGAAGCAGATGTTTGGCTTTCGAGAGTGGTGCGATGCTTGTGAATATTCATTATTAGCATGGCTGGCGGGTGTGCTTGCGTCGTCTTTCTTTCTTTTTTTTCCTGTAAATATTTCTCTCGTTCTCTTCTTGCGTATCGTCCCCCTTCGCAGTATTAATTTCTGACCATTTGAAAGTGTAATATGAACTAAAAAAACTAAGAAAAAATTGTCACTACATAAAGTCTTCATTTTTTCACTGAGCATTCTGATCTAAACACATTTCATTGTGCCTATGCAGGCACAGCTGTGAGCAAAATAATATGGACCGCAGGCTCGCCACAAAAACTGAACTTAATTCGGCTGCATAAGCTGAAATTGCCAAGTGCACTGGAAAAATTTGCACTGCTAAGTTTGAATGGCAGTCTTCAATTTCTAGTCATGTTCATAGGTGGAAATAAAAATCAGCTTGATCGCAGAATCCCAGGTCCATGTACTTTTGCTCAGGGAAATATATGTACTACATTCCTAAATTTTGAAGGATATTTGAATACAGCAGTGGCCGTCGCGGTATCTTGTTTTTGTTACCATAATCTGTCACTTCTGTCCAAACCTGGGAAAACAGTTAATTTGCAGCATGTAAGCGTTAGTATTTACCAGATAACAAATTTGTTTCAAGAAGTTTACAATATGGTCAGGCTACTGTTAATGTAATGCGACAACAGGCAGCATATTACGACTGCGGTTGGCTTGAAGGAGGCAGTTGATTGCACGTTCATTCAAGTTAACTTGAAAAATATATGTTGTCACACTCTGGGCTCATGGAAACGCAACGCAGGTGCTGTAGCATTGACAAAATCAGTTTCCTATTGTCTCTTGAATGTTTAGTCTACCCATTATGAAGGCACAAGAGGACGGAGCTGCCTTCAGTCATGAGAAATAGATGCACAATTTTACATGCCTATTGTGCAAAACCTTCATCATATCAAAGCGTATTCACGTCCCTAGCTGATGACCTAGGAAGGTGAAATCACATAAAGCATGCTGCTATGAAATACCCATCTGATTTATTTCAAGTGCCTTTTGAAGTGCAGTGGCTGTAATAAAAGGACTTTGCAACAGCTTCCAATGGTTCTGCTTCAGGTCATTCTCATGTCCCTCAGAGGTCATTTAAGAGGAGCTGTAGAAGTAACTGTGACCAACAGAGGTTATTCACCTGAAATTCAGAAACGCAGGAGCGAAAAAACTTACATTAACTTGACGTTTATTCTTTTTATTCCCATTTGACTCCTCCAGGATGCACATCCTCTTTAGACACATGTTAAGATTGCAAAATTGAAGCTTAGCAGTAGTGAAGTCAGGTATGCTTGGGGGGGGGAGGGCAGAAGTCCTAAGACTAGCACCAGTTTTGACATACCTGCCCTGAAGATACGCTATGAAATACCTTGGCGTTACAATTATCGTATTTTCCAGACTATAGATGTCTAAAATGTTGAAGTTTATCATATTGCGGACTATGTAAAGGTACAGACTAGACATCACTTAATTTTCTGGCTCATAGCCACACATGAAAAAAAAACTCAACTGTGCCTAGAACCTTTTTACTATGTTAAATCACATGGCAAAATCAGTAGTGAAGTCTAACTTATGTAATCTAATAAAGGACTCAGGTTCGTAATACTTGAAAATAATCTATTTTGTTTGCTTACCGACTGTATTATGGTTGCGGCCAATGTAAAGTGTGGCCGAATTGGGGCCAATGCAATGAGTGTGGGTTTAAAAAAAATATGACAATAGTTTCCTAAAAGCCTTCCTCAGCAGTTCAAGATGGTCTTGACTTGAATGCCAATGCATCTCGCAAAAAAGACGGTGATGAAATGTAGACCAGCAGTTAGGAAAAGGGAATGCCACTGGGCCTGTAGCTTCTTGCTTCTGCAATTGCTTGCACCCCAAAAAGAGCACTGGTTATGTGTTTCATGGGCTGGACTTGCTTCCAGCATACTTCTTCCATTTAGGGCTTTGACAGTTCTCATTTTGTTTCTAATCCATGCTGCTCTAAATCTCCCAACAAGATGGAGAAAGCTTCATCTAGTAGAAAACTTAATCTAGCATAAAATTGCCATCCAATTAGCCGTAGCAGAATGCTTGCAAAAGGAAATATCAAGTCATCTGGTCTTAGCTTGATACCTGAACATGAAGGAATTGTAACAACCGCTCCTTTCGAGGCGGCAAAAAAATTTTTTGAAAATGAAACCCTTTCATAAAGTATCAGTGTTGAAGCTTTTTGCACTTCAAATTGTCAGTGGATTCGGTGTTCTACACGCTGGCTTTGTGGTTAACTGCTTGTGTCCTTGCGTGTACAATGTTACAGTTGTCATCAATAGCTTACGAACCGTAGCATCTGAGAAAATAGCTTACTATTGCTGCCGCCTAAAGCTTCGGTTACATGCCTGTATGATGATGTGAAGTATGATGTGAGCACAATTTGTGCAGTTTTACTGCCTATGGTCACAAACTGCTCGGAAGTGCTCTTCTTTCTGAGATCTCTTGATTTGCATACTTTTGATGCTAACTGTACATGCCAAAATAAAACATTATAATCACACAAGTATCAGCGAAAATCACAATGGTGCAACATGGTGCATTCATCTTGGGGCACCGCTGGTTATATTAGGGCTGCAGAAATTGGTTCTTGTGGTTCAAGTGTGTTACCGAAGGCAGACAGGAAAATAGATCTCAGGGTGCTTGTGGTTGGGCACCAATATTCCGCCATGCAGTGGGTTTTATTCTTTCGTTGTCCTGGTCGGCAGTGACTCCTGTCAAACAAAATTTCGAAATGGCTGGACTTTGTAGGTATGCTGCGTACAAGATTGTCTGCCTTGTTCCTGTGGCTTAACTAGTCTTCAGAGTTCAGGTGTAGAGTTCACATTCTTGAATGCAACAAAGCTGACTGAAAAATTCTAACTCTTCAGCCTTCTAAGGTACTGCTTGTTCTCAGTAAACAGTTTTAACTGAGCACCCTTTACACTGATTGATTTCGTATCTTCACTATTCGTGTGTCCCAGAGGCACGGAACAACATGCCATTGGTTATGTTGTGGTGCATCGGAAGCATTTCACCCTCCACTGCTGGAATGAGCGCCCTGTACAGTATGTGCAAATTGTTAGGACACACCGGTCAGAGTGAAGCAGACCAGAATTTCTCAACTGAAACTTTTTAATAATGCTAAAGATGCAAGAAATATGGTGAGGCTAATCTTTCATCATGTGGAACGAATGTATGTCTGAAAAGGTTGACTAGAATGGTAAAGTGACTGCCTCTGTTAGACAGCAGTCTTGCACGCAGTCCTCTGAATATGCAGTTTGTTTTTGTCTACCAGAAAATTTGCTTTTCAGAGAATAGTTGGCTCACCCCTTTGTATGACTTTGCCATAATCTGTAGAAACAAAATTTTTACTGTGGGCCTTGGCATCCTTACGCCTTTCATTTTCCTTCCTATTTCGATGCATTTTATACAATCCTTCGCTTCCCATTATGATTTTGTGAATGGCATTAGATTAATTTTTCAGTGTTTTTGGTAATGGGCTATCTCAGAATAAAACATATTTGCTGTCCGAGGTTCATAGCAGCAGTCAGGCGTCAAAATTTGTTTGATTTGTGGTGTAAGTCGCAAGTATTTTAATCAAGTTGAATTTGTGCAGATCTGTAGTGCACACTTCTTTGTGTAATTATTCTCGACTCCCAAGTGTATTTTCTATAAACGCATCCTTACACCTTGCTGACCTCTTCTTACACAACAAAATGTGAGATTTATTATTTTGTACAATCTTTGAAAAATTCATTTTGGCACTCAAGGCCTTAAGGGTTCTGCTCAAGTTCTTAAGGGCTTGTGAATTGTGCGATCGTATTTGTAAATTGTAGCGCATAACTTCGCATTATTGTGTGAATTTTCCTCAATTTTTTTTTCTTCTTTCACCTTTTATTCCCTTTAACCGTTGTCAGCCGGCACCTACGCTGACCAGCCGCCTTGTCTTTCATCCCCTTTTGTCTCTCTCTCTACTTAGCAATTCATCGTATGTTTCATCATGTACAGATCACAACAAAAGAAGATAGCCATTCTTTTTTGGAAAATGAACCCAATTTTGTTTTTTACTTGTTCGTTCTGAAGACGGTGATTGATTGAAACCGTCTGCCCTCCTCCATTTAAAGCTGCCATAGATGACTATTCTATTCTGTAACTACTTACTGTAGCTGTAACTACTGTGCATCTTTTCTCCCCACATGATTGAACATTGGAATTTGTTGCCTGCTGAAGTCCGGTTATTACCTCTCTCTCAGTTTTTAGATGCCATAGCAGATGTATAGATTTTTTACATTATTTTCATATTTTTGTGTTCCTGTCTTTTCACACTGCCATCATCTCCTGTACACCCACTCCTGCTATAGCCCTGCCGGGCTGCAGTACGTATAAATAAAATGTAACTGTGTACTTTTGACCCTTTTTTACCACTCCCTTCTGTAACACTTCCGCTAAGTTACAAACAAATTCTTGCCAAAATAACTTTTTAATGAATTAATTTAGCGCACCTGTTGCAATTTGCAGTATCAAAGCTTGTCAGGTCTGGAAGCACATCTGCTTCATAACGATCCTGTTTTCAAAGTTTTCATCCCCAAAGTCTATCATAAGCCACACTGCTATGGGACATGGTCCCACAGGGAATACGAGAGGCTTTCTTATAAAATTTTAAGTAGAACGCTAACACATTTTGATATAAGTTTGCAGGCTGGCATATCAGGACTGGTGCTTGTCCCATAATTCCTACTTAGTGAATGCTCCCTGAGCACTGTCTGCATTAAACTTGGAAGTTACCAGCCGCAGGGACTCGGTTACTCTGGCTTTCTACTGCCAAGCATGAATTCATAGGCTCCATATTCTGCCACCGTGATGACTTTCAACATTGGGGGAACATCAAAGACATCTAGCTGGTCAAAATATAATGGGAATCATCCAATAGAGTTTGACATACCCTTTATGTTTCTTTGAGATATTGCATTGCATCGTTAAATTTTACTGTGGCAATGCGTGTGCCAGGTGCATTAACTGAATATTATTTTGTGATAATTCAATAAATTAAGAACTAATTGATAAATTGTCACACGAATTCTTATGCCTGGCACTTGTGTGAACCTTGGGCACCAAAAAAATTGTGATCTGGCCTCATTTCTCCTTTTAAATATGGGAGAGAGTGTGACTCAAGCATCTTGCGTGCACGTCATTAGGTTCAATATTTAAAAAAACATTAACCATTCATGACTGGACGTGCTCGCAGGAGATGTTAAAAAAATAATTTCTTCTGGAGGTGATCTTAGGGCTAAAAAAATAATTTCTTCTTGAGGTGATCTTAGGGCTTAAGCTCCATTGAAATGCCAGCGAAAAAAATATCTATGTTATCTTGCAGTGATAAGACACAGGTGCTTTGCACAATAGATAACATTCGTCCATCTCAGAAGTGATCTCTTTTTTTTTTTGTGCACTGTACATGCTCATGGCTCTCCGCGGCGATTCCAAAAAGTAAGCGACTTTTAAAAAAGCGCGTTCTCCATGCGTGTAGATTTGCAATGTGGTCAGGTGTAGGACTCAAGACGATTTGAGCAGTGCTTAAAGGAGCACTATAGAGAAACATTATTTAAGCTGTATTAGTAAATTAGCCCTTCTGGAACATTAAAAACACCACTCTTAAACGCTAGAAGAAGCTTGGTAAGCCAGAAAACGTGCAGAAAGGAAAGGCGGGTGGTGAGACGCTGCCTCGAAGTTCTCGCCCTGAGGTCACGGATTTTAATGGGTTCTCTTAGGGCCTAGGCAATTGTTTACTGTTAGAAATGAACTACATTGTGTTCTAAAGGAGGGAAAGATTGCTCATGGCAAGTTTTGAGAACATTACTCAACCAGCATGGCCCAAATACAGGGGGGAAAAAGAAAACTGAAATTTATGATGTTGCACTGATGTATCGGCACTAAGGTTTTGGTGTCAAATTTGTGCAGGGGTTTAAAAAAAATACTTTATCAATTTGAACTTATTTAGAGCTTATCTTTACTGTGCCTTTAAAAGGAGCACTGAGGCACTTTTTGAGTATGGTAAGAAAATGCTCCCAATTTGTAGCCAATGCTGCCGCGAACATGCAGGCCAGAGTCATTCTGCCGCATGCTGCAGGGAACCTGCAATCTTCTATAGTAGTACCTACCAGCATGGCACTGTGGCTAAGGTGGTGCGCTACTGCGCATGAGGTCGCTGTTTTATTGTTACTTATTTTTCTAATGCTAGCAGTAAGAAATTCCATGTGCCCAAGCTGGTTACTGACACTAACCTGTGTTGTTTATTCATTAGTTTGTTAGCTACCTGCAAACCAGCACTCCGCACACAGTCTCAGAACAAAAGAATATGAAAACTGTAAAATCGTTTCCAAGCTAATTACTTCTTTGTTGGTTTAGCTTGAGAAGAAGAAACTGAAAAGACAAAACAAACTGTTAAAGTGTTTTGTAACTGGAATAAAGGCTGTATGGTTAAGCTCGACTTGAAACAGCCTTGTGATGCTGCCTTACGCAGTCTGCTCGTGTACCAGATTTCACATTTTGTGTCTTTCTTTTAATTCTAAATTTGGTTGCCTTAGAGGTTGTACGTAAGCACTGCTATTAGTATATGATGCACTAATGTGTGTTCATGACTCCATTTAGTGCACTTGAGAATGCTGCCATCTTTGTTGTTGCATCGCTGTTGTAGTACCACAATCATTGTCATGTGCCACAGATTGTGTTGGCTTGCTGGGCACTGGAACTTGTTTGTCTTACGATAACCGAGTAGTGATAACTCATGCAGAGAATTTTGGTGCTATGTTTACCTGTGACTAACACTGACATGCCTCTGTACAGCAACAGCGCTCTGGAGGCTGCTTCCTTCAGTAAAGGAAATTGTATCGTAAACCTAGCCTATTACTTTTTCATACAGCATGTCTTCAGGAGTATGTGGAGGTACGTTTTGATGATGGCAACAAATTGAAAAGTTTTTGAAATGATTCTTTGTTCATTTCAACTGTAGTGAGAAACATTCGTTAAATTTTTAAAAAGTGTTCTTGAGAGAAAATGAGACTCTTTCTACCTGGAAAATTGAGTTTAACCCCTTCTGTGCCACGCTATTAGTATCCCGAATCCTTACCAAGAATGTCCAAATTACTTTAAATTACAGGCCCCAGTTTTCAACATGTTTTACTTCCTCCAGTAGAATAACTCGCTCCTGCTTTTGCTGCCCCCCATTTTGTGTGCTGCCATCTACTAAACTAAAAGTGTGACATAGTACTTCGATGAAGTCAGCTCGTCCATGGCATTGCTATCTCGGCCATTTTTACCTGAATGTGTTGATGAACCCAGCCCGTGGCCCGTCTGTGGCCTGGAAGGGGTTAATAAAAGTCAGGGCTTCTGTTCGCATACTTGTTTTTTGTATTGTGGTTTCTGCTGGCGAGAGTTAGCTGTGGGGGATCTCTTTCCTTGGCTAATAATTTCTCTTGGTAAGACTATTCAGTTTGGGTGACATTCCAGCAAGGAAAGGGTGACATTTAAAGAGAGCCAGTCGAGCTCCTGGGCAGATACGGAGAAATAAGTGTGGTTGCATAACTTCATTTGTGTTTTTGTTGCCATTTCCAAACTGTTTTATACGCACCAGGTTGTGGCCAAATATGTACGTAATGGGAGATTTTGCATGCAAATAATGCAAAAATGATGACCTGACTATGTAGCAAGCAAGAAATATCTGCAAGTGCAACACAACACATTCGCCACCATTGCTAAGGCTTGTTTGCTACGCTCCTTCAATTCAGTGGTATTCACTAATTGGCATAATTCTCATGAAAATCTAATTTTCAGGATTTCTAGCGACTTCCCTACAGTCTACTGCAAATTATTGAGTTTGCGAATCATTAACATTTTACAGTACATCTCATTCCATTCCATTGCAGTACATGTCATTCTTAGTGCCTGTACATTAGTGAATGGCTTATTAGTTAGCTAATGAATAACTGTAATTTGCAGCAGTGCCTAGGGTAGTCTGTTAGCAAAGAATGGGGCCACCGAGTAGAAGTATCGTCCCAGTACTTGGTGAGATACAGGAACACTTTTTGTTGTAGGCTTTGGTGCACTTCAATATGATGGCGTTTGCATACAGTGTTAATGAACTGCTTCCCTTATGTTGAACTTGTGCGGTATTGTCAAATAAGAGAGTGAAGGTTATTTAGCATTTGCCACGCTTTTTCTGCATATGTGCTTTGTGTAGGTCACTGAGCTGTAGAGGTTCAGCGAAGCACAATGACATTGCTGTGTCTGCCTCGACTATTTACTTTTTTTTATGCCAACAACACCATTAAACATTACGGAGGCAATCGTGTACAGAATAACACTTAGTTTCTGCTACACTATAAACTAAGTCATCAGGCTGTGCTTTCAGAAAGAGGAGAAACAAAATATAGGAGCCATGTAAATAAGGAGTTCCTTGAAAAACAAAAATGAGGCTCCAGTGTGAAAACTAAGTTCCGTGTAGTTAAGCAGCTCAGCTGTTCAGCCGAGAAGATCTGAACGAGAGAGTGCGTTTGCTGGAAATGAAAATGCAAGCAAATAAATAATGCATTGTGTACAGAAAATCCTAAAATAACTTTTTGTTTCCCGCTTGCTGACAGAAGCGAGTCATGGTTTGTAACATGGAGAAAAATACAATGCAGTGCTTAGGGGGCATGTGTAGAAATTAAAAATGCTATGCACAACATCATTCAAGATTGTAAACTTCTCTGTGTGATATCAAATTTTTCATTTGCAGAGGAAATAAATGTGAAAGAAAAACGAGTAATGATGGCATGTAATCATCGCTACATGTGTGCTCTTCTTATCACTTATATGTCATAAGCCACATTACTTCATCGTTTATAAACTTGCGTTACAAGGTATGTCATTTTCTATGCACAGTAGCAATGGCAGTGAATGGCTTAGCAATACATGCATGTGATTCTCACTCAAGCATAAATTTGTAAAGAAAATGCACTTGTAAACTTTCATTTGGTGCAATGTAAAAAAATGTCATGTGTTCAGGATGAAACCACACCACTATGGCATCTTATAGCCTAGTTTTTGCTGTCTGGCATTAAATCACTTTGAGACAGAAAGGCAGTCTTCATATTTTTCTTTAGTCCTTTTTTTTTATTGCATGGGCTCTGATACGGCATGTTACAGTTGAAGAAATGCATTCAGGCCTTCTTTATGACCGAGCTGCATAAGTGGCCTGTGAAACTTACATCCCCCATAATTAACTGTTCGTAATCATTGGGCCGGTCTGTTTGTACCCCAGCACCTTTAAGCATTTTTCTGTTGTTGTTTTTGGCCCTGGACGCTGCCACAGCAGACACCGAGCATCCGCTTCATTTTTGGTTCTGACGACCATAAGGGTGGAGGGTGCAGAGGTGAAGCCCACAAATTGCCATGCACTGTGTTTCTTGCATTCTTCACAAAGTTGCCAAAATGAACACTGAGCTTCTGCTGTGCGAGTTGTAAACCAAGCTTTGTAGCCTACTGTGATGACTCAATGGCTACAGTGTTCTGCTGTTGAACATGAGGCTGTAGAGTGTCTATCAAAATTCTACCCGGCATGGCAGCGGCTGCTGTATTTCGATGGGGAAAATTACAGAAATGCTTGTGTACTTCGGTTTAGATGCACATTAAAGTAGTACCCCAGGTGTCCATAATTAATCCACACCTTTCCACTACGACATCCCTCACAACCCGCTGTGCTGTTTCAGGATGTTAAACACCAGAATTAATTTTTAAACAGTTTTGTTCCCAGGTGGAGGTGTGCCAAGGGCAGTGCTTTCCAGATGCTACTTATATAATTTCACTGACCCGGAAGGGGAGTTGACAGGCAAGTGGGGAGAGTCGTAGGAGGGATGGTTAACAGCAACTAACGGTGGCAAATGTGCGCTGAAATTGCAGCACTTGCCGCTGTAACGAACCACAGTTCGATGGTGCGTGACCACGTGGCCGATGATGCGCAGCCAGGCATGTCATCAGGGGCCTTGTCGCGAGAGTGTCAAGGGTGTGACACATGCGTCATCCAGCAGACGAAGCACTTGTGCTGCTTGCCTGTTGACAGCTTGTGTCACCTGCGCTGCGAGCAGCAGTTTATGTGAATTGACATTCTCTGAGCAGCAGCTTCCGCACAGTTTTGTAACATAGTGCATTCATGCGGCCTTCTTCTGAGATGGGGTGAGAGCAAGCTTTCCAGTGCTTTCGCACATTTGTCTCCTATTCTCGCACAAGTACTGTCCTTGACACAAAGCACCGGCAGTGAACGTCAGCTGCACATTCGTATTCATTGTGACCTGTCACAATCTGCACACGGGGCTTTCTTCGGAAAGTGTCTTGTCGCTCAGTACTGTTGTAGCAGAAAAAAAATTGAGCAGCCTTTCTGTTTTATACCTTCAAGTACTGGCATAAACTTGCAGAAAATTTGGAATCCCATCTATCGAGGATATCAATTTTTAAATCAGGAGGCCTAGTAGCAACAGAACAAGAACCAGTTTGTTCAGATTGCTGTATGACTGGCCGCTCGAAGCACTTTGCATGTATTCGTGGGCTTCTTTCACACTAAAAAAAAAACACTTTTATGTAGCACGTATTGAGCACCAGAAGGCTGTATAGGGAGTTTTTCATATTGCCCTATAATTTTCTCATTGATGCTTTTCATTGAATTATAATATTTGAAAAGTTTAATAATTAATTAAGACTTATTATGTAATTAGGCAGAATGCAAAAAATAACCTGAGTATCTCCAAGTGATGGCAAACAGCATTACCTTGGTTCTGTCCAGCCATGTGGCATTTGCACATTTTTAAATCTTGGTGCATGATAGTTGGGACACCCTGTATACGCTGCCTTGGCCTTCTGGGTTGGTGGGTAGCACTTGTGTGTCATTATCATTTCTACATGTTCTTGCATTTCTATGCTAAGAACTTTTGTGATAGTGCAGCCACTAAGCCAGTTGTCGATATTTCTTGGGCACCAACCCAACATGGAGAAGAAATGGCACCTCTTAAGTTCTTTGTCTTGCGACTCACACTGTTTTCCTTGCCTCTTCATGTGTAACCAACTTGGCCGTCCTTTAGTACTCAAGGGCCCTCTATTGCAGAGATATTACTGTGGTTAGCATTAGCTTATGTTTATTAGGTTTGTTCAGGAGGTTTCTCAAGGTGTTGCTGAGTGCCTGATGCACCCAACAAACCCTGACGCCCACATTCACGAATGGCCCTTCGCTCAAAAATCGTCCTAGGCTCCAGACGGTGCAGAACTGTGACTGATGTAGACACTGCAGACTGAGAATTCTCCTAGGCACTTCCTGCAAAAAAGTAGCGAAAACATGTCTCCACTGCCTTTGCATAATTCTGTGATGGCCTGATTAGGAAATGTTAATATAGGAATCACTGAGGATTATTAAAGCAAGGTGCCTTCTACACTTGAGGTTTGGTGCTGCCGTCTACATCTTGGAGCGAAAATGGAGTGCTGAGCGGAGGGAAGTTTGTCACTATGTGGGTAACATATCTAAAAGAATTCTTGCTTTCAGCTTCAAAGAAGTTTGCATTTCTGAAACCAGAAATCTAGTGCGTGCTCATTTTGCTTTAGAAGTGTTGTCAGCACATCAGTTCTGGTATAGTTGCTTTGCTGTCACTGCTTAGTTATCCTGTGCCCGGTGTAGTGCTGGCCTTTTCAGCACGTGTCGCCTCCCACTCATGTGCTCTACCTGCAGTCCTACACTCTTTGCTATTCCTCAGTTTTCATGCCTGGACTTGCCATTGACATGTGCATGTGCATTTTGTCTTTGTCCGGCGCGCTATATGTAGAAAAGCCCTGTGCCGGAGCTCGGATGAAGTTCCTCCAGCCAAGCTGAGCTGTCCAGCCATGAGCGAAGTGGATGCCCGTTCGTGCTGCAGTGTCGCCAGCGCCAGCTGTCATCCCCGGAGCAAGATGGATGTGGTCTGCGTCATTGACCTGGTAGGTTTAACTCTGCCCTTGTTTCTATGACGTTCATCATCGCACCTCTATTACCTGCGCACAGTTGCAAGGTTACAGGTCAGAATTTCAGAATAGTCCCCAGCAGTATGCGCTTAGAGCAGCTGAATTAATTCAGTGATTTGGGCAGCTCAGAGCAAGTCACCTTTTCTTGCACATGTGACTGCACACTTTGGGTGCAAAGGTTTCAATTGTATGGTAAAATGAAAATGCTTTTTTGAATTTTGTTCTTGAACTGCAGTGCTGATGATGTCACAGGCTTCAAAGTATTGCGGCAGATTGTTTTCTTTTTTTTTTCATTTTATGAATTAACTCCAATGCTCTTTTTGAATAAAGATTTTAACCAGCCTCTGCCAAGCATTGTTATGATGTATGACGCCACATTGCCCGTCTCTCATAAGGTCCTTTCTGGCAAGGCAAGCCTTTTTTGCTCACAGCAAGGCTATCCTATTTTCCATTCCAGAAGCCAGAAGGAGTTTAAATTAATATTTCTCCTTTGTGCCTCAGTTAAGGGAAATGACTTATGCTGTAGACATGTTTGCTTGGCGCCACCATCTTGTTCACAGATGACTGGTACGGGCGCAGCAGGTGGTCGGTTGGCACAGCGCAAGGCAGCATACGAGGAGATCAGAAAGGCGTCTAACTGCGTTGGGGCCACTTTGCATGAGCTGCCCTTCAAGAAGCTCGACTTTGGGGAGACCAAGGTGCTCGATCTTTTCTACAATGCAGACGTGGCCATTGTTGACGTCTCCATCCAGGTGGGTGCTGCAGCATCTCTGACATTTCTCAGATGATGAGGCAGGGAGGCTTCTAGAACACCACTCAGTCTAGCGTCAGTGTAAAGCACTGGTGGGGAACCTTTCACCGTCAGGGAATATGGGCATGCATTAGTGTTCTAAGCAAGTTCTTTCTATGCGTGTTTGAATGTGAGAGCAGCACCCTACAAACGCCGTTGTTGGCATCAAGAAGTTTGTGTGGCAGACATTAGGAACAAGATGAAAATTTGTGCAGCATATTTACCCTAGAGTCAGCACATCTGTTGCAGTGTGCCGGATGTTTGTATTTTTGATAGCTGGTGTCTCTTCAATGCAGGACCAACGTAACCCTCTCTTTTACCATCTGGGTGTGCGAGAAAGCTTTGGCATGAAGCAGAACATGATCCTCTACAACGACCACACTCCCGGCGAGGCATACTCCATAAAGGTGGAGGCTTGCTTTCATGAATTTTTTTTGTACCAGTGGTTAGGGGACTTGTCTGAATCTTTGCATTTGATTGACGCGAGAACATCACATGAAATGTCAGGTGTTCAGTAACCTTCCGCAGTGGTGTGCTTCTTACGCCAGGCGCAGCTTTAGGATTTTATAATTCAATCTATGTATATAGTTACTCAGGAAGATGCAAATTTCTAGATTACTGCATTGCTTCTGGCTATTCTTTTTTTTCCTTCCCCCTGATTTCGAGCTTCAACGTTTGGCAAGAACCACCACTAGGCAACTATGTTATGTGGGAAAGCCAACCTCTTTGAAGCAGGAAGTGCAGGTTTGCGATTGGAGGTGCACGATTCAGTCCACCGAATGTATATGGGGCTACAGGTATAATGAGGTGTAGCTACAGTAAATCAAAAATTATGTGCCACATTCCCTCTCTGTCATATTTGTTTTTGTGTTATTTTCCTTTTATTTGTGCTGAAATTCTAGTTGGCAGACCTTGTTTTATAACTCATCAGCACAGACAAGGCTAAAAACCCAATACCAACATAATTACAGTCAGAATGGCTAAAGCATTGCTTGTTTGAAAATGTCTTTCTGATGTTTTATGGTACAATAGCTTGGGGGTTCCCAAACTGGATTGTGTGCAACCCAGGGGCTCTGCAAGCACCACTTTAAGGTTCCTTGAGCAGCCAAAATGAATCCGACCCCATCCTCCATTAAGGGATATTTCCATTAGAGTTCGGGTTTAACAGAGCCAGTGCATGCCGCATCTGCAGTAGTCTTCACGACAAAGACCGTCGTGGCAGCGGCATTCAAGGCTCATTGCTATGGGATTCACAGGCCCCCATTTCATTTGTACTCATGGGATGGTCTGAACGAAAATGAACGTGTGGCATGTCCTTCAAGCTGAAAGCCACTTTTGAAACTTGCGGCGTGTTGGCTCATTGCCAACGTAGGATGATTGACTGTTGTTGTAATAATTGTAATGACACACGGACAGGAATCTCATATGAGATTCGTGGTAAAGGCCTACTGATCTCCCCACGGGGCAGTTTCCATATACGCAACGTGGTTTGATTGTGCACGGCATTAGTCCCTACTTTGTCGGGAATAAAACGCGGAACCACCACATCAACTCGCGTGAGGCAAATTGCAGTCCCACGTGTCTGGGAGGCATGGGTTTTTAGGATTAGCATTGCGATCAGTATATGTTTCGATGACTATTCTACAGTGCGAATGACCTGTAGCATTTTTGCTCAACAACAAAGATAAGTTAACTTTTGTGCGTCCCATGTATTGTCTGTGTCAGGACGTTGTTTATGGCGTGGGGTACTCTAAAGCGGTAACCATTTTATTTGTGCGCACTGCATTACGGAGGACAGAGCTGTGCAGAAAAAAAAACAGTTCTGGTGTTTATGTGCTATTCCGAGTTGCCCAGTAAAGAGCAATGGCTTTCGAGATTTGTTGTTGAAAGTTAACACGCTGAGCCATAAACATCGGAGACCCGAAGCTGACTTGGTGATGGCATCGCTTTGTTGTTTCATTCATGTGGCATTCATTCTGGACACTGTTTTTTAGCTGTTAAATTCAATGCGAGGCCGTGGATAAGCACATAGCTGGAAAAAAGACGTAAGGTGGAGAAGGGGGATTCGCAGCATCTTGTGATGGTAGGGGTGTACCCCAAGGCCAGAATGTTTGGGAACCCCTATACTGGAGCAAAATGCATCTACATGGCCTCATTACACAAATTGGGAATCTTCATGGAGCACTTCGTGATCCTAATAAAATGTTTTAGCACAGTGCAGCGGGCAATCTACTGCGGCAGCGGTGTGTACCGCCCATAAATCAGACTGACGACTCGCTTCATTGGCAGACAGTTTTACCATGCTTCTTCATCCCATGCATCTTACATTGTTGTTTGTCTCCAGATTGCCTGTGCAAGCTACCCACTCACGACTTATAAGGTGAATGATGCTGGTGTCTGCGTCGTCACTGAAACACCTGGTATGGCCATTGTTTCTGAGGAAACAATGGAATCCAAGCAGACCCTCCATGCCAAGCTGAAAAAGTTCCTCCAAGACATCGAAGTACAAACCAAGTGAGTTGGTGTACTCTGAGAATATAACTTCCCGGTCAACTTGCAACTCTGCTGAACTATAGGTGAAGCTCGCTGCATCAAATTAGGTTTCAACAACATTTTACATAAAAAAAAATTAATTCCCCCACAATGTCCTGTATAGATCGATGCAGAAAGTTCCTCATGACTTCAAACAAGTTCTACCTGGCATTTAATGAAGTTTCTGGAAACCTTTATCAGTGCTTTCGTATTGAAAAGCTAATCTTTCCAATCAAATCTCTTGCTGAAACTTGTGAAGAAAACAATAATCTTTGGCATGAATGCTACTATACTGAGGAGCTATTGCAAACTGATAATTTGGACCCTGTTACTGGTCGTCCCTGTTACAGGTCAGGACCCTGTACAGGACCCTGTTACAGGCCGCCATTGGAATCTGAACCTGGCAACGTTTAACGTTAGAACGCTATCTAGTGAGGCGAGTCTAGCAGTGTTATTGGAGGAAATAGAGGGTAGTAAATGGGATATAATACGGCTCAGTGAGGTTAGAAGGACAAAAGAAGCATATACAGTGCTAAAAAGCGGGCATGTACTGTGTTACCGGGGCTTAGCGGAGAGACGAGAACTAGGAGTCGGATTCCTGATTAATAAGGAAATAGCTGGTAACATACAGGAATTCTATAGCATTAACGAGAGGGTGGCAGGTCTTGTTGTGAAACTTAATAAGAGGTACAAATTGAAGGTGGTACAAGTCTATGCCCCTACATGCAGTCATGATGACCAGGAAGTCGAAAGCTTTTATGAAGACGTGGAATCGGCGATGGGTAAAGTCAAAACAAAATACACTATACTGATGGGCGACTTCAATGCCAGGGTAGGCAAGAAGCAGGCTGGAGACAAGTCAGTGGGGGAATATGGCATAGGGTCTAGGAATAGCAGAGGAGAATTATTAGTAGAGTTTGCAGAACAGAATAATATGCGGATAATGAACACCTTTTTCCGCAAGCGGGTTAGTCGAAAGTGGACGTGGAGGAGCCCGAATGGTGAGACTAGAAATGAAATCGACTTCATACTCTGCGCGAACACTGGCATCATACAAGATGTAGACGTACTCGGCAAGGTACGCTGCAGTGACCATAGGATGGTAAGAACTCGAATTAGCCTAGACTTGAGGAGGGAACGGAAGAAACTGGTACACAAGAAGCCAATCAATGAGTTAGCGGTAAGAGGGAAACTAGAGGGATTCCGGATCAAGCTACAGAACAGGTATTCGGCTTTAACTCAGGAAGAGGACCTTAGTGTTGAAGCAATGAACGACTATCTCATGGGAACCATTAAGGAGTGCGCAATAGAAGTCGGTGGTAACTCCGTTAGACAGGAAACCAGTAAGCTATCGCAGGAGACGAAAGATCTGATCAAGAAACGCCAATGTATGAAAGCCTCTAACCCTACAGCTAGAATAGAACTGGCAGAACTTTCTAAGTTAATCAACAAGCGTAAGACAGCGGACATCAGGAACTATAATATGGATAGAATTGAACAGGCTCTCAGGAACGGAGGAAGCCTAAAAACAGTGAAGAAGAAACTAGGAATAGGCAAGAATCAGATGTGTGCGTTAAGAGACAAAGCCGGCAATATCGTTACTAATATGGATGAGATAGTTCAAGTGGCTGAGGAGTTCTATAGAGATTTATACAGTACCAGTGGCACCCACGACGATAGTGGAAGAGAGAATAGCCTAGAGGAATTCGAAATCCCACAGGTAACGCCAGAAGAAGTAAAGAAAGCCTTAGGAGCTATGCAAAGGGGGAAGGCAGCTGGGGAGGATCAGGTAACAGCAGATTTGTTGAAGGATGGTGGTCAGATTGTTCTAGAGAAACTGGCCACCCTGTATACGCAATGCCTCATAACCTCGAGCGTACCGGAATCTTGGAAGAACGCTAACATAATCCTAATCCATAAAAAAGGGGACGCCAAAGACTTGAAAAATTATAGACCGATCAGCTTACTGTCCGTTGCCTACAAAGTATTTACTAAGGTAATCGCAAATAGAATCAGGAACACCTTAGACTTCTGTCAACCAAAGGACCAGGCAGGATTTCGTAAAGGCTACTCAACAATAGACCATATTCACACTATCAATCAAGTGATAGAGAAATGTGCAGAATATAACCAACCGTTATATATAGCTTTCATTGATTACGAGAAAGCGTTTGATTCAGTCGAAACCTCAGCAGTCATGGAGGCATTACGGAATCAGGGTGTAGATGAGCCATATGTAAAGATACTGGAAGATATCTATAGCGGCTCCACAGCCACCGTAGTCCTCCACAAAGAAAGCAACAAAATCCCTATAAAGAAAGGCGTCAGACAGGGAGATACGATATCTCCAATGCTATTCACAGCATGTTTACAGGAGGTATTCAGAGGCCTGGAGTGGGAAGAATTGGGGATAAAAGTTGATGGAGAATACCTTAGCAACTTGCGATTCGCTGATGATATTGCCTTACTTAGTAACTCAGGAGACCAATTGCAATGCATGCTCACTGACCTGGAGAGGCAAAGCAGAAGGGTGGGTCTGAAAATTAATCTGCAGAAAACTAAAGTAATGTTTAACAGGCTCGGAAGAGAACAGCAGTTTACGATAGGTAGCGAAGCATTGGAAGGCGTAAGGGACTACATCTACTTAGGGCAGGTAGTGACCACGGATCCGGATCATGAGACTGAAATAACCAGAAGAATAAGAATGGGCTGGGGTGCGTTTGGCAGGCATTCTCAAATCGTGAACAGCAGGTTGCCACTATCCCTCAAAAGGAAAGTGTATAACAGCTGTGTGTTACCAGTACTCACATATGGGGCAGAAACCTGGAGACTTACGAAAAGGGTTCTGCTGAAATTGAGGACGACGCAACGAGCTATGGAAAGAAGAATGATGGGTGTGACATTAAGGGATAAGAAAAGAGCAGATTGGGTGAGGCAACAAACGCGGGTAAACGACATCTTAGTTGAAATCAAGAAAAAGAAATGGGCATGGGCCGGACATGTAATGAGGAGGGAAGATAACCGATGGTCACTAAGGGTTACGGACTGGATTCCAAGGGAAGGGATGCGTGGCAGGGGGCGGCAGAAAGTTAGGTGGGCGGATGACATTAAGACGTTTGCAGGGACAACATGGCCACAATTAGTACATGACCGGGGTAGTTGGAGAAGTATGGGAGAGGCCTTTGCCCTGCAGTGGGCGTAACTAGGCTGATGATGATGATGATGATGACTGGTCGTGGCAGAGCCAAGGCTTTGATGTGCCTGTAGTAAGAAGCTGCTGGGGCTTCCTTGAAGTTTTGAAATCCTGCCAAATCCAAATTCGGTGCCATGTTATCTCATAAGTGCACACATTACCGGAACGCATGATTCAACTTAATGATGATCACCACTTCATCAAACATGGCGCGTTGCAAAGCACAACATTGTCATGACGTGAGCTGTTGTGTAATGACATCACGCCTCGGACATATGCTCACCGATTTTTCCATTTGTCGCAGTGTTCCCCCCTACAATCAATCTATTTGATGGTAGGCACCTTGATACTGTAGAACCTCGGTTAGGCATCCCTAAATTATGCAACAAATGGATGGATTATGCTACAAATGCGACAAATGTGACAAATGGAAAGGATGGATTAGCATGATCCAGGTGAACTCGCCATACAGACGATGCATTAAAATCTTCAGTTACACGACACAAGATTACGTCATGTCATGTGTCATACAGTGACCCGTGTGAAGCCAGCAACTCAATGACGAACTAATGGCGGATGCGTGGGAAGCACCGGACTTGGATGGACTTGGATGTTGTACAACCTGAAAGCCACTTTCAAAACTAACAGCCTCTATGTTGTGTCGATAGTCACCACACCGACTTGGGGGGTCAGCGGAGAAGAGCCAAGACCTAAGGCACGTACCAGCTGCGAGGCGTCAGAGCGCTGAGCGGCACATAAGAGATGCGCAGGCATTTTAGGGTGGACAACTGTTTCCAACAAAATGTCGCTTCTGAAACCCGACACAACAGTCCGTATAGCTCATTGCTTACATAGGACACGATGTTACTGGGCACGCTCACGTACAATTCACAGCACAAGTGCGCTGATGGCAACATGGTGCCTATCTGTACAGGGTAGTTAACTCTTGTGGTGCATCCATTTCTACCTTTTCTTAAAAAGCACTTTGACGTGCACAAGGTGCACTGTGGTCTTGTGTTCAGGCAATGCAGGCTTTTAGGGTTAGTGTTAAAATCTGTACATCGAAGACTATTCTGCAACATGAGTGACTTGCAATATTCGTGAGCAGAAAATAAGTAAACTTTTTTGCCTTCGACACTGCCTTGGAGAAGCATATTGGTAAGTTCACACTTTTCATGACCTCGGGAAATTGTCCGAGATGTGCAGGGATCACAGATAAGCTTCAGATAGGCATATTTTTATATTTGGAATTATCAATATATCGAACTATTTTGGAATCCCCTTTGAGTTCAATGCAATTAAACCTTGATTCGACCTTTTATGCAAGTAAGTACAATCGGCGATCGATTTCTCTTTCATGGAAAGGGGCCGCAGAATTTTCCAAATTATTTTTTGGGCAATCGAAAAAAGCAAATTTGAATGAGAAAGCAATTAATTTTGATGAATGTAGGAGTCGGCGATAAATGATACGGTTTCATGCTACGTCGATGATACCTTCACATCGGCGGTACGTATGAAGATAAGCCAGCCACGCTTTCGCGTGCACTCAGCCCCCACGGCTGATAGCGCCACCCGCACTCGGACGACGCTATCATGAAAAGTGCCCGCAGCGGGGAGTGAATGCTTTGTGTGTCTCTTGCTCCAACAGGTCACCGAAACTCGTGATTACCTAACCTCCAGTACTAAACGTGCAGGAAGACAGCTTACTTAATGTCATGCTGTCTTGGCACGCCCACTCTTTGCACACACGGCAGATTACTCCTAAAGCAGGGCGTGCGGCTGTGTATGCGCTCAGCCGCACTTTCAGCCGTTCACAGCCACAGCCGAAACGCACGCCAGAAATCGAGATGCGGGCCAACTTACCCCCCCACTCCACCCCATCCCTGCCCCCTCACACGTGCTTGATCGCGTTACTGCGAGCTTGCTCCCCTCTCCCTCTTTCCCCTTGCTCGCGTGGGAAGGCAACACTCATGAAGCCACCATCTTTCTTGTCTCACCTTAGCACACTTTCCCTTGCACCTAAAGCACACAGTGTACGGGACGCGATAGGATCTTATCGCACTTTGACTTTATATGGGACATGACGCGGGCCTGCTTAGCTGATCGCTCTTGTCATGTGGCGCTCAACTTGAGAGGTATGTTTGCAAGCAGCCACTTGTAATTCAATCATTTGACCATCTGCATCCGTGAAAGTTTCCATTTATTGTGTCAGGATTCCTTTGCGGCGGCAGTGAAATTTCGTTATATTGAAATCGCATACATACACACTTCGTTATATTGAGGTTCTAAATACATGGTGTTCTATGGACAAGAGGTCATGAAAAGAGAAATACTTCATTATATTGAAAATTAATTTATATGGAAATTCATTATATCGAGGTTTTACTGTATATCCGGGATCAACTGTACAATGATTTCGCGCGGTCCTGAGGAAGTCATATAGTCGTTGTTCCACTGTATATTCAGAGCAGAACTTACAGGGTTTCTTGTGGTTTGTGGTGACATTGTGTGAGGCAGCCTGAGGAGGCATCCTTTGCAGGCTTTAGTGGCATAGCAATTTCTCACCTGCTGTACTCTTGGGTTGCGCGTGGTTTCATGCACAACATACTGCTGTGCAGAGCCCACATGAAGGAGAAGTTCCTTGCTGACCTGCGGAAAGCACGCGAGAACTACACCGGTGAAGAACTCGCCAAGGTCAGTAGTAAACCCTTGGTAGAAACAGCTTACTTACGGTTTGTATTACCACTCTTTGTTGTAAGATACAAAGAACTCGTGGACCTTTGGTTCAGGTTTACCTCTGTGGCTACCTTACCTCCCGCTGCACGGAATAACTGGCATTTTGCATTGAATTCACAGTCTTCGAGACCATGTTGGCGGCAGTTACTGTCGCTGCCGCAGTCGCTCTACTGTTAGGGGAGCTTTGGCCTTTACCACTCCGTGTTGTATGTGTGGCTGTGCAGTCTTTTCTATTCTGGCAAGAATTAAGCACCCGTGTAAGTCCTATTGCTGCGATTAGCTGTGCTAACAGGAACATTGGATAAGAAACCCAGCGTGATACATTGAGAAATATAATGGGTGTCTTTTAGCTGTCAGTTTATGTAACATTGATTCATGACAGTGTTAAATACATACTCCAAGCTCTACTTAAAGGGCAGTAACATGAGGGTGCATGTAAAAGTAGGGATTGGTGATTAAGACAAATTTGCGAAAAAGGAGTAAGAATCTTTACTGGCAGCAATGACGCTCGCTCAGCTTCTTTATTCAGTGCGATGTGGTTGGTAAGGCAATGCCAGCATTGCTCGTTGCCAATGCTCGTTTGTAGGATCGTGGCATTCAGATGACCTGCCAGCAGTCGCGTGATACTGCACCTTTCATGAGATACACTCGAACCTTCATATAGTGAAGTTTAAGGGGGAGCAGAAATTACTTCCTTATATCCGTTACTTTGTTATGTCCATTATTGACATTTACTGCAATAGTTGCCTAATGGGGTGTACCATTGTAAACATGCAAATATGAAGCGGCATTGCCGCCCGTGGAACCACACAAGGCTACACGTGCGATGAAATTTGAATAAAACAACAAAAGAATCTTCGGCGTTTGGAACATGTGACTTATCACCTGACGCAACAACCTTTAGATAGCTGCCTTCTCTTCAGTTGCGATAGTCTTTCGCGTCTGCTTTCCACTTGGCTCATCGTGGTCCAACAGCACAAGGCACACAACGCAGCTCTACGCCTTGTGATCGAGGAGGCAAGCGCACTTCGCTGGCTTGGCTTGGCCGGCTCTTGGCCTCCAAGATTGCACTGATGCCAATGCAGTCTCGGAGGCCATGCCCGGCTGAGCCAGCCTGCGAGGCTCACCGTGCAGTACAAATGAATGCACTAATCTTTAACACCACGCTGCGCGGCTACACGTGCTGCAGCTCGCACAGACAGGCACGTGCAAGAGAGAGAGGCCAATGAAGTGCGATAGTGAGCTGCTGCTTGTGCGCAGGTGCGCAGCTAAGCACGGTCGTGTGAAAGACCAGTGTTGCTGACAATGTATTCGACGCGGTAACGGGGGGGTTTCGAACTGCCCGAACCCCGCAGAAAGTGATGTATGCAGCGTGCAGCGTGCAGCGGTCAGCTTTTTCTTTTATTTTTCCTTTTTTTTTCGGAGGCAAATCTAGCTCGTTATATCCATTGACAGGACATTTTCACATCGTTGAAACGAGGTTTTATATACATGGATGTCTATGGGGATTTCAAAGGGAATTCCATTTAGTTTCTTATATCGATTATTTCATTATATCTCATTTCGTTATAACAAGGTTTGAGTGTGCTTCAGTGCCTATGAAGGATATTTAGGAAAGTAGAATATGTGTCAGAATTTTCAACATCACTGATTTCAATGCGAGTTCCACTTGCATTGAAATTGCATGGAGGGTAATGAAAGTAAGTTGACTTATGCGAGCCACTCCATAAATCTGGCTATCCTTGCATAAGTATGTTAGTATTATTGTACAGATTGCTCTCTCCCTCATCTTTTTTCCAGATGTTGCGAAATTTTAGGAAGCGGCTGGATGACCCCAACATCATATCCGGCGACGTTGTACTGAGCATGCTCATATCCTTCAGAGACATTCAGGTTGGTTTCTTGGTCTGTAATTTCCCTTGAGCTTAGCGGAATAGTAAATAATGTACTTGCAGAACAAATACATGTCTTTTTTATTACCATGAACCTGCTAATGAAATGAAAGCCCTTTCTCATTCGAGATATAGCATGTGAAATCAGTTCTTTCTAACTGTGTAGAATGGGGCTCGTAATGTTGACATTGCATGAGTGCCTTATCTGTTTCTGTGCTGTTTCGGAAAGACGTTCAACAGTGAGCCGTAAAGCTTATGCTATGTTGTTTTATCACTTTTGAGGCATGTTGTTTTCTTCTTTCCATAACTCATTCTAGGATTATGATGCAATGGTAAAGCTGATGGATGACCTACAGACAGTGCCAAACATGAAGTTCACATCAACGCCAGCCATCCAACATTCTTACGCATTTGCCTTAAATAGGTACGTGTAAGCAGTTGTCCAGTCCTGTAGGGAAATGCAGGCATTATTTTTGAAGGTACCGTGAAGGGTGAGACATCCTTACGAAGGGTAATCAGCATGTTAAAGATAGGCTTTTAACAAGCTTGTATAGAAGGCAGGGCTTTTCGGGCTCGAAATAAATTCTGCTGTTTTAGCAATGTGGCGTCGGCAGGCCGTCAGGTGTTTTGTAATTAGTTGAGCCATGGTTCTTGAATTTGGCTTCATAGAGGCACCCTAAGGTTCTTTTCTTTATAACTGTAGTTTCTGTTTATTTTTCATTACTCTTTGCCAAAAGTAACATTTTGAACTCTAAACATTGTTGAACGCTATGGCCATCACAGCTAGCATTGAGTTTACCGAACAAAAGGCAGCTTTTTTTCCCCATAGTAGCAACAAAACCATGTGGCGTATACTAATTTTTCATGAAAACACACGAAGAAAAACAAAGAAAAGATAAAAATATGAGCGGTACAGCAAATTTATTGTACACAATAGTAGTTATTCAGGTATTGAATCTCAACTGTTGTTTAGTGCCAGTAAAAAAATTTTTAGTTTGTATTAGCTGTAAAGTTGCGTTCTTCATCTTGCACGCCCTGTGTGAAGGGCGTCGGCTCACAAAGTTGGGAGGACAAGTGCTTTGAAACTGGCAGTACCCGAGTTTTATTCGTAGGCCACGAGCCACCCTCCTCTTCAATAAATGCGTAGTTATCCATTTTGTTGATTCATTTCCAGAGTAAGCCATCTGTTGTGATTGTGTGCCTTCTTTCAGGCGCAACTTGCCGGGCGATCGTGAGCGTGCCCTGGAGGTGATGACGTCTGCCCTGCAGAAAAAGGAGAACCAGGTGCCCGACATCCTGTGCCTCTGCGGCCGCATCTACAAGGACAAGTTTGTCGAGTCGGACTACACGGACCAGGAGAGTTTGAAAAACGCCATCCACTGGTGAGTCGGCCTCCCGCACTTCAGTATCGACGTCGAGGTGCCACACTCCTGGTGTTGGGCCAATTGCATGTTAGCTGGGCCATTGCTTTTTTTGATGCTTGGTAGTTTTGGTCATTGAGCTTCCTGCTAAAGATCACCAGAGAGAAATCTGGTGCTGTGGTTCTTCATCTAGCATGGGAGTGATGGTTAGTAAAGTATGCACTGCTCGTAATGTAAGCTGCTGGAGTTGCGAATTTCCACACCATAAGCGGTACCACACTAACCAAAACATTTTTCAAAGGCTGTTGCACTCTCTACCGAAAATTCCAATTCAAAAACTAATCGTCTATGAGGTTATTGGCACTTATACAGTCTATTAAGTCTATTAGTGTATTACTCTAATAGATCTATTAGTGTATTGGTCTATTAGTCTAATAGATCTATTGGTGCATTGGTCTATTAGTCTAATAGGTCTATTGGTGTGTTAGTCTAATAGGCCGATTAGTGCCACGGCAGCCGCATTTCGATGGGGGCAAAATGCGAAAACACCAGTGTACGTAGATTTAGGTGCACGTTGAAGAACCCCAGGTGGTCACAATTTCCGGAGTCCCCCACTACGGTGTGCCTCATAATCAGATTGTGGTTTTGGCAGGTAAAACACCATAATTTAATTTTAGGCCTATTAGTGTGTTAGTCTAATTGGCCTATTAGTGTATTAGTATAATAGGCCTATTAGTGTATTAGTCTAATAGGTCTATTTGTGTGTTAGTCTAGTAGCTCTATTGGTGGGAAAGAAAACGTTGCAATGCACTAGCTACAAAACAAAAAACAGGCATAATTGCTAAAATTGCTAGAAGCATTCATTAGCACAGCATGTATATTTACAGATTCCTCTTTCGACATCTTTGTCACGCCAGCAATCTTGATTGCCAGAGCTTTTAGTCCACTTCGACTATAGGACGTCCTTTTGAGGAAGTGGTTAAAAAAACCTGTGCAGAAAAATACACACGTATACAAACATTTAAAGCAGGGGTGCTATTTCTGCTACTAAAAGTTTGAGCTGGCAATATTTGCGTCTAAATTGGAATAATGTGGCTCCACAATTACCAAATCAATTTTGGGACAAAATGTGTTATGCTAGCTCGAAATGTTTAACATAACGAAAAATGATGCCACCTGACACGACAGAACAATTAGAAAGCACAAAAAATCAACATAATATGTTCTGTGTGTTACATCGAAACTACAGGCAATAAGGAACAACTCTAGGCAGAAATATTGCACAGCTTTGTTTGAAAGAGGCATGTACTTAGATTTAGGTGCACATTAAAAAACCCCAGGTGGTCCAAATTTCCGGAGTCCTCCCCTATGGCATGCCTCATAATAAGATCGAGATTTTGGCACGTAAAGCCCCATAATTTAATTTTTGAATGGGCATGTCATTGCTGCAATGCGCACAATAATCGGCCTGATGACATTGTACTGAAGTACGTCCACTGTTAGGATTAAAAAATGAGTGAAACCTTTATCCTATACTATAGAATCATAAGTAGAATACTAATTACCTCCCAATGGTAGAATCGGCACAGGAGAAAACACTGCACGTTGATGCATGCCGATAGAGCCATAATGAAATGAAGCACAGGTGAAAAACAGTTGCCTTCCATTGTTTTAAAGTCGCACAGCATCCACAGATGGAACTATCCAAATATACTACTGCACGAATAAGATTGCGCAGGCGCTAACACCACGTGTCCGTTAAAAATACATAGTTGATTCACTAACGAACACGCACGCCCTGCCTTGACATGACAGCTGCCAATGCACAAATGCTGTGTGCAACTACAGCTGACTATGGTCGCAGTTTTATGTTCTTCCTTTCTGCCGTGTCCCTTCTCTGCGATACTGCTCTTTGATGCCAGTAAATATTATGGCCTTCTATATGCGGTATCAAGTCAGCAATTTAGGTTACAAGTTTAGCGTTATTTTATGTGCACCTCATCGTTGTTCGCAACCTCAAACTTCAGTGGCAAACAAATATGGTTGCTGCTATTGCACCATCGTTTGTAAACCCACTGGGCTCCGTGACCCTGCCTTGTAGATTACGGCTGTCTTTTTTTTTTTTCGTGGGGAAGTATTTGCTGTGCTGTAAATACTAGCTGATTCGTCAACGACTCATAACGACAAGGCTGGACAGAGGCCTAATTATGCAACGTTGTCGGTGAAGCGAAATTGGCAAGATCATGTAGGCGTGCATCGCTTTCGTGTACGTTATTGATAGGGGCCAGCTTCACTAGCTTAGTGCGCTGAAACTAATACAAACATGCGAACGTATTGTGCTGCACATTTGTACAGCAGAATGCTTAATGATTCAGCGAATAAATAGAAGCACCTCCCCATGCAAGCAAACAGTTCCCTATATGGTCTAACTTTTTATAAACTTTCACCCTCGCATTGAACAAGAGTAGCAGAATCCAACAGTGCATGTTGTATAACAGACCAGAGAAACTAATAGACATGCAGCACTGTTCGTATAAGACTAATAAGTCTAATACACAGGGCCTATTGGTCTTATAGGAAAATAAGCACAACTAATAGAAATTTCTATTGGTCTAATACAAATCTTATACAAATAAACTGTATTAGAATATATAAACTTCTGTTGGAATTTTTGCAAGGGCTTGCAAAACATGCAGACCAAGCAGCCACATGTGTCCGGGAATCTAAGCATACAAGTAAGACGCGCCCTCACTTGCGTGGGCTATGTGGTTCCTCCGCTTTCCAAGTGTCGTGCAGCCACTGCAAAGCATTTTGTTGACTCTGCACCAAACTGCAACTTTGACCACTGACTTCCGACAAGACGGCACTCGTTAGGCCAAGCTGGCAGGGGTGTTGAGTGGCATGCTGTCGCGAGAAGCTCACCGTTGCTTTATGTTCGTGCCCATACAGGAATACAGTCAAACCTCAGTATAACGAAATACGTGATGTAACAAACTATTTTAATTTCTCGATCTTGGTTCCATTGAAAACCATACATATATTTCTCTATGGTTTAACGAAGCAATTTCATGACTGTTTCAATTTAATGAAGTTTTCTGTCATTTCAAGCATGTACTTGGAGCCTGTATGGCTGTTACATTTAGCAAAAAATATAAAAATGTCGTTTGAGGCAAAAGTTATTTGCAAGCTTCCTGGGACGTGTATGCAGTAAAGATGTTGCCGAGGCCGCAAGGCACAGCAACTTGGAGCACTCGGAGAAACATGAGAGCTGGTGGTTCCTTCAGTGTAAGGGGGTGGAGAGGGGGTGAACGTGCAGCAGTGAGATCAAGCACGCACAAGGTTGGGGGTGGGGGGTGGAGAGGGGGCAGGAAATGCGCATCTGTCTCGCCTATCCCCATCGCACACGGGCCTCCTCCTCTGCCCTTTCCATGGATGCGCACGGCTGTCCACACACAGACCATGCGCCATATCTTGCACGTAATCTACAGCAAGTGCAAAGAGCGAGCCAAGATGGTTGGTGCCTTGATGCATGTTGTGTTCCCGTGTGTCTAGTTTTGGCGGTTGCATAATCTAAAGTTTCCGAGACACGGTTTGAAACATTTACTCGCACGTGACACCGAGTATTCATGGTGATTTAGTGGGATCTGTTCATGTTTGCCTGAGCATGCGTGACCTCGATAAAACTGAGAACCTTACCTCACGTAGTTGTGCCTTTGCTGTCTCCATCAATGCTATGCCTTCCTCGTGAAACTGCAGCATTTCTTCTTTTCTTAGGACGAATATCGGTATGCTTTCACACTTTTATTTTTAATTTGTGGGTGCCATCTAATGATGGCTGTGAGCACTAAGCACGGTCAACCACGGTGCCGTGATTTATGGTGCCGTGCTGATGCATTTTTCTCAGTGCAATCTGCACTGCAGGCGCTGGTGCGCATAACAGTACGATTATGGCTCCACCATCTGGCTAGTTGTTAGTAAGTGCTTACTGAAGAGATACTATCCATCATGAATGTTCCGAGAATGTGTGAAATAATTTTTACTTTGAAACCGTATAACCTCAAATTAACGAAATTTGCAGTTTAACATTTTTCGTTAGAAGTTGTCGCTGTAAGTTCAACTTTGTTATACAGTTGAACCCACTTATAACAATATTCAAGTGCCATGAAAATTCAATTGTTATAACTGATAATTGTTATAACCGAGTTGCATAAAAAAGAATCAAAATGGGGGATGGCCTAGCTGTTCTGAAAAACTATAATAGCGGGGAGGCCAGTTCTCCTCCCCACCACCTTCCTTTATCCGGCTTCTGATTGTGTTGACTAGTTTAACTGTTTAACTCTGCTTCCTGTGGGCTGCGATCACGTGTTGTTAACAAGCCATGGCTGTCATCGTTCAACAAAGGCACTACTATAACAACTGCAAAGAGGGGTCACGGGTGGTAAGGGACATACATGCTCCGACAAGACATCGCTTGGGTGGCCCCAAAAGGCGCCTTTAAAAAAAATGTGGGAAGGTTGCCGCAGCAGTGTCTCAGCTTGAGAAATTCAGAAGAAACTGGATGTGATCGCCACAAGCATCTCTCCATGTACTTCCCACTGGCTTGCATGAGAAAACCGCATGTCCGTAAGCCTTGCTTGCTTTATGCGAAGCCTGCCGACATCCTTCTCCAAGGCATCCAGGTGCTCTGTGTAATAAA
This sequence comes from Dermacentor variabilis, assembly GCF_050947875.1. Classification (NCBI taxonomy): domain Eukaryota; kingdom Metazoa; phylum Arthropoda; class Arachnida; order Ixodida; family Ixodidae; genus Dermacentor; species Dermacentor variabilis. The sequence goes on from NC_134573.1 coordinate 114,554,236, forward strand.
GTGGAAGGTCCCTCACGAAAACAAACCTACGAGGGACTGAATCATCTACAGGACCTCCTGCAGGGACAGTGTTGAGGCAGCCTGCCCTACCGCGTCAGTGCTGCTGTCGTAGCCATCTTTGTCGCTATCTGATGCAAGCACGTTTGCGATGATTGCCTTATCGGTTAAAGAAGCACTTCGTTTCCAAATCTATAGCAGTTTGCTTTCCCTTCACTGGCAACGTCATGCATTGCCGAGGATCAGCAGGCGGATCAGTCATCTTCCGTTTTGGCGACGAGTCAACTGACGCTGAGAAACAATTTGGCCAGAAATGACGTCGACACAACGAACAAAAACAAGCACGAGCGACTTAATTTGTTAGCAGAATTGCGCAGAATGAAGGCCATAGAGTAAAGAACCAAATGTGAGGGCCTAGCAAGGAATCTCGGAGCAGTGGCGACAGCGTTGTCAGTGCAGTTGGTGTAGTCCATTCCTGTTTCGGAGGGTGGAGTGGCGCAGAGCTATTGGTACAGCCCATTCGTGTTTCGACAGAGGGAAGGGCAATAGAAGAGATGCACACAAGGCTGACATGCATCTCTCATAGAGAGAAGCACGCAGCAGCAGTTTGGGTGGCAGGCTATCGTGCAATGGCTCGCATTTCACTTTTTCTTTTTTCAAAGATTTCGCATTCCATTACCTTTCGGCACGGACATCCAGCAGCCAGACTTCATGATTATAACCGATAATTTGGCATGGGGACGATGTAGTAAGCGGGTTATTTCCCTGTAGAAAACATACAAAGGTTGACGGTGCAGCAGTTTTTCATTGTTATAACCAATTTATTGTTAAAACCAGCATCGTTATAAGTCATTTGGGCTGTATAGAGGTTTGACTGTACAGTGGAATCTCGATAAACGCAAAATGCTTAAATGGAACTTCCGCTTAAATAAGACATGATCATTGTGGTTGGTTAGTTTTGTATTCATGCAATGCTCTCTGCAATGCCTCTCAGTAAATGTAACTCCTGATAAACTGAACCAATTTCCCTGGTTCCTTGAAGTTCTGTTTAAAGAGAGTCCACTGTACATGGAAATCTGGTGTGAGATCACGTGCACAGGCCAAACTGATGGCAGTGAGCGTGAAACGCAATTCGCAGCCACTTAGTTGGCAACTACCACAAACGCGTATAGCAAAGGTTTTTATGTGCGCGCACTGGTAAGAACAGCGAAGGCTCGCATGTGGACAATGTTCTGCACTGTTAAATTTGTGGAACACAGTTTGCGTCGCGGAGTCAAGGTAGCACAGGCAATATCTGCCCTTCGAATGACCCACATTGTGACGGGCGAACGTGAAATGCACTCGTCGCCTCCACTGATCTTTTTGCGGTGCTACAGTTGTAAAAACACGTCAAATCGATTTTACCATCTCAATTCATTTTTCTGGCCTGCCCGATAATTCAGACATTTTTGCAACCTCATCCATGTCTGCAAATATCAGTCAGTGACTGTATTTTCATTCCTCACACTAACTCAAAAGCAAACTAGCAACAATGCACAAGCGTTAGGTGCGGGCCGGGCACCACTGACAAGTGGCTGGAGCAAAAGGCTTCTCCATCGCCTAGGCAACTTCCATGTGCTCGCTGAGCTACAAGCTGCTACTGCATTCTTTTTAACCATCGTTCGTTTGCTCGCTCCACATCTCCTTTTCCTCCTCCACATCACCTTCTCCTTGCTGAGCACCTTGCTGAAAAATGCGCTTGCTGCCTCGTTTGTCTGCAGGATTTTCCAGCAACCGCATTATAGTAGCTGGTGTTTCGTCTCGTGCAGCTCCACTACAAGCGGTATGCATGTACATTGAGTTCTCTGGGAAGATAAATTGAGAGTAAAAAAAGACTGCATTACATCCGGTCTTGCACTATAAGTGGTTGCATTATAAGTGGTCTCAACTGTACACAGATTTGTCTAATCTCTGTGATTATGGCATCAGATGTTCTTGTAGCTTTACTTATTGTGCTTTATCTCTCTAAATTTTCAAGCAAGCACATTTTTCTGAATGCGTGAAGTCAGTAAGTCCTTTGTGCAAGTACATGGTCACTGTATATTGCTGCATTTATAGTACAGTACATATGTTGTCTAAAATGAGAAATTTGCAATGTGACGATGCTGTGTGAAGTGAGAAGTATAAATTTTAAGCAAATGCATGTAAGAACCATCATTTCCATGCTGGCGGAACCACCATACTTGTACTTTCTATAGATGCTAGTACCAGATGTCTCTCGAGCAGTTTTTGTAGGAAACTGTGCTTTTGGTCATGCGCAGAATTTCATAAATTTGTGCCACTAAAAAGCTGAACTGCTTGGATGGGTCGCTGCATGCAATCTGTTTGGGCCGTAGTTTCAGCACAATGGGAGCATGTCTCTTGTACGGTTCTGAGCATACAAAGCTAAAATTGCACTCGTAACGTATTCTTATAAATCTGCAGCATAAAGCAGAGAAAAAAAGGATGTCTTGCTGGTTATACAATCACTTGGAGTCGCAAAGATTGGTTTCTATTCATAGCTATGCCTGGGAAGTGCAACTTTACAGAAGACGATAGAGAAAAGAAATAGACAAGACATGCGCTGTACTTGCAACAAAAGTTGTATTGAAGCGAAACGCTTATACATACGTGTCCAGAGGCAACAGTACATAAGAGGAAAAATAAATTGCAAAGGTAGATTGATAAAGCCAAGCAATAACAAAACAATAACAGAGCAATGTTTGCTATAAATGGTTATCTTGTTTGAGGTATTGCACTCCTGGTCCAAGTAAAGGAAAACAGATGTTCAAGTCCTTCTCAGTTACAATCGAACCTCGTTATAACGAACATGTATATAGCGAAATATACAATAAAATGAAGTAAATGCAGAATTTGGTTAGTCCTTGCTTTGTTTCAAAGGAAGTTTTAGTTGTATCAGGGTGTCTACCAACCGGGAAAACCGGGAATTCTCAGGGATTTTGAGTAGTCTGGAAAAAGTCAGGGAAAACTCAGGGAATTTGGGCCTCTATCAGGGAAAATTTGCGGCAATTTTATTGAAAGGGCCGAAAGTCACGGTAATGCTGGATCGAATAACAGACAGGAATCGTAATGAATCGTCTTTGATGCCCTGTCGTCGGCAGGAGGAGTTGCCAGTGTACAGTCAACGAGCGACTTTCCGGATTCCCGATAATTTGGACGGCTTCGCGGCCCCGCCACGTGCCCCATAGTCAACGTATAAAAACGTGTGAAATTTCCGACGCAAGAACTCTTCGCCGTCCGAATTTCCGGACGTTTTGCCGTGACCGCAGGTCCGACACGGCATTAATAAAAGCCACCACCACTGCCATTTTTATTACCTCGCCGCCTCGAACCGGCGCTCTTTCACGCAGATCTGCTAGCAGCCGTAACCACGAATGCGGCGACGTTCGCTATGCAGCTTCTTGACGTTGGGTGCCGTGTTTTTTATTGAAAGAATTCGCTGCTGTCAGCAATGGTACGGACTCCGCCTTTGCAATCCTCGCGATTGGCTTCGAAGCTTGGAAAGCATGGTGCATTGTATAATGCCGGTTCCCGAAAGTCAGCTTCGCCTCTGTACATAAATGTTAATTGGTGAAGCTTACGCAAAAGTATTGCAGTGAAGCATAACAAGCGTGAGAAGGGGCCACGGAAAACAGTATGTATTCCTTAATTATACACGCAGGCACCCGGTATTTCCTGTCACAGTACGAGCATCGATATGCCTAATATGTGTACCGACAGGCCTTCAGAGTGTTTTCGAACGTGCCTGTGGCGGTTTGAGCCCCTAAGGGCAGTAAATGGCACGGATTTATTTTTTTCCAACTGGCCGATTTTTCGGATGTTTTCGCGGCCCTAAGGGAGTTCGAAAAATCGGTCGTGGACTGTGCAACTGACCAAGATGCTTCAAATGGTCCTTGGGGCGAACGAGTGGCGGAAGACGGACAAGAACAGAAATGACCTACGCATTGAGGAATAAACGGGAATGGAAACTTGCTGCTGCCGTTTTGAAGGAGCTTGAGCTCAAAAAATAAAGTTTTGGCTGATGCCGAGATGCAGGTGTCCCTCATCCAAACCAAAATAAAGTCTTTGAAGCAGTGAAACACAACACTCGGGCGTCGTGCGCGGGCTGAGAGTATGTCAGGACAGTTGAGGTTGACTTACGAGCTGTTGAGAGAGAATCTCAATTGTGACAGAGTTCGGGCCTCATCCCACTGAGGTTGCTATCAGTTGATAGAAATAGCTCATATTCGAAAATATTTGCTTCTATATGCATCTCCTTTTTATTCGTATTTGATAATGTCCGACCCCATTTGCAATTTTTTTCGAAGACGCTTTATTTGCTGTGCATTTTACTAAACCATGCCTTCTATTCTTTTTTTGAATAGCATAAACACTGCTCCTTAGTATTCAAATTGGATGAAGTCACGTTTTTATTTTTTTTTATGTGCTTACTAGTGAGTGACAGCATCAGGCGATATGGTTTCAGTCCATCTTGACATAAAACATAGTTCTGCATCACTCCAGGAAATTTGCAATGGCACTCAGGGAAAACCTGGAAAGCTCAGGGAATTTGGAAATGTCAACTTGGTAGACACCCTGTGTATAACAAAACGAAAACTTTGAAATTTGGTGCCAGATGGGTTATACCAAAATAGTGTTTTGTGTTTGCGTCACTCAAAATGTGTCAAGTCAAGAAAAATTCTCAAGAAACACAATATTTTGATCGTTTGAGTTGTGGACAGCAGAAAAGTGTTTGAATCGCCTGCCATATAGGGGCAGCAAAAGTAGCTAGCATTGGATAGCATTGGTCAAACTCTTGCTGCCGCCACCTCTCCATGCAATCTGCATTTCGTCATTCAATGGCAGCACAGAAGTGTACAGTCGTTTTGCTTGGCACAAAGGTCAAGGTCTTTAGGGCGTTGCACGGTGGGTGCTAGAAAAAGGACATTGCCACGGACTTCAACATTGCACCAAGCACTCTCTCATAAATCCTGAACGCAAGAAAGGAGCTAGAAGAGATTCAATTCCAATGGCACTGTGAGAAAAGGACCACAGGCGTGTTAGGCCTTGCCATCACCAGGATGTCGAGTTGATGGAAAGGTCTTGTTTCTGCGGTTTAAAGATCTAAGAGCATGCAACCTGCCCATCTCTGGTGCTCTTCTCCAAATGAAAGCAAAGAGTTTAGCTTGTGTCTTAGGCCATAATGACTTTTGTGCAAGCTGAGGCTGGGCCTAGCGGTTTAAAGACTGCCATGAGATTCTTTGCTTGTTGAATGCGCTCAAGTAGCACCAAACAAAGATTGCATTGTTTTTTAGATAAATTGATTTGTGCATGCGGTCAGCATCGCTGTTGGTGTGATAATTGTAGCTCTCCAGCCGAGAATGAAAAGTGAGGTCACACATTTGTACTAAGCTTTAAATTCCGAAATTGTACATTCTTGCAACTTTGTGTTGTCCATCCTTAAGCACCCTTTCATTGAGCGCATGTGCAGATTTGTTTGCCGGAGTTAATGTATGTACCTTTATAATGCATATCAGATGTATAACAAACAAATGTTCGCTTAATATGTTACTTCGTTACAGCAAGGTTCAACTGTATATGAATGCATCATTTTCTAGTAGATGTGTTGGGTCTACACCAAATGTGTGATCTCTCCAAAATGCTGGTTCTTTTTGCATATTATCATGCAATGGAAAATTTAGCACCTGATGTCTACAGAATGAGGATCCATGTTCCAAGAAGTGTTTTGATAAATCGGGTTCACTCCCATATATCAATATCGCTGAGCTTATGCTTGATGCTTTATTTTCTTTTATGTCCACGTGAAGTTATTGTATTTCTTGTTTCCACAAATCTTTAAGTTGTTTAACATAAACAAACGCCCATGTTGTGATAATTTGACAAGCCCTAAAAAGAACTTTTAAGCTCATCAGAATTTATTTAGAACCCTTTGCTACGGCTTCTTTTTTAGCCCAGTTCTGCTTCGGAGTATTAAGATCCTCGAAACTACTTCATATTTTGCGAAAGTGTGCCATAGCCAAATTAGTTATGTTTTGGTGTATAGTACTGATGTACTTTTCATGTTTCTGAACTGCCTCCTCGGTTGCTCTTGTAATTGCAGTAACTAATTAATGGAGCACTTTTTCCAACCGGCTCACGATGTACGACTGATTCATTGCAGGTACCGCAAGGGATTCGAGGTCCAACCTAATGAGTACGCTGGTGTAAACCTGGCCACGTTACTAGTGATAGACGGGCATGAGCTGTCCAAGTCGACTGAGCTGCAACAGATCAGTCTGCGCCTCAACAACCTCATAGGGCTCAAGGGCTCACTGGACAACCTGGAGGACTATTGGGATGTGGCCACTTTCTTTGAGATCAGCGTCCTGGCCGAGAACTACACCAAAGCCATCCAGGCTGCCGAGTGCATGTTCAAGCTGAAGCCACCCGACTGGTGCGTCATGCCATCCAGAGCATGTCTGTTGTTTAGAAGGGCGCAGCTGGGAATAAGCTAGCGTGAACAATGTGAATTCAAAGCAAATAATAATAGTGTCGAATAAATTCAAAGCGAATAATTTGAGTTGTGGAATTTGCATAAACCTTGATGCCACAGCCAAACTGACAAAAGTAGAAAGAAGGATTCCATTACTTGCTAAAATACAAATGATTTCATTGCAAGAAACAATTTGTTTTCAATGTTTAATGTGCTGTTATAGAGATATTTCTTTAAAAAGCGCTAATTGTTAAAAATATTTTTGCAATGCTAGCAGTACATAAGATTAATTTGCACACTTTTGCTCAGTATTGTGGTTCAGTCTAGTTGAAGTTTCGTGATGGTCAACGACGTGGAGTCAATTTGCATTCACCGATTATGCATCTTTGTGTGAATAGGGGATCTTAGAATAATTAAGCTGGTCCTAAAAATAGGTTGGCCACTGTAAACGAATTTCTCTTGGCTGTGAGTTTTATCATTTCTGTATTAATCTAATAAAATCAGAAAGACACTCCTCGTTAAAAAAAAAATTGATGATTCGGATTTATTAAAAAAAAACTCAATTTTAGGGTCCTCTTTTGTGATCACATGATCGTGTAGTGGCTAAATTCGCTGAAAAAAAATGTGGGAAAAGGTGCAAGTTTCGTTGTGGCAGCAATCTGCTTGCTAACCTGTTCATCAAGCTTAGATTATGAATGAAAAAGTCAAATGAACCGCCTTTGATAATTAAGGAATTCAAACTTGAGCGTGCTCTTTTGGATGATATGTACATTCACCTTGCCAAGCGTATGCATGTGCTGCCAAGTCGATGGAATGACGCATCTGCGGCAATGTTTACGTGGGGGTCGACTGCCTGGTTGAAATAGTAGATGAGAAGGAGAAGTTCTGTGAAGTCCTTACCAGCTTCTGAGAGTAATTCGTTGCTGTTGCAGAAAATTGCAGCCGTGCTGTGCTGCTCTTGTTCATGACATGCAGTAGACGAGCGAGTCATTGCGGTACCACGCTCAGATTGCGAGCCAAAACATGAAAGCGGAACTGCCAGCAGCGTTCCACATGTATGGGCGGTTGTTTCCTGCTGTTTTACTTCTGAAGCATGACGCGACCATACTGGGAAGGTAGTAAAGTATTGTTAGGCGTATGTCCTAGACGAAATCATTGAGCCCCAAGTTTTCTGGAGGATGCATGCCTGAGACAGGCCTATCCTTTCACGTACTGTGCTTGATATACTGGCCTTTTCTGTATCTGGTGCAAACATTGAAAAGGAATTCTCAATGTTTCTTTCTGTGAATTGAAAGGAGCTTAATGACTGTTTCCAACATTAGTAAATGTGCATGTATATATTGCAGTAAATTGTGGGGGCATTAAACCCTTCTACTATTCTAAATTAAGATTTTAAATTATAAACATTCCTGTAGTTATATTGCAGATATGTTTGTGCGGCATAGGCTACTTTTGGTGTGTTTCCAAAGCTAAAGGTGAATGATAAAAAAAAAAACAGTGAAGAACTAGGAATTTGATTGTGCAGTAAAAGAATTATTCTAATAAACTTGGATTTTTCTGCAAAAGGTAAACTCTCACCTACAATTTTGCCTCGAAATAAACAACGTAAATGCAGAAAAATGCTGCCGGCCGTTCACTTTCCTTTACTAATGAGGCCTGCGCTGGTGGGGAGCATAGTAAGGAGAGGGTAACTGTCATGGTCGGGACAAATGCATTTGGCACCGAAAAGCTGTCCCTTCTGGTGATAGGGAAGGCGAAAAGCCTGCATTGCTTTAAGGGTAGGAAGAACCTGCCTGTGTGATACAGTGGCAATACAAAGGCCTGGATTACACAAAGTTTGTTTGAAGATAACGTCCGCCGTCTGGACTGGATGTTTGAGTGCCAGAAGAGGCAAGTGGTAGTAATGGTCATAGACAATTGTGGGGTGCACGGTGCCGTGAACAACCTGCAAGCTATTCGTCTTGAATTCTTGCCATTGAATACAACGAGTGGGCTCCAGCCGTTGTACCAAGGGGTCATTAAAAACCTCAAGGTGCACTACTGGGCCCGTTTACTTGGCCGCACATTCATGTGCTTTGACAACGGGAAGACATACTCCGTTGACCTGTTCTCGGCACTTGGCATGCTAGCGGATGCCTGGAAGGCTGTTCAGCCTTCGACGATTGCAAATTGTTTTAGGCATGCTAATTGACATGCTATTGCTAATTAACACGGTCATTAATGCAATGCAATTCATGCAATGCAATTCATTAGCAATTCAATAACAATTAGCATGCTAATTGATTTAGGCATGCTAATTGTTTTGAGCTGCTAATTGCCGACTTTCGCAGCAGTGAGATGCAGGACCAGGCTGCAGGAGCATTTCGCATTGGCCCGTTGTGCGTTGTCGCGATGCTTTGAAGTGTGACCTTGACTGTACAATGGCGGCAGTTTACGCCTTGTGGTGCAACTTCATATTCTCTCATTGCACAGACAAAATTAGTAGGCACGCTCGCCACTTTGATGTGGTCTGGGAATTGATCACCAATGAGCGGCAAACTTCCCACAATAGTTTGCCGCCCACCACCACACCTGCCGTGGCTGTTAGGCCTAACCAACGCTGTTATGCAGCGTGTTGGTCACAAATGTTAAGGCTTAGTGCCGTGTCGATGCAAATCTATTCCCTGCAGCCATAATGCTTTCAGCAAGCCATACTTCTCCTGCGAATAAAATGTTCGAACAATATTTTTGAATAATTGAGCAGCTGCAGCAATCCATAAGTGACTGTAAATGAATTCATCTTTACCTTATCTTGGCTATAAGCTATGTGAAGTGGCTTGCTCACCAAAACTGAAGCTGTTGACTATGTTTTAAAGCTTGCAACATTTCTGCACACATAACACGCACCAAACTTTTTTTTTTATTTAGCAGTAAAAATAGGGGTGCAGATTATATGCGAATTTCAACTTGAGGTATGGCTTCACGGCGACGCAAATTTTGCCTCAGGGTGTGGTTTCACATCAGCGCAGCCTGCATTGTATGCAGCTATTTTCGCAGGATATACCAGCGGATTTTCTTTTTTTCTTTTCGGGGTGTTGTAATTGCGGGTGCCGCTTATATGCGAAAAAAATACGTACATGGTCGACTTTCGTTAATTCAATCCTGACGAGACCGTCAAAATTGATAGAAAAATCGGACGGGTTGAATGGAACAATATGCAGAGAAAATGCCAAAATACCACCGATTCATTTGGCAGTAATTGCCCGATTCTAACATGCTCCCGAATGAAGTGAGCACCCACTTTCTATGTGTCCAAAGTAGAACACTAACGTAGGAAGGACATTGAAGCTCCTAAACAAATAAGAAATCGAATACACACACACACAATTTTTTTAGCAAGAAATATTGTTGTACAAAGTGATGGGCGGTTTCCCAACGACAGCTTCGCCACATGGTTTCTTAAACTTAGTTTGGCCACAATACGCCTTTGTTATGCGGTTAAGCATGCAAATGTTGTGGAGGCAGTTATGGTTTCTGGTTCAATTCAGTAATGGAAGTGCTGCGTCAAACTGCGCCATGAGGGAAATCCTGCTACATGCTGTGCCAGATGGCCGTTTGTCGCAGGTATTGCACCATGCCTGGGCCGACACGCACCTGCTCTGAATTCTGAATATTTTACACGTGCAAGGTTGCGCTGCACATCAAGCAACCATCCTTTAGGCTCATTCTCGCACGCTTTCCCTCACAGCTGCAACATATGTGGGCCCCCAGCCACGATCTTATCGCACTTGGACATTATACAGAACCCCACGGCAATGCTGACGCCACTTCCGCAGGCGCATTTTCACCTGGAGTGTGCATATAACTGCTATCACAATAATTATGTTATGTAAATATGGTGACACGATTGTGCGGGCACAGCTGCTCGATGTGCCTTTCTCGCGGTTGCTTAGTGGTGTATCGACATGTGCATAAGACACATTTTATTACGACTAGGCAGTCCAGACAAGGAAGTAGACATGAACGCACAAATCGTACAACCCAGATGCTATTCAATCTATACCTGTGCGGACAACAACAAACATAGTGTCCTTGTTTCTCTTCCATATGAATTTGCTCTGCTTAGTCATGCTTCTGATCAGTCACCAGTTGCTCAGCTAGTAATTTCAATTGTACGGATATATAGTGTTGATATAGTACAGCCACCCAATTCTTATCAACGTCGCGTGAGCGCTGAACAGATAATTTGCCAGTGCCTTGCTTGGAATAGCCTAGAAGACCATACGTAGGCTGCGACTAGCATGATCTTTAAGGGCATGGGCTTATCCTTGCACGTTATTATTAATGTGCAATTTACATTGCTTGTGCTATAATAATAATCAATTCGGCAGCCGTACATATTAAACTTGTTTATAGGATGGAACGCTTTGACATATGAACCTTTTAGCAGATGAAACGAATAACGACGCCATAGACAAATTTGTTTTTATTTTTGTGTGTGTGTTGAGGGGGGGGGGGGTGAATAACTCTTTATTGAAATGCAGAAATAACTTTGAAGGAGGGTTAAATTTATGTTTATCTTCACCTTTCTATATAATAAAAATAAGATGAAACAGCAATTTGAAGAAACATACTTGTTTCTTGGTATGATACAATATTGAATGTGCAATGTTTCAGAAAGTACCAACTTATACAGAGTTCCCTTTTTGCACAGGAGCAGTAAGTTAGTGCTCCTACACACTCTTTTCTTGCCCCAAGCAGCAACTTTTTCTGCTCCAAAATCATATATTTCTGCTCCAAACTGCGATTTTCTTGCTCTGAAAGCTGCTCCAAAAGACCATGACTGCCAGTTGCTTCCATCACTGCCATTTGCACTGCACATTCAAATTTCAGCCCAAATTCCTTTTAAAGAAAAGGCACATGTTAAAATCTGGTAAATACCATAATCAGACATTGTGAGCTATGGTTATTGCTTGAAAATCTTCCGAGGGCAATGTGTAAATGGGCATTTTCGATGAGCGATGACCGTGTTCAAATACATTCACTGCACCATAAGGTCTGTGGAGACAGATGCTGCCACGTTCGACGTCACTATGGGGTCAAGTGCATGCGTGCTGACTGTTCAAGTTCGAATTATCTGGTGAAGGCTAATTTAAGTCTGGGTTCGAATTAACTGAAAAATCCAGTTAACAGGAGTCGAATTAATGGAATTCTACTGTATTCATTGTTCTGAAAAAAAAATTTCGAATATTTGCTTCAGCTCGAAGCAAATATTGAATAGCATAATGATGTAGTAGTTCTGCGGAAACCCGCAAGGTGGAGATAAGTAATTAATAAAGGGAAAATCAGACATCCACCCATTCGTAGCAATTGCTCAAAGGAAACCCATACGGGTTCCTCGAAAGAAAAGCCTCACACTCAAAGAAAATTTCGTCCTGGTCCGGGACTCGAACCCGGGACCATCGCCTTTCCAGGGCAGCCGCTCTGCCATCTGAGCTAACCAGGCAGCTAGCAGATGGCAGAGCGAAGTCGAATGTGTCGACAACTCGAAGCAAAGGCAAGAGTTTTTTTTACATATTGAATAGCATAATGTTCGATTTAATATTAAAAAATCTTGGACAAGCCTAATTAGCAGCCATGAGCGCAGCCATGAATCAGTTCATTGTTGATTGATGCGGACAGCAGATCTGTACAGTTTGTCATACATGCCTGGCCAGGTGCCTTGACCATAGTTTTAATAGCTGGTGTCCACCAACAGATAACCTCTACAGTGGTCACAAAAGAGGCTTTGAAGCTCTCTCAAGGATGACTGGGATACTGTGAACCACAGTTTGAGACCTGAACACTGGCTTAGAGGGCATTCATTGTCCAGATGCTAAATACTCAGCTTTCATGCATAATAGTGCTCCAACAGCTTGCACCGTGATAGCTGTTGTTTTTTTTTTCTCCCACTTGTAATGATGTTGTCAGCACCTGTCATCACTCATGTTAGGTTGTATTCATGGATACAATACTTAAGCGCAAACACAAGGGATGAAGAAGGGAAGTGCATGACACTTCCCTTCTGTCTTATGCATGTCTTTTGTGCATGTTGTTCTGAGTGCTGTGTTGTGCATGTCTTTTCTTTGTTCCTTGCGTTTGTTGTGAAGTAGCATATCCATGAATCGAACATTACAACTAGCCCAATTAGCAGTCTTGATTCATATTATGTTGTCATGGCAGGTGTGAGAGGCCACAGCATTTATAGTGTGTGCTTGAATGTGTCTGTAGCTTTGTCATGAGTCACCCACTGTTTTTGCTGTGTGGAGGGCACGAGTGTTATGCAGCCACCGTCTTCCCATCTTCATCATTGTTGGTCCAGCTAACTCTGCCCTGAGTGACATTAAGCCCTCCTTCTGAGTCGCCATCTGCAGTTCTTTGCCACTGAAATTATGTGGCCCATTTGCTGCAGGCTTTATTTTTGGGTCATGTATTCTCGGAGCAAAATTTTGCATATATCCGTGCTTGTCTTTGAAACGCTGCTTTTGATGTTCCTTGTGGTACTTTCTGCAGGTATTTGAAGTCGACGTTTGGCAACATCAAGCTCATCAGCCGGTTCCGGAAAAGGCCCGAGGACGTGGAGTGCAGTGCTGAAGAGCAGGTGAGCTCCTTTTCCGTTAGCAACATCACCTGTCGGGCTAGTTGGTGTGGGGCTGAAAACGGTTTCGGGTTAAAAGTAATAGACACAGACAAGTGCACAAGGCTCCCCTTTCTCCCTCACTCTCTCTTGCTGCCGCTCCCAAGCTTTCAGGAGGTTTCGCATGCTGCTCATGTACACTATCGCATTTACTTGCATAATGAACGCACTTCTTTTAAAAAGAAAATCAATGCAAAGTTAAGCGGGGCATATGCTATGCCAGGTAAAATTTTAAGCAAATTATTTTCTGCGGCCACCACTAATCTGTGGTACAGCAAGATTGTCTGCGACGACCAGTTACCAAAATATCGAATATAGACGGAAGTTATGGGCACAAGCCGAGTTTTTTAATTTGTCACGTTGAAAACACTCGTTCCGAATCAGAGTCTGTGCACGAGGAATCTGCATGTCCAGTCGCCTCTTTGGCTGCTTCAACTTCAATACCGTTGACCCATAACAGGGAGCACTCTGTGGAGTCAAATGTGTTTGAGATGCCAGTTGGCTTGAAACTTTTGAAAAACTTCTCATCACAAATCATGCTCTACGACTCTAAGATCCATGTGTGCCATAGTTCCACCAGTAACATTTTAATCTTGCCTCCTGAGATTGGACGATGATCACACTTGACTGCATGAAGAGCGTCGTCCAGTCGGTGCTTGCCTTGAAGTTTGTAACCACCATGACCTGCTTCCTTGCTAAATGGCGAGCCTCGTTCTGTATCACTTTAATTGATACACCACAGTCTCTTTCTGGTAGTCTTAAGCTTTTCGTGCTGCCATGTCCAATAGAATGTGTGCGCTTCATCAATGGGGAGTGCCTTGTGCAGTTGCTATTCTCTTAATACATACTCAACAGTTTTGAGCTTAAGGCAGCAATTTTGCTGTGACGCCATTTACCAACCCGAAAATGGATTTGCTTTGTCCGTCCGTCCAGTAGGTTCCCTTGCACTGCGGTATTTGTAGTTGTGCCCTTATTCATGCATCATTTGTTTAATGTAGGATACAGATCCCACATGCAACATTTTCTGGTGCCAGCACTTTATCGTCATGCAGTCGTCTCGTTGTCGTCACTGTGCCACTGTCATCATCATTGTTGACGACATTGTCATGCTACTGTCGTCGTTATGCTGTCATCGTCACAGTTTTCATGCTATGGTTGTCACCGTCATGCCATCATTACCATTGTTTTGATCATGCTTTCGCTATTGTGTACAGTTGGGGAAGCTTACACACGATTTCAAGAACCTTGCACTGAGGTGGCAGCCTGGCAATAGTAGAAGGAGTCATGCCATTGTTGTCATTGTCATGCAGCCATTTTCTTTACGTTTCATTATTGTACACAGCTGGGAGTGTTTACACAGGATTGTAGGAATTTTTCGCAAGGGTGGCTGTCTGCTGATAGTTTAAGGAGTACGATATTTTTGTGCATATAACCTGTACTGAAACTTCTAGAAGTTTAATAGTAACGTCGGGGTGCAGATTATATGTAAAAATGCTTCACAGCAGTGCAATGTGCTCTGCTGTGAAGCCGCGAGGCAAGGTTTTCTGCCATTGAAAGTTTCATTATTTCCTAGAGAACACCACTCTCTTCCCATCCAAGGGTGTTGAAGCTCCCTTCTTCCTTCTTTCATGGTTGCCCTTTCTCCTCCTTGTGATGGTTGCCATTTTGTGTTTAGTAGCTAGCAAATAGCGCACGTGGTGCTGACAAATTCTCATCACCCATTCCTCGGGCACTCCCTCAGTCTAGGTGAAGTGTGTCGCGATGCGGCGATACGACGGTGAGCCAAATCACCCTTAGGAATCTCAGCACGGTTACGTTTGCTTCATTGCCATTGCCCCGCAATAGCTGTTCTGTCCGCGATGTCATCTGCTGTCGTGTTAATGCTAGCTGCAAAGTGATCCGATTCATGTCACATATCACATGACTGATTCAGCTGCGATAACGTTAGGCATGTGAATCCAGCTTTGTGAGCATCGCCAAAGAATGGGGGAACTGAGCCTCTCGCCAAAGATACGATATGGATAAGTCGTGCACACGCAAATGGAGGCTGTTTTTGCAAAGATTTGAGTGTTGTTGTATGCAGTTATTTCTGCTAATTACACACCTATTTTTTTCTTTCTTTTTTTCTGTCTTTCCGTGCAGTTATAATTGGCGGTGCGGGTTATACGTGGTTGCGAGTTATATGCAGAAAAATATGGTAGCTGCTGTAAGTGTAATTGAGCTTGGAGCCGGTGGAGCTGCTAAAGTCTGCTGCCTTTTTTATGTTTCTGCGCTTAAATAGAAATAAGGTGTATCCATGGAATCCTTCAATACAAGAACTGCAGTGAGAGTTGGACTTGCATGTTTACCGTAATAACTGCTTGAAAGCATAAGTGTTCTCTTTCATGTCAATGCAGTGTGGCATTAACAGGTGCAGTCATTAGAATCCTTGATTATCCAATCACATAAGGGTTCCCTTCTCGCACCTTGCATGAAAGAAAGGCATGACATGGAACAGCACTCTCCTGAAACTGTAGTTATGTCATACATCGTTTTGGATGGCAGACTATGTTCACTAGTAGCCCCATCTTTGTTTCCATTTCGAGCTGCAACATATCATTATTTTATTTTCTTTGTGTTTTCCATTCATCCCATCTAATTATTGTGCTTACTCTTCAGAGTTTATATCTTGGTGTGCTTTAGGGTGCTATTGCTGCTTACTACACTAGCGGTTCACCTTTAACATTGCTTGTGATTGCATTGTTTAGTTCCTAGTTCGAGTTTCAATATACTTATGCGTTTTCTGTTTAACATGCACAGGTGTTTGACTTTTGGGTGGATTTCTTCGTCACTGCTTATTCATCTGACATGGAGAACACCATACGATTTCCCGTAAGTTTTTGGCAGACATCGCATTAGTGGCCTCACAAGCACACATTTATGTCATGCTTTACATCCGTGTCACGCACACACTGCTTTTCTCTATCTTTTCCAGATTCTGATATTGGAACCGACTAAAGTGCTGATGCCGAGCTATGTGACCGTGAACATGGGTGCTGAGGAGAAATCCCTCGAGATCCGAAACCTCTGCATTGACACACTCAGGGGAAATTGCCGCAGGATTCATGAGTGGCTCTTCAACGCTTCCTCCATTCGTAGTATTAGGTGAGGGAGCCATGCTTGAGTGTCTCTGAGATGCAATTTGCCGACAGGGAAATGATGAAATTTGCAGCTTAACTTTTGCTTGTGCTGCTGGGATAGGAGAAAGCTGTTTATGTTAGTGTTATGCCTGCACAGCCGTCGGTGGCTGCCGACGATATATTAAATGCAAGGAATAAGTAGCATAGCACCAGGCAGTCACTCATACGTTAGAACAAATGCTGGTAAGCATTCGTTGCGGGAGGTGTGTTCGTGCCTAAATGCCTGTGCAACTGGCAGATATGCTTCGTCGTCATCGTCTTTGAGATGACACATCAATTAGTAAATGCATTAGTTTTCCAATCAAGATCGTCCCAAACTGCTAGAGGAATGCTTTTGGGAAGCTATTGACTGGAATGCTAATAATGCATTTCGTAGCGCACTTTGCAGACAGATATCTCAGAAGTGGTGGTAGTGTCAAGATTTCTGCAAAGCAGCAGTGAAGGGATGGACTTCATTGCTGCTTGGCTTCAATTTTGCACTTGCAGCGTGTGCCCTAATACGAATATTAAAGAGTTGGTGAATCTCTCTTAATCGTCTATGCAAAATTGCAATTTCTCATGAAGATAAGTTTCACCTCTTCTGGAAATCCCTTTTAAATGGTGGAATAGTGTTCTCGCAGCGTTCGTCCCTGTCTAATTTTGTTCGCTTGTTACTACTTCAAGCTGTACACCCTTGCAACCTAATGAAATACCAACTAGCCAAGTCTGCCACACTTATAAGTATTGCCACAAGTAATGTTCTTAAAATTTTGTTTTAACTAAAAAGAAGCAGGTGGTGTACCATCGTGAGAGTTAATAGAAACTTTCGGTGCACAGGTCTGGTACAGCCACACCTGTTGTTTCTTTTGCATCTCAGCACTTAATATGGTATTTTTAAACTCGCAATGATGACTTACGATTTTGCTGTGGGCTAACACTGCTGTTAGGTCAGTGTGAGAGCTGCAGGACTGACAGTGGGCTTTCCACGTAATGACCTCTCCACTTCAGCCAATACAAGCGTGATGAGCGGTGCCTGTTCCTGTATGTGCACCAGAACTCGGACGACTTCCAGATGTATTTCCCAACAGCGGCACTCAAGAACCGCTTCTACGACCTCGTCCTAACCATGACAGCAAACCAGGAAGGAGTGGTCATGGATATTGACCTCGATGATGGCTCTGGGTGCATTCAGGTGTGTAAAATGTCACAGCGCGACGTCGTGTTGCTATGCTAGTTCAGTAAGACCTTGTTAATTTGGATTACGTGAGACTGAAAAAAAAGTCCATAATAACCGAATGCCAAATTATCGAGGGTATCACGAAAACAATAAACAAATGCTTCTGCATCAACGCACTTTTATCTGCTAAATAAAGCAGTACATCCTGTTTCTATTTTGCGCAAAAGCAGTGCGGAAGCTACAATTGTCGTCATCTCGTGACTGATTGGAGCTCTCAGAGACAAAGGCCTCGTGACTTCCTCACAGCGAGACCACGGCGTGTCTCTTCATCTGAGGCACGCTTTTCACTACCACGTGCACATCCCTATTATTTTTTCAGCAGTGAGCTGGTCACCAACAGATCGTCTGCTTATTGCCTTGTAGCCAGCGCTTTTCATCCTTGACAGCTTCGCATTGGGTCAAAACGAAACTACTGTTTGCCACAAGTGCTGCGGACCAAACTTTGGCTGCTGTCAACGCAATCATGAATGGTGACCTTGTAATTCTGAAGACACATGGCCGAAGCACGCACCAATCAAAATGAAATTACTATTTGCTCCAACTGCGGCCGAAACCGAAGTCGCTATATGGTCGCTATCGATGCACTGATGGGTGGCCACTATGTCGTTTTGAAGGCACACAGCCGACGCGCACACCGAGTCAAGACGAAACTACTGTTTGCTGCAACCACTGCAGGCGAAATCGTGGTCGCTGTCGACGCCATCATGGTCAGCGACTATGAAGTTATGAAGGCAAGTGGCCGACGCAAGAATAAAGGCTTTCAAGACACAAAGAGGCACGGGGCGTTGCTGTCATTCACGTATGAGTCAGCTGATGACAATGGCAATGTAGACTCTGCCACCTCATTTCGGTAGGTTGCTAACGCCGTTTTGGCTCTTTTGCGTCACACATTTGAGGTGCTCCGCACTCGCTGAGGTCCGAGAGTGTTCCGAATCTATGTAACCGATGTACTGCCAAATATGTCAGAATTAACGAGAGTTTGATTGCATTAAACAGTGCATACGCCTGCTGGGATCAGAGTACGAGTCTGAATTATTTGATTTTTCAAATTAACAAGGTTTTACTGTGTGATATCTTTTTGGAACTAGTGGCACATTACTTGAACAATCACTTTCAGCATACTACTGTTACTTATATATGATGCAATATCCAGTGCCATGCTTGTCAGAATGGTGAGTATGTTATTGATGCCCATCCAGCTGATACAACCACTGATGTCCAACATGTAATGTTGTACAAAGAAATCGTGTAAGTTTGTAGATATTTGATCTTCAAGTTTGAATTGAATACTAACTGGCCATGTACTTTGGTAAGCTTTAAAATTTCAAAATTCAAACTGAAATAAATTGAGCTGTGAAATAGTTAACCTCTTACGCACCGTTTCCTAATAGGGATGTGCGATTATTCAAAATTTTCAAATAATGAATTGAATAGTGTCCTATTCAATTCATTATTGAATAGTGTCCTATTTAATTCGGTTTTCGAATCGAGTAGTCACTATTCGTGAATGCGAATATTTTTCCAATACTTTTCTAATGTTTCTGAGCGTCAACTGCGTTAAAAAAACATAAAATTGAGGCAAAAGAACAGTTGTTTTCATCCCAGCAGGCTTAATATAGACATAAAGCTCGAGAACTTGCATGGCGGATCAGGCTATGTCACTTGGGTAGCCACACTTCACAGGCTGTACAGCTAACATTTGCCCTCTCTGAAGAACCTTGTGCATGCAAAGAAACTACTTGTTTGCTCCTAATGCCCCATTTGTGCTTTTTTATTTAACAATGCTTCATTTTATACTATGCAATTACAAAAACTTGCGAACCTTAAGTATACTGGGATGTAAACATTGTTTTATATTAATTCAGCTTCAGTTTATTATTCGTTCATAACAATTGGTTACAAGAAATAGTATACAAACTAGGGTCCCAAAGTCAGAGACTGCACTGGCACCCTTCTATTAGAAATTATATAAAAAAAAATAAAGCAGAATACAGAGCAGAGAAACAAAATACGAAATAAGCAAAATATAACCAAGAAACTGAGTGATGACACACATAAAAAACAAAAGCAAGAGGAAAGATGCACAATCAGTGGTAATTACACAGCTGCTAATTAGCAAAACAACGTTATAGGAAATCAATCAGATAACAAATAATTCTTGAGTTTGTATTAGAAAAAGTGCAAGGTAGGTGACAACTTAATCGAATATGGTAGATTTCAAAAGTTTAAGCACGCAAAAGGAGGAAGCCATCTTTCCGTAATTAGTATGACATAAACGCAACAGGAAATTTCCTTGTGCTGCAAACCTTGTATTAGTAGGATTAAAAAGGGGATCAGAACTAACGAAGTTGTAAGAACTGTGAGTTAGTAATTTGAAAAATAATATCGCTAAATGATAGTTAAACAAATCAGTAACTTGAAGAATGCAGCTTATACATAGTTGGGAAGAGGTGTTAGAGAAAAAATGGCTTCGCGTTATAATGTGGATAGCCTGATTTTGAATGTGCTGAATAGAGGAAAGATGGCAATGATAAGTATTACCCTAAGAAGCGATATCATAAATGATATGACTATGAATGAAAGCAAAGTATAACGATAATAACGCTCCATGAATTGTGGTAATGGCTATTCATTATTTGAAAACTATTCGAAAAGTATTTGATATTCGATTCACTTCTGACACTATTCAATTCATATTCGATTCGGTCTCAAAAATAACTGTTTCCTAAGGTCATCATTTGACCACGACACAAATATCATAAGTTGCAGCATTATGACAATGCTTACATAAATAAAAAAAATTTCTTCTGTATAGTAATAGCTCATTGGGAAAACTGATACCATTTCCACTGCGGTGCACAGTGTATAGCAGTGAGTACAGTTTAATGCAGAAGTCCTGCTAGTCACCACCTAGCGAAATAAACGAACACAAGGTGTTGACGTTATAGTTCTGCGGAAACCCGTAAGGTGGAGGGAAGTAATTAAGAAAGGAAAAATGAGATATCCACCCAATCGTAGCAATTGCTACAAAGGAAATCCATACGGGTTCCTCGAAAGAAAAGCTTCGCAGTTGAAGAAAAAAAAAAAGGACTGGTCCCAGACCAGGACAAATTTTTCTTCAACTGCAAATCTTTTCTTTCGAGGAACCCGTATGAGTTTTTTTTGTACCAATTGCTACGATTGGGTGGATGCCTCATTTTCCCATTATTAATTTAGAAACAAGGTGATGTTGGTGTTCCAACAACAATGTTATTATTAGGGGTGTGCAAATACTCGAATATCACCGAATGAAATCAAATAGTGACTGTTTTGAATAATTTGATTCGTAAATCGAGTATCATATGTTTGATTTTTCAAATACTTAATATATTTGATGGAGACCCGCACAGTGTCACACGTTGCATGCTCTGCAGACATGTGGCACTAATTTCGTGTGTCGCACAAATGTACCGTGACTCTTCAGATTTCAGAATCCTTGACAGTTGTCGAATCATGCCAAACCTGACAATGAAATGGTGCGGACAGCGCCTGCTCTTTACCATCGGCGCCGACTACGCGCGAAGCGGTGATTGAGTCATGTGATGCACCGTCCTTTCGTCTATTGTGCAGATTGGCCACATGATAACCCACCTGCCATAAAGTTGGGACAGCCCCCTCTGTATTTTGGAGAAAAAGTGAAAAGCAAAACATTCTGTGCAATAAATAAAGAAGTGCCGCAAAACACAAATCCACTATTAAGCTGAAAACTTCATTGGTATTGAGTACAACAGAATGTCTCTGATTCTTTAGTTTCTGAGGAAAAAAATGCACTTAATTCTATTCAACAGAAATTCTATGAATAAAAAAATATTTTCCCGACCTTCGTGTATACTAAAGCTGAGTTGTAATCTGTGCTGGTATGCTAATTTGATGTCTGCTTTAGGAGAGTAGTCTCTACTGGATATCTTAATTTCTGTGCAGCTGATTAAGTTACTGATAGCTTGCTACATTCTTGTTGCATAATGCTTGGAGACATCCAGGCATGCAGCACCTTATTTTCTTCAGAAACTTTTCATGCACTAAATTTTGTGCAAATGTTCTGATCTTCGATATTGTATTCGATATTTGGCCTTTGTTTTTTCTAGGTTTGATTTGATTCAATATTCGATTCAAAATCTTCTATTCGGTATTTGCACTCCCTTAGTTATTATGTGTGTGAAGCCTCTTGTCCAAGCTTGTTCGGGATTTTTGTTCAAGGCCCCATCAGGGGCCTTGAACAAAGGTAGTATCTGGCAAGGGGCAGAAATGCCAAGCTTAAATGTACCGGTAGCTCAGGTAGGGAGTGCTTTGCTTCAAAAAAGCTCAAACTCGTGCATGGCACAATGCGCTTTCTGATATCAACAGTGTTGACTTTGAAGTTGGCAAACCACCTCCGCATCATTATCAGTGTTATTCTTCCCCTTGTTCTTTCCTTCAATGCAGTTCGAGTACGAGACAGACGACCAGGGTCGACGCATCATCCTTGGCAAGGGCACGTATGGTGTGGTGTACGCAGCGCGTGACCTGACCACCCAGGTGAAGATTGCCATCAAAGAGATCCCAGAGGAGAACCTGGGCGAAGTTCAGCCTCTGCATGAAGAGATCAAGCTGCATGCCCAGTTGCACCACCGCAAGATAGTCCGCTACTACGGATCCATCAGCGAGGGTGGATTTGTCAAGATATGCATGGAGCGCGTGCCTGGAGGTGAGCTCCAACAGCAGGTCGCAAGCTTGCTTGATCACTCTTTCTGCAGAAATTTCTTCCCTAGTGACAGAATTGTCACAATATCATGCACCAAAGGCTGTTGTAAATTAATAGGGCCATGGTAGAAATTTTTGTCTACTAATTTATCATGATGATAAAGAAGTTGCAGTCGCTAACCAAGTCAAGGTGAAGAACAAAGAGACATTTCGGAACCCGTGCGGATTCCTTGATAACTCAGTATAGGTTGCTTGCCACATGCAGTCTGTTGTCACATCTATCATGACACGGACGACAGGCATCCGCTCGAATGGCGACAGAATGGAGAATTAACTGAAGACGACTTGCCACAAATTATCGGTGAACGAGTGCCCGAACAAGGTTACTAGTAGAATTAAAAGCGGTGTTCTCCATCCTATGACATCTCAAGGGAAGGCATTCTGAAGACCTGCTGGCGTTCCATGTGTTCCCGTTGTCAAATGCGACTCTGAGTTGTGTCTTATCATACGACCTTCTAATTGCTCACGTGCCGTTCAGCAAACAAACATAGAAAGGAGAAACAATTCTTTGTTATCATGCTACCATTCTAAATGAACTTATGTCAAACTTTTGACTAAATTGTAAGGGTGCACAAATACTGAATAGTAGATTTCGAAGCAAATATAGAATTGAAATGAGAAAAAAAGCCAAAGTTTGAATCGAATATCAAAAAATTTAACACAAACTTGAGCCAATGGTAAGAGGGAAAAAAAAGTATAGATAACAAAAACAATGGTTGGTAAGTTTGAAGCCGTATTTTGTGAGGACTTTTTTCTTTCTATTTTGTTCACTTATCACCCGTCGCAGTGGAATTTCGATTCTAATCACAGTGTAAGCCAGCCAGTGACAGTGGGCAAGAAGAATGTTAAAAGATTGCAGTTGTTTCATTATAAGTCTTCTGAGCTTAGTGTGCCTGCGGCTTGAAAGAATACCGTATTTACTTGCATAATGATCGCACTCGTGTAATGATCGCACCCCTGAATTTTGTCGTCAAAATTCGATTTTTTTTTCTTTCCCGTGTAATGATCGCACCCTGAACTTGCCGCAGCGATATGTCGTGTGCCAAGTCTAGCTAATGATGAACGCGCTTACCATCTGTCGAATGCTGTCGAATGCTATGCGAACGACTTTTCAAGACATACCAAGCGGTCTGCACTCACCAAAGATTCTTAAGCAGATGCCCCATTTTCATCACTTTCCGTACCTCCATGAAAAAAACAAGCTAAAACCAAACGCGCCTTGGCTTTATTATTTGTAGGCTTTATAATGGTTGTGGTCAACAACAATTACAAAAGAGGCGCCTTTTGATTCTTCTCGCCTGCACTCGTGGGCATGCAACAAATTGCAAGTGTCAACGATAGTAGCCACGTTTACACTGATACGTTAGAAGTGTAGCTTATTTATACGTCGACACTTGTAACACAGCTAAGATATTCACCCATCCTTAGTGGAAACATGCCGTATTAGGATAGTAGTGAAGACAAATGGCGCAGTTTCTGCAGCATGCCCGCCATGTGTTTCTATGTCACTGGCAACTAAGTGCGCCCATCCCCATTTCTCTTCCCTCAAAGGGGACATGGCTACGTTATTGTCTCAAACTTGCCGATATTAACGATATTATTCATTACTGATACAGAAGAAACTGATTCAATGAACTTAATGTACTCACGAGAAGAAAAAAATCCCTTTCAGCGCGTTCGGCTTGCCCTGCCGGCCGCCATTTTTGTTTTGGTGTCCCGCACTGTTACAGTGGCAGCCGCCTGTTTGTTGACCTGTTGTCATCTTTTCATGGGAAATTTGACCCTCGTAACGATCGCACCCCTGAATTTGGGTCGATTTTTTTCGTCAAGAAAGTGTGATCATTATGCGAGTAAATGCAGTATATGATTGGGTATGTTGGTAATGCGCAGTTTCACTAGACCAGCACGCAAAGATAAGACAAACAGTGCTTTATCTTTGTCACCCTGTTTATCCTCATTGTGTGATTGTGTTTTGGTCGACTGAAAGCATACCCACAGGTTGCACAACAGAGTCATTCACACAGGCGATAGCCCTTGCAAATGTGATCTCCCAGTCTGTGCTGGCTTAATGTGCAGGGAGCCTGTCACAGCTGCTGCGCTCCAAGTGGGGTCCTTTGAACAACAACGAGCCGGCTATTGCCTTCTACACCAAACAGATCTTGGAAGGACTCAAGTACCTGGTGAGGCTGCCACTCTTCGTATCACTGTTGTTTTGTTATTGCTTTTGCATTTTTGCTGTTCATTTTTTTCAGTTGGTGGAGAAGGTTGAGGTAGAAGAGGCATGCGAGGAGATAGCCACTCTGTGTTTTTGTTGACTGTTCAATTCTTTATGCAAAATTATCTTGCATGTTTTGCCATTTTATCCTACGTATAATTATATAACAGTGTTGCAAACACCTTTCAGTCGTTACATCATTCTGCTGTTACTAACTTGTGAGGCTGAAGCTTTGAGGCTAACAGATGCACTTTAAAAGCAGGTTAAGACTTTGTGGTAAGCAAAGGTAAATGTCAGGATTAATATTAATACACAAGAAAATGGCAGTATGACTGATGTAGTCATACATTGGTGGATGAAAGTCTGCTTAAGATTATATTCTAGATACTTAAGGAAGTTTGACACATCACGTAAGGCATAAGGCAAACTAACAGGATGAGGGCCAAGAACATGTAGTCAAAGGGTTGCAGAGGATTAGGTGGAGCGATCATTTATCAGGAAATTTGCGAGCATACATGTTTGGTTTGTTCTTTGCAGGAGATGTGTGAAGGGAGATCTTTAGAAGCCCTTCTTCATTAATAAGCCTAAATTGACTGATCACGATGACCAAAAGAGCCTGAATATCCGAATTTGTTTTCTGTGGGTTGTGTTCCAACAGTGTGCTACAAGTTGGTTGTACAATCAACTGAGATGGGAATAAACAAATTCACCGGCACAGATCTGACATAAGCCTTTTTGAATGCATGACAACTGGATATTAAATGCCTGTCTATTTTCTGCATACTCGCTTACGGTTGAAACTTGGGCATTTCTCTCTATTTCTGTGATCTTAGCATGACCAGCGGATAGTACACCGTGACATCAAAGGTGACAACGTGCTTGTGAATACATACAGCGGTGGCATCAAGATTACTGACTTCGGCACCTCGAAGCGCCTTGCTGGGATGAACATGGTCACAGGCACATTCACAGGTTGGTTTCAATACAAAGAGGTGGCCTGACAGCATTCACTGTGAAGGTTAACCCTTTGAGGGTCGATTTTTTTTTCGCCATATGCGACCGCCCAGGGTCGATTTTGTTTTATTGCAGATTCCAATTCTTCTTAGGGGCTTATTTCGAAAAAAATTTACCGTAATTTTTCTAGGGTGACCGTAAGGTGAGAAAAAAATATTTTGCGTTGGTATATGAATACTCTTCATTCGTGTATAACAACAATAAAAAATAATATAAACTTATAAAAATTAAAAATTTGATGCATTGTTATGCACATAGTTCAAGGCTTTGAAAATGCACACACGAGAATATTTCGCAGCTCTAACCTGTTCCTGCTCTTACACTAATATTTAGGTCCATAGCGTAATCGAACTGCGTAGGTGCACGCCTGCAAGAAAACTGTTTGGTTGTGTGCCCGTCAAAAAAGCAAAACGTGTGACAGACTTCCGCTAATCTTCATCTTATAGCCAACCAGAGGCAACTAGTTCTCACGAGTGTCCAAAAAAAAAAAAGAGAAGCAACGGAAATGCATGCACTGCGGCATCCTTCCTATGCGCACCGTTGTGAGCACTAAACGAGTGAGAAACAAGCGGTAGCCCTTTGAGCGATTAGTCATGAGATAGCCAGCTTCTTGCAAGCGCAAGAAGCCAAAATCGCCCGCAGAACAAAACCCAAACCGCCGCCTGCCCGCCCGCGCGTGCCAATGCGCGAGTGCATTGACGTGCGGGAGCAAACTAGCTCTAAAACAAACCATGCAACGAAAACCGAGAGAGGGAGGCGCGAAAAAAAGAAAAATTACCTGTATTCCCACATAGTGGCAGCACATGATAGAAAAGAAGAAGTTAGGAAATTGGCACGATTTTTAAACGTGATTTAAACGCTTTTTTTAAAAGCGGCGCCGTATATTTACGTCATTGACCCTCAAGGGGGTTAATGCAGTGCTTACATTGTCAACTCATGGCCAGTGCATACCAAAAATGAACTGCAAGTAAACGGAAAGTGAAGCAATTAGAGAAAGACCTAATAAATAATTGCGGTGGGTCTGTGCACTCCTGTGCTGCATAATGCTGCTGCCAACACCTGTATCATGGTTTCGTAGTAATGCCAGGATTTGCAACAAGTTCGTTGCTCAGGCTGCCGACTTGGCCTCCTGGTCACGTGACCTTTTAGCAGCTCAGACATTTAATAGGGATCAGAAGCTGGATGTTTCTTTTGGGTGCGAAGTGTGGTGTATTGTTTTAGTATCACACAAGCCTTTTTATGGCCGATATATAAAGGAGATCAACAGGGAGTGATTGTAGTGGGGGTGATTGGCACATGCTACTTCTACCAGTGTATCATTTTTTAGTACATCAAAATAAATGTGCTTCTAGTTGGTTTCTGTGTAGTTGAGCGTTGAAACCAAGTCTTCCTGTGTCACGTGTCCTTCGTGGTGGGGCAGTACCTGTTGCATTCTGCTCCTGATGAGTGCAGTCTCAGCAGAATTTCCAGTTATGATGGCATTCGGGCGGAATGGAATGCTAGAAAATCCTCTGTGCCAAGATGTTGGTGTGTGTTTATGCATTACAAGTTGCCAAATTTTTCTACAGCCTTTTGCGGTGCCATTCTTCAGAGCCCATCTCCAGCTTGGGGACTTTGTAATGAAAAAGGGAATTAGACAATAGATTTGCACGCTGTACAAGTGTTGGTTTCACGGTAGGGTAGCAGGGATGATGCATGTGAATTCAGTAATTTCTAATAGCCATTCATGTCATTCACTCTTGCCCAGGGACCTTCCAGTACATGGCACCTGAAGTGATCGACAATGGCCAGCGGGGTTATGGGGCACCGGTGAGTACGCTGTCACGTACAGAACTTGCAGCCGTACTTAGCGCTTCTTAATGAAATGCGAAAGTTTCTGTCTCTCTTTGGGATCACACGCCGTTTTGCTGATGTTCTGGCTGTCCCTACTCTGTGCAGGCTGACATCTGGTCTCTGGGCTGCACGGTCGTGGAGATGGCCACTGGCAAGACTCCCTTCATTGAGGTCTGTTCCTGCTTGAACGGGAATGGGGAAACCTAGTGGACGTATTAGGGAGCACTAGAATTCCAGGCCTTTGCGCTGAAGGCTCCTTTGACTTGAGCCTTTCTTTGAGTGCTCAAGTTTGCCTATTTGTCAGATGTCAGAGTGGTATGAACTGTGAAACTGTGGCGCGTTGCAGTTGCTGAACAACTTTGGTGTTATTTTTCTTAGCGTCATTAGGTTGCGAGCTTATATTACTGGCAATATTTGCTGCATTCTGATAGCAATAGGCCGTGAGAAAAGTTTCTGTGATGGGAGGTAGAGCATAATAGTTTTCATTTTCTGTGATAGTGACCTTGAGCACCAGCAAGGTATTAAATGTACAGTAACGTTGATGAGATTTTGCATGATTAGCACATCATGCATTGGGTCCTGCCGGCAACAGCATTCCTGGTAGTACAGTGCCAAGCATGCTGTCTTCGCACAGTACGAGGGACATTGTTGCCTGAAGACAGCAGTGCTTCCAATGCTAGTCATAGGAAACCCTGTTTAAGCGATTGTATATTCAAACGTGGCTGGCTGAAGATACCAGAACTCCATTAGTCCCATTTGTCTTGGGCATGTGTGAGCCTTTTGAACAACATTAGCTACTCTGTAACCAAGCTAACTGGACTTGTAAGCCTAGCAAATCTATCGGGCATCAAAGACTGTCGCATGAAAACTACGGTCGCCAGTTCATTTCTCGGACACGGACAGTGCCTCCAAAATGTACGGAAAAGTGTGTTGTTAAATAAGTAATTCCGACATAGTTCATATAAAAGCATTTATTGTATACAGCCGAATCGTTTCGAGTGAGTTAGAATAATGGGATCTGAGAGGCTTGATTTTTTTGTTAGTCACAACCTTGCAAAGAAACGGATAATGAAGCCAGGTACAGCATAGGGGAAGCTTATTGTTGTATTTAATTGAGATGTTGAAATAACCCAAAGGGAAATAAAATTGGATGAAAAAAAGAACTTTCCACAGACGTGATCCAAACCTGCATTATGCGTGCAGTGCTTTGTGACTTAACCATGGCAGCCACCCTCCTATCTGCATTCATGGGTAGTTGTATACATGTGCAAGGTGAGTCCTGGGAGTGTTCGGTTTCGCTCAAACGGGGTTTGTACTTTTTTAATGAATGGAGCTAAGAGAGAGGCTGAGAGAAACAAAGATAACTTGTAGTTAATGAAGATCACGAAAGCTCATGCCCTGTTGTAAGTAACAGCTGCTGGCTGACTAGAGAGGATAAAATTTGAAAATGAGAACAGTCAGAAGTCTGGTATCTATGCAGACATCAGTGTTCCGCATTGCGAGTTCTTAACAGCTAAAATGGAGCACAAATATTAAGAAAGGAGCGCTTAAATTGCCAGAAACAAGGTAGCATAGAGGGTTCACACATCATTCCCTGCGTCTCCAGAAAATTTTTTCTATCGTGCTTCATGTAATAAGCTTGCCGGGGGCAAGCTCCTTGAGTAAGCTCAGAGTTTAAGCTCACACCGTGCTGCAAAAGAATGCAATTTTGCAGAAGACCCCCTTGTTCTTGTTTCAGCTTGGCACGCCACAGGCAGCCATGTTTAAAGTGGGCTGTTTCAAGATTCACCCCGAAATCCCAGCATCCTTGTCAGAGAAAGCCCAGAAGTTCATAAAAAGGTAAGACTGTGAAAGAGCAGGGATGTGAGAGACATTCGTGCCCACATTTACACCGTGCCTTAGGTTAAGAGCAAGCTTTAGCTCGAGCCAAACTCCAGTGCCGCCTATTCAGCTACATGTAAAATGCAGAAATGCTTTTCTGGGGTAATTCCTGGGCTGATTTGAACGAAATTTGTTGTTGGAGAAAGAAAACTAAACTGTAATGACTGTACGAAGCACAATTTCAATTTAGGACCTGAATCATTTTATAAATATTATGAAAAATGTGCACGATTGAAAAAGATAGAAGTACAAAGTTTACATATTTGTAGCTCGGCACTAAAAACAGATATCACCATACAGTTGACTGCATCCATCAGAGCATCTAAAGTGGTTAAGTTTGGTACAGTTAAACCTTGATATAATGAACTTCAATATAATGAAATTCTTGCTATAAATAAGCAATTAATTTTATGACTTGTCTGTAGAACACCGTGTATTTAGAACCTCAATATATAACAAAGAGTGCTTATGCACGATTTCAATATAATGAAATTTCGCTGTCGCTGCGAAGGAATACTGAGACAATAAAAGGAAACTTCCATGGATGCAGATTGTCAAGTGGTTGAATTACAAGCTTGCGACCGCACCTCTCAAATCGTGTGCTGCGCAACCAATAGCATCTGCCAGAGCGGAGCATTGTGATGTCCCATACAAAGTTTAAGTGCAATAAGGTTCTACCACACCCCGTGCACTGTATGCTTTGAGTGCGAGTGAAAGTGTGTTGAGCCGAGAAGGATAGTGGCTAGAGTGCTGTCTCCCCATGCAAGCAAGGGGAAAGGGATCGAGCTCGCAGTAACATGATTAAGCGCACGAGAGGGGGGTTGGAAGCGGGGGCCTGGTTAGTGTGGGTCTCCTTTTCTAGTGTGGCGGTAGCTGCACAATGGCCGTCATCGCAGCTGAGCGCATACACAGCCCTGCGCTCCCTGTGGTAATCTGCTGCATGTGTAGAGAGAGGCCATGCCGAAGTGGCATGGCATCATGTGCGCCTTCTTCCTGTGCTAGTACTGGAGGTTGTGTGATCTTGAGTTTTGGAGACACGTTGAAGCAAGAGGCAGATGACGCATTTGTTCCCCGCTTGCGCTTTTCTTGATAGCATCGTCCCGCTGTGGGCGACACTATCGGCCGCGGCAGCAGAGTGGACACAAAAGTGCGTCTGGCTTCTCTTCGCGCTGCCGATGTGAAGTTATCATCGACACGGCGTGAAACTGTATCTTTTGTCATCGACTCTCAGATTCAGCAAAATGTAGTTTTTGCTGACTCAGATTTGTGTTTTCCGATTGCCCGGTAATTCAGAAAACTTTGCAGCCCCTTCTGTGTGAAAGAAAATTCATCAGCAACTGTGTACATGTTTGTATAAAAGGTTGAATTTCAGTGTAACTAAATTATGATATAACAAAACAAATTGCCGGTTTTTCCAACTTCTTTATATCGAGGTTTAATTGTATTAAGGTTTAACTCTATATTAATTTACAGCTTAAGTGGATTTGTTGCGATGTTTAGAGGAGTTTTGCAAAAGTCTTAATCAGAAATTAGTAATAATATATTTCACAAGGATGTATAATATATAAATTTTGTCTACCTTAGACATATTATTAAATACAGTTTTTAGAATTCTGAAATAATTTTTCATTGCTTAGATACGGAGTTGTAAGCTTGATACAGTAGACTTCCGTTAATTCAGCTCCACATAATTCAATGCTTTATTGATTTAATACTGAGCGCCAATACTATCTGTGGGCCTAAACTTGCGTTATTTCGATCTCAATATTTGCCTTCGCCAGATAATTCGAACTTGACTTGTCAGCTTTGCTGCAGTACAGCTGTGTAATGATGTGAAGCATACCTAATTTATTGTGGTGAAGCATATCAAGAATGGAAAGGGGTCACTGTCACAGGACATAGCACCTGTTTCTTAATTATACAGGCGCGCACATGTGATCTTCGGCTACGGGCACCTAGACCACTAATAAGCATAGTGGTAGCCGTTCAGAGCTCTTTCTGGCATTACTGTGGGGATTTCAGTCCTTGTTTCGACCGCCATGCGTGTCTCGTATAGGAGTCATTAACGAGGTCTAGTACACATTCCTTAACTATACGCACACACCCACGCCCTGCACCAAGAAGCGAAGAAAAACCACTTTTTTTTTGTTTTAGAAGGCTAGAAAAGCGGTAAGATGAAAAAACGCAGACTGTCGAGGGGATGTTTAAAGGCAAGAAAAGAGCGGGGGTCTTTCTAAAACTCTGAAGGCCTGCCAGTAAACTTATTAGGCTTCTGGGTGCTCGTACTGTGACTGGACACTCCACGTATGCTTCAGACCTAGACAGGAGTTTAATACTTTGTAGTGCAGCTCTCTGCGGACATTCATTGCAGTAACTGTCAAAATTTTGAATTTCGGCTGAAAACGCGAAGCAGTGGCAGCTGTAGCTAGCACATTATTGCATACAAGAAGACTAAGGCTTTTTCACGCAGTATTGGGTGCAGAAAGCACTCGCAGTGGCACCAAACAATCTTCCTTGGAGAACTGCAGCTTTGGCTGGCTTCCTCTTCTTTTCTATCTTGTGTTTCAAGTTTTTCTTTCACCAGATTAGCCTAATTCACCTAAGTGCTGGTTTACTGTTTCATTGTGCACCGTAGTGCTCGTAAAAACATTTCCTCTTAATGTAGTGCTCTTCTTAGCACCCTCACTTCATTTATGGTGCATTTGGTCGGAGAATAGGTTTTCACAGATTTTAGGTTCATTATCAAATGAGGTGCCTTCTCTTTTTCTTTAGGTTGTGTACACATATTACTTTATTGTTGGCAAGACATGATGATGACTGTTAAGAAGCTACGGCAGCATTAGCCTATAACAGCCGCCTAATTTTATCAACAGTGATGCTATGAATGCTACTGGAAAGTCCCTGTCAACAGTGTCCCTCCCAGCGGCAACATACAATGCTTGTCTTTGTTTCTTCTTGTTTCTGTGTCTCCATTAAATGCTCGCACTTTACACAACTTCACACAGGAATGAAAAAAAAGAGAGAGAGGGTTCTGACTTCTTGTCCCTCTGGTATGATATGAGCCTTCACTAGAAACCCCTTTATAAAACTGATCAGTCTTTAGACTACCATGTGCCACAGGGCCTTGATACACGACTCATCATACATTAACCAGATCAAGCGCAATGCAGCCTGCGCAAGCTACACTAAGCACAAACTTCTGTGGAGAGATTCACGCTTAGGTGTGCGCAATGTTCCAGAGGGCTCGCAGTATGTTCAGTATGCCTGCAGCTGTTGCTGTCACAGAGACAGGCAGCCTAGAGCTATGGGACATCCTAGGCCCATCAAGAAGCGCAATCTGCACCCTGCACACATCTACGAAACTTGGTTTTTCTGAAATTGAGTATGTAGGTGGGGTGTGCATGTAAGTGCAGTTTGTTTGTATTTATGATCACATATCATTTGTAATATCATTTCTTGATACAAGATGTACCTGAACCTTGTATGGTAGTGGTTCATATCGGATCTTTCTTGATCAGCACCTGCATAACATGCCAGGCCTCCAACCAGGCTGACATCTCCAGCTGCTCTTAGAGTCAACATTTCTTTAATCTACACAATCTTTAAGATTCTTGATGGCTTATGGAGCAGCAGAGTGTGGAAAGCACAAACATTAAAACGAACCTTAAATGACAGAGGGTGGTACCCATGAATGACTTGCACATCTCTGCTGCATAGGTGCTTTGAACCTGACCCTGCCAAGCGAGCCACTGCTGCTGAACTTTTGGAAGACCCTTTCATAACCGAGTGAGTCTGTCCTGGTGTCTCCTATTGCCATTCTTGCCTTGTCTGAATTAGTTGGACTTGTCTTCATGAATTGATGCTTGGTTGCTAACTTTTTTTTTTTTTTTGACGTTTCAACGTGACTTCTTTTTATGAAGTAACATACTAGGTCCAGATTACTTTTTAGACTTGTGTAATAGCCATACCAGTACTAAAAGATAAAACTATATTTGTAGTATTGAGAGGGAAAAAACTAAAACCAATTAATTAGCTGAAAGTGAACAGTGAGTAATGAGGGACACTAGTGGAGGGCTCAGGAATAATTTTTACAGCCATTTCTAGTGTTTACAAAAAAAAAAAAAATTAAGTTGAAGTTGAAGTGGGGTTTCCTTAAAGTGCACATAAATCTGAGAACACAGGCGTATTTGCATTTTGCCCCCGTCAAAATGCAGCTGCTGCGGCTGGGGATCGAAACCCCGTGGACCTGCTGTGCCTTGGGTCCTTGTGCTCTGCAGCTAAATGCCACAACCAGATAGTTTCTGTAGCAGGATCAGAATCAGCGATAAGGAAAAACACAAACTCTTGAGAGTGGTGTAGTATTAGCTGGAATTATGTAGTTAGAAAATTGTCAGGATGTGGTCAGCTTATGCATTACAGGTGTAACTGGAGATCACTGGTAGATGCCGCCCTCCGTGAAGGGGAATGTTTTCACTTATAAACAGTATTGAAGCAATACAAAATTGTTTCATTTGCTCTCAACTATTCCTGTGCTTCCAGCGTCAGCCAAATGAAAAGAAAAAAAATATCCACCTCCATTCCACCTTGTAAAACTAGATGTACAGCGAAGCTGTTGCCGAGATTACACAAGCGCCACCACCACAAGGCGTCACACCGTCGTGATCAATCTAGCATCTGCGACTGCGTTCATCCTCTTCCTGTTTGTGCTTCCTGTTTGTGTTTGTGCTCTTCCTGTTTGTGCTTGTGTATATGCAAGCCTGTATGCTTGCATATAACCCGTGTTCGCAAAGTTAAACATCACTCTAATTTTTTTAACAGTGTTTGCCACAATGTCAACTCCATAGCATGATTCCATTACGATTCCAGAACAGATTGCCATAATGTCGGTCGTAGCATATGCTGTATGACAGATGCAACGGGCAGAGTGCCCACGCATTAGGGATAGTAACGTACACACATTTGTCACGCACCCACTCAGGTGTGTGGGAGTGCAGCATACAGCCTCATTCTAGTAGGCCCTCCGCCTGGCGCAAGTGCATTATTAAACGAATTCAATTTCTCAAAGTAGAATGTGTCACAAAATTTGTAAACTACAACTTATACAAAACCTGCAGATGTGATAGCATCAGATAGTAATTTGAATATACGAGAAAATGTAATTTTGTTACACGGAAACTAAAAAAAGCTCTTTTCCAGCTGCTGTTCCTTTTTTGGTGAGTACGGACTGAAATCTCCCGGCCAACGTGAGGCTAACAGCTTGGCTTAAAAAAAAAAAGAAAGAAAATCTCAACCTACCTAATCTACTATACGTTGAACGATACTACGTATTCCTTTTCTTTTTTTTTACATCTCTGTCTTTTTTTCTTTTACAGTATATACCACCTTAATCCAACTCTCTGAAACGAGACACTCTCTTCTGCCCACCATCATATACTTCAGTCCACAGTGACCACATGTTCAAAGTTGGCATTTTCTTGCAGCCACACCAACTTATATGCTGATTCTTTTATCTCAAAAGCTAGCACTGAGTGAAACTGTCTGCCTATTTCTGTCACATTGGTCACTGTCGCCACCGCTTTCAGGACTGCCCTTGTTAACGAATACTATTGTGCTTGCTCTCTGCTGTAATTGCCTGTGATTTTATTTCTTTTGTGACGACGTTCACTGGACTTGTCAAGCATCAACCAGAAACACAGCGGCCACAACGATCGCTCAGCTAGATCAGCAAACTGGCCGCACAACATGCGATGGCGACAGCACTTTCTAGTGTGCCAATCTTCTTCAGGCTCCAAGACACGCGATGGCGACGGGACTTTCCATGCTATTCTTCTTCCTTATGCTTCTTTTTTTCCCCTGCTCCTCTTTCTAATGCTTGTAAGCCTTTAGAGTAAATAAATAAATAGACTGGCAGGTATGGTAGTTGTGGTAGCAAGGAGTAGCGGTGTCTGCATGGAGCTTTTCTTCTGTATAAACTGTGCAACAAGACTGGACACAAGGGAGGTAAATTAAATTAAATTATGGGGTTTTACGTGCCAAAATCACTTTCTGATTATGAGGCACGCCGTAGTGGAGGACTCCGGAAATTTCTACCACCCGAGGTTCTTTAGCGTGCACCTAAATCTATGTACACGGGTGTTTTCGCATTTCGCTTCCGTCGAAATGTGGCTGCCGTGGCCGGTATTCAATCCCGCTACTTTGTGCTCAGCAGCCCAACACCATAGCCACTGAGCAACCACGGCGGGTACAAGGGAGGTAGTTGACAGAAGAGTGCAGTTTCAATAAACTCAGTTGTAAGTAAAACAGTGCCTGTCTGTCGCCTTCTTTCCTCTTGTGTCCTGTCTTGTCATGCAGTTTGCATCAATGCATCCATACCAACTAGCCTCCGTACCATCAACACAGTTGATGGAGCTTTCTTTTCTAGTAAAGCTAGAAAAAGAATGTATACTGGTCTGTCCCCTGCTACACACTCAACGTTTCTTGTTTTTTTTTCTCAGCGGCGGGAGGAAAAAAAAAGCACGGCCTGCCGCACCTGACTTCAGCCGAAGCATATCAGGTGATGTCCTGTTATCTTGCTCTGCTAAGGACTAGGTACAGGCCACAGACTACCGACATAAGACAAACTGTTCCTGATGTACCGAAAGCCTTCACTCTCGGCTAATCACACACTTGTGATATTGCACTGGATACTCTTTAGGATACAGTCATGATGGATGTATTCGAGTGCAGCAGAATCTGCACTCTCTGCTGCAGATTAGTTCTTGAAATTTATGTATGCTAAAATGGCGTTTAACTTTCTATACATGCACCTTATTTGATTCCATTGCAAGCATTTCATTTCAGCAATATTTGCAGCAGACTGTTGTGGGTTATTTCAAGAAATAATAATGATGAAATATTTGAATGAAATCTGGCCCTTTCTTTTTATTCAATTCATTGTATGAGTTAGGCTGAATACAAGCAAGCCCAATGAGCATTGAAATAACATAATTTGACAGTTTCGTCATTTACAAGGTGCTTTACTGTTACTTTTGCACTTACACGCATAAAACTTGTATGTTTTGAAACTGATTCCAGACTGATCATAAGCTCGTTTTTCTCACAGCATGCTTTGAAAAAAATTATGCATTTGATAAGCAACAGCAGCAAGAAACTACTTTCAAAGTTGGATGGCCTTAGCGCCAACAAGTGAGGGTTCTCTGCCATGACAAAAATGTGGCAGCCATCAGCCTCAGTGTTGGTAGGGCTGTCAAGCAAATGCGACGACTTGATTGAAAATTTTAGACTGTTTTAGTGACAATAAAGACACTACGTATGCAGTAGTAAAAAGTGCACTTTTTAATTACTTTGGATAATTTCAGGTTTGGTCACTTTCAAGAGTGCAGAAGTGTCACTTGCAACAATGTCAAATTATTAAAACATATCAATAGCCATCAAGTTTTCCATCTAGCAGTTACCTTGATCTTGAAGTCCAACTCAATAGCCATAAAGATGTGCCTGCATGACACTAGTATCGCTAAAGGTCAATTGAAATAAAATTTCGGACTGTGTAAGAAGCCCAGCTTTTGTATGTATGTTGTTATGTATGTATTTAGTAGAGCATTTGTGTGTACCGTATTTTTTTTGCATAAAACTCACCAGAAATATAAAAAGCTTTGTAAAGTCAGGGTGCAGATTACATGGTAAATTTCGCCTGGAAGCGTGGCTTCATGGCAACGTTCGTGGCACTGACGTGAAGTCACACCTTAATGCAAAATAGCAGCTCATGCGGGGAATATCGGATCTAACACAGGTATTTTCGTAGACTTTGTTATAATGAGGTGTGATTGAGTAATGAATTCTCGCCAAGTTAAGATTTGGTTGCAGTTGGCCTTTCCTCATCTTCTGTAAACTGCTATGTATCGTCCGAAATGGTAGATGCATGACCTGTGTATTCTACTGCAGTTCCGGCCGATCGAGTGCACAAGATGGACAAGCCAGAACGGATGTCTCGGTTTGCCAGCACTGGGGAGGATGGGTCAGTGTCTCTTTGCTTGCACTTGAAACATTTCCATTACTGCACATGTATTCGTATTGCCTTTGTTTGTTGTTACACCCAGGTTTGCAACAACACCTTGTTTCCACGTGGTGCTTATGATTTGGGCTAAGTGCTTTTTATGCTGGCTTGTGCATTTGCTTGTGGCTTTTTTTTCTTTCTTTGCTGCGGTTGCTGTTGGGCAAAAAGTGCTGTGGAATGAGTCTCCTGCTGTGCAGGCTTTTTTTAGAGTTCTGATCCATTTGCCAGGAAGAGAAGTAAGTATATAGAGCCAGTAGCATGGTTGTTGTAAAAGCAAAGCTGTAGGTATTGTTCGTGCGGTGTGGGTGTCTTCTGTAGTTCTTGGTGTTTTTCGGTATAGCTTGTGGCATCATAGAGTTTGTTGAGAATTACAGACAATTTTGCTACCCTTGAAAAAATGTTTGCACCCTTTGAGAAATGTCTTGTTCCAAGACAATATTTGCTATATGTCTAGAGCTTCCTTTCTTGAAAACATTGCACTCACTACAACTTTGTCAAGAATGCCATGTCATGCTGATGATGCGCACACCATTTGTGACCTGGAGGTACAGTAGAACCTCATTGATACGATCGCATTATGTACGATTTCCTGGCGCCAACGTTTGCGGTCGAGAACACAAAAATAACTCAATACAGCTTCACTTCTTCTGTACCGGTTTGTGCATGCCAGCGCAGGAAACGTGATATTTCGGCACCTATTTTCAATACACCACCAAACTGGGATCATATGATACGTTTTCTGGCCGCTAGGTCCCGTGCAAACAAGAAAAGGCATAAGGTGCGTCTGATTGCGAAACAATAGCTGCCTGCTGCATCAGCTTCCCCACAATACTCGCATGCTCCTCTCGCGTGGAAATGCCAGTGCGCACTCGGTTTCCTATTCTGGTGCCAGCAAATCTCACGGGTCGTTGCACGCCACATTGACAGCTATCGCTGTCAAACCTATTGTGATAATCATTTTCAACTGTCTCTTTCACACAACATGTGACGTAGTGCCTTTGGGAGCCTACTGCACACTTTTCATAAGGAATAACTAGCGGTGTGCGAATATCAAAATTTTTTAATACGAATCAAATGTGAATACTTAGCTTCAATTATTGATATTCACATGTATTTATTAGCAAGTTAGGTTAAGTTTTTAGGTTAGAGCGTTGCAATT
The DNA here is from genome assembly GCF_050947875.1 of Dermacentor variabilis. Classification (NCBI taxonomy): domain Eukaryota; kingdom Metazoa; phylum Arthropoda; class Arachnida; order Ixodida; family Ixodidae; genus Dermacentor; species Dermacentor variabilis. The sequence goes on from NC_134573.1 coordinate 114,592,728, forward strand.
GCATTGTCAATGTTAAAAAACTAGACTAGTAAGTTGGTACACTAAAGCATTGCGTATTTGACTCATGTCATCTTGGAAAATTTAGTAATTCCCTCTAGCTGTCCTCGCTAGCCTGTGCCTTATTATATCGCATCAAGTGCCCATAAACTCTGAGACATTTGACCCTGTGCCAGTCGTCACTCATTGCACTTGCCGTCAAGCAACAAACTCAGAATTGGGAATGGCACTGCAAAAAAAAAAAAAAAAAAAGAAAAGAAGTGCACCCTCGCTGTTTGCAAACCCGTGCCCCTTGCTATTGAGAAGCTGGCTTTCCCGCAAAGTGTAGACATTTAGTGGCTAAGTGTGCCTTACAGGGGAAATTTCCCTAGCCACACGAAATCATCACAAAATTCAGCACAAGATCGCCCCCAATATTCTTAGTTTAAATAGAAACAAATGCTAAAACCGGTGTTTGCGACAACGTGTATCTCGGATCGCACGTTGTCTTGGATCGCATGGGCCTCACCAGCTGGATGCGCGTAGGCACCTCGTACTGCTACATTTCTCGCCATGTAGGCACGTCAAAACTTCCCGCCTAAATTTCCCACTCGAAGAAGCTGCTGACTAAGGCGGAATTCCAGAATTCGAGGGGCGCAAATGTATGCTTGCCAAATCCACAAAGCCGACAACAAGCATCTCAGGCCACGTGGGGCCCGCCCCATCAGCTTGACACATGTCAACATCTTGTGCTGCAGCGATTTGCACAATACTTCACACTGTCTAGATGTCAACGACAGCCCAATGTGTCAAATTTTTAGTAACTTTGGATCATATGTTTTCACAGTTGGTATGTTTTCTTTTTTCGTGCATTCTTTTTTCCAATACGTATGAACGAGGTTCCACTGTGTTGGGTGTGCAGCAATAATGAAAGGAGAGGCAGACAATATGGATGACAATATTGTTTTGGGACAAGATAAGCCCCAAACAGTGCAAACATATTTTGGAGCATACGTGGGTATTTTTAGAGAAGTAGCACATGGGCATTGGTTGGCCTTGTCACTAGGCAGGTAAGTACTAGCAAGGTTCCACTGTAATCATGTCAAAGTTGGAGAATTCAGTATATTTAGTCTGGTAACTGCCACATAAAGCCAACAGACACTGGTACCTTGGGAAGCATTGTGAAAATCAACTTTCGTTTAGTTGAAGTGTCTAGCAATTGCAGGGCAAGCTAATGTTGCATTTATTGTCAGATTCTCATCAGTGATCAGAAATGAAACTGTTAATAGGGAATAACTCGGTTCTAGTAGGAGCCAAACCTGCAGCCACCTCATGGTGCATTCGGTCTCATGTAGTTTTAATGGAGGTTCCACATTGCTGTGAGCAACACTGGCCAATAGTTTCAAGGCTAGCTCACACATGCTTGAACTGTCATGGACAAACAACATTAATAAGAAAGTATGAACACCTCTTAGAGGTAATAACTTAAGACTGCAACCTTACACCGCTATGTGTCTGATCGCCATGTGTCTGATGGCTCCCAACTAAGCACACAAGCTTATGTGATGCTGCCATCGCGTGAAATGATGGAAGCAGAAACAACAATTTGTAGCCCCAACTTCCTTACATTTCATTAGTGCATAATTTCCAAAGAAAGTGAATGGTGGTACTACTGCCACCTCAGCTATGTAAATCAGTAGAGTGTTGCATGTGTCATGTGGAGCCTGTGCTCCCTCTGGCTCCCTCTGATGTCAAGTTATTTCTTCTTTCACTTTTACCTCATTGTCCTGGACATGGCAGCCACATTTTGATGGGGTTGAAATACAAAAATGCTCGTTTGCTCGTTTGATTTAGGTCATCTTAAAGAACCCCAGGTGGTGAAAACTAATCCGGAGTCCCCCACTATAGTGTGCCTCATAATCATATTGGGGTTTTGGCGTGTAAAACCCCAGATTATAATTAATTAAATTGAGTAATGTTGCTTTCATTCAGATTATGTGGACAATTATAAATGTGCCGTACTCTACATTTACTACTTGCTTAATATATTAACTAAGCTTAAGAAGTTCAGTCCATATACGCTTTCCTTGGTTTCATTGTCTGTTGGCCTTATGAGACTCTGTCAAATTCTGTAATGGGAGTTTTTGACTATTGTTAAGCCTAATCGGAACACACTTTAATTGCGTTGAGGATTGGCAAATGCAGCACTACGATCTTTAGTGCTGCGCCGACTTCCATAGGATAGTAGGATAGCTTGTAAATGCAGGTTTGAGGATATAACAGGTGTTAATATGGCCGACTATTAAAATGGTGCGCATGTTCAACACAGAAAGGTTGTTCTGATAATAATAGTAACTGGTCCTAAGTTGCACATGTTCACACGAAACTTTCTAGCTTTAAGATCTGGCTGCATCAACAGCTTGATACGGCCTGGCCATGTCTGCACATTTGAGGTGTTTCTTCTAAATTAGAAACCACATGCCTTAAACACAAAATGCTGCTCAGGCGAAAGGATGCCAACTTGCTTAATTAAAAGAACACTGAGAAGATGCTAAAGACATTAAGTTAACCTGGATTGATAGATTACATTTCCAGAATAGCAAATGGGTGTGTGCCACTATGGACTGGCAGTGCTAAAGTTATGAATGACACAAAGACAAAATAGGGCTAGTGTGGCCACCTTTAAGTTTTCCTACCAGCTCTGCCATGACAGGAAATTTGACGGCAACTTATTGGAGTCTTCGTAATTGTTTCTTTGTTAGGGAAAATTATACTACAGTTGAATCTCGATAATTCGAACTCGAAGGGGCCCGAAAATTTGTTCTAATTAATAGAAGGACTTGTTTTTGAAGTATTCCTGCACGATAGTACGATGCACGAACGGTGCAAGTCGTGAAATATCGCGGCGCACAAGCACACAACGAGCGAGGACCACGAAACTGCCCATGCCAGCCAATGCTTGCTTCTTGATAATGGCAGAAAACGAAACTTTAAGGAGCGGGCTAAGCAGGCGCTGGGCTAGCACGGAGGCAGGCGTGTGCGGGGACCGTCGCAGAGGAGGGAGTTGCAAGGGAGTTGAGAGGGAGGGCAAGAGAAGCATAGTTGCGAGGAAGGGTGGGAGGGAAGCGTATTTGCTTCCCCGCTTGCTTGCTGGATGGCGCTAATTACCTCTGTCATCGAAGCAGCAGAGTTACCGAGGCCAGGACTGGGCCTCTACTGCTGCTTCCCTCTGCGTCTTCGTGTATATTTTCTTTCGTCTACTGACAGATCGGCGCAGTGTTTACCTTCTTCGTCCTACGTTCTTAATGCGAGTCATGTCTTATCAAGATGACGATGTCATTGCCGCTGATCATGATTTGTGTTGGTGTGCTCAGTGTTGCCGCATTCAAAAGACAAATAGAATGAGGTACTGGGTGTCGTCTTTGCGTTCTTGTATTCAGGGTCTGTCATGTTGTACAGCATCAGATATGGTGCACTGTCTCTAACAGCCTTTCTATTGGGACGTCTTGGTTTAGATGCGTCATTGTAAAAAACAAGCGCGAACGAGACCAATCAAGCTAACAAAAACTAGCACGAGCAAGAGCTGACGCTAGCAGACGATAATGGGAAAAAAGCGGTTGGGCGGGTCCGCATGATAACCAGTTTCCTGCATGTACGTCACTGTAGGGGCCACTTATTGGTCTCCCCCACTCGCGGCTTGCTTGAGTCGCGGCAAGCCACGAAAAATTAGCCCAGGACCAATCCCTCCCGGGGCGCACGTTGGCAGGGGCATTACGGCGCGACGCAGAAAAGGCAACCTTGCCATTTGAGAGAGGGTGAAATTGCCATCACATTTCTTTCTGTGATTTTTTTTTTTTTTTTTGCATGCAGCGTTGAGGGGTTTCTCCTAAGCCTTTCTTCTATGATGGCGTCAGAGCAATGCTGGTTGGAGGCACCACCGCGTGATTTGGCAGGCCTCTGAAAACATTGTCGGAGCGCGTTCAAATTCCTAAAACGCCCATTAGAATACACATAACTTTGTAGGACCACGGCATCAGTTTGAATAAACTGGAAGTTCGTATTAAGCGGTGTTTGAATTAACGAGACTCGACTGTATTGCGGTCAGTATAGATAAAAAATCAACTTTGCAATTTTTCTGGAACATTTCTGCATAGCTGCAGCCTGATTAAACAGAAATATTGTGAAATCTCTGATACCATGTTAACACCTTTGTTGCCACAATATAATGCAAAATTTAATAAGAAAAGTTTTGCTTTCATTTTTATTAGATGATTGCCTCCTCCCACCAAAGAAATTTGGCTGTAATTTTTAAAGGACATACTCTGTCATTGCAAGCTGGTCTAGAATTTCAGGTTTGGGTCCCTTGAATTTGTGAATGCCATGCTGCACTTTTCAGTCATCTTAGGCTAGCACTAGAAGCTGCTGTTTCCCTTTTAAATGCCTGCTGCATAAGTTTGTAATGCAGCTAGACTTTAGTCTCAGAAGTAGCACTCGTGCAAGTGTTTGTTCATGCTACCTTTTCGTGCCACATTTATAGTTTAACGACCAGTTTGTGTTTCTGTCCACAATGGCCCAGAATGTTGAAAGGTGAGGCTTCAGTATTTTACACAGCCTCAGTCTTGATATGTCAAAAAGAAAAGTAATGTTAGATGATACTAAGCAATCCTATTTAACACTACTGGAAAACCTGTTTCAGCACTTGCCTTTAACCCACTTGACTCACTGGCAAGAGCGGTTTAGTTATATATGTCAACAGCGCAGCCCAACATTTCTTTGGGAGGAGTGTCCGTGTATTTTGTCAGTGAGTAGCTTCGCTCACCTTCTTTGAAAATCCTGTTGCTGATTAAGCAGTAAGTTCATAGGCATAAAAGAGTGTTTGAGTAGTGCACCAGTGAACAAACAAACAAACAAGAAAAGCCTCTGGGCTGGGCTGGGGTCCTCCGTCTCTTGCCGCCTTTTTAGAGATGAGGAACTACTCGAGTTAAACTCGGACAAAGGCTACAGCTCCTGCGAGGCTAGCCCGACCACCTTAGGCCAGGCAAAGCGGGTGCTCCCAAGGATTCCCCGACCCGAGCGATTTGACCTGTCCCAGAGGTAAAGCAGCGGTGTGCTGTGTCCAGTGCATGATGCGGTGTTGGCAGGGAGCATGGTTGTGTGCGCAGCGGAGGCTGTTTGTGCTAGGCTGGTGCGGTGGTGCTTTGTTGTTGCTGCCGTCTTTGTTGTTGCTTGAGGTGACTGGTGGCCACTGCTTTCCAGAGTCGGCACTTCCTCACTTTTGGGTCACCAAGACAACCTGCATGGAGGAACGAAAAAAAGAATTTTCGGGAGGAGTCCCTTGCATCACTCTTCGTAATGCCACACCAAATAGTTTAAAGGGTCACTAAAGAAAAAAAATATTAAGCCAAGCTAGATTGATAGATTATTTGACTAGAAGTCTATCATGATTCCTTGTGGGCCAAAAGATGACTTCGTTGCTTAGAAAATTACTGCGGAAAGTCCCGCTGCTGCTCTTCAATTTGAATCACCCACTTAAATATGGACATTTTGACACAGTAATCACCACGTGACCGCTCTCTCTGTTGCTCCTTGTGAATCAGCTAGTGCTGACATCACATGAGAGGTACCTTAGCCCAAACCAGGTGGTACCACTCCAGTTTTTCTTTTTGTCAATTTGTTGCTTACAAAAGCTCTGTTCTTGCTATGAATGACAAATTCATTAATACCAAAACCTAATCTTTCAATCTAGCTTAGCATAATATTTTCCTTTAGGGAATGACTTACCACAGTGGGGGACTGGGGATTAATTTTAAGCACCTGGAGTTCTTCAACATGCACCTAAATCTTAATACACAAGTGTTTTTTTGCATTTCATCCCCATTGTAATGCGGCCGCCATGGGCATTGCAGCCAGGATTAAGCCCTTGATTTCAAGCTCAGCACTGCAGTGCCGTAGCCACTGAGCTTATGCAGCGAGTTATTTGTCCCATGTATTTAAGCCTAAAATTATACATGGGATGACATCTGCCACACCTTTCACAACGCACCCGCAATTGCACCACTTCACTTTTCCTTCCTTCATTGGAACCTACTACAGAGGGATATTCACTCTGCCAAGCCAGCAGCAACAGCATGATGTTTTAAACTGGGTGTTCGAGTGAGGTTGTGCTTGATGAAGCAAAGTGCATGCTCTCGTTACCGTAGTGTCTTAAGTCGATGTCTTGTGCAAGCTGACGAGGTTGTCATTGAACTTAATAAAGCTGCAATAGGCTAGATCATGGAGAGTCTGGGGGGCGTGTGCTACAGGCATGACACTACTGCGTGTTTAGAGCTGGTTGTGTGCGGAGCTGATTGTGTGCGGAGACAGTTGCATGGCAAGGGTCTCGTATGTGTTCTCTAATGGTGGATCTGCGTTAGCAAGCTTCACTTCAATACAGAGATGTATTAAAGTAGGATCATTGATAATGCGAAAATGAAAATACAAGCAAATGGGGGCCTCAGGAAAGCACATGAGATTACAACAATAAAGTGGGTGGCAGAGGATCTCCAGGTCACCCAAGGGGCAGTGGGGAGGATCAAAATGAGAACCATCAAATGAGAATCAAAATGAGTGAACAAGGGAAAACAGGAACCAGGACAGTTCGCGGGTTAGTGACGCAGGATCCCAGGACCTCCAAGAGGGTCAAAACAGGCACCAGGGCAGTTTGTGGGTTGGGCCCACCGAGGCTGGCGCATGCCGGGAAGTGTTAGTATACAAGATCTACTATTGCGGACAGCAGCCTCCGTGTGCAGCTATCGTGGACAGCTGATTTTGTGCACTCCCAATGCACACAGAGGCCTCAGAGAGTCCCCTGCCCACAAACTAGCACGGCTTCCAGCTTTGGTGTTCCTGTTGCCACTTTGGTGTCTTGGAGGCACCGCCAGAGTATGCTAAATAATGACCCCTTGTTTATACTTACTACTTCCTTTGCCACAATACACTGTACTATATGCTTCAATGAATAACCCAGCTGTATTGCGGTGTAGCCATTACGGAATACATACAAGGTTCTTGTTAGTTGCACTGTGCCTTTTGCACCAATAGCAGAGATCTGTTTCTTTTTAACTTTGTAATATAAATTTGCTTATGATAAATTTTCTGCTGAAAAAGGGCATTGTGATGCATCTGAAATTACCCACTACCAGATTTACTTTGGTTGTGTTGATCAGCTGTAGATAAGAAGCTTGGGGCATGGAAGTTGCAAAGGGGTCATTGAGCGAAGCACAGGGCTCAAGTGTTATACTCTTCTAGAAAGGTAAATGTACACTTTGTTTTTTGGAAGTTTTGGTAGCTGCTCAAGATGAAACCCTTTGTTCTTGTGCTAGTGTATGATAATTTTTTTCCCTACATACTTCGAGATATGACTTTTGCGATAGACCAATTTCACCAGCTTCAGCACGTGCAGATGTAGTCTTTGCCGGAGCTTCGATACTGGAAGTTAGTGTCTGCCTCAACTCTTATTTCTAAACCCATGTTGAACTTGATTGGCACAATCGTGGCAGAGACGAAGCAGCGTGGAGGATAAAGTCATGCGAGGAATTGAGGGCACTGTTGCCTTTTGGACAACAACAGAGTACAGCAACATTTGATCGAATGTATGGTTCATAGAAGGGGCTTTCATTTTGCATGTGATACTGTAGTGTCCCAGAATGTGTGGGGGAAATAGGCGTGTTTAAATGTGTCCCTTGACAAACAAACATTTGATTGTGCGGTCTGTCTGGATATTGTGGCCCCGATCATGAAGTACTAGTAAGTTCTTCCGTCCCTATTACTGGCACCAGCGTCACTGCAGAGGTGGGATCTTCTATTAGCCCTGGTACAACTAAAATTTCATGCATAGATGACATGCTTGGGCCCACTACTTACCTGTTTTGTTTAGAACAAACCACAACTTCAAATTGTCTGTAGCAATGTGCGGGGTGCCAAAAAGCAATTATTTTTATGTGGAAGGAACAGTTGCGTGGACTTTCATGGTAGGAGTGAGACACATTGTGTGTCAGGACTGTCCGCACAACTGTTCCTCTGTTGCGTAAATCCGTATTCCTTTACCTGGCATCACCACAAACAGTGAGTACGTACTTCTGATTCATTCTGATTGACAAGTAGGTGTGGCACCCAAACATGGTATTAAGCAGAATGAACTGCGAGATTTTAATGTGCAAGATTCTAGCATGAGCAGTCTACTGGTTTAGCTGATGTGGCGTTGGACATCTGCCTCCCTTATTTGCTGAGCATTTGGTTTGTGAAAATGGCTGTGCTGGCTTACGTAAGTGGAACACCCACGATGCTTTATGTGTCGCATCACAGTTGTACTTCTGCAGTGTCATAGTTAAGGGGCCCCTAAACCACTCTGAGCTCAAAGATTAGTTACATAGTGGTAGCGGGACACCAATCTACAATTTACATACAGCTGCAAGAATTTCTTGAAAGTTACATAGTCGCACCTGTGTACCAACATATACAATTAATATACAGCCGCAAGAAATTTTTTTTGAAATGATATCGTAATAGCCAAGTTACGGGAGTTTAATGAGCAACTACGTGGCCACTCCAGCATCTCGTTTGCCTTTGCTACACTCTTCCACAAGTGCTCTCGTCTACTCCCCTTATTTTTTCACCAACTCTGTGCTGTATAGCAGAAGCTACTTGTCACGTTAACACACCAGAAAAAAAAAAACAAAGGATTCTTCATTGTCCCTCCCTAATCACTCTCCCCATAATGCGGACTGAATGGAAAGCTTTACATACAGACCAATGCAGCACAGTGGGCGGCCTCTTCTTACTTCTTGGAACACACAGCCAGCTCTTGTCACGTTGGCGCTATAATCGTTCATCAGTCGACCAACTGACAACTTTCACCCTCGTGACAGCACGCACAGTGCCCTGCTGACATCACAGTGTATGAAGAAGGGAACGGGAAAGCCCAAAAAGGGGCACGGGATTGTTTCCTAAATTTGGGGCCTTCCAGTGGCACACACCGCTGCCACGTTCACCACAGATGATTGTCGCAGTATTCTGTACACAGCGCACGTGCTTATTTGAAATGTCATGTCTGCATCCCAACGCAATGGCTGTCGTACTTGTCAATTTTTGGGGGGGTGCAACATTTCCCGCAGAAATGTTGGCCATGTGGGAAGTGGTCAGCACCATTCCTGTTGGCCTGGGAGACATTACAGAGCAGATGGTACCAAATAACTAACGGATCCCCATGGGAGTACTCTTGCAAAGCGGAGGCCAAACTAATGGCCCCCAACAGCTGGAGATGTTGTGGCGAAAGGCTCCAGAAAAAAGTTGAAGTACAAGACAATAAAACGAATGTCGAAATCCTCTGGACACTAAGTCACGCTGGCATGGACATGGGAAATGCAGTTCCACATGTGATCGCCACACAAGTGTGTCGGCTTGATTATATGTGCACTGCCCTATGCTCCAGTTAACCATCAAACCTGGCTGACAAAAATTTCTGCATAAATCTGTGGGCTGAAGGCTCATCCTGTAGAGCACTGACACATTATTTTCGCCCCAAAATGAAAGCTTCGCAGCAAAATTAAAGCTAACAGACTGTTAGGCTGTTACTTGCCCAAAAGAGGTTTCCTTAATTAAACGAAGTCATGGCCAATGCTGCATACATACTGCACGTGCTTGACCAGTGGCATCAAGAATGACAAGCAATGACTGTCGACACTTGTACCCGATGCGGACATTGTCATGAGTCATGCAGAGCAGATTTACGCCTTATTGGAGCAGTGCAGCTTTCTCACAAGGAAGATCTGATGTCCCACACTTACTACGCGATGACAGGACAACTCTAGCAAATCTAATACAATCTAACCTTGAAGCACAGGAAGCCATTACGACATACGGTAGTCAAAGTTACCTGTTTCGTGTGGTGTAAGAGAGTTCGACTAGCCTATGCGAGAGCAACTGAATTGAACATGCTTCTACCAAGAATTACAAGGGTTTGCACAGGCCAGAAGAACAAATACCAAGACGAAGATGCTCTTTACCCGACAATCCCCTAACCTAGACTCCTTTCCTACATAATCTTCAACAATCTGGCTGAGCGCTGTCCCCTTTCTTGAATTGAAGATGTATTCTTATAATAATTTAAAATGCATTCAAAATATTAGAGATGGTTTAGAGGCTCCTTAAAGACAACAATCATGAGATTTTGCTGCTAGCTATGGCTCCACGTGACAGTAATACATCATTGGTAGCACATGCATGAGGAGCCTAAACATTGCATCGTTCTGCTTGACAGAAAAGAAAGAAAGTGTCTGAAATCAGTATTGGCCTAAGTTTCTCTCTGTGCCGGTAGCTGAGCTCTGGCCACTGCACCCTGTAGATTCCGCATAATAAAGTGTGCAATGTAGTGGGCTTCTAGGTGGCTCTAACTGGTGTGGCAGTACTTTGTGGGCATGGGGCTGGTGTTTTTTTGCATGCGGATTCCCCTAACACTGCTGTTTTTCGTTTTTTTTCTTTGTTTGTCTTGCCTCTTCTTTTCCTTTTTTTCCTCCCGCTATCGTTTCTCTTGACCGCACCGTGCCTTCGGTGCCTGTATGTCCTGTTTGTTTCTCTCTGCTTTCTTGGAACTTTTTTTCTAATGTTCCATGGTCAAAAAAAAAAAAATGCTGGCCTCTGCCCCTCCTGAATCTAGGACATCCTTTCTTCTTAGCTCCGCAACGGCCACAAGTCCGACGGACGCGATCCCACGGTCACCCTCAACATTTTCCTTCGGGTAACGTAGTTCTTGCAAACATTTTTTGTTCTTTCTTTGTGACAAAAGTATCCAAGAAATAATTGAGTTGCTGGTGCTGCTGCTGTTCTTATCTGTAATTAGGACGGAGGACCTTTGAGGCTTGGTCAAGAAAGTTCCAGGTGCTAACCCAAGCTGCTTTGCAGTTGAAAACAGTTCTGAGCGTTGTTTTAGGTGTAATAAGTGAACACTGATGTGCCAAATTGGTATGTGTAAGTAAGCCCAAGATGGAGGATTAGAAATTCTTTTAGTGCTGGTTTTATCTGTGCTCTTGGGCAATGTTCTGTCAGTCAGTTGTCGTTTAGTACCCATGTAGTTCAAGACAGATCTGCCCTTCCTTTTTTTCTTTTTTTGATCAAGCAGGCCAAAGAACTTTTCTATGAGCAAAATACAATGTGACATACTTGTCCAGTAGTACACTTAAAAGTTTTACTTTGTGTGACTGTGGTCACCTCTGCGTACAGTTGTTTGCCTGTTAGTGTTTGAGACCCCATGCGTAAAACACTTTTTGTCTGCTTCAGAGGCCAAGTGTTGTCTCATGAAGTGTTGTGCCTTGTTGCAGTGGCAGTCAGCAGTGTCTTTTTCTCTTAAATGTTAAATTCTGTCAAGCGCTTTATTAACTTCAAGACGCAAGTGTATGTCCTGCAAGCATATCTATTATGCTTGTCCGTAGTGCTTTGTATCTGTCAGGTTGCTTTATTGGGCTTGGCATGTGCTTTGTCAGTGTAGGACAGTGTAGTTCGTTTGGGTTGCTAACAATGGTTCTCTGCTTTAGATTAGTCATCAGCTCATGTGGAACTGCACTGTGTGCAGAGCCAGAGCAAATTGGTCTAGATTTTAATTAGCCAACTGATTGACTTCCTTATTGTAATGGCTGGGCATGTGGAATTAGAGAGCTTTAGAGAAAAGTGTATGACAGCTGTGTCTTACCAGTACTCACCTACGGGGCAGAAACCTGGAGGCTTACAAAAAGGGTTCTACTTCAATTGAGTACGATGCAACGAGCTATGGAAAGAAAAATGATGGGTGTAACGTTAAGGGGGATAAGAAGAGAGCAGATTGGGTGAAGGAACAAACGCGAGTTAATGACATCTTAGTTGAAATCAAGAAAAAAAAAATGGGCATGGGCAGGGCATGTAATGAGAAGGGAACATAACCGATGGTCATTAAGGATTATGGACTGGATTCCGAGAGAAGGGAAGCGTAGCAGGAGGTAGCAGAAAGTTAGGTGGGTGGATGAGATTAAGAAGTTTGCAGAGACAACACGGCCACAATTAGCACATGACCGGGGTAGTGGGAGAAGTATGGGAGAGGCCTTTGCCCTGCAGTGGGCGTAGCCCGGCTGATGTTAATGATGATGAGCTGGTGCAAAACATGCTAGCATTACTGATTCAGCGGGTATGGAATGGGACTGCAAACTGTAGCGCTGCTGTTGACAACTGGTGTCGATATGTTCAAACCAAAACGTACATAAAAACCCTGTTGTGTGACACTTCTTGGCAAGGCAGTGTGTAGTATTAAAGGATTCACATCACCACTAAATGCTTTTGCAATGCCAACAGATGGGAACGACAAATGGCCAGAAAGCAATAAGAGGCCAATGCGACTTGCTTGAGGGCAGTAACGCAATTAGTCGCCACTGTTGATTCTATTGGCTGTACCGTTCTTCTATTTCACAAAAACTACATTGATGAAATGTATGCATATTGACTAAAGCCATCTCATTACTGCACTCTTGAATCTTGTAGAGTAGTGATGGAACAGACACGCTATCAAGAGAACAGGTGTACCTGAAGTATGGCATTCCAGTACTGATTGCAGTTGTAAGGCACAAATGTGTTGCTCCCATATAGTATGCATAATTGCGAGTTACCAGTTCCGCTGGGTAGGATGCCAGTGGAACTGCGTAGCATGCTACACAGCACGAATGCACATAGCTTTCAGATGTCCACTAAGGTAAGATGTGTACTGTGTGCTCTCGTTGTTTTTTATGTGCAATAGAGGGCTCTCACACTCTGTCCTTTGCATTTGACCTGATCTTATCTGACCTATCATGAAGCCCAGTGCTTAAGAGCACGTTATAAGCTGCAGTAAGCGGATGCTCCTTGAGATCGTTAAGAAAATTACTCAAAGCATGCTATACTATAAAGCTATAGCTGCAAACTCCGCAAAGTGAAATGTCCCTAAAGGTTCTCTGGAGGGGGGTACTGCAAAATGAAAGAGACGTTGCAAAAGAACCAGTGATAAAGTAAAGCCTGGATGCCTAGACCAGTCTTGTCTCTTTCCTCTGCCTCTGTTTGACTAACGTGGGCACAAAATTAAAGCTCTCTCTGGAGAAAAATGAGTCTCGACAAGGGGATGTGAGCATTCTTGAGCTAATGTGGATAAAGCCATGTTGGCTGGCTGGGGCGCAGCTCTGAAACGTCGGAGGGCGGCATGCGACGCTGCAGCTCCGGCCTACTGAGCCCGCCCGTGGACGGCTCGTCCGTGGACCAGGAGTCGGGCGGCTTCTACCTCCTCAAGAAGGACTCGCAGCGACGGCAGACCATTCTGCGCGTGCTCGAGGAAGACGGCAGCACGGTTTGTGGGCTGCGCCATCACTCTTTCCACCAGTGCTACTATAGTGAACTGCATGTTAAAAATTCATTTCTGAGCGGGCCTTTTCTGCCACCATTAACAGAGATAGCTGTTCCCCTACTTTTCATTTGCAATAACTTTTTTGTACATCTTTCCTATGATTTGTCGCTATAGTCACCTTGTTGCTGTGTTACCTTATGCACAGCTGGAAACCAGGTGAGGAAACATCAGCTTTCACTGTTAATGTTGACACTGTGGTTCTGCTGAAGTAGCCTTTCATAATCTTTCCTTCCTTTTTTTTTCACAAAAACAGGCTTGAAGCGATGAATGTGTGTGATATAGTTAGTGTACACTTTTTGTTCATTCAACTTTAGTATTGTTGCATTGTTTAAAAGGTGCGTGCACGCTTTTTGTTTAGTATGAACTGCTTTTGTGTCCCACTGGTTGACTTTGGAATTATTTTTACTTCAGGCATACTGCTTACACCATCTAATAAAGAATCCTCTTCTGTGATAACAGTATCACTTTAGATGAAATAAGCTTGTGCCAGAACTTAGGACTACTGCTAGTGCTATATACTGCTATGAGTGATGAAAGAACATATAAGAGAGCCTCCATGTTGTAGCCTGAAGAAATATTGCAGGTCATGTAACGTGGCTACTTTTGTAGTGTGGCCTAGATGTATGTACAGATGTGTTGAGAGCAGAAAGAACCAGTGACAGCTGCTAGCATTGTAAGAAAGTCAATTGTAAGGACTATAACTTAGTAGTCACCTGTCAGGCAAAGCAAGGAACTTGCACATGACAGGGATGATGAGGTTGACACAAGTGGCACTAGCAGAGGGCTTAGTTTAACCTCACAGAGATAAGTTTTGTATCAGAGCTGCATTTCCTACCAGTGTGTTCTTAACAGTATCATTTTTTCCTGAGAACAGCTTCACTAGAACAGCATACAGAATATGCTAGGCTTGTTAAATACTTTTGTGCATCCGTCAAGAAAGGTCTTCGCAAGGAATATGACGAAATAACAGTAAGCAAGAGCTTTCATTCAGTGCAATTATAGATCATTACAATGTTTATGCCTCAAAGTAAGAGTGGGTAAATATTCGAAGTTTAGAATGTGAATCTAATATTACCCACTATTTGTATTCGCATTCGAAAATAAACTATTCGGCATTTTCAAATATCCAAACTGACCAAGTATTCCTCGACAATTGACTGTTACAAGTCTGTTCTCTTCCTGCTAAACAAAGTATCGAAAATTATTGTAAGTTGCACAATGGCAATACTTTTCTAAGAAATTCACAAATTAAACTAGTAATGCAAGATTTGTTAACGGTCTTGAAGTGGAAGCCTACATGGCAACCACTGATTTTTGCTTGTAGTCTTTCATTTAGTGTTTTTTTTGCAATGTCATCATGTAGCAGTTCTATCTTTTATGCTACAGCCATTGATACTTTCCTTGCAACAGTTCCTTTGTTTGTCAATAGCTTTTTTTTTTCTTTTTCACGACATTTAATCTTTCTTCCGCAACCATTTATTTAGTGTTTTTGTAAAGGTATTTATAAGCAGGCAGCATTGATTCTGGGAAAGTGGGTTTGCAATCAGGCTTTCAAAATGTCGAGAAGTTATGCGTGCAGCTTTTTAATGCCAATTAATGACCTTGCATTTAAAACTGACCCTTTGTCTTTGATAGTTTACTTTTTCTTGTGCTAGTCAGTACTGCTGTCGTACTTGATTATACTGAAATAAACATTCCTGCTGTAAATACATATATGCATCTGCATTTTACTATTCAATATTTGGCTTGATATTCAATACTTACTATTCATATTCAATTTGTATTTATAAAAGTTTATATTCATCCACCTGTACTCAAAGCTAGGAAGGCACATCTAAGAAATTACCTTTATGTTGTAGCATTCACTTACATCTATAGCGAACTGCTTATTGAGCACTTTCCAAATGGTGCCCCGTGTCATTGTTTTGTTTACAGAGTTCCCACCAAAAGAACAATAGAAATTTGCTAGGGTCGACTGAATATCTTGTCGACAGCAAAAAAAGGAAAAATACATAGGCATGTAGTGGGACCAGAGAACACTGCAAGAATGCTATCTGCTTTGTGCTGCTGCTTGTTAACTGTCAGTTTCACCATGTAAAACTGCTTTTTTGATAACTCTGGCAATAGATATTCTCATTCAGAACATCTTGTCCTTCTAATATGAATGACACACCCTTACCATGCATAAGGAGATCTCTCCCTTCTCATTTCCAGCCTCAAATAGCGCCTTCACTTAATTTGAGTCGAGGATTTCTGTTGCCACTGCTTTAAATGCTCTAAATAGCCTTTCTTTTCAACGCAGCTAAACATTGCCTTGAGCAGCCAGAGCGCAAATCAGGTCTCTGAGAGATGGACAATGGCTGGAAGCTGGTTTCTGAGTAGTTGTCAGGGGCACAATAAAATAGGGGGATGGCAAGCTGAGTTTCTTCAGAAAAACTTGCTTGGGCCCCAAAAAAAGGAAGATAAATTTTTTAAGGCGCTGTTATACTCCAACGTAATATGCGCAAGCCTACGCACTCGCGCAGATGTTGCATTGACTATAACGAGACACTCGCACAGTCTGGCGCGGTGATATAATGAGTCTTCTTTTTTTTCTTTTTTTGCTAATTCCTTCCATATGATCAGCCATTCTTCTGCCAAAAAAGTACAGAGAATAGATTTGGAGTAGTAATCTACCATTCTAAATGAATTAGTTTGCCTCTCATTTGTGTCCCTTTAACAACTATTAGCAGGTAAAGTGGTTATGGCTTTAGTCGACAGAATCATTGCCATTTGGTGAGTGAATGCATGCATGCCTTTTTCTCTATTTCTGCCCATCAGATCTGTGACATATGGATGAACAAGCTGCAGCAGGACAGTGGCGACGACTTGGTCATTACAAAGGCAAGCTGCTACTCTTTTGCCCTGCTTTGAACTGAGCTGGCAGCTTGAATAGTTGCTTTAGGAGCCATGGGAAAATTCTAGGGAAGAAAACAGCTAGCGTGTAACAACCACAATGTATACATGTGAGTGCCTGAAGAAAAGTAGTACAGTTTCTTTCTTTACCTTAGGATGCCAAGATTGAACCTCAGTGTGAAAAGTACTAAAGGAACTATCGTAACTGTATTTAGAATGCTGTCACTATGCACTATAGGCAGCAGTATGGACGCTTGTAGAGTATGACCTTGTTTTAGTACTTCTGCCAAGATTGAGCAGGAAGAATAAGATGCACCGAGGAGCATGGCTTTTGTGTTAGTTACTTCTACATAAATTCAACAAACAAAGAAGCCAAAGAGACCTTCAGGGAAATGAACTGTTCTTTTTATTCAAATGTAGAAATAAGGAAAAACAGAAGTGAAAGTGTACGAAAAGGCTGTCAACCAAACCCTCTCCTTTGTGCATCACGAGTGCACTTTCTCTAGCAATTGAGATATGGAGGCACCTGCCCCCCTGTCCATTTTTCTTAGTATATGTGTGCATGCATTCTAGGTTTAGCACTGGGAGTTTTAGCCAGTGCCACTTACTTCCAGGGGGGTGGATGTGAAGTGCCTTTTCTATCACAGGCGTCGCGTTGCATGCAAACTTCAGAGCAAGCGATTATTCAATAAACCCCTGTACGCTACCCCAGGGCGTCAAGGCTTCCAGAGTGGCCTTCGCTATTAGGAATGCATTATATCAAGCAAACTTCTAGAGTGGCAGACAATGTGTTTTTCAATTGCACTGTATGCGAAACACTTCGATTAACACAACCGAATTAGCTTTCCGGTTGTTGAGGTGCAGCACTCGGATTTTTTCTGCAAAGATTATTATCAGACAAATTTGGAATCACAATTATGCTTCACTGGAGTTCATTTTTAATGATGCTAAAGCTGCAAGGCACAATCGAAATGCAAGCTGTATGTGCTCATAATTTATCGGTGTTTGATGGGTGTGACAATTTTCACGAGACTGCAGCTGTAGAACATAGTATGTTTTTTGAGCATGCTTGTTATTGTGGATGTGGATGTGTTGGGCCTGTACTGTGTGAACACGGAGCAAAGTGGACTAGATTAGGTCTACAGCATGCTGCACTTAGATTCAACAACGCCATTCTCAATGACCCTGAGAAACAAATTGCTGCCTGTTACTCAGAGTTTGGTTTTCAACGAATGAATTCTTTCCTTGCTTCTTTTCTCCACAGGAGATAAAAAAATTTGTGTATAAAATGTGCATCGCGAAAGTTCGTTGAAGTTTGTTACAGCCAAGGTTCGATCTACGGAATTACCTGATATGTCTAACTACTTTAGCATGTAAATCTGTACATTATAACAGGGTTATACTATATATGCTTCTCTTGGAACTGTGAATCGAGTTTGGGAACTGTTTGTATTATGTTGTGTCCTTTCTTTACCTTGTTTTTCTTTATGCCACGTCTTGCTGAACGTGCATGCAGAATCATTGTTGTAGAGTGCTTTTGTCATATGTGGCATTGTGTGGCAACCCAAGGTGTGTCGCTATGTACAGGACCAACTTCTAGCCCTCATCGATGGCTTCAAGAACTACATCCCAGAGCAGAATAAGACTGGCCTCCAGCACATTATTGGTAAGCACACTTCGATTTGTGTTATTTTCTTGTGAGCTTATTCCTCAGTTATGAACGGGAAACTAGTGATAAAGACGCATTCACAAGGGAAGTGGACAGGACGAACACTTAACATACAGCTATGTTTGTTTCTAAAGGAACTTCCACCGATAAAAGATATGTTCATACAGCATTATTTGGGACAGGAGAGAACAAAAATAGAATCAGATTGGTATCAAACAACGTCAAAATTTTGGACAAAAGAGAACAAAGGCAATAGCAGAACAGGGTTGTGCATGTATAGCTTCTTTCCATGGAATTTTCTCCAAGAATAAACGCTCATGTAAGTCTAGGGCTCGTACTGTCCATTTCTTTCCTCGCGAAAGCGTCTTAATTGATTATTTGTTTATCCAGTAGTATGTGGCAACCCAGCTAGCAAGAAATGCTGTTACGTCCACAGGATTTGTACACTGTCGAGGCATTCTAGCTGAATACCTTGAAGAAGGGCAGTCAGTATAGTATTCCTCTTCAGTGAAATGATTTTGTTTCAACAAAAAAAGTTGTCTTCATTGACAAGTAGAGTTTGTCTTCATTGACAAGGGGTCTAGGCTGAAAATTTCAAGACTGAATTTTCCCTTGTTCACCTACTGTTGATCAAACCAAGCCTCCATCCTTCTGGGAACCCCTTTGTCTTGTTCACCTGCAAAAATGTGCATTTCTTCCATTTTACTGGCACACTGTCAGCCTTTCCAGTCCAACGCCTACGTCTCTTTCGTACGTGCAGGAAAGTTGAAGCAAGAAGTCAACCACGACCACAAGGCCCTCAACCAGCTCGCAGTAGCCTTGTACCTTTTCCAGAGTGCGGTAAGTATGGTGTCAATGATTTTTAGTGGCAGAGTTGGCCTGCAGTTGCCAGATGAATACTCTAATCGTGGCTTAGATGTGGTTTGAACTTCATACCCATTTGCTGAGCTATCACATCACTTTTGTATAAGGGAAGAAATTGTTATCCACCCGACTGTAGCACGAGGCTACTAAGGAAGCTAGTATGGGTTTTTCAGAAAGAAAGCTTCACAGTTGAACAAAAGTTTCTTCTGATCTGGGAATCGAACTAGGGACCAACGACTTTCTGGGGTGGTTGCTCTGCCATCTGAGCTAACCAGGAGGCTAGCCAATCACAGCACGAGGGCGAATTAATGAGCAACTCGGAAGCACAGGAATATGGCAAATGAGGTACATTGTCAATTCACTTTACAAGCTGCCCCAAATTATATGTGGGGGACAATGTACAGTCGACTGCCGTTAATACGAAGTTCACGGGGACCGCAAAAAACTTCGAATTAAACGAACTTCCAATTAAGCACAAAACACAAAAAACAGCACTTTATTTGTGGCGAATCGAGTATTTTCTCTAAGAAAAATAGTCGGTCATCTTGCTTTGCTTCTTCTTGCCGAATCGCGCTGCTGAAAGCAAGTTCTGCAGCCTGTAGATGTGGCGGAACGCTTCTTCCGCGTTACCTTCAGCGGCAAAGAAGCGCTCCGCAAGAGCAAGGCCCGCAGCTACATCGGCAGCCTTAGGTTGCGGCTCGCCTTCAACGTCATCGTCGCTTTCCTGGGTCACTTCCTGGGGCCAAATAATCTCTACAATTTCGCTATCCGTCAGCGCACCGCACGTTTCGACCGCCTTGTCTACGGCGACGTAATCTTCAAAATTGACGTCCCCGAGAGCATCACCAAAATCAGTGCCGTCAAGCTCGCTTGTTGACGCTTCCTTCGCTGAAATTTCAGAGGCATCCTCCGAAGAAGCTGCCACAAAACCGCAAGCCCTGAAGCAGTTTGCGATTGTTTCTTGCTTCACACGATCCCATGCTCGCGCCAACATGTGGATGGCACTAAGCAGGCTCAACTCGTACTTTGTGGAGCTATCCATACACAAAATCATGCGCTCGAGGAGGTGCCGCCTGTACAGGACTTTAACATTCTTGATGATGCCTTGGTCCATTGGCTGCAAAACAGCCGTTGTGTTTGCAGGCAAAAATGCGAGGCGTATTGCACTCAAGGCTGGCACATTCACGTGAGCACTGCAGTGATCGACAAGGAACAACACCTTGCGGTTCGAAGCAGCAAACTTGCGGTCCAATTTGCTTATCCAGCTCTTGAAGATTTCGGCCGTCATCCACGCTTTTTTGTTCGCCTCATAGTCCACAGGCAGTGTCTTCACGCCTTTAAAACATCTCGGCTTCGCGGCTTTCCCGATCACAAGTAACCGACATCGTTCCGTGCCAGTCATGTTTGCCGCAATCAGCACCGACACTCTCTCCTTGCTGCGTTTGCCCCCAGCATAGTCGTCGTCCTTGAATGTCAGGGTCTTCTCTGGTAGAAGCCGATAGAAGAGTGCAGTCTCATCTGCATTGAAGATGTCTTCCGGTCTGTATTCGAAGAGATATTCACACAGCTTTCCGTCCTTCCACGTGGCGCATGTTTCCTGGTTAACGGACGCCTTTTCACCATACACGCTCTTGAAAACCAGGTCATGGCGATCTTTAAAGCGCGTCAGCCATCCATCTGACGAAACGAAGTCCTCGATCGCCAACATTGCTGCAAGCATTTGGGCTTTCATCGCAACAATGTCTCCGCTGAGAGGAAGTTTGTTGCTCCTGGCCTCCCTAATCCAAACCAGCAGAGCCTTCTCCAACTCTGGGTAAGCGCCGGTGCGCATTCGCTTCCGAGAAGTCTTGAACTTGTCGTTCTCAAATGCATCCATTATTGTGCGCTTGTTCTTGATGTAGTTAGAGAGCGTGTTCGGCTTGATCCCGTACTTCCGCGCTATGTCTTGTTTGGCGGCACCTCCCTTCTCAACTTCCTTCAAAACCTCGACTTTCGTTGCCAGGTCGAGCGTGCGATAAGAGCCACGGTTTGCCATGGCTATAAACTGCGCGACTAGGTACAGTCAATTCCAAATCACTCGTGGAACAACCTAGCCTACGAGCTTCCCGCACAAAGGCGCTCGACCAACACACGCCTCGACGTAACGCTGTGCACGCTGCAAGACTAATCTCACACAATCTCGCCACTGCCAGTATGCAGCGCTGCGTGCACCTATGGCACCCGCGTGGCCTCCGCGATCAGCTCCGGCCACACGCGGCAGCCGCACGTGGCCTCCGGCGGGAGCCGCTTCGCCTCCCGCCGGAGTTGATCGCGGAGGCCACGGCAGCCGTAGCAATGAATAATCGCGCCGCTCCGATAAGGATGGCGTTGCGGGCGGCTGCGGTGGCGATGACACCAACGCGGAGCACGGAACTGTTGCAACACTTGAAAAATTGCACATTCTACCAAAGAATGATGGTCACCTCGAGGATCCCGGCTGAAAATTAACTTCCAATTAAACAATATTACTGGATGAGGACTTCGAATTATCGAGCGATTTCTTCTATAGGATTACATGCAAAACTGACGGGACCAGCACTTCACTTCTAATTAACCGAAAATTCCAATTAAGCGGCTTTGAATTATCGGGAGTCGACTGTATTCAACAGTAAGAAGTGGTCATAATTTGTTTGGGGCAAGCTTTTGTTTTTTGCTTTTGCCGCTGAACTTTCTAATGCTGTTAACCTCATGCGATAACATGTTGTATACATGACGATGTCAAAAATAAGAATTGTATAGTACAGTTGAACCTCGCGATAATGAAATCGGCCGGAAATGCAGAAAAATTAACCTTCACAAGAATTTCGTTGTTGCAAAATGAGACAGTGCAGACTGGTATTGTGTCGCAGAACGAAACTTTACTGTCAAAAGTCCGTTAGCCGACTTTCGCAAGCTTTTCTCACTTTGATGACAGTACAAAGTGCACCGTCGATCAGCAGTGGCAGCACTGCCTTGAAACAGTATTCTGGGTCAATTGCTTTCAGGGATATGGTCACTTTTGTGAGGTTTTGCTTAATTTAGAACCGGATGCTGAGCAAGAGCGGTCCACGCATGCAGCAGCGTTTACCCAGCGCACGCTGTTGTCCGTAGGCACTGACACATCTGGTGCTGGGTGCGAAAGTGATAGTGTCTCGTATATTCAAAGGCCATCGATAAAGTTTACAGCCCCTACATGCAAATCTATGTCCGCCGCTTAACCCGCATGGGATGCCTGATGGCAGCCTTGACGGCAGAAATTTGCCTTTAGTGTCCATATATAATTGCTTCACACTAAAGTTGAAATACCCTATACGTTTTTTCATGGAATCTGTGGTCTCCATACTTCTTCTTGCACCTGTACAGAGTATATCTTCAGTTCAGACAGGTTATATATTTACGTAAACTTATGAGGCTAAATGTTTCGTTCGTTTTATGCATTTTATTAACAAGCCAGGTAATTTATTTGTTAGGCTTATATTGAGAAACATATCCTCTAATTGGTTCTGACTTATCTGCCCGCTTTATGTTTTGGTTTCTTGGTGCCTGTGATGTTCTGACCTGAGCTCTTGCATATTCTGCATGGTTTGTTCCTTATTGAGTGTTATAATGTGCAGGTCAATGAAGTGCTCCGGAACCAGAGTATCAAACCACATTGGATGTTTGCCTTGGACGCTCTTGTCATGAACGCAGCTCAAATGGCCAGTGAAATCCTGTCCTGTGGTAAGAGCCATTCCCTTTGAAAGTTTGAGAATTGAATTTCTAATAATATTTCTTCTTTTGTGGGAATGTCACAAAACAATAACACTGGGAGCCTTAAGTTGTTTTGGCTCCTTCATTCTTTTTACTGCACTAAGCAGTAATGAGCTTGCAGTTGAGGTATCCTTATAACATCACGGCTGCTTGTAACATTACGTTCAGTGCCTCATCCCGTGCATCCCAGTCCCATGGAAGCATTTCGTAGTCGCACCGCCATCCATTACACCATTGTTGTCACGCTATCATTCTGTTGTTTTGCCGTCGTCATTTCACAGTAGTCGCACCATCTTCGTGCTGTGGTCATTCTATTGTAACCATGCCATCTTCATTATGGGTCTGTCATTACATCATCCATCATACCCTCATTTCATCATCGTCATGTCATGGTCATGCTGTAGCAGTTCCATTGTCCTGCCGTCTTCATCATGCTGCCGTCATGACACTGTCATCGTTGCATCATAATCTTCATCACCTCATGGTCATTGCAGCATTGTCATCTTATAGTTGTCCCTCTTGTTATGTTGCAGTTATTCAGTTGTGATCCTGCTGTCACCATCAAACCGCTATCATCATGCTATCTTCGTGCTCTCATCGTCTGTTATCATCATTCCATAGTTGTCACACAGTTGTCATGATATAGTCACTCTGTTGTCATGCCATCATCATGCTGCTGCCATCATACTATTGGTTATATTACATTGTCATCTTGGTATCATTTTGTTTATTCAGTTGTGATCCTGCTGTCATCATCAAACCACTATCATCATGCTATCTTCGTGCTCTCATCGTCTGTTATCATCATTCCATAGTTGTCACACAGTTGTCATGATATAGTCACTCTGTTGTCATGCCATCATCATGCTGCTGCCATCATACTATTGTTGTTATTACATTGTCATCTTGGTATCATTTTGTTGATGTCATGATGTCTTCATCGTACCGATGTCATACTGTCATTGTCACGTTATTGGTGTCATTCTTTTTTCATCATGATACCGTTGTCACACTTTCATTGTCATTCTGTCATCATTCTGTTGTCATGCTGTCTGTCTCGCACTGTCTTCTTGCTGTCATCTCTCTGATCATTCCATGGTCTTTAGATCGTAGTCCTTGCGCTATAGTCATTCTATTGTCATCATGCCATCTTCATGATGCTGCCGTCATCACTCCGTCGTCCAGGTGTCGTCATTCTGTTTATTTATTTATCAGGGTGTCTACCAACCGGGAAAACCGGGAATTCTCATGGATTTTGAATAGTCTGGGGAAATACTCAGGGAAAACTCGGGGAATTTGTGCTTCTATCAGGGAATATTAGCTGTAATTTTATTGAAAGGGAACGAAATTCGCGATAACGCTGGCTGGAGTAACAAAGAGGAATCATAACAAATCTACTTTGATGCCGTGTTGTCTGCTGGAGGAATTGCCAGTGTACAGTCAACGACCGACTTTCTGGCCGCTGGATAACTCGGGCAGCTTCGTGGCACCACCATGTACCCCCCTAGAGTCAATGCATAAGAATGTCTGAAATTTCGGACACAAGAACCCTTCGCCGTCCGATTTTTCAGATATTTTGCCATGAGCACAGGTCCGGAATGGCATTAATCAAACAAATCCACCACTGCCGCCATTTTGATTACCTCTCTGCCTCGAACGGCGCTCTCGCACGCGGTGCGCTTGCAGCCGTAGGTGCCACCGCTGCAGCGCTAGGCGTAGCTGCTTCGACGTTCGCTGTTGAGCTTCTTGCCGTTCGCTGCCGTGTTTTTCATTGAAAGAATTCGTCACTGTCAGCAATGCGAGACTTCGCTTTTGTGGTCCTCGCTATTAGCTTCAAAGCTCGGAAAGCATGGCGCGTTGCATAATGCCAGTTTCTGAAAGTTATCTTCGCCTTAATACAGTAGTGTTACGTGGTGAAGCATACGTGAAACTATTGCAGTGAAGCATAACAAGTGTGGGAAGGGGCGTTTGTCACGGGACGCAGTATGTATTCCTAAATTATACACGCGGGCACTCGCCATCTCTAGTCACAGTACGAGCACCGATATGCCTAATAAGTATACTGGCAGGCGTTCAGAGCTTTTTCGAATGTGCTTGTGGCGATTTTAGCCCTTAAGGGCAGTAAAAGACATGCGTTAATTTTGTCGAACTGCCCGATTTTCCGTATGTTTTCGCGGCCCCTAGGGAGTACTAAACATCGTACGTTGACTGTACAACTGACCAAGAGGATGGTTCGAATGGTCCGTGGGGCCAACGCGCAGGGGAAGGAAGACGACAAGAGAAAGGATCTATGCATTGAGGAATGAACGGGAAAGGAAGCGTGCTGCCGCCGTTTTGAAGGAGCTTGAGCTCAAAAAACAAAATGTTGGCTAAAGTCGAGATGCAGGTGGCCCTCATCCAAAGCAAAATAAACTCTTTGGAGCGGTAAAATGCAACACTGAGGCGTTGTGCGTGGGCCGAGAGTATGTCTGGACAGTTGAGGGTGACTTCACAGCTGTTGAGAGAGAATCTCACTTGTGACAGAGTTCAGAAATCATACCACTGAGCTTGTAATCAATCGATAGAAATAGCTCACATTCGAAAATATTTGCTTCCGTATGCATCTCCCTTTTATTCGTAATTGGGATGTTTGACTCGATTCACAATAGGTTCGACCATTTTTTTTTTTTCGCAGGTATTTTATTTACTGAGCATTTCACTAGCCCCTGCCCCTCCCTTTTCTGTTTCTTATTGAATAAAATAAGCACTACTTGTTATTATAAAAACTGCGCTAAGTGTTTTTTTTTAACATGCTTACTAGAGAGTGACAGCATCGGGCGACATGGTGTCAGCCTGCCTTGACATAAAACAAAGTTTTGTGTCACTCAGGAAATTTTGCATAGACACTCAGGGAATACCTGGAAAACTCGGGGAATTTGGAAATGTCAGCTTGGTGGACACCCTGTTTATTTATTTATTCATTCATTCATTCATTCATTCATTCATTTCACATACTCTCAAGGCCACAATGCGTTACAGAGAGGAGTGGGAGAGCAAAAAGATACATATGCAATCATATGCATATGCATATGCAAGAGAAAGCACTATAAACAGCAGATTTGAATTTGCCAGAGCGATGGTGGCATGGAAGGTCATTCCAGTTGGAGCTTGTCCTAGGGAGGAAAGAATCGCTAAACATATTCATACAGGGGACAGGAACTTCTACTTTATACTTGTGATCCAACCTAGATGAAGTGTAGGTGAGTGGAGAAAAAATGGCTTCTTTCAAAACAGGGTTATAATGTTAAACTTCATGGAAGAGTCAAATACGGGAACACCTAAAACGTACTTGAAATATCTGGAAGGTTTAAACTCATCTTCATCAACATGACGCTGGCATGACGGGAATACATAATTGGAATAATTTTAGCGGCTCTATTCTGAATACATTTCTTTTCTGTTTCAGTTTATTATTCCTTAAATACAATGAATTGGTAAGATACAATATATACGTTTGAATGTGTTAAAGGAGTACTGACTAAAAAAAATCCACGTGGTTTTTTCTGCTTTAATAAGTAGTTAATGACCCAGTAATCACCGCACGAGACCTCATTTACTTCAGAGCGCGACAGATAATTATTTGCAGTCTTTCTTGTAGCGACTAGTCGATGTTTCGGTTCCAGAGAGCAACGAGATGGGGCAAACGGGAGCGTAAACAAAGTGGTCACAGGTTCGCAAAAAGCCGTGATGTATTGTCGTGCGACTGCCACATCGCTCGGACGACCGCAGCCAATGACAGCGCCGGTAGCGTGAACATCATGGCCATGTGGTAGACTTGGCGGGGCGGGGCCGGCGAGCGGGCGCCTCGCCGCTCCGATCATGTCTGTTTTTTTTTCTGATCGAAACGCGGGCCTCTTTCACCGCTGACGACGGCACATAAATGGGCTACAATTTGTTTCTGACACGAAATAACTCCTAGAATAAAGTGACCTCGAAAGAGTGCGAGTTATAAAACGTTGTGCGAAATAGTAAATCGTTGGCGTGATTTCTACTCGGACGTGGTAAGCGCAGGCGCGCCAGCAATCGTCATTATACGAAGCGGCTCTCCTGACTGGCCTGTTTACTCATCGCTACTAACGGCTCCGGGAAAACTAACCGTATTATCACTTAAGAGAAACATAAATGTTCAGGCATTGATTGTGCTGACGAATTTAGGCGCTTTATTACGAGCTGCGGACGCATCGCAAGGACCCTCGGCCCCGGATAGACGGCCGGCGAGCTAGGCCTACATCGTTTCCCAGCGATCGCAAGCTCGCTTGGCATGCTCGTTCGCTTCTGTCGATCGGCGCCAATGAAATCAGATATGCTGCAATTTAAGCGTGACATAACTGTGTACACGTTGTGCCGACTAACATAGGCGCTTCGTTATACGAGCTGCAAGCGATCGTGTCACAAGCGCAACCGGTGTCGGATTCGATGGCCCAGCGAGCTATGCCTGGCGGCTCTTGGCCATCGGCGGCTGTCAACGGATCCGATACTGCTAACGCGGCCTTGCGGAAACACGTCTACAGTGCTCGCATAGACCTGTCTATATTGTCATCGTTTGTTTCAAACAAGATAGCTGTGCAAATACGGTTGCTTTCACTTTCTGTTCGAAGTTACGCAGCATTCCGAACTTCCACGCAGGGGCGCAGGTTCTGGGCCGCCGCTCGCTCATTCGTACCGTGTGTCCCGAATCGCCGCATGCGGCAAGTCGCACATGACGCGCCGTACTACAGATCGCACGGAAAATCGCGCCATGTGTCTCGCACTTTAGACGTGGCCAATCACTTAGCGACTCAGATATTGCGGCCGGCGATGGCGAGGACGAACCTCAAGAAAACCCTCGCATCGGCCACAATCAATGGTAAGACACAACAAATCGGCGTTGAACATTGTGGCAGCGCAGTCAAGCTGATACTGTGGGAAATATCCCGATGGACACGACAAAAACTGCAGTTGCAGCGACACGGAGCACGTCCCACTACGAGTACAACAGCTAGAACAAGCAACAACAGAGGAGAAGAGCACATGTAAGCCGCATAGCAGTCAACGAAAGTTCGTGACGTAGCCACGTGACGTAGCGTTTTCTTGGCTATTTACAATCCCGGTTGATGTCAATGTCGCGAGGTGCTCTGTTTTGCGGTTGGCTGGGCGCATGTACTTTAAAATTGATCTTAAATATGTTCTAAGCAATATTCGCTGCTGATATTTTATAGATGATGTGTGTGTGACCAACTAAATCGATCTCACAAGTTATCTCGACTTCCAATTTTTGTGTCAGTGCTCCTTTAATAAGGGTGAGCTGACAGGGGCCCCAATTGCAGAGGCGTATTTCAGTTTCGGTCTAAGAAGTGTTCTATAAAGAGAAAGTTTGAGAAGATGGTGCAGAGTGAAAATTCCAACAGAGATAACCAAGCATGCTGTTAGCGCTGTTAGAAATGTAGTCTACGTGGACGCGCCATGATACATTGTTAGTGATTTGAACTTCGGGGACTTGTAGCATGTGACTGGTGACAAGGTATGACCATTAAGAATATAGTTGCTTGCAGGGATGGTGTTAGAATGACGAGTCACATGCATGACCTCATATTGACGTCATGCTGTCATTGTCGTCACATTGCCATCATGCCATCTTCGTCGCATTGTTGTTTTTGTGCTTTCGTGATCTTCTGTTGCCTTGTCATTTCACGGTCGTCACGTCATCATCATGTTGTCATGTCATTTTCATCTTGCTGTTGTCATTTTGTCCTCCCACTGTCATCTCCATCATCATCCCATAATCACACCTTAGTCATTCTGTGGTCGTTATGGCATCATCATGCTACTGTCATCACATCATTGTCATCATAACATCATTATCACTCCAGCATCACCATGTGTCATCATTTTACTGATGTCATGCCTTCACTCATGTCTATAACAAGCACTTCATTCCAAAATTTAAGAGGCTACCTAAAACAATAAGAAAACCGTGGATATCACGTGAACTCTACACGCGTATTAAAGAAAAGCACAAATTATATCAACTATTTATTGATACAAAAGATACTCTTGTTCTTGAGCGCTTTAAGAAATGCAGAAATAAATTAAATTCTGACATATGACAGGCAAAGCTCAGACATTACAAAAACTACTTTGCAGCTGCATTAAATCGTCCTGATAAGATCTGGCGTAAAATCCGGTCACTCGACTCTGGCATCTTGCAGGTTACAACTCCAGATAAAATTACAAGCAATGGCATAGAATACTCAGGTGATTCTCTTGCAGAAAAATTTAACAACTTTTTTACGGCCGCACCGAAGTCCTCAGCAGACACAACTCACATAACTATTGATAGGTGTCCCTCGTCTTTGTTTCTGAAACCTGTCTGTACAAGTGAAATTTTGTCTACGTTCAGAGGCCTAAAGAACAGTACATAGTGTGATGCGGGAAATATACAGATACGTCCAGTTAAGCACGTCATTGATATCGTTGCTACGCCATTGGAGCACATATATAACTTATGCTTAGAAACGGCCACTTTTCCCCCGAGATTGCAGATTGCTAGAGTAGCAGTCATATATAAAAAAAGGTAGCAAAAATGACTTTGGGAACTATAGACCAATTAGTATTCTGCCTGTCTTCTCAAAAGTGTTCGAGAAGCTCATTCTTAAGCGAGTTGAAAGTTTTTTAAATAAACACAGTATACTTTCTGACAACCAGTATGGCTTCAGAAAAAACCGATTGACGGAACTTGCTCTTTTACACCAGGAAGAATATATACTAAGGAACTTTGAACATAGGAACCTCGTCTTGGGAATTTTCTTAGATTATAGCAAAGCCTTTGATTGCATAAATCATAGCATCTTGTCTCAGAAGCTTGAATGTTATGTAATTAGAGGCACAGCATTACTCCTAATTAAATCTTACGTATCGCACAGAAGACAGTATGTCCAGATAAACGAATATAAGTCAACTTTACAAACAGTTTTGTGCGGGGTACCCAAGGGAGTATCTTAGGACCATTGCTTTTTAACCTGTACATTAATGATATCGTCAGTGTGGATACTAATGTTCGTTTCATAATCTACGCCTATGATACTAGTTTGTTTTTGTCTGACGATAGCAGTAGTAAGCTAAGGACAAATGCAAATGTGCTCCTGGAAAAAATACATGTATGGTCCGATAAAAATCTTTTGTCTGTTAATACTGCAAAGTCAAAGGCACTACTTTTCGTCCCAAAAATAAAAAATGCGGTGATTTCGGTGAGTTATTTTATAACAGAGACCAGATTGAGTTAGTGAGGTCATTCATATCACTTGGCGTAACATTCACCGAAAACATGCTGTGGGACGACCACATAGACAATGTAGCATTAAAGGCATCTAGAGCCATAGGATTTATAACGCGTTCCAAAAATTATCTCCCAGGAAAGGTAAAACTCTCTCTATATCATGCATTATTTTGCTCACATCTAAACTACTGCTCATTAGTATGGGGTACTGCTACACAAACCGGTCTGAAAAAACTGGGAACTCTCGAAAAACGGGCCCTCAGATTAGTTCATAACCTGCCAAGTAGACACTCAACAAAAAACTTATTTTTCAAGAACAAGATCATTAACGTTTTCAGCCTCTATGCTTATAGACTACTACGCACCTACAAACTAGAACAAAGAAGATGCATAAGTAATATATCTGACTTAGCCCCGATTGATTTATTTCATTGCACATATCCACGCCAGCATAAACCACACTGGGGATTACCAAAAGTAAGAACAAACTATGGGCGCCAAATGGTAGCATTTCAACTTCCATCCTTACTTAACAAATTAATTGATGAAAATGTAGACTTAGGAAGTATTAGCTGCTCTAACCTTCGCAACTACATTCTCATTAACGTGTCCCTTTGATTGTCCAACATTTAGACATCTGTGAACGTTTTTGTGTCTAATTGTGTTATAAGCGCATTTTTGGTTGCTGTTATTTCTCTGTTTCGTAAGCGTTTTTGTTCTCAGTTGCTGTACTTGTATTTCTTTTCAATCGGTTTCTATTTTTTTTCACACACGCAGGTGATTGTGTATTTTGCATACTTGTTTTTATACTAATGCTTTGTTTGACTTTGTATTTGCTGTCGTGACAGAGGTGCCGTCGCATGCCACTGCTTACCTGCTGTACGGGGGGTGGGAACTTAGTCAAGCGTCAATCGCTTTTATTCCCATCCCCTCCATCAGTGTAATGGTGATGGAAATAAATCATTATATATTATATCTTCCGTTGTTGTCATGGAATCATCACAAGTCATCATCACGGTTTCATCTCCATGATTTCTTAGTCTTCATGCAATCATCATCCCCATTGTAATCACACAGTTATCACACTGACATCGTTGTCACACTCTCGTCATTCTGTTTGTCTTCTATACATCATGCTGTCATCGTATTTATCATGCTCTTGCCATTTCGTTGTTGCACTGTCATCTTCATAGTCATTAAGGTTTAGTCATTCCATTGTCATCACATCATTGTTGTCATTCCATCATCGTCACCATATCAATATAGTGTCATCATTCTGTTTAAATCATGCCGTCTTCGTCGTAATGCTGATCTCACACCGTGTTCATGCTGCCATCACACTGTGGTCATTGTCTTCTTGCCATTTCCTGCTTTGGTTATTATGCCGTCAAGATATTGTTGCCACTACGGTGTCGCTTCACTGACATTGTAACGTCTTCATCATGGTGCCATCATCACACTTTCGTGTTATGCTGTCATCATGCCATCTTCGTCAAACCTTGTTGCTGTAGCTGTTAGGGTCGTTCTATGATCGTCACGCTGTAGTAATTCTGTTGTTGTCATGGCACCTTTATTATGTGGCTGGCATCACACTGTCATACCACCATAATCATTCCATCGTCATCACACTGTCATCAAACTTGCATTGTCAGGGTGGCGTAATTCCATTGACATCGTCCTGTCTTAATCAAGATGCCATCGTCATTGCACTGCCGCCATCATCATGTTGCCATGCCGTCTTCATCATTTCATGGGCATCACACTGTAGTCACTTCATTGTTGTCATGCCATCTTCATCATGCTGCCATCATCATGTTGTTGTCATGCTGTTGTCGTGCCATTTCTCATACAAGCTCATGATGCCTTAGATATGGCAGTATCTGCTTGTGCCTAGTTAATTCTGTATCCGTAAAAAGCGACTACAGTTGCCGACTGTTTATTCGGACCTCATGGGGACTGCGAAAATGTCCGAGTAAACAGGTGTCCGAAAAACATGATGAAGGAAAAAAAAATCCTTTATTTCCACGCACTTATTCGGGCTCGGGAGTAGGCTTGAACAAATCGTGAATGCGCCGTTGCACGTTGTTCCGTTTACGGGCAAACAGGTAAGCCTGAATCTCGGAGAGGGTCATACGGTCACTGTAGGCGGCTGAAAGCACAGTCACTGCTTGTACACGCTCCGCATGCGACGGCAGCGTAGCACATGATGTGTCATCTTCCGACTCGGTCATCGTCCGGTGGTGCAGCAGAAACCTGACGAATGATCTCGCCATTGTCGAGTTCTGCGCATGTCAGTACAGCAGTGTCAGCACCTGTGAAACTGTCAAATGAGACGGTGCCCGGAATCGCAATGCAACCACTGCAGAGGTCTCGGGAGAACATTTTCCGTGTCAGTAGGGAGCACATCGGAAGGCGACAAATCTTAGGCCTCCCGGCACCCGCTTGCCAGCATTCCCCAGCGCAGTCTGCGCGGGCACTGTCAGCGCCATTAGACACTTGATGCGATGTTTCCGTATGCCGCGTTAGATCACCAGAACCTCGACACAGCACACAAAGCAAACACCACCATGCTGACACCAGTCGCACAAACGAAAAATGTGGCCTACTCGCAGCGTCGTGCGTAAAGAAACAAATCAGCTGCTGGATTATCTTGACATGGCTTGCATGGCTTGACATCGCCCTGCCATCTGCTAGCCGCCTGGTTAGCTCAGATGGTAGAGCGGCTGCCCCGGAAAGGCGGTGGTCCCGGGTTCGAGTCCCGGACCAGGACGAATTTTTCTTCATCTGTGAGGCTTTTCTTTCGAGGAACCAGTGTGGGTTTCCTTTGTAGCAATTTCTACGAACTGGTGGATGTCCGATTTACCCTTTATAAGCTGAAATCGGAACTGCTGTAGAGCCACTCTATCGAACCAGGCAGAAACGATGATGATGAGCGGGGATTTGCAGTAGTGCCACTTCGTGGGGCAGCAGGAGGCTCCGTTCAAAACAAAAATGGCGTTCAGCAAGTCGAACCATGCACCGGTCAGATGGTGCTCTTGATCGAGTTGGCTCAATGAGTGTCCGAAAAATCAGACGAGAGGTTGCAATGTGTCCGAACTTTCGGCAGTTGTTATACATTATGATCTATGGGGAGAATGGTGGTGCCGCGAAGCAGACTGAATAATCGAGCATGTCCGAATTTTTGGAGTCCGGAAATTCGGTCAGCGACTGTATACTGCAAGCTCCTGCATCACAAGTGAGCACTGTTGGTTCTAACAGGAAGGCATGCTACATACTTTCAGGTCAGGAAGACCAAGAGGACAACGACATTGAGGATGCAGAGTCCACCTCAGGCGTGTCTACCATCAATTCCAGCAAGTCCCGCAGTGTGGCTGCGCAAAAGCAGCTGGCCCTCGGCCTCCCTTCAGAGGAGACTCAACGGTCAGTCAGGCCTGCCCTCTTGTGATGTTGCATGCAAACTCTGGTGTTACAAGCATGTGTGAAATCTAGAACTCCACAGACACCGCTCTTCTTGCTTTTGGTTCGTGCAGTGATAGCCACTTGTACTAAACACAGCGCAACAAAGAGGCAAATGACAAAAAAGGTAGATGGACACAAATTCTTACTTCCAGCTGCAAGGTAATTTTCAGTCACACACATACTAATGGAATGGCACGCTTCAATTGAGGCTAGCTAATATGCATACTTTTGTTTCCGCAGTCTCGAGTTCATGTCACATCAGCGTAATTTTGGCTCTTACGCTTTGATCATAGTTCCTACGGCCTTTACAGACGTGACATTGCACTTCCAAATAATTGCACAGTGTTTTACTTTAAAATTTCCCTGTCAAAGCCAGCATGTCCTTTGTTATTATTATTATTATTATTATTATTATTATTATTATTATTATTATTATTATTATTATTATTATTATTATACTTGTTTTTCCTTTACCTCCCTATGCAGGGTCATAGATGCCATCCAGATGAGTGAGCAGCTGTACCAGGACTTGCTGAGGAAACTTCTGGACAGCCGCTCACAACAGCGAAGCTTTGTGGAGGGCTGGTAGGTACTGCCACCACCAGCCTTTATTGTTATCTGTCCTTGTGCAGAATTGTTGCATGTATAGGAATTAAAAAAAAAGGACGCACATATCAAAGAGGGCCAGCCACATACATTCGTTATAGGGTTTGTAGTAAGGGTGTTCGAATTCTCAAATATCACCGAATCGAATAACTGAATGTTCGATTCATGAATTTAACGTCTACTGTTTGATTTTTCTACTATTCGATATATTCCGTGTAGAGAACCGCAATGTGCCGCAACCACGTGCGTTGCGAAGCCTGTGCCAGCATCGTGCTCGATACTTGCTCAAGCAAGCGCATCACCAACTTGTTTTTGGCGCAAGAGAAGTGCCGAGCACACTGTGCGCGCGCCACCCCGGCTGACGCAGTCGTGAACTTTGTGAGTGCTTCCGCCCTACTGCATGCTCTCCCAGATGTCAGACCAATAGAGGGTTTGAACGCGCAGCGGCCGAATGCCATGATTCACAGAACGCATTTGGCGGGGCCACCTCTCTCAGTACAAAGTTCGTCCAGATAGACAGGACTAATCGAAACGATAATGCGACGCGACCAGAGAGAATGGCATAGAAAACGACGTATACTTCAGAAATTGCAATAGCAGGTGTGAAGATTTTGCCGGTCAGGATCGAAAGACATGCGGATTGTGTTGGATATGCAGAGAATAACTTAATGCCGCTCCAGACATGGCCGTCAATCTGACCCATATGCGTGGTCTCACAGTGAGCCAACTGTACAAACATATTAGCGGCAAGCATTCCGCAGCGGCTCGTGGCCGCTGCGGAATGCGACATTGGCCAGTGGCAAATTTACGACATTGGCCAGTCATTCGACAAGTTACGACATTGGCCAGTGGCAAATTTTCCTGGTGGCCATGCTGCCTAAGCCATGAGGCCCGATTGGTGCATGGTGCTCCTTCGTCGGGCATCTACAAATAAAGTTGAGGTTTTGTGCCGATTTGACACAGTTCACGCAGAGTCGACGTGCAAATTTCCCGCGACTCTTTGACATCTTTTACAGCTGGCAAATGATGCTGAACCTGACAACGAAAAGGTGCCTGCTCTACCATTGACTCTGACCCACACAGCACCAATGATAGCTACTCGTGGAATGGTGATAGAGTCACATGATGTACATCCCGCACTCTTACCTGTCACACAGATTGGGCTTACAATAACCCACCTGCCATAGAAATGGAAAAGCCCTTCTGTATTTTCTAGGAAAACTGGAAAGCAAAACTTTCTATGCAATAAACGATTGCCATAAAACACAGGTCTAATATTAAACTAAGAATGTAATTGGTATTCAGTACAACACAACATCACTACTTCTTTAGCTTCAGAAGGAAAGAAGTTACCTCATTCTAGTTTACTGGCATTCTATTGATAAAAAAAAAATGTTTTAGAGACCTTTATACTACAAATGAACTGTAATCAGTGCCGGTACACTAATTTGGAGTTCCCTTTCATAGAGTAGACCATACTGGATATCTGTGTTTCTGTGTACATAAAATATTGATAGCTTGCTACATTATTGTTATGCAATACTAGAGACTCC
The DNA here is from genome assembly GCF_050947875.1 of Dermacentor variabilis. Taxonomy (NCBI): domain Eukaryota; kingdom Metazoa; phylum Arthropoda; class Arachnida; order Ixodida; family Ixodidae; genus Dermacentor; species Dermacentor variabilis. The sequence continues at coordinate 114,628,241 of NC_134573.1, forward strand.
CGAGCACATGAATCACTATGCTTTTTTGTCAAAATTTTCAAGCATTGAACTTTGTGATAGATTTTCTGATATTCATTATCTGATTCGGTGTTCGGATTTTTTTCTTGATTACATTCTATATTCGATTCGAAATCTACTATTTGGTATTTGCACACCCCGAATCTTCACCTATTTGTTTTGCAGTGCGTAGGGCAGAGTTACTTTTCAAGCGTACTGCACACTTCTAATAGGCGATAACCCAAATGTGCTGCCATTCCCTGCTGCAGGCAGTGAAACCAGACACATATACAACTAATTAAAAAAATACAAATTAACTTTTTAATTAATTACAATAATGCATGCATTGAAATTTACTAATTGTAGTCTGCGAGTTTGCAAAGCACTTGAAACAAAGTTTCATAATGGCATGGGCTTCAAGATGTGCGCCATCAAACTGCCGACAAGAATGCACAGTATTGCCACCAATTTTTCTTAACGAAATGCTTTTCAATGCATTGAAGCACAAAAGTAACTGGAACACCCATGTATTGCGCACAATCTGTTAAAGAATATCTCAAAACTGATGTCATCCTGAAATTTCATTCTAAGTGGATACATCTTGCAAACTTGCCAGGTAGAAGTCTTAAATTGCAATATGTGCTGTAAAGTAACTGATTAGAAATGCAATTAGTGAATTTTTGGTAATTAGCTGAATATGCATTTTGGTTTTTCCTGCAAGTAATGTACACCTCTTCAACTAATCCAGCTCGCTCAAGGACTGGAATTATGCTGTCTGCCACAGGCGATTTTTAAAAATTCTGTAAAGCTTGAAAATTATCAGTCTGTATAATGCAGTGTCTGTTCACGGTGTCCCTACAGAACTAAGTCAACAAATCTTCAATAAACATTCAGCATGTTGAGTAATTAAACAGATTTTAGTATATTTCATCAAATATAAGTATTTTCTTTTTTTTTTCTCCTACTGTAGTATTTTGTCATATTCAAAGGTTCCCAGTTCTGCATGTATTAAGATCTTTCAACCAGCTGCACATTAAGACTTCACGATAACCTTGTACTGGGAATGTACATGGTAGTATTTTTAATGTACATGGCATATAATGTTTGGCACCATGCATGACATCATAAACAACGGCATCCCACTGCCAATATGCTTGTTTATTAGACCATCCTCTAGCACTAGAAATGCAAACAACTTGAACTTTAACCTCCCTGCCACTCTTGACATCTACGGTCAACGTTTGTTGCAGTTTTGGGGTGCAAGATTATGGAATACACTACCACTTGACACTAAAGTGGCTGGGAACTTCACAATTTCAGTGAAGTGGTTCTTGTTCGCAAAAATATAATTCCACACATCTTACACTTCCTGTTTTTTCTTATTTATATTGACTTTCAATCTTTGTCATGCGTTAAAATGAGTTGCCAATGTATGTGACTATGGGCCTCTACTAGCTTAGGCTATTGGCCCAACAGTTCTTGTGATACACTGTTTTTCTTGAAACCAAATCAATGTGATGCATCTCGGTATGCATCTTTTGCACCTCCAAAATGCTGTCACGAGATCTGTAGTGCACCACATGCTTTTTCTGCTGTGCTTGTGTCGAAAGTTTTCTGTCCAGTTTTTTCTTTCCTTTTTCCTCATTGTTTTACTTCTCATAGTTGCAGCGGTCACTCCCATCTCATTGTTGTTCTCACCCTCTACCCATCCCTTTCTCGTCCAGTCTAAGCCAAAACAGGCTCTTGCATCCGGGTAGCAGAGAGTCGAGCGTGACAATATCAGGTCCATCATCATCTGTTCCTTCCGGTAAGATTTGCATCTGGCTTTTGCAAATTTTGCGCTGGTTTGATGGGTACTGAAAATTTCAGTAATTGTTTCAGCTATTTCTGTACAGTCGAACCTCATCATTGTGAAGTCACATACAACACAAAAATACCTTCATTATATGGGATGTCTGTTATATATGTACATGCCAATACATGTTGAACAAAGAAAATTCCTGATCAGTTCTGTACAATAAAAAAGCAAGCACAATGCCTCTGACAGGCTACCGCAGGGTCTCCTGGCAATTTTTATGGCCTTTCAGCAGCTTGCTGGGCCTCTACGTACCTAACACGGATATATAGTGCCAAGTTACAAACAGTTAACCCCTTAACTGCTGTCAGAAATTTTGAAGACTGATGAGAAGTGCCAATTCTTTTAGCCCTGCAATTTTCCTGCACCCCCCCCAACCCTTTTTTAATTTTTATTTATGATATCAAGAATGCCTGTAGCGCTTTTGCTGCCCTTGTTGAAAAAGTTTGCAAAAAGGCATTGTGTACTTATTTATCTGCAAAAATTGCGATACAGTGCAACCTTTATTTGCACATATACGAAAAAGGAAACACGAGTTGCTGAAAAGCAGCTTCATTGCATAGGATACAAACAATCTAGTGAATTCAAACTTAAGAGATGCAGGAGGCAGATTGTTTTGGTCAAAACGATCCCAGTTTCGGGTGCTGGCCACAGGGTCTGACTCGTCATCTGTGCTACTAGTGCTTGATGTTTCTTCAAAGTCAAAATCTCCCTCACCTTGATTGTCCAGCAACTGATTGTCATCACTGGAGCGATCGTCATGAACGAAAGAACTTGCAGTGGGCTTCGTGGCCATGCGCACAACGTCGCATCCATTTCAAAATCCCAGTGATTGCGGACACAAATTCAGAAAGACTGTTGTTGACTGCATATAAAAAAAAAATAACCTAATCGCTTTAAAAAACACCCTTCTTAGCATATTTTTACAGTGGTAGAATGTCTTCTTGATTTTGATTAACTGGACAGTACGAAAAATTTTCAGAAAATTCATGACAAGTTAGCTCATCATTGGCACCAGAAGGTGCGCCATTACGATTTAACTTATTATTCGCAATTAAGGGGTTAGTACACAATCATGCAATTGGTGTTGTCACATGGGACGGGCATGTTGGTTTGACAGGTGCAGGTCAGCCAAGTCATGCTGCTGAATTGCACACACATACGCATCCAGAATGTGCCATTTTCAAGCTGCTCTTGCTAAGTATTTGACATTTTGCTACCAGAACACATAGTGGGAGCTGACAGGCGAGCAAATATTCAGCGTAACTGTACTCACTGTGTTGCTGTATCTCGCATTGTATCGGATCTTGCTTTTTTGGTTTCGTTACAGCAGTACGACAATAAAGCATCGCCAAAGAAATTTTAGATTTATTTCGCTATGTGTAACTATTTGTTATATTCTTGTATGTTGATACATGGAGTTTGGCTTTTGATTACAGGGCAAGGGCCAGTGAAATATGCCTTACAGTTCATTGCCCCCTGATTTCTGTCTCTTTATGTGCATACTTGTATGTGTGTGTGTGTTTGTGTAGGATGATTTTGGACATGTTCCAGACATAATTCCTGCTCAGGCTTTAAATCTTTTGATCGCATTCTGCTGCTGAGCATAAGGTTCTGGGTTCGGCTTGGGGCACACCATTACTTACAAAAAAATTATCCACTTTGTGCAAAGCTAACGAAACAATGTTGGTCTCGTCCTCATATCTCGTAGCCCCCCCCCCTTTTTTATAGATCGGTCCACGTTAGCTGGGACACCCTGTATAGCTGCTTTTGTCAAATACAAGCTTAGTGCACTGTGAAGTCAGCATCTACATTCCACTGAAGATTTACAGTTGTAAACGTTATTCTCGCACAACCTTAGCCTCAGCTGGTGTCCATAGGCCTGATGTTCATCGTGATGAAGATCTGATGCACTGGCTACAAGACCTTGGCATGGACACGGAGTGTATGGAAAGGGTAAATATCAACCTATATTCAGCACATAGTTTGCATCATCTAGTCATATTTAGCCGCGAGTACGAATACAGCATGTGTAGTAACATGTGCAGTTTGAAATTAAAGTGTACTGTCAGTAGATCAATGTCAAAAATTTTCTGATAGTCCAATACCCTTCACACCTCATGTTAACTGCCTGTGTGACATGTTAAATGATAGCGAGTGTTTTGCTTAAAATGTATCAGCTTCAATGGAACTAAAATTCTGAACAAATGTGTACAGGATGAAATTGTGCACAAATTCTAAAGAAAACTGTGCACATTGCAATTGAGCACTCATAACAAGAGCTGTCCATTTGCCAGCAGTTGTTTAATACAGTTAAAAGGATTAATTTTTTTCTGTAAAGTTGAAACATATGCATTTATACCAGCTTATAAGTTCTCCATATCTTGTTTGTGAGATTGTCTGTCAAAGGTATTAATAAACATAATGCAAATTGCGGGAAACGGCCCCGTCATTGTTCATGTTCGTTATATTGCCGCGGGGCAGGACGTAGGCAGAGCACATTTACAGAGAAGCTTCAGTCTGGTACACTCTTAAAGGGCGCACCTAATTCATAATAACTACAACATTTATTTAACTGCGTCGTGAAAGAATGGCTGATATGATGCAGTTAGGCAGACAGGCATCTGTGTTTAAATAATTATCTACAGCTCATCACCTCAGATGCATTCACTGACCCCTAAGCTCAGCCAATACGGATACTGCCAGTAAAGGGGTTGCTATTGGGGTCACCAAGGTGGTCAGGTGCGTGCATGCTGACTGGTAAAGTTAAAATTATCTGGCGAAGGCCAATTTTAGGATCAACATAATGAAAGTAAGACTCGTATAAACGCATTGGTTCCGTTTATCAAGAATTCCATTTACTGAGAGACAAAGCTGAATACAATTGCATGAATATGAAACCAACCTACAATGAGGATGGTGTTCCGTTTAAGGGGAAATTCCATTTAAGTGATTTCTGTTTATCGAGATTCCACTGTATTACGATACTCATTGCAATAAAGCATGGCCAACCATATGTTCAATTTGCTTCATTACATGCATGTTCATTATATCGAGATTCTACTGTAATATAAGTATGCCGGTTTCACCTCATGTCCCGCCTAATGTCTTCTTTGTGAATGTTTGCTTTGTTTACAATTACAGTTTGCCAGAGAACAGTTCACAAAGGAAGACGTCCTGCATTTGATGACAAGAGATGATCTGCGGAGGCTTGGGCTCCGGTATGTTTTTTCTCTGCATCATCATTAGAGCTTTCTGTTTGGAGTTGGGGAAATTAGGCAATATGAAGCACTGGTGTTGGCTGGTGAACTCATTTGAACAGGTGAAATAAATGCCTATAGGAAACAAAATAGAGAGATACAAAGCCAGCTTGCATCAGTTAATTCTCTTTGTAGCTACACGTCTTCACTAAAGGAATTGTAAACTTAAATTATCTGAAAAATAATGGAAGGTGGTAAGAAAACGAGATAATAAAATGCACTATTGTTTGGCTTGCACTCATGTAAAGATATTTTGATCTACACCCTGCAGAAGCTCATGAGGTCCAGGGTGTCTACCAACCGGGGAAACCGGGAATTCTCAGGGATGTTGAGAAGTCTGGAAAAACTCAGGGAAAACTCAGGGAATTTGTACCTCTATCAGGGAAAAATGAGCTGTAATTTTATGGAAAGGGTCGAAAGTCACGGTAATGCTGGCTGTAGTAACAGACAGGAATCGTAATGAATTGTCTTTGACGCCCTGTCGTCGGCTGGAGGAGTTGCAAATGTACAGTCAACGACCGACTTTCCGGATGCCCAATAATTTGGACGGCTTCGTGGCACCACCACGTTTTCCGTTGAGTCAATGTATCAGAACATCTGAAATTTCGGACACAAAAACCCTTCTCTGTCCAATTTTCCTAATGTTTTGCCGTGACCGCAGGTCCGAAATGGCATTAATCAAAGCCACCACCGCTGCCGTTTTGATAACTTTGCCATCTTGAACCGGCGCTCTCGCACGCAGATCCGCTGGCAGCCGTAGCCAACCACTGAGGCAACGCTAGACCTAGCTGCTTCAACGTTCGCTATTAAGCTTCTTGCCGTTGGGTGCCGTGTTTTTCATTGAAAGAATTCGCTGCTGTCAGCAATGGCACCGACTCCGCCTTTGTAGTTCTCGCGATTGGCTTAGAACCTTGGAAAGCACGGTACGTTGCATAATGGCCTGTTCCCGAAAGTCAGCTTTGCCTCTGTAGGATCAGCTTCGGAAAGTCAGTTTTGCCTCGTATCAAGGAAGGATGCAAAGGTTGTGGCGTCGTTTTCCACCTGCGTCAAGTTGTTTTTTCATCCACTTTCCATTAATTTACCTTTTGTTTATTTCATTTATTAAGCACAAGTAATTTCCCTTATGTTGTCCTTGGTGTTAGCGTTTGCTGGCTTCTTATGATATGACTAATAAAAATCGGGCCCCTCGGTTAACCCCCTTTCTACTCATTTATAATCCGACATTGTGAGCTACGGTTATTGCTTGAAAATCTTCCTAGGGCAGGCTGAAAACAGTTGTTTTCGACGTGTGTTCAACGCATTCACTGTCCCTTAAGCTCCACCAAGACAGATGCTGCCACTAAAGGGGTCGCTGTTATGGCCACCATTGGGATGAGGTGTGTTTTTGCTAACTGACCAAGCTTTAATTATTCAGTGAAGGCCAATTTTAGGATCGAAATAATGAAAGTTTGGGGCCATAGAAATTCATGCGTGCCAGCCAGGACTTCCAGCTGGAATTAATAAAAAAAAATCATATTAACTGGAGCCAAATTAATGGAAGTCTAATGCAATTATTATGGTGATTCTTTCAAGTGCGCACTTATTATTTGAATACCTCTAGCAAATTTGCTTAAATTTGCTCACTGACAGGATGCCAGCTTGTATAGTTGTTTTGGGCACAAAAGTAAATACCAATTTAACTAAATGCTCCATTAACACTAATGTATTGGCTGGGAGTACAATTCCAGTTTACCTATTTGATTGCATCTCATTTTCACAGGCTAGGTCCCGAGCTTCGCATTTGGAAAGCAATACAGCAGCACCGGGAAGGTTTGTCCTGAGGATAGACCGATCTAGGAAGCATGGATGCTGCGTGAAAGCTTCTGGCAAAGCACCCCAGTGCTGGTGATGGGCCGACAATGCCAGCATAGCCAGCCAGTGCTAGGAGCCAGAATGCGGCAGATACGTCCACGGGGAGCGATGGGTGTTGCGATAGCGGGGCTGCGTGTTGCAGCAGCTGCCTTCCAACAAGCAAGCTGAGTTACGGTGGTGGTTACAGCCTGTAGCCGTGGTATGGAAGTTTCTAGTGAGAGACCTGGCACTAGTGATGCAAGAACTGCAGGTATGGATGTTCATTCAGTGTGGGAATGATGAGCATGTAGATTTCTCTTCTAAGCTGCGCAGGTTTCACGCGTCCTTGTGGCTTCTTGCGCCAGCTTTCCTGAAATCGCGTTGCCATTACCTGATAGATTGCACCCGTACAATTTATGTATGAACTCGCGTAAGCCTAACATTTTTTTCCCAAAGAGTATGGATGGTTCTTTCGTAGGTCAGGTTTATGGCTATCTTCTGACACAGCGTACAGCACCGCCATTGCTGTGAGGCATTGTCCTTGAAATTTAGCATTTGCAAAACTTGGTGGCCTAGAAAGGATGCAAGGGTTTGTATACCTGCAGCACCATGTTCTGATATGACAAAGACACGAGCATCATTCAAAAATTGTGCTCGTATCGGCGCTGGTGCAGTCATGTTTAAGCAAGTGATGAAGGCAAGTCGAGTCAGTCCACGTCAGTTGACTTTCTTGAGGCCACTCCCGGGCATGCTCATCATCATCATCAGCCTGGTTACGCCGGGCATGCTCATAAATGTAGTCAATTCAGAGAGTTGGGCCATTCATAGGAAAGCTGAATTGTTCCTTGCTTTCCTTACAAAAACACACATGCTCAAGCATGCCCATGAGAATGGGGTTGGGCAGACCGCATAGTCAAAAGCTTGTTATTGCTTTGAAGAAGACCTTTCGTGTTACTTCTTTCTATTGTTCTTTTATAAGCAAATTAATATGAAGCACTGGAATACTGTGGCGGATGTACAGTGCCTTGTTAAACTGGAAGTGATCAAAATTGCTTCCGGCTCTCTTCCAGTTGGCTGTCTAGCATAGTTGCAGTGCTGGCAACTACTATGTTCATTACCGAAGCCTAGTCCAGGGTGTGAAGGACACAATGGCAAGTCCTCGCAAAATTCAAGGGCTGCAAACGTGCTTCAAATGTTAGAATGAATAATCTGAGGGCATTGCCATCATTTGAGCAAAGGTGTTTGTCATACCTCATTTCTTTGGGCAGTGAGGCATCGCAGGAATGCCAACTTACTGTCCTGTGAAGTGCAACATTCAGCCAAGTTCTGCTCGCATTTTATAAATGCGGTCACCCTGGTCTTGTTCCTGGAGTTGCACTATCCCAAGAAGGAAGGTTGCTCATTCAGATTTGTCAACAGGGGTAATGCATTATACGTGTGTAGCATTCATGAGGCACTACGTTGCACGGAGTCTCATACGTTGGGCCAGTAGCTGAATGATGCGTTAGCCTTGGGCATCACACAAAAGTTCAAACTGAAAGCTCATGAACAGTGTGGCATTCCGCTTTCACCGCATCTCATATTTAGTGATTGCTTGAATGCAAACATAGTACATGTAAAAAAACGGCTTTCTTTTCTGAGCATGTATTTCTCTCTTTTTTTTTTTCGTGCACTCTGTTTTTTGTTGTGCATCTCAAAGTGAATGAGCTCCAAGTTCTTAATAGAAAACTGTCATACCAGCGACCTGGCTTTCATAATTTTCATAATCCGTTCTTGAAGCACTAGCTGGTGTCCATATCATAAGAAGCCAACAAACACTGACACCAAGGAGAACACAGGGGAAATTATTTGTGCTTAATAAATTAAATAAAAAGATGATAAATTAATGAAAATTAAAGTGGATGGAAAAACTTGCCGCAGGTGGGGAACGATCCCACAACCTTCACATTTCGCTTGCGATGCTCTACCGATTAAGCTACTGCGGCGCCATTTCTCCATCCACTTTCTTGGGTATTTGTTTCCTAGTAGAACCCTGGGAGTGTTAGCCAGCGCCACCACTCACAGACATTGGCGGTGGATGTGGAACATCCTTTCTGCCACAGGCATCACGAGAATGTGATCATTTTGGGTGAAGGCAACTCATCAATGCGCCCACACATGCTACCTTAAGGTGAAGGTTGTGGGATCGGTGAAGGTGGGATCGTTCCCCGCCTGCGGCAAGTTGTTTTTTCATCCACTTTCATTTTCATTAATTTATTATTTCTTTATTTCATTTATAAAGCACAGATAATTTCCCCTATGTTCTCCTTGGTGTCAGTGTTTGTCGGCTTCTTACGGTATGACTAATAAAAATTGGGCCCCTTGGTTAACCCCCCCTTTCTTCTTTGTTTATTACATAACGAGGGCCTTGAATCTGGCAACATTGATGCCTTCAGGTAGCATGTGTGGGTTTATTGACGAGTTGCCTTCACCCAAAAAGATCATGTTCTCATGACGCCTGTGGCAGAAAGGATGTTCCACTTCTGCTGCCAAGGTTTGTGAGCGGTGGCACTGGCTAACACTCCCAGGGTTCTACTAGGACACATAAATACCCAAGAAAGTGGATGGGGAAATGGCGCCGTAGTATCTCAGTTGGTAGAGCATTGCACACGTAATGCGAAGGTTGTGGGATCGTTCCTCACCTGCGGAAAGTTATTTATTCATCCACTTTCATTTCCAATAATTTATCGTTTCTTTATATAATTTATTAAGCACAAGTAATTTCCCCTGTGTCCTCCTTGGTGTCAGTGTTTGTTGGCTTCTCATGATATAACTGATAAAAATTAGGCCTCTCGGTTAACGTTCTTTCAGCTGGTGTCCAGTGATGCTTAAGGTGACGTGCTGACTGGCCACTTGCAGCATCCAAGCTTTAAGACCTACAATTTAGTGGTCATGGCTGCTATGTGGCTCCTAATAGAATATATATGTATATATATACATATATATTTTGTCTTTTCTAAATGGTCAGCTTTCTTTTTTTCCTGGCCTAATCTGTCTCCGAGCATACTGTGGTTCTCAAGCTCATGGCCACCAGAGGACCTTCTAACCAGACACGAGTGACCTGAGGACACCTTTGAGAGCAATTCGTAAAGTAAAGCCATGCGTAGAAAACGAGTCGACATTGTGCAGACGCATAAACACTAAAACAGTGTTGCATTTAAAGCTTCCAGGTTGATGTTGTTCACAGTCAGTGAAAAATGGTGTTGCTTGAGAGAAAATGGCTGTTGATGGTAGGCTTTTTTAAAGACATTTGAAGCCAGAAGTTTAGCCCAACATCAGCTAACAAGGCATGTGACATGGGACAAGAAAGTAGGCAACATGTTTCTGATTGATTCTGATTTGATTCTGATTCTGATTGATTCTGATTTTAGAAAAGTTGAGGATTGGGTAAATGCTATCTTTTGTTTTAGATGTGTTAGAATCTTTGCAAGGAATGCAGCTTCACAGTGATAGAGATGATGCTTTTCAATTACACATCTTGAAAAGATGGTAGCGGCAACTTCTGCAGACCTCTGTGAACTACTTTAAGAACCTCGGGAGCAGGACGATGTGGTGAATCCACCATGTGTACGGTAAAACGACACAGAGACAGAATGCAGCAGAAGTGACAGAACAACAGGCTGATGTTCTTGTCGTGTCTCATGTTTACACTATCTTACACATATGTTTATGCCCAAGCTGCCCTTAATAAATACAATTTAAAAGATAAATTCAGGTTCCAGTTCTGGGAGCTCATTATGGGAGCTCATTATGGGAGCTCATTATCGGAGCTCATTCCGAAATATGTTTTCATTCTTTGCACCACTTGTCATTGACTTGAGTCCCCCATTTGTCATTAGAATCAGTCACTCGGCACAACGGATGATAAGAGAAAGCAAATGAAACAGAAAAAAAAATAAGATGGATTGTTGGAAAAGGCAACTTGTGGCCACACAGTAGCTGCACGCACTGTTTTCTGGCACAAATTTGTGACAAGCAGTGTTGTGGATCTTTCACAGCCTTTAGAGGTCAACTGCAACAAAATTTTGAAACTAGTTTCAGTTTGCGTAGAAATAAACTAGCTTCCGTGCAAAATTTTACATTTGAAATACTAGTGGTTGCCTCTTCGAAAGCTTGCAAAAATAGATGATGTTATACCAGATCTCTCTCGCCCCCAAATACTAAACAGCGCCATTACCGCTCGCCAGAAATGACGGAATCCAGAATGTTGAAAACCATCCTGGCACCGGGACATGACGTCCGAGATGAGTCGCCGCTCGTGGCCTGCTGATGGAGTATGAATCACAGCCACTAACTACCAGATTCTCTATCTTCCAGTTAGGTGCTATTTAATGGTTGTTAATTTAAAAAACAAGTTATCTTTTAATGAGTGTTCACCTGTCATTGTCTCGCCATACCAAGCTATGACTTTTCAGCTCCACAAAGACTGCTCTGTTACCATAACTTCCATCATTCTTTCCTCATCAGAGAGTCTAAGTCTTGGAGCTCTTAAGCAGGCCTTGTCATAGCCACATTCTTGTTTTGCATTTAACATAAAATGGTTCTTTTTTTTTTTTGCATTGGAATTATACACTGCTGTTTGCATTAACATGAGTGTGGCAGTTTTGTTGATTCCACTGGAATAAAAGAATGGGTACCTCATTTTTGAGGCCTGAGGCTTTAAGGTGCATTATTGGCAATATTGCCATTGTCTTCTCACAGAGATGCATATTACATTCGCCCACTCTTCATGTGCTTGCTCAGAAGCACCCTACATTGCTCAAGGAAACATGTGCGCTGACGCTTGCTGTGTAGATGTTTGGTTGCACTTGTAAATGTGCTTCTCATTTTCCTATACACATGCGTGACGGCTGCAGGAAATGAATATTAGACGTAGTGCTATGATCACTGCCAACTTTCTGAAGAAATCTTGCAATGCCTAGTTGATTACCATGTGTTGCTTGTAATCTTCACCCAAATATGAAAGCAGAAGTGTGTCCCCCTAAGTTTGGCATGTGAAAGAGTGGTACATCCTTGGTATCTGCGACCGAGCACCGAGTTATGTCCTAAGGTGCATGCTTTCTAATTCCAACTCGTCGACACGTAAGTAACGGTGGACGTTTGAAATTCTCTTTACCTGCTTGCTCGCGTGTTGGAAGGCAGCTTGCTCTTGCTCATCGCCCTAAGCTTTTTTGTTGGATCAATGGCTTGTGGGTGTAATTTTGGTTTGCTGCTTTAACAAACCAGGCTAAAGAGTGTGCCGCAGGACTTGCATCACAATGTGAATGGTGTGCAGAGTGGCACATGGTGCCATGTTCTCAGTGTCATATAACTGCACGAGTTACGTCCGTGGCTGCACTAGTGTCTATACTGTGAGAAGGCCTAGTGCAGCTTCAATGTATAAGTGCTTAATATCAAAGAGCAATGCAATTGTTTCTTCATTTGCAGTGTAATATAGTGAGTGAAACTTGTTTTCCCATGCACAAGTGTGTGAATCATTAGCCTCGCATAAAACGTTGTGTGCGATGAATGGGGCAACCAGAAATACTGCAGAATAGTGCACTATGGAAGGTGGCATCATTTTTTACGTTTGCTGCAAGATGCTACTACCTGTTCTCCTGGCTCATGACATCAGCATCTCGCATAACATGAAGTACAGTGCACGTCACCCTTTTGTAGAGCATGTGAACAGCAGCTGCCAGGGTGCTCCGCAGCCAGGCTGCAATCTCTAATGGTAGTGGCTGGGCCCGAGGTTATTTGCGTCGGCAATTGCATGCCCAGACACTTCTTATCTCGAGCCCAGTAGCTACTGTTAGATGTTGCTGGCTGCGTCTGTGCCCCAGCAGCCGCCGTTACCGCGTTATACACAAAAATGACGTGCACTGTACAGTCTACTCCTCTTGAGACGACAGAGATCGAAAAAACCACGTAGAAACGACGTAAATCTGTTCCTCATGTCAGAAGTTTGGCTTAAGGCAAGGGCACTCATGACGTGCTGAACAGATTTCTCTGAGCTGCTCATTATACTGGGTAATTCAGTTTAACAGGGTCTGTTTTAAAGAGGGTTCACCTTAGTGTTCAAGACAGGGTCATTTTATGTGGCATTCTCATTTGCCACTGCTTGGTAACGAAACTACTCTATTAGATGTGGCCTTTGTTATTCCTGTCGTACGTGTGCTTTCTTCTTGGGCTCCTTGAAATTTGTCGCTTCTGTGGTACGAGCCAGCACGTTTTCTGTGTGGAAACGTATACAAACTCAAAAGCTATAGTGCTGTTGAAAAGCGCAGGTTTTGCTAATGTTCAGATTAAAGACATTGCCACAGGAACAGGCAAAGTGCTTGAACTTAGTGGTCTTTTCTTCTCATCATGACAACTTATTGCTCACTGTTTAAAATGTTACTGTGTGCGTTCAGAATACAAGGCAAGTGAAACCTGTTATGGCCACGGGTTATCTGTTGACCTGAGTGAGGCATAATGAAGAATGACCTTACAGCAAGTTCATTGCAAGCCATTTGTATTGAAGGAGAGTTGTTCCTTTGGTGGTAAACTTAGTGCATTAGAGTTGCATATTTGGTGAAGCAAAAGCTCTTTTGTTTGGTCAGTGTTCATCAGTAACTGCAGAGGAGGTGAGGCTGTTTGAAATCATTGTAGTATTATTTCAGCAAGGAAATGCCAGTATGGTGGCTTTTTCTATAGCATTTCTGAACGATAATTTATGTGCCACAGTTAGAAAGCATTCGAAACTCCATGCCCTTTTGCTGCTGTGCATCTGAACTGGAAGTCTATGGTTACATTCTTTTATTCAACATTGGTTATGGGTTTAAAGTGAGGCTGGAAATGTGACCGTAACTAAGTTTGTCGAACTAATGACTTGATAGCTTGACGGTGTACTGCATTATTGTGCTGCTGAGGTTGCACAGACAGGAACACAGACACATGAAAACAAAATGGACATGGACCTTGGACAAACTTTGTGTCCACTTCATGTTTAAAGTCCATGTCCATTTCATGTCTGTGTCCCTGTGTGTGTGCCAACTTAGCAGCACAACCAAACACTGTACAGTTATGCCATATCAACTAGACCTGGAGGAAGCACTTCTGGATTTTGATTGCACATGTCATGCAGTGAGGACTCTTAAGTAGGTATAGACAGTATCACATATTGCACCCACATCTTGTACTACTCATTTCTGAACATGGCATTACTTAACTGGCTCATAACTGGACATTTCTCTCAAAATTGCCACTGCAGTGGCAAATCATTGTTTTTCATTCCTGCTCCTGTGTTTTTTTTTTAATTTCTTTCGGTACGGAGGTGTACCATGTTGCTAATACCATATTTATTTGATTATAAGGCAAAGGGTGCAGTTGGGGGACCCAAAGAGAAGGAAACTTTAGTGTAAACACTAATATATAAGGTTATATAGAGGAGCTGACGGATTATTCAGACTCAGCTGACATTGTCCGAAAAACTGAATTATTAACGCAGCCAAAACGCGAAACGGCGATCATTATGAAATCGGGGTGGAAGGGAGCTTCAACACACGGCGTGCGGGTTATCTGCGAATTTCTCCTTATAATGTGGCTTTACGGCAGCACACTCTGCGATGCCGTGAAGCCACACCTTGAGGCGAAATTAGTACTTCCGTGAGGCTACACTTATAGGCAAAATTAAATATATAATCTGCACTCCGCTTATACTGTTCCTCGTATATAAAGCAAGGGTGACTTCATGGCTAAGGATTCTTGGAAAAAAAAAAAATACCTCGCCTCATATTCGAATAAGTGGGGTAAATATATTTCAAGATGGTAGAAATTTACTCTCTTAATTGCGTCAAGAAAGCATTCAGGGAGTAGAAATTTACTCTCTTAATTGCGTCAAGAAAGCATTCAGGGAGGCCTTCAGAAAAAGTATGTCTCAGGGGTGATAAAAATTGTTTTCCATTTTTGAGCCAAAATTTACTTTAACAAATAAATGTTTTGCCCACTGATGAAAGCACCTTTCTGATGTTGTATACTCAGATAATACCACTGCAATAATGGCTTTCGATTGGTCTGTCAAGGAAGATAAAAGGTGCAGTTGATGCTGTTTGTGCCCCTGTACACGCAGTGTTTTATTTTTAACACACGCTCAGCATGCAGCCAGCACGAAAAACATTTTACCACTGTCATATTTGTGCATAAACCTTTGTCAAATGAAGCTGCAACCTCTTTGTGAAGCATTGTTGAAGGACAAATTGTTCTGTGAGGTTGCCGTTATAGCTACTTTACTATAGAAGGCATTGCTTCCAGAGTTGAGTGTCTGGTATTCTGGTACAATTTGTTCTTTTAGTGCCTTTTTCTGGCCAGTTTGACCGTCCTTGCTGAAACGGTAATCTTCTTTTGTGGAATATCCTAACATACAATCGGCTTGCGCTAAGTCAAGCGTTTAGGGACAACAGGTTTTTTTTCTACCAACTGTCCTAATTCAAATAAAATATGCTATTTATGTATTATTGTACTAGGAGATAAACCTACAAACCTGCAAGAGTTCGTATATGGCCATTTCTCGGTGCCGTGGTGCTGGAGGAGAGAGGACTGTGTGCCATGCAGAGGCAGGATATTCACACTGCAAATACACAGCTGATTCGCTAGCACTTGCCGAAATGCACAACTGCTTGAGCATAAAGCGTGAACACACTCGCACTTTTTGTGCCTTACAAATACACATCTTGACCAGCGGTTTCTTTTTCTATGTTGCTCTTGTATGGAGCAGGTTGAAAGTTTCCATTTACCAAAAGCCTCGTTAAAAATTTAGTGGTTTCAAACTGCATTGAACACACTGTCATTGAACCCCAAAAATACAGAGAGGTATGTGAAACCTGTAGCAGCTTCAAATCAAGGACAGCGAACTGCTGCCAGTATCGCACAGCTCATTTTATTTCATTAATTTCTTACGACTGCCTCGTGCACTGTGAAACAGTGCGGTGAGAGCTGTACCACACTTCTGTGCATTCAGCGACAAAGGTGAATCGGCTTCCGTAAATATAGCGAAGTATTTGTGAGGCACAAAAGGTTGTGTATTATACAGAAAGCAGACATGATAGGAACCCCAGGTGCATCAAAGACTGTCGTTTGCTGAAAAAATAGAGATGTGTTCATGTTTAGCTGCCATGTTTTTTAATATCTTGGTTCTAATTCTTATAAGTAAACCTATAGTAAAAGTACAGCCACTCCCAGTTTCTGTGGCAAGCAAGTGCGCAGTCTTTGTCCCAGCTCTATTTGTTCCTTTCAGTCTTGTTCTCATTCTTGTTGAACGAAATTTGGCATGAATATATTTGCATCTGACAGCACCATGCCAGGTTTTTCTTCAAAGTTGGTCAAAGTGAAGTACAAAAAGAAACACACACACACAAAAAAAAAGCTTATGAACTCGAGCTGCTTGTTACTGTTAAGTGTCTCGGGCATCACACATCAAAAATGTGTTCTTTTCTTGATTACTTCACTTGTGTGCTAACAATTTCCCTGTGGTAGTGAACACACATATGTTTACGTGCATGCACATTTTTGTGCATAAAAGAAGTGTACATAGTAGGGAGAGTCATTTGTAGAGTCATCTGTGTCATTTTCTTTCGTTGTAATTAACTACTACTACTATTGTTCTCAAGAGGCTGCTACAAACTTTTGTTATAGAACCAATTATTTTGTGCAAGCTAGTTATGTAGCCAGTCATATTTTTTTTTCCTTTTGTATGCATTTTGTGCTGTTGTGTTATTGCATGTTGTCATTATGCTTGTTACATGTGTGAAAAAGAAAAAAACTATGTACATACATAATTTTGCATGTTCTCTTTGTGGAGCAGGGCTTTTTGGAACAGATCTGGGCATGCTAGGCTCACAAAAGGGCATCCGTGTTTGTGTGCCTGTCATAGCAGTGAAAAAGAAAATTGCATAGGGATGAACTGGAGAACATGGTGCAACATCAACATGTAGAACGGTAAAGCAGCTTGGACTGGTAGAAAGATTCTAGGTAAGAGCCAGTACCTAAGGCAGAAAAGTAAAATGGATATCAATGCCATGTTCAGGGAGCGTGCAGTTTTGAAAGTAGCCATTGGTTAAGTAAGTGCACATACAACTCTTGTGTGCGCTCTACAGATGACTCCTAAAATAGGTGGGAAGCAACGTGCACTAAATTTTCCGCACTTACATTGTAAACTGCGTGTTGCGTCATGTCATTAGGTCACCTGCGACATTTTCTGCCTGAAGTTCGTCATTTGTCACACGGTGCTCGCAAGGTGTAATGTAACCAAATCTTTCATACTATGTAGCAGAGGTTTGAGAATGACTTGACGCATGGCACTAAGTCCATCAAAAATCAATCTTTTTTACAATGAAGTTCAAAGATTTTGCAGGTACCAAAAATACATTTAATGTAAATGGGATTTTGCTGAAGATTGATAGATAGTACGTACTGAAGTACATATCACAGTCAATGAAATCTGTTGTTATTTGCCCTGTGTAATTTAACAATGTTTGCAATTAGCCAGCTGTGTCTTTTTACATTTCGTGAGGTTACTTGCATAGAAGACGTGCACTCATCTTCCCAGTGCACCCTTGTGCGCGAGAGAAGACAGCACACATCCTCCTCGCCCCCCTCTCAGTGCGCTCGAGAAGATGCCGTGCATCACTCCACCATCCTCCTCAGTTCGCCCTCGCATGCTTTCTATCGCACCTACAGCGTACGGTGCATATTAATGCAGTCTGCAGTCTTAATGCATTTGGGACTTTATACAGGACCTCACGGCAATGGCACAAGTTTGCCTGGAGGGTCCATACAATTCCTATCGCAGTGAGACCAGCGCATCTCTAGGGCTCTCAGAAACGCCACAATAGGTTGTTTCATAAAGATAGTACTGTGCAAATGGGCATCTGAAGATACACTGCCATGACAGGTGCACAGATTTCTTCAGAGTGCTATAGTTGATAAGTCCAGCCATCTGTTTTTGTGGGAGTGTGTTTTTTAATGTTTTGACACTGCAGCCTTTTGCTCAGAACAACTCCAATAGAATTGTTGCTTCGGTGCGTTGTGACAGTCATTGTTGGTTTTGCACAGATTTGTTGACTCTGTGCAATATTGTTAAGTAGTAGTGTTGTTAGCCGACTGGAATGTTTTTCAGTCGTTATTGTAGGCGATTGGGGGTACCCTGTATTGCCAAGGCATATTTCTTGGCATTGTTGAATTCGTTGTGTGCTTTTGATCATTTTCGGCCTCTGTGTGATCTTTGTTTGCTGATCTCTGTCGTAAGGCACACCTGAAAAGAAAAAAAAACAACATACACAGGTGTGTTAGATAGAGAATATTGGGAAAATGCACGCTTGTTCAATTTTCTCGCATGCTAGCATATATTATAGTTGATCATGTGTTCACAAGTCCCATTCTCCTTCATAAGTTCATTTTATGGCAAAACTGTGCAAAAATATATTATTGTCGGAAATGCAACAGAAAGGTGAAATTCCTTCAGCATAGGTATCTTTAAAAGCATTGAGGAACATTTTGCAATGAATATCATCAGAGTGACATACCTGTTCATTACAGTGCCGATGTGTAAGCTCTGTTGCATTAGGAGTATTTGGAATGCTGTTCCCACTTGTGGAATACTGTAGCTGATTTTCATATGTGAAAGGGCTCCTCAAAAAGAACAGCAATAAAGGATGATAGTGTTCACAGCGTTCATATACCATCTTTATAGTTGTGGCTGCCTTATGCCTAGCCACAACGATGTCGATCCAGCTATGTTTACTACTTGATCATCACTTAAAGGGGCCCTGCAACATCGTCTTTGGGTCATCATATTTGGTCTAGGTCTATTCTCAACATTTCAAAGAACAGAGAAAAGGGAATTAAGAAAATTGACCCACACAAACCCATGTTATCGGTCAGAGAAAATTTAAGACACAAGCAAAATGAGTTCCCTCCACTAGAATTTTCCCGGCTTTAAGGTGCACACTTCACTATCCTATGATGTCATATGCTGCTACCCAATAGCAGCAGGGCTTTAGCAGAAGTCAGCGCACCGTGGTCGCCAAGCCTGCTCAGCCTGTTGAGGGCGATTTCATTACCTCTGCAATTGGGCGGCGCGCACTCTGATTTTGAAAGCCATGGCGTCACTTTTCTGGTTACAACAGCTTCTGCGAGGCGGCCATTGGTGCGCCGAAGTGCCAAGCATAGGCAGTGGTACAAGGCAGATAGAGAAGATTAAAGAGATGCATACAAGAATGCTAGAAGAAAAAGCATGGATAGCATACTCGAGTAACTCGAGCAGGCTAGGTGACGATTTGTCCCCCCCCCCCCCTTGTTTCAAAGGAGATGCCAATAAATTATCATCACCATGCTCAGCATGGGATGCATCGTTCCCGTGGTTGGAAAACCTTGCCCGTGGCTCTGTGATATTTAAAATGGTCGTAAAACGCAATGACATCACTTTCTTTCGCAGTACACGCCAATATTGTGTGAACATACATTGCACATTACATTTTTAAAGAGCTATTGACACAAAAGTATAAATTCAAAATAACTAGTCGATTGCATTGCTGGAGACTCGGAGGTATCAGCTGTAAAGTATCATAAGAAAATGCAGCTTAGAGCATGTTCTAATTTAATTTTAAGCTTTGTGCAAACTACGAATCGGACAGTTGGTGTAGTCATCAGCATATGTCCTATTTGTGAACAATGTGACATCACGAGTTTCGGCGATTGATTTTGAAGATGTGAGACGTCATTTTCTTGTCTCCCCGCTCAAAAGACTTTGCAGCACTGTTTGCATTGGATCTCTTGCACTGACCGCACACGAAACCTACTTAATGCATACGAGAAGCGTACGTACAGACTTCTTACCATTTACGGATTACCAGGTTACCGGTGCCGTAGCTGGCAGTAGCAAATCTCACACTAAAATGTCAGAGGGAATTATAATAAAAGTATGTGGTACTTTAACGATTATGTAGTGACCAATGCTTCACACTGGCAGTTAGGCAGAATACGTAAGTTGCAGCATTACTTTTGCTTGCTCTCTAGTCGTCAGGCACTGTGTCACTAGATGTCGCTACCGTTGTTGTTACTGTCGTACTCTTAACCTGTTAAAGAAATTAAGTTCTACGGTTTTATGTGCCAAAACCACCATCCTATTATGAGGCACGCCATAGCGGGGGACTCTCGAATAATTTTGACCACCTGGGGTTCCTTAACATGCTCCCATTGCATGGTACATGGGTGTACTTGCATTTCGCCCCCATCGAATTGCGCATGCCACGGCCGGTATTTCATTACGTAACCTAGTGCTTAGCAGGGCAACGCCAAAGTCACTAAGCAACCATGGTGGCTACTGTTGCTGTTACTCAGTAAACCTGAAATGTTAAGTTTGCGGACATGCTAAAACGTAGCTAAACCTCTGCAGTGCCGGGATCGTACTGCATTGTGTATTTCTGTCCAACGCAGCGTTATGACAGTGCCCCCAGCAATATACAGGTTTCCCACCAAACTGACAAAACAGAAGCGTAGATTGATGGCATGGTAGATGGTGAACTAGCGTGCGTCACAGGTTTGTGCCATCGCATAATCATGGCTGTTTACAAGCACGCCTCCTGCGTCACAGGGCATGTAGGGCTCTTCGAAATGAAAATCGTAACCATCACGTCGTGGCCACAATCGTGCGCGTTCAAAAAAGCCAACGTTCTGTTTCGCTTCGCGCGATTGTCCCAAGTCGTGCCGATATCGCGGCCTAGGCCGATCTAGACCAATCGCGTGAGGTAAAACCGCACGTCGGCTTTATGAACATGTGCAAGATAGCAGCAGGGATAGTGGTGAGAGACGAGCATATAACAAAACAATTGTCGCGCGCTGGAGCAAATAAGTTTGTTTAGTATGATTACTGGGTCGTAGCTACTGGTTAAGCGCAGAAAACTGAGCCCAGATAATTTTGTTTTAGCACTCCTTAAACAGCCATTTTAGCGGCACACTCTTTTCTCATGTCCGGTGTATAAAGTACACAAAATCGCTGCATTGAGGTGATGCCATCGGTGCAGCTCATCAAGCTTTCCCTGGCGATTTGGAAAACATGATTTGAGGGTGCTAAAATATGCACGCAAAGGAGAAACGCACACGGAGTGCCATGTGTGTCTGTGTGATTGCCATGTGTTTCTCCTTCCATGTTGCTAATCCCTTGCGTGTGTGTTTTACTGCCTTGAAATTATGTTTTTATCAATCACACTAGACCAACTTGCCCAATGTGAAGTTTTGTTTCCCTGGCGCTTTGCAGGGCCCTTTAAAGGGTTCCTGCATCACTTCTTAAGGTAATAATTTTAGCTCGTTACCTTTTGTTATAACATGAAACTAAGAGCAAAATGAATGATAAGACACCCAAACCTAAGGTATCCCTCATAGAAACCTCAAAATACAATCAAAATGAAAGTTACCTTTGACTTGAATGTTCCCAGCTCTGGAGGCCACTTTTCACTCTTCCGTGACGTAAACTGTGGTGCCCTACAGCAGCATGACATTGATATTATGTATCGGAAGTCAGCACGCCTTAGTTGCTAAGCCTGCAGAGTTTGTTGATGCCGTGACCATGGCCTCCGCGATCTGATGGCGCATAGCCATAGCCATGGCGGCTATGGCTATTATAGCCTTGAGAAAAATGTGCTCTCTCTCTCACATGTGTGTGTGAAGAGAAAGAGAGGAGGTTGAAAAGCTCACCTGACCTATGTGTTATCTTTATTTATTTCTTCGCTCCTATATTACCCAATTGGGCACACTGCTTTTATTCCCTTTCAGGATTAGCGGAGTTGCGTTTACGTAAATTATTTAACCCCAATTTAAAGCCTGAAGCATGCAGAACTGTGTGAAGGTTGTTAGGCACATTACCACTGTTAGCTTTTGCGAACGACTCGGTTTAGGTTGTGTAAGGGACCGACGACAAAAGGCAACTATCAATTATCACTCAATTACTGTGAGTTGACATGAAAAATTCACCGACGATTACGATACTCCCTAACGCGAAATATGAGCACAGCTCTATACATGTTTTCATTTCACTATACAATTGGCTGGTGCGGACAATCTGCCTCATGCAGCATGTTGCAAGTGGAGCGAATAGTGGTGCAGCTGCCTCGCTGATTGGAAGATCACGAGAGGCAGCGCGTTGGTAACACGAGGACATGATTCACAGCAGCCGCTGCAGACAGCCCTCCACTCATGCAGCGCTTTGTTTCCCAGACAACGCACAACATGCCACGGATGTCCAAAAGGTATCCCGACATCCCACGTCCTATGAAAGATGTCTCGCGGGCATCTGTGGGACGTAGGATTCAGTGAAGTCCCAACAATGAACAATTTCGGACGTTATCTAGATGTGTTGGCAGTGTTGGTCGGCAGCACGCTTAAAATGCGCATGAAACGGCCCAATACGCTGCGCATTTCGTTGTTTTATTGCGATGGCAATTATATGGACAGTCCAGGCGCATCTTATGGCGCAGCTCTTAATGGCCCGTTCCTGCAGCGAGTGGTGGCGGCGCAGCATAACCAAGTGAACGAGCACAACAGCACAAGATGAAAGAGCGAGTGCGGAGCGACAAATGAAAACTCGAACCACGAATGGTGCAGACCATTGAGAGTGGCCCATTTAGTGACACGCACATGGGAAACTGATTTCATGTGGACCCGCCCGACCGCTTGTTTCGTACTATTGTGTGCTCGCGTCAGCTCTCACTCACGCTTGTTTGGTTTGCTTGGTTTGGTCTCATTCATGCTTGTTTTGGTTGTCATGGTTTGTGATTGTCTTGTAATCTGATTGTATGCACAACTCGAATTGTGTAGTACTTTCTGGAAGCCAAGCGGCATCAGTGATTACACTGGAACCTTCGACGAGTCATGTATAAAAGCTGACGCGCTTGATGCGCAGACAGATTTTTGACGATTGCCGACTGTGCTACATGTCTCTGTCAAATTCTTTGCCTCATTAGAGAGTTTTAGAATAGGGGTTCCAAACGTATTGAGTTGCCCCAGAGAAATAGCATCGGAGTCACTACGCATGCGCAAGACGCAAACTGCGTTTCAGTTTTACTTTGGGCACGCTATTTCACTGATTTAACCGGAGCCCTAAAAGCTGCTCCAAAAGCTTTGCATTAACAAACATGGCGGCACCCATCAAAGAGATAATTCGTGGTGAGAGCTCGATTCGTGGTGACGTGTAAAGTTCATAAGCGAGAAGTGACTGCAGGTATCACTTTCAACTAACGTGTGATGATTGATTCATTAGATGCCACTGATCCCAAATTCGGTTGTCGATTTCATGGCTCTTAGGCCTATGGCTTAACTTTGCTGGTGAAGACACATAAGGTTGTACTCAAAACTAAGCGCAATAAATTGCTTGCTGGTAATAGAATAACCTCTAAATTTTAAAAAAATGTGAGAACATGAAAGTCAAAATTGCTCGTGTCATAAAATGGCATTTTATTTTAATATTTATAAGCTTTTCTTTGACGCCGTAGGGGCACTGCAAATGCAAGACTCTATCTGCAAATGCAAAGCACTATTCAAAAACTCTTCACTCCTACGTGCTCCAGCATTAACACCTGCAAAGCTGTTTGGGGTCCCTTTCACAAGATCTGCAATACATCGTGAAACGAAAACACGTATAGAACTGCTCTCAAATTTCGCATTAGGGAGTATCGTAATCATCGGCGAATTTTTTGCCGCCGCCGTGATGTTCCGTATAAAGTCCAGGGGGATAACACCGTCACAGCGCGTTGTGTGCTGTATGTGCGAGTGAAAGCACGCGAGGGAAGCCGACGATCGCGGCTCAATCTGGAGCGTGCGAAGGAATAAAGCGAAGCGGAGAGTCTTCCGTCGCGCGAAAGGCCGTGGGGGGGGATATTTACAGTGACTCTAGGGTGCCTCGATGCGCGCGCCCTCTGCACGGCGGCGGAGGGTAGCGCGCGCATCGAGGCACCCTTAAACCCCCTTAAACTTCGTAAAGTAGTGCCACGCTTTGAAGAATGCCGCCGCCTCCTTGAACGCTCTGGCTGAAGCCGATGCCGCGTCGCTATTGGCCTAATGGCATCACATGGCCACTTGCGCCGGCTTCGTTTGTTTATAGTCACGCTTCAGTGCCATTTTTGCTCGAGAAGCGACGCTTGTTGGCGCCTTTCCTTCCATTCCTATTCTGTGTTGTTTTGATTTCGTGAATGCCTTGAAGGATGTTTTGTGGCAAGTGTGACGTCGCTTCGCCTCATTTTCTGTGACCATGACCTGCTGCGCGTTCGGATGCCAATGTAGATTTAGCAAAGGCAAGAATCAGTTCGCGATACCGTCTGGTAAGCGTGACGAGTTACGAAGAAGCACATGGCTTCACCGAATCGGGAGGGAGAACTTCCGACCAACTTCCTCCGCGCGACTCTGCGAGGTAAGTTGTGAGTCTCTCAGAGTATAGTGTGTGCCAGGCTAGCGTATTGTGCTGCGGGCAATAACGTAGTAGATATTGCAGTTCACTGTGCATGTTGTCATTTGTACGCACGCTTTAACACGAATTTTACGCAACGTCTGCTTTGTTTATATACGCACTACGTGGTCGTGTTGGTTGTATTTGGTGCGCTTAATCGTTTTGTACACCAACCGGCTTGAGTTCGCGGGCACACGAGGTTGCGTGCGATAACATGATTATGAAAATTTTAAGATTCAGCGCAGTCCTTTTGACAAAATCTCAGTCTTGATCATGAAAGCGCCTTAGGAGAGCAACTCTCAGCCTTTTGTGGTTACTTACTAGCCTCATTTGTTCGTGTTCCTCGTTGGCGGTCGCCAGGTGGATTTGCGTACAGAGGCACCGATGAAAAGCGTGCTTGCTCTCCCGAAACCGTGTTACGCGGGGCGTTCGTCGCCGAGCGACAGCATCATAGGTAATTGAGACGTATGTGCTAATTCGCGTGAGCTTTAAAGTGTGCGAAGCTTAAGATGCGGTGGTGGAGCACTCGCAAAGAAAACGTGCGGTCGCCCGCCCGTTCCCTGGCTGGTTTAGTCATCGTTCGTGCTTAGTCGTTTAGTCGTTCGTTTAGTCGTTTGCTCGTTCGTTTAGTTCGCGCGCTCGTATAGTCGTTCGCTTGCTCGTTCATTCCACTATTAGTTTCTACAGTCACTATGCCTAATTGAGACGCGCTTGCTGTAGGACTCTTAGGCTGGTGCGTTTATTTACGCATTGAGACAATAAATGGTGCACACGGACTTGGGACTGCAAAGGCAAATCTGTAATGCATCTATGCTGAAAATAAACTGTTCACTTGCAACTCGAATGCCGTTTCATATCATTTTGACCTATAGATAAAACACCATGACTTCACTATATAAAGTAATGTCTCGCAAATGTTACTTCGGAGAGAGCGCAACCGTCCTCAATGCATGCACCTCAGTGCAACTCGGTTCGCGACAAGTACGTAGCCCACAGTGGTCTTGTTTGAGATTAAGTCAAGCATTGTTATCGCGCTCCCACTTGGCGCACGAATGCTAAAAACATTTTCTTGTGTTTGCAGAGTCCCGACTCGATGATCGGCCGCGGTATTTCTGTCGACGTTGAGACACGAGAAACATAATAGCACCAGCGCCCACCTCTGAGCCTTTGCGCGCACTTAGATTGGCAAGCACGCACGTTGGTGGCACTGTAGCTTCAGACACCTTCAGAGCAGTGGTCTCCGTCAGCCTTTGTACGTCATAGCTGATACGCGCCGCGAATTCACATGGCAAGGGTGGCGCGGATTCTTTAGGCTGAGGGCTTGCTGGAAGTCAAGATGTTGTCATTCGATCGTAAACGTGTTATTTACAACCATTCGCAACAAGATCCTGCGACACGCCCTTGACAAATGTTGCGTACCTAATTGTAGGGCACCCGCCGTGGTTGCTCAGTGGCTATGGTGTTGGGCTGCTGAGCACGAGGTCGCGGGATCGAATCCCGGCCATGGCGGCCGCATTTCGATGGGGGCGAAATGCGAAAACACCCGTGTGCTTAGATTTAGGTGCACGTTAAAGAACCCCAGGTGGTCGAAATTTCCGGAGTCCTCCACTACAGCGTGCCTCATAATCAGAAAGTGGTTTTGGCACGTAAAACCCATAATTTAATTTTTAAATTTTTAATTGTAGGGCACGCGATACATTCGCAGTCGTCAACGCACATCGTTATCACTCCTTCAGGTACTTTTTAAAGGAAATCGTTATCAACAAATGAAACAAAAGCTGCCGTTACTGAATTTGTACAACCATCCGACTAGAAATTCTATGCTGTACACAAAGTTACGTGGAGCTGGAAAGCCAACGTGAACGCCTAAAGAGCACTGCCTTGCTATGCGTGCATTCACTCTGCGAAAGATCGTCTGCTGCGCTCGAGTATCGTAGGCGGCGCCACGGTCGAGGAGCGAGCGTGAAAGAAAGGGGAAACGAGGAGGGTGAAGGCGGAGGAGGAGAGTGTCACTACTTTACGAGGTTTAAAGGGACACTAAAGGTTACCAGAAACTCAAGATAAAGTGGTAGAGCAATGTTCTAGAACGCCTAAGGCGTCAATATAATCGCGAACAGAGCTTTAGTAACCGAGAAATTGAGGTAAATGCATGGCACGATTTGAGGCCCCCCAGCGACATTCCGGTACTAGCCCGATGACGAAAGGACTCCTCATAATTTGTGTTACTAATACTCAACTACTCGTATTAAAAATATCATTTCATTCGATTATGAGACGGAAAAAAATGCTACTTGTCTACGTCTATTCGATTCTAAGAAAAAATAACATTTTGACATTGCCCTTCAGTAATATGGGTGTTCGAAAGGTTTCGTTTTCGCTCGACTCTGCGCCGCGCACGCTTTGGAGTTTCAGTAGTTTCGTTATCGCGTCGTGCTGTGAGGGTTCTGCTGGCTCGCGAAACTTTCATTTGGAACAAGCAGCGAGAATGCCACGTCCTTGTGATGTCGTGGGAAGCCCTCGCTGCTTTCCCGCTTCGGAGAGCCGGTGTCGAGGCCGCCGTCGTAGTACGCAACGACGCCGGCAGTGCGAGCCCTCAGCAGCAGGTCGCGCTCGTCGGTGCTCAAATCGCTAAAGTTGAGCCCACCATCGCGAGCCAATCTGTCGGTGTCAGGGTCCATTGCGACGAGCGTCGAAGTTAGCGTCATAGAATGAAGTACCAGCTTATGGGCGTCTTGCGCTGGAGTTTGAGGTATAGTAGCGGCGCCTGGTGGCGGTGCGGGAAACGACATCTGGGTCGTGCCAGCTTGGGTCGTATTGAGCCCTGGCTGTGGCGAAGCACGTTTCTAGGCCGAGTTTTGCGTCGATTCGCACATTTTTATGCCCTGTTGCGAGTGCGAAAAGGCTCGTCGCTTCTGATAGACCACGCCGACCACGCTGCGAGCTCGCCGCAGCCTATAGTTTAACGAAAACGGACTCTCCGTGTGCCGTGGGACGTAATGTGGGACGTAATTCGTTTCTCCTTCCGCTGGCCACCATACTCCCACTTTCGCTCTGCTGTCGGCTCTGTCTTGGCTCTGTTTCTGGCCGCGCGTTCGCGTTTTGCGCAGAAAAGCCGCAGCGCCGTCTGCGGACGCCGTTCTACTCACCGATGGCGCAACGTCACTATGAGACCATGATGTCAGTACTCCTCGATCGGAGGGCGGGCGATTTGAACTGCGCTAGAGGTACGCGGACGCTTCAGAACGCATTTTCTCTTAAAATAAGTCTCTCCTTGGCACGAAACAAGCGTTTCGAGGTTTCTGTGATGGTATTTCAACAGTCCACGTTGACTTAATAGTAACCTTTAGTGTCCCTTTAAGTACAGTAGTTCAAGGGGCTTTAGGCACCCTAGCTCAATCTCGAGCGAGTCGCAATCTGTCGGAAGCGCCGCCCTTGCGTAAGTATGGGATCACGCGGCGCGCTCCTCATAGGTTTCGCTTACGGCGCTGAATAAAAACATTACGCGGCAGCCTTTCTGGACATTTATGTAGGTACTCTCAAAACGAAGGAAGTTTGACTGTCGATATAATGATCTTGGGCAAACTGAAAGCACAGAATCGTTTACAGACGCTATCTCTTTACCGAATACGTACAGTGAACGCCACTGCGCGCGATCGCCGCGATGGAGTCTCCCGAACCGACTTCTTGCGTGAAAGGCAGGCAAACGCTGAGAGTAAACTATGTGAAATATGTTCTTATAGTAGGCTGTCTATAACCAAATGGGGCATAACAGATTGAAGCCTCAATGCAGCGATCGCACGGGTTCGCGGCGACCGACTGCGCTTCTGCATGCATGTCCGCGCACAATGTTTTGCTTTCGCTGTGAGCGCGTTTTTGCACCGCGCCGTGAGCTTTAGGCCGCAGCATATGAGCATTTGACAGTACACTAGCAACCATTGCTACGTGGACGCTATCAGAACTGTTCAAAAATAATTTCGTTATAGAGACTTCGATGCCTACGGCGACTTTGATGTGCCGTCGCGACGATTCAATCTTTTTCTGTCTTCTAAATTCTTGGACATTTCAATATTTTTTCTCAAGTTGCGTCGCACTGTATGTTTATCGGTCTTCTCAGCGTGCGATTTCCCTTCGCTTCTTTTTCGTAATCCAGTGCATTAATTCATAACACAAACATGACCATATGGCATGCCTTTTTTTTTAATGTGCGTCTTACCGCTCCCTTTCCGTTCCAGTGAACTTGCCAGTATCTAGCATCAACAAGTTCATAGACCAAACTATCATGACATTAGCCGGGAAGCGGGCGAGCGTCTCCGCGCGTTTTCTGCTACTCGCCGAACATCGCACAGTCCCGGCGCCGTAGCAGAAATCTTCCTCGCGTTTGTGCTTGCTGCATACCCGAGTTGTCGCCGATGACAGTCTGCCGGTTCTAAGTTTCGCCAGCCAAGCTTCACGCAACTCCTTGCCCTGCGGCTACATGTGAATAAGGCTGACACCGGGCTCCGTTGCGTACGTCTGGCACTGCGGCACCGAACAGTAGCCTACCATGCTGCACGCCTCCAAAGGCAGCTACTACCTATTATAGTACTTTCAAAAATTGTCAAGCAGACACCTAAGGCGGTAAAGCCTCACCTCTTAATCAGAACCGCGGCGCAGGTGAGACTTTAAACTTTCGTTTTCAGCTCGCTTCGGCGCTTCCGAAGCAGCCGACGCGGTCGCTGTGTCCATGTGATCCCTCATGCCACGTCACGCCGATTGTGGCGCCAGTTTTTCCAGTGGTGGAGCTCGCCCCCAATATGGAGGAAAGCGGGAAGGAAGGCAGCGCGGGATGGGGGAGGGGTGGGGCAGCTTCGACTGCGCCAAGTGCGTGCTTTTTACGACCGCGTGTGGTTGCACGCGCCGTATCTTGAATGGGATCTGCAGACGGCTCACACGTTTGTTAAAGGAGTACTGACACAAAATAAATCCACGTGTTTTTTTTTCTGCTTTAATAAGTAGTTAATGAGCCAGTAATCACGGCACGAAACCTCATTTACTTCAGAGCGCGAAAGCTAATTATTTGCAGTCTTTTTTTGTAGCGACCAGTCGAAGTTTCGGTTCCAGAGAGCAACGAGACGGGACAAACGGGAATGTAAACAAAGTGGTCAAGTGTTCGCAAAAAGCCATGACGTATGCTCTGACGCGCAGCCAGCGTGCGCGACCAACTTTCTGAATATTGTCGTGCGACTGCCGCATCGGTCGGACGACCGCAGCCAATGACAGCGCCGGTAGCGTGGACGTCATGGCCACGTGGTAAACCTGGCAGGGCGGGGCCGGCGAGCGGGCGCCTCGCCGCTCCGATCATGTCTGTTTTTTTTTTCTCTCCCTGGTCGTAACGCGGGCCTCTTTCGCCGCTGACGGCGGCGCATAAATGGGCTACAATTTGTTTCTGACACGAAATAACTTCTAGAATAAAGTGACCTCGAAAGAGCGCGAGTTATAAAACGTTGTGCGAAATAGTAAATCGTTGGCGTGATTTCTACTCGGGCGCGGTAAGCGCAGACGCGCCAGCAATCGTCTGTATACGAAGCGGCTTGCCTGACTGGCCTGCTTACTCATCGCTACTAACGGCACCGGGAAAACTAACCGTATTTTCACTTAAGAGAACATAAATGTTCAGGCATTGATTGTGCTGACGAATTTAGGCGCTTTATTACGAGCTGCGGACGCATCGCAAGGACCCTCGGCCCCGGATAGACGGCCGGCGAGCTAGGCCTACATCGTTTCCCAGCGATCGCAAGCTCGCTTGGCATGCTCGTTTGCTTCTGTCGGCGCCAATGAAATCAAATGTGCTGCAATTTAAGCGTGACATAACTGTGTACACGTTGTGCCGACTAACATAGGCGCTTCGTTATACGAGCTGCAAGCGATCGTGTCACAAGCGCAACCGGTGTCGGATTCGATGGCCCAGCGAGCTATGCCTGCCGGCTCTTGGCCATCGGCGGCTGTCAACGGATCCGATACTGCTAATGCGGCCTTGCGGAAACACGTCTACAGTGCTCGCATAGACCTGTTTATATTGTCATCGTTTGTTTCAAACAAGATAGCTGTGCAAATACGGTTGCTTTCACTTTCTGTTCGAAGTTACGCAGCATTCCGAACTTCCACGCAGGGGCGCCGGTTCTGGGCCCCCGCTCGCTCATTCGTACCATGTGTCCCGAATCGCCGCATGCGGCAAGTCCCACACGACGCGCCGTACTACAGATCGCACGGAAAATCGCGCCATGTGTCTCGCGCTTTAGGCGTGACCAATCAGCGACTCAGATATTGCGGCCGGCGATGGCGAGGACGAACCTCAACAAAACCCTCGCATCGGCCACAATCAATGGTAAGACACACAACAAATCGGCGTTGAACGTTGTGGCAGCGCAGTCAAGCTGATAGTGTGGGAAATATCCCGATAGACACGACAAAAACTGCAGTTGCAGCGACACGGAGGGCGTCCCGCTACAACAGCTAGAATAAGCAACAACGGAGGAGAAGAGCACATGTAAGCCGCATGGCAGCCAACGAGAATTCGTGACGTAGCCACATGACGTAGCGTTTTCTTGGCTATTTACAATCCCGGTTGATGTCAATGACGCGAAGTGCTCTGTTTTGCGGTTGGCTGCGCGCATGTACTTTAAAATTGGTTTTAATGATGTTCTAACGATATTCGCCGCTGATATTTTGTAGACGATGTGTGTGTGACCAACTAAATCGATCTCACAAGTTATCTCGACTTCAGATTTTTGTGTCAGTACTCCTTTAACGCTGTGTTCTCGCCGATCTTGCGTCGAAGCGATAGACCACAGGAAGACCACACTTCGCTCGCTGCCGCTGCCGCGCTTGCTTGCATCAGCGTTTTGACAGCGAGTGTTCGCGCTCATCGAATGGGATGTAATGTTTGCTTATGCTTGCTCACTCCATACTTGTTAATTCCCTTAGTAAGCGAATGCTTCCAAGTTTATACGGCCGTTAAAACTACTGTTCGTATAGCTGTCTACTAATTTGCTATCGCAATCAATGCTTCGCCTTTCGGTCCGAACTGCAACTTTTATTTTCGCGACTGGAACGCTGAAGTGACATATGAGACGTAACATACGGAGTTTATTCACACCTTGAGCGCAAATTACTCCTGTACAAATTATAAATATCCTATTCTTTCCCTTTAAGCAATGTAACACGCAAATTTTTTCGGATTGTACACGACATGTTCCGAGCTTCCCCAATCGCCTTTGGCCCATTTAACTAGAAAAAGCATGAAATTTGATATTTGTTTTAGCTGTTAGAGGAAGCCGTCGCGGAGTGCTGGATACAAATTCGATGTAATAAAATATAGCTATTATGACATTACGATGTCATTTAAGCTCCTGCAATGGCTTTTGGCCGCCGCCGTGCTTGTATAGGGCGTGCCATGAGCCGAAAGACAGAAGGGACAGGAGCATAGCCTCAGAGATTGGTTTTTGTAACGTAAGCAGCAGTCTCTGGCCTTAAAATGTTGACACCTGTACTTGTTTATCTTTTTCGGGTGACCGCTTTTCATCATCTACCAAATGTTATTGCTTAGCGCAGGACGCGCCCGCATGTACCGGAAGTTTCTGGAATGTTATCGGTGGTTCTATCTGCTGTCTGTTGTCATCGAAGCTTGTGTAATCTGATTGCATGTGCAACGCGAATTGTGTAGAACTTTCTGCAAGACACGCGGGCACCAACGATTACTGAAGAACCTTTGATGACTCATGTGTAAAAGCCGACGCACTTGACCGGCAGATCAGCTATCGACGACTACCGACCGTGTTCGCCACTATTGCTGTGCTTTGAGTGTAACTTGCTTTTGTGGGCACAAACAAGCTCGCCCAATAAAAGCTAGTTTCGCCATTTACAGATTTGCCCCTGTATTATTGACCGTCACTACTAAGTGACAATATGACACCATTGTAAGCAAAATAATTTGTAGTAAAATCTAGTTCCAGAGTTTACTACAAACAGAAATGCTCTTCGCCGTCGAAGTCAACACAAGCGGAACCAGGCTTAGAAACAAAATGCGCGTTTTTTGGTCGCATGAAGGATAGCGCAACCTTTGAGGTTCTGCAAAGGTGACTATAAACGTCATATTTGTATACTTTTGGAGCCGTCTTTTTTTTTTATTTTTGCATGCATCTGTAGTTTTTCGTGAGTCAATGCGCGCGTGATCACTATTCTGCTTCTTTGGCTCTGTATACTTTCCTAGTGAGAGAGTGGGAAGCCGATGCATATTGAGTGACGGTGACCACGAAAAGAGAGAAGTCATGTCGTATCTACAACGTGACTGAAGGGGTACACTGCTTTACAGAAAGCGCCATTTTTGTTCTAGCCGACTTAAAAGAACAATGCTAGACTAAAGCTTTATCTTTATTGCGATCAATGTCAACAAATTAGCGGCAGTGAATGGTTGCCATGTTTTACATAGGAACTTCTGTGCCAAAACTTACTCGCACATCTTCTTCCGAGAACGGAGGTGGATGGAAATCATTTAATTAATACATTGCTTCACAAAAATCGCCGTTTTTGTAACAAATAAGCCAGAAGTATGTAGTTCTAGAGTACCGCGCAACGGAGCCGTTGTTTTAGCACTTTATACACAAAAAGCGCGTGTCCCCTGCCTTCAAAAATAATATCCTAATCCTCTGGGAAATGGTGATGTGGGTTCACTTTCCATGTTTAGCACAGGTGGGCAAGTGCCTGGGGTGGGGTGATAACTTCAAATTAAGGGATTTCTTGTGTTTTTAATGGGAACAGAGAGAGACTTGTTGACAGTACGCATTAGCATGGGACAGTCACTAGTCGGCAGTAAAGTTTTCTTTTTCTCTTTATTTTTTTAACAATGCCGGATTCTTACATATGTGTGCGTTTCCCATTAATCGAAAGCTGGGAACATGATCCGCACATGCATACCGCCGCGTTGTTTTTCGCCATTATACCAGACAGTAGCATGAGACGACGAAGCAGCATGTGATTATAGCAGCAAATGCTTTCCCACCATTTAAATAACTCCCACAGGAGATTCTGTGTGTAATTATTTTTCGTATTTCAAGAGCTTTCTATATTCGTGTGTGTGCCTCTCTCTGGTCCCGTATCTTGGTAGTCGCTGGTTCTTTTCGCTTTAAATGGTGTAGAAAGCCGAGAACAAATAAATAGGCATATGAAAAGGAAAGAGAGTGTCTACTTGATAGTGGCGGTGTAGTGACGGCCAAAAAAGTAAACGGACCACGGCTCAGGTGGCCGGAGCCGCTGCGGGGCCACACCGGGGTGCTGCTAACTCGCTCCGCGCGCTGACAACGAGGGTGCCCCGAGTGACGCCAGACTTCGCCCTCATCTTTCACGTGAGGCCTCATCACGCTTAATAAATTTCTAGTGCGACGTTCCGTTGCTCTGCTGCTGACGGTCGCGACGAAGGGGACCGCCGGGTGCGTTGCCGGTAGTCCAGCACATGGCGCTGTCGCAATAGCGTACGGCCGCGGGGCATCAAACCGCGGCACTGAGAAGGAACGAAGAACCGTTCCGACTGTTGTTTTTGTTCACCTCATCTTTCATATTAGTGCATGTCGCCGGCGTCCACCGCTGCTCGATTTCAGGAAACATAACGTAAGTAGTCGCAACGGCTGCTACGGTGACGCGCGCTCCTTCACGCTGGTGCGGTAAGTTACGGGCGCCATGATTGACTGCGGGCACGGCTTTTCTGTCGAAATTACTTTTCCGGTATGGTCTCCAGCAGTGGGCTTAATATTAGCGACGCCTATGAAAACTGCTTTAATTAGCTACTACAATGCGTAGGCCATTATTAAACTTTACAAAAGTATCGTCAGGAAGTGATGATTGGGAAAAAAAATTAAAAATTAAGTTATGGGGTTTTACGTGCCAAAACCACTTTCTGATTATGAGGCATGCCGTAGTGGAGGACTCCGGAAATTTCGACCACCTGGGGTTCTTTAACGTGCACCTAAATCTAAAGTACACGGATGTTTTCGCATTTCGCGCCCATCGAAATGCGGCCGCCGTGGCCAGGATTCGATCCCGCGACCTCGTGCTCAGCAGCCCAACACCATAGCCACTGAGCAACCACGGCGGGTGATGATTGGGAAGACGGATCGTCAAAACTAGTCAGTCGTGAAAGGTTATTCACGGAAGCATTCCGTGGCTTGAAGGGGCCCCAGTGCGACGAAAAGTTGCCGTCAACCGCCATGACTTGGCTTACTCGCCTTGGCATCGAGAGCGCCGCCGCTATAGCTTCGGAAGTCCGCGCAGCGCTTCCCACCCGGTAACTTATCGCGCCGGCGCGAGAGAACGCGGGTCACCGTAGGCGCCGTTGCGGCTACTTGCGTGATGTTGCCTGAAATCGAGCAGCGGTGGATGCCGACGACATCCACTAATATGAAAGATAAGGTGAAGGTAAGCAAACCAAGAATCAAAAACGGGCCTTCGCTCCTTCTCAGTGCCCCGGTTCGATGCCCCGCGGCAGTCCGGTACTGTGCTACAGTACCATGTACTAGACTACCGGCAATGCACGGTCCCCCTCGTGGCGACCGTCAGCAGCAGAGCAACCGAACGATGCAAGCACTAGAAATTTATCAATCGTGATCAGGCCCCGCGTGAGAGTGAGGGCGAAGTCCGGCCATCCGGCGTCACTCGGGGCATACTCGTCGCCAGCGTGCGGAGCGAGTTAGCAGCGCCGCAGCGTGCCCCGCAGCCGCTCCGGTTCTTCTAGCCACCATACCTGAGCCGTGGTCCGTTTACTTGTTTTGGCCGACAGTACCTGCAAAGAAATCCGTGAGTCCTTTTTTTTTTTTTTCGAAAGAACGGGTCTCAGTGAAAGAAGAGCATTCTGTCTGGTTTGGAAGTACAACATGTCGCTGTGTTTCCCAGGCTCGCATGCATGGCTACGAAAACCGAATGTATTTTTACCGCTTTCGGCCCTCAATTACAGCTGCACCCTTTTTGTCAATGAAGGGTCTGGCTTGCACAATACTGGTAGTAAATTTTTCTTCAGTAATTTCAGTTGTGGATGGTGCGGGAGTCATCACGACTTCTCGAAAACCTTAGTGGGCGTTCGTCCGATAACAGCGTGGCTGACGGTATAAAGAAACGTTGGTCTGCTCCGGGCCGTCAGATGCCAAACATGAATCGTGTCGATGACCCGACCGTCGATTTTCAGCGAGCCTGTTCTGGTGAGTCCTCTTAAACTTTTTCTGCAAGGCAGTTTTATTCTGGTTGCCCTAATCATGACTATTGTGTAGGAATTTCTTGCACGCCATGTGTTGTTGAGACAAACGAAAAGTTCCCGGCTCAATAAATATGCGTGTTATGTAAGAAAGACTACAAAGTGGTATTCTTACCGAACTCTACTCGTTGCAGTGTTTTCTGTGGTCGCAAATCAAATTCATCAGACGTAAGACAGGTGCAGGTGTGTTTTAAAAAATGCCACCTATTCTATCACCAGCCAACTGCGCATATCCAAGCAAAAATTAAGCCACACTGCGCTTGTACTCGTAGCTTGAATTAGCCAGCTATGCAGCACTTGTAGGTGAGCGAAGCGATAATGGTACAGACGCAGCAGAATAACCTTACCAAGCTGTCATTGTTGCGCACTTGAGCCAATCCTCGTTGCTCAGGTAAATAAGAATGAAACGCGCAATAATGAAGAAAGCTTTCCAGCGCAGTTATTGTAAGAAATAATGGTGCCTGAACACGGTTTATTAACTGGAAACGGGCCTGCTTCTACGCTTGTAGTTAACCCCGAGGGTGTGCCTGGATTTGACCAGCCTGGGAACCCACATGCCTCCTCTCCTAGTCACTCTGACAAAAGCTCCGCTGAAAAGAGCTGTGGTGACGCGAGTTGTGGGAGTGTGCTCACTCCAGAGTCACCAGATTTCTCGGCAAAGGACTTGGATGTCATCATAGATCCTCAGGAGTATGTCGAATGGTCAAGCGGCGTTGCCGCTACTGCCGACCAAGGAGAGCCTCGAGGCCCAACACCTAAGTTGAGCGAAGTCGTCCAGGGAGACTCCGGGTTGGCCGACTTCTCCGTAGTGGAGGATCGGCCGACTGGCACCATTACAACGCATGGGCCGTCTGGCGTGGACACTGCTACATTGCCGAATACCGCACAAAGGGAATGTGCTCCGCCGTCGATGGCTCAGTACGCGGAACGTCCGTGGCGGGCTCGTCCCCGTAGAGCTCGATGCAGAGCGCTGCGTACAAATCCTATGCGCTGGCAGCCATCAACGATGCTGGAGGTTTGTCTCCTACAACAACAACAACAGAATCACGACACCCAAATGCGAATGGCTGTGTAGAAGACTGCTGTTGCTGGAAGAGCGCCTCGATGAAATCACCGTCTCCA
Organism: Dermacentor variabilis; assembly: GCF_050947875.1. Classification (NCBI taxonomy): domain Eukaryota; kingdom Metazoa; phylum Arthropoda; class Arachnida; order Ixodida; family Ixodidae; genus Dermacentor; species Dermacentor variabilis. The sequence continues at coordinate 114,665,071 of NC_134573.1, forward strand.
ACGAGGTATTCCCGAGACAGCAACGTAAGTGACGAAAGGATTCTACTCCTTTACAATCTGATGAAACATAGGCACGTGTTGTCTCTACATTTTTGCAGCGAAGTTGTTAGTGCGATTAGAAGCGCTTAAAATTGTAATATGCCTGTTTTCACAGTGTTTTAAAGAAGCTGCATCACTAAGAAAATTTATATTGTGTAGACATGTCAGGGATGATATGCAGACAAATTTCGAAATGTATGGTATATTCAGGAGATTAATGATAGATGTTAAGGGGCGCATGAAACGGGCCGTTCAGCAGCGTTATGGGACAAGCTCACGAAGTTTCTCCGCTAACCTGAGAGGGCCAAAGACAAATTTCAAAGCGTATGGGTTACCCGCCGTGGTTGCCTAGTGGCTATGGTGTTGGGCTGCTATAAGCACGAGGTCGCGGCATCGAATCGCGGATCGAATTTCGATGGGGGCGACATGCGAGAACACCCGTGTACTTAGATTTAGGTGCCCGTTAAAGAACCCCTGGTGGTCGAAATTATTCCGGAGCACCCCACTACGGCGTGCCTCATAATCAGATCTTGGTTTTAGTACGTAAACCCGCATATTTTATTTTTTATGTGTTATTTGCCTCCTTCGCAATAAGTTGGCGAGCGCTCCGGATCGCTATGACTTGTTTGGTGAACGGCGCATAAATTAAGCCGGCGGTTTTGGGGAGTTTAGTTTGCTTAACTATTTATGCAATGCCATTTTTTTTTCGTTGATATAGGTCGGCACCCTTGAGCAAAAGAAGCTGAACTCCAACTCGGCTCCAACGTTGCCTCTTGGACCTTGGCTGCGCCAGAACTTTGACCACTTCTCCTGACAAAGCCTACATGTACCTGAGTTTGACCAAAGTAGTGCAGTATATTCTGGCGAATAAAAGAATTGCTTTTTTTTGTTGTTCTTCTACGTGCTCGCTAACTCTGTTCTTTGACGAGCGAGTGGGGCGGAGGCACTGGTTCGCTTTGCATCATCATTAGTAGTCAACGAAATTCACCGGTTGTATAATTTGAGTTAAATGAATGTCTTCTCGCTGTTAGAAAGCTTAAGCGAAATAGTAATAGCTTAGACAATTAACCTCGGTGAGGCAGCGCTGGTAATGCTGATGTGGTTATTATTATTTTAATCGAGTCGTTACAATGTTAACATTCGCCTCTAAAAGGGCACCCTCGCTGAAACGCAAAAAGAAACACGAAGTGGTCGCAAAAGTATCCCAGCGGCTGTCTGCTTGCACAGCCGCTGCAAAGATCACTGTGCCCGCCGTGGTGGCGCATCGACTTTGACGTTGCGCTGCCAAGCCTGAGGGCACGGGTTCAAATTCCAGCTGCTGTAAGCGTATTCCGAGGAGGAGGAAAAACTTTATTTTCTCTAATTGGTTAAAAATTAGCGGTGGCAGATGTGGTCGGCCGTCTTCACGGTCTTCTTCCCCATCTGCACAGGGTCGACGCCCCTATTCCAAGGTACCACTGAGGGTGGCTAGTCGGTGAGCGTGCCTTACTAGTCCATGCTGGACTTTCGGATCGCTGCTGGAGAGCACCCTCTCCCACTGCTCCGCACTCGGGTCTTTTATTTGAAGGAATTGTTGATTCTGAACGCATCCCCATGTAATGTGATATAAGGTGGGCTTGGCGCCGTACCAGGGGCAAATGTCTCTATACTGGGTGGGAAACATCTTGCTTAGTGTGTTCAGATTTGGGTATGTTCCTGTTTGCAGCCTCCTCCAAGAGGTTGCTTCATGCTGATTTAGATTGTGGGGTGGAGGGTATTTGATTCGGACCCCCTTATAGTAATTCAGAATGTCTGAGTTGCTTAGGTTGACTGGTATGGGTTCTCAGGGTCGATGCTCGTGGCCGCTCGGTTTGTGTGCTCTCGAGCTGCCTTGTCCGCCCTTAGGTTCCCTTCTATTCCAGCGTGACCCAGTACCCAGAAAATCGTATGCCTGACTTTGTTGTTAGCCCTGCAGGAGCGGAGGATGTGAAGCGCTCTGCGTCCTATTCTGCCGTTCATTTAATTCCGACACTTACTTGCGAGTCGGTGAGTATTGTTAAAGACCTTTAGGATCGGTAGCGCTCCACTGCCGCTAGAGCTACGGCTATTTCCTGAGCTTCCGTTACCGAGCAGTCCTTCATTGACGCGCTGCTGATCTCTTTGTAGTCCGGGCTTTTACTATCTCAGTTGTCATTATTATGTTTGTGCCTCTTTTCTTGGCGTATACTGCAGCATCTGTGTATACTGTTGTGTTTTTTGTGGCCAGGTACTTTTCGACGTATTTCGCCCTTGTGTCCCTTCGCGCCGTGTGGAGGTTGGGGTCCATATTTTTGGGTAGGGGGCTAACAGTGTATGTTTTCCGATATTCATCAGGAATGCCCTCCGTTCTTTGGGTTTCTTTGATTGATTCCGCGAAGCTTAGCCTTATTAGCAGTTCCCTTCCCGTTTTGGTCTGCTGGAATCTCATGAGCTGTGCGATACTTTGGGCTTCTTTTAGTTCTTCGAAGGTGCTGCTTAAACCAAGTGCCATTAGTTTCTCTGTCGATGTATTGTTCGGCAGGTGAAGTGCTGTTTTGTACGCTTTGCGTAAAATGGTGTCTGCTTCTTGTATTTCCTGTTTGGTGCTGTTGAAGTACGGGAATGAGTATGCGACCCTGCTGAGCACCAGGCTCCCAACCAGCTTAAGTGTGTCTCCTTCTTTCATTCCATATCTCTTTTGTGACACCCGCGTGACCATGCGCGCTATTTGGGTTCTTTACTACTTGAGTGTTTTCAGCGTGTGGGTGCAGCGCTGGTCGGATTGCAATCCACATTCCAAGGATCCCGATTTGTTGGCTTTCCGGTATAAGCTGCCCCTTTAGTCGCATGTTAAGGCTTTCTTTGCTTTTTTTGCCCCGTGTAATTCTCAGAAGCTCGGATTTCTCCGTTGAGCACTCAAGGCCTCTTTACCCGACGTATTCTTCCATGCAAGTGGCTGCTTCTTGCAGATCGCTTTCTTTTTGGCACGGCGAACCTTTAGTGGCCCAGATGGTGATGTCATCTGCATACATGGCGTGTTGTATGCCTTCGATTTTGCTTAGTTTATTCCCTAGGCCAATCATTACGGTGTTAAAGAGTATTCCGATGGGGACGAAAGGGGACAAAATTAGGCCTTTGTGCCACCTTACAGTGGCACGTTAAAGCAGGCCAGGCGGTCAATGTTAATCGGAAGATACCACTACGGCGTGCCTTGAAATCGTATTGTAGTTTTGACGCGTAAAATTCCAGAACGTATTTTTTTTTTATCTGATTCTGTCTCTCGCTGCTCGTGATGCTCGCGCTGTATTTTGAGCGGCAGCGCGGGAATTCGCGGGGTAAATGGGCGACGTGTAGACTGCAATGCTGTTCTGCAGAAACAATCCGACACATACTGATTTTCCCTGGCGGAAACATCATCAAAGATGAGCGTCTTCTGCGCCTATCATTCGAGGCGTCGAACTAAATGTGGTTATAAGACATGATCACTAACGTCTATAATGTGTTTCACACGCCAGCGACAAGGTCTGCAACGTCGAGCTTGAGGTAGGCCTCAATCAGAAGAAGTATGTGAAACAACAGCGAGCACTGTTTATTTCGTTCCGATGTTAAGCACGCTCTTATGACTCGCCTTTTTGAGAAGCGGTGATTCGGGAGCGTGACATCGAGGCACCTTCGTGCACATAGATGCGCAGCCGCATGGTATGTTTTATATTTCCCGTTATTTCTTTATGCAGGGTGTGCCAGCAAATTTTAGGCAAGGAGTTTTAAAATATGCAAATGCCACGTAGCTGGACAGAAGAAAGGTAATATTGTTTGCTGTCGCTTGGAAATACTCGAACTATTTTTATCATTCCACCTAATTAGATAATTAGTCTTAATTATTCAACTTCTCAAATATTAAAATTAGATTAAAAGTTTTAACGAGAAAATTGTAGAACGACATGAAAAACTCCCGTTACAGCTTTCTGTTGCTCAGTACGTGCTACATGAAAGTGTTCTTCCGAGCGTGAAAGATCGCCGCAAATGCCCGCAAGATTGCCGCGCGACTGGCCGCTTGAAGCACTTTAAGTTTATTCACTGGCTTTTTTCGCGCTTGGAAAAACACTTTTATGTAGCACGTATCGAGGAACAGAAAGCTGTATCGGGAGTTTTTCATGTCGCTATACAATTTTCTCATTGACTGTTTTCATCTAATTATATTATTTGATAAGTTGACTAATAAATTAAGATCAAACATATAGTTACGCAGAATGGAAAAAAATAGGTTGAGTATCTCCAAGTGACGTCAAGCAAATATACCTTTGTTCTGTCCAGCTACGTGGCTTTTGCACATGTTTAAACTTTGGCTAAAGTTAGCTGGGGCACCCTATATACCCGAAAATGGAAACGCGCGCTATGTACCTTCCTAGAAATATCTCATTTTGACGTACCTTGGAAGGCTCGACAGCCTATTGATATTATCACAATTGAAACAATATTCAAAAATAAGTACTTTTGAATAACTAATACGACCTCCTAGTGTAAAACTTACTGGTGGTTTCTCAACACGACTCCTAACTACCTGTATTTGGGCTTATTAACGTAGAATAATCCCCCTTGACATTTAAATAAATATATCAGGTCTCGATAGGTGGAACACCTTGTATAGCGCTCTCGTTATCAAAAATAGTTTGGTACGAAGATATGAAAATTGTTAATTTTGCTCTAAGAAGTGCACGCTTGGAGTTTGTCAAAAGAAACAATCATTGTGAAAATACGTGGGGTACCTGACGTAGAGCGATCCGATTTTTCGTTTTTTCTTCTTTACGAATTTATGGTGGCGCACAGTAATAAAGTTTTGTTCATTTGCTGATTGCCGCAGAAAGGCAACCTGACACCACTTGGACGTGAATTCCCGAGTCAGATGACTTAACCACCCCATTTTCGCCATCCTCATCAGTCCATTGTCTGGAATAGCCCACGTGGTTTCGATGGCGGTGCTGAAGTCGACTATAGTATGGTACCGTGACAGGTAATAAATTTGACTCGCGTCTTTGGTACAATTGACCGTGAGCATTTCGAGACAGGCAGCGTGACCATCAGATTTAAATTTGAAGGGGTCGTGAGATTTCGCGAGAGAGGGTGTTTGATTTGCCCTGCACGAAGAGATAGGGCGGCCCATTTCTACTCTCTCTCGTGGCTGTTATTTTTGACCGAGCGCCTATAGTAAATAAAAGGTAGCGTTTTTTGTGTTCACAGTGCGACATGCCTTGACACAGATGGCTTATGACGCATGAGAGTACTCCTATACTGGAGTCTGTAGCTTCCGTATTGTGCGGTTTCCAAGTCACTGTGACGGGAATAATTTATAGTTATTTAACATCCCTCACTGTGTCTCAACATATATATATAGTATTACTTTTTAAAGGGTTGAGATACGAGAGCTGCAGCGCATCTTATGACCTTTATAACTTAGCCGCTGCGACCTTGGTAACGTGTCTAGAGTCCATGGCTGGGTCTCCACCGGCGATGAAGGAATCTGTGGTCAGTTGTAGTAGCGCTTTGCTGTGCGAGAAAAAAAGATTTACCCTTCTGCACAATAGCGTTTTTACATTCGCATATTTGTTTTTCCCTGGGGCTTGTTTGTTGCGTCGCCAGAAGTGCTAAACTGCCAATCGCTGCGAGCGTTTGGCGAGATCTAGCTTGCAAAGGCTCTTTCAGATTGCCCAGTCTGCTATGCAACGTTTTCGCGATGTAATCTCCTGCGGCTGTTCTGCATGAGGAGATATATGGATAAACCTGCGTATTCTTGAAAGCCGTGTTTCGTTTATGATGACGTAAGAAAATACGTGTTCCACTGATATTCCGATATATTTTATTAAAATATTTCGAAAACGCGCTTCGCATTTTACTCATTGTTTGCGGACGCACTGTGTTTTCTGCGCTCATTGGATGCATATTAATTACATTGAACTAGAAAGCTTACTGTCTGCGGTTTCCAATGACACCCGGTATTATTGTCTAGCCTGAAGCGTTACCTGACGGCAATCAAAACAGTGTATGCAAGAAACGGCGTTTTTTTTTCTGTATTAGCCTCCTTTGTACTGCGTTTCCGGTAAAAATGTTCTACACAACAAAATGAAGTTTGCTGTACCTTTAAATGAAATGTTATACAAAGTTTCTATGAAGAGATATTGCGTGTAAAGCATTAAGAAATTTATATACGTGCTAAGAAAAATTGCCAAAACGATAAAAGTGTACGAATTAATATATTTTCTCCTTTTCAACGCAGAACAACAATATTTAGTGGTTTCTTAGGCTACACAGCACTTATCATCTATGGGAAGTTGTTTTGTGGTCTGTTGAAAATTTCATGAGTTAATATTGCTTCGAATTGGCAATTTATGGCTATGCCTGGTGATGCATTTGCGAAGGATATGCAAAATTACTCCAGCTGAAACTCTGAAATTTTTAATAATCAATCAGCAAACGCTTCTCAGGGATTCTATGAATACAAAATTGTCTTATGTTAATTAAGGAATCTACAAGGGAGCGGAGAATCGAGCTAATTTTTCTGCTAACCTGGTCCGTGCAAATTGACATCTTTTTTTCATGTACACGCTTATTCACAACGAATGCTGCACATTAGTATAGTTATATAACGTCTTATAACTACTAGCACTCGATAGCTTACTAAACAGTGCTTGAAACAAACTATTTCATATAAATAATAAATCTCACAGGTGCTTTTTGCTGGTAGCGCCACCTGTGCCAAAAAAAAGAGAAAAACAAGCTCTTTTACGTTATTCCAGCATTTGTGAAATGTGCCGCCACTATACAGTACAAAGCAGGCAAAACGCGGGTGCATTCTTTCTCTAGATTTGAGTGTTTGGCTCCCATATTCCTTGAAGCACACGTGTCTGCAAACACGCGATCAATGTAGTCCAACGACAGCTCGCTCAATTGTGGCTGCTGGGAGAAAAAAGAATGAAAGCAAAAAAAAAAGCGTCGTGCGCGGTACCGTATTTACTCGAGCGTAACGCGACCACGACTGTAACGCGAGGGGGCGAAATTCCAGCCACGGGGCGAAGCGGGAATATATATATGCGATTGTAAGGCGAGATGAACAGAAAATGAAATGGTACCTTTATTCACGAAATAAAACTTGGGAAGGTTCTGTTTTCGTCGTCATGATCGGAGGAAGAGGAAGCGTAACTTTCCGCGTCACTGTCAACCTCACAAAATTAAAAACACTATCTGTGCCGTCGAGCTCATTTCAAATTTTGAAATCACTGCACAACCATGTCGTGCGGGAGACCTTACCAGGCAGCCGGCACCTACACGGCAATCTTCGACGCACACGGCCTCTTCATTCTCTCTGAAGGAGTCACGGCCCGGTCTTATTGCATCCGCCCTGTGTATAACTTTCGCATGCTGTCCTTGAACGGTTTCTTTAGACAAGCGTCTAAAGGCTGCAGCAGGAAGGTCATTCCTCAGGGAAGGACCACGATGTTTGTCTTCGTCTCGATCAGCTTTTCTTTTCTTCAGGCGTCAGGTGTCCGCGATAGGAGTCCAACACAAGGATCGAGGCAGTGTGGAGAAGTGCGCCTGAAGGGCCGTCGACACCACATAGTTTTTGTCCAATCGAGAACAAGGGACGAGTCCGTCCACTCCTTTGGGTAGCAGCGCACAACCGCATTTTCTTGGAAAAATGAGAAGAGGTCCACGAAAGCCCTTCCTGTCAGATCTGGCGGCACGAGCCCCCAGTTTTCAGTAGTTTTGGAGCAACCGTGGCGGCTCCTCTACGTAAGATATAAAGTTGACGTATATACCATAAAAAGCTTAATTCTTGTAGATTCAGCGCCTCCCGCTGTCCCCGCCATCCGCGAATAGTTGACTCGTTCACGTCGAGGCGCCGAGCCGCGACGGAGTCTCCTACAAAATGGCTCGTCGCTTGCAGTGGCTCGTCCAACAAAATGGCTCGTCGTTTGCAGCGAGCAACAGACTGAGCGCGCGCATCGCTATAACTTCGCGAATAAACGCGTCAAATCGACAAAGAACGCATGGTGACTTCCCTTGGCTTATCTATCGATCGAGTCGAGACGTACGGATACAGGTTATACCAACGTAAAAACTAAAAACTCTGCAATTTGGAATAACTTACCTTTAGCGGTCAATTTTGCTGTTGTTCAAATGTAACGCGAGGATCTGCTTCAAGCAACGAAAATCTTTAAAAAATAAAGCGCGCGTTACAATTGAGTAAATACAGTACATCCTGATGGTATACATGTGACAGCTAGCCAGAATCACGGTGGTGAGCAGTTTAGGCTATTGTGCCATTGTGCCAAAGAGTATTCCGGGTATAAAGTAAGTTTTCCGAAATTTCCTGGAAGCTAACTTTTGTTCACAGGTGACTGTGGAAACCATTTTCGAAGTGCAAACAGAACTTGTCCTCGCCTCTTTCTATTTGCCAGGCTCGTACGACAATATCTGCAAATTTGCTTTCCTCGCTCTGTGAAGTGCGACGTGTTTGGCGGAGTACTGTGTTTGCCCTATTCTATGCGACGCCGGTTGAACGATAGTGCAGCAAATAATGAGCGAGCCTTTCTTTCCCCAAGTGCAGTGATAAGTGCGATGGCCGCGTGACCTGTAGCATTCCAAGCCGCGTGCAACAAACCAAATGTCACGTGCTCCGACGCCCTATGAAATTTTGAAACACGTGATTTCCAGTAGGTGGCCTTCTCGTTGAAAGATATATGTTTACCCGCGTAATCATCGCACTCGCATAATGGTCGCAGCCGCACATTGCGCACATCTTCTTTTCTAGTTAACATCGCATCCTCGAAAATCACTGCAATTTGTGCCGTTTGTTTCTTCCGATGCGTGACAGCCGATCGAGCAGATTTTTCCGCCGTATCTTTTTGCGAAGCTTTTCCGCCAATGCATGCGCAACATCGCACGTGTGTTCGAAAGTATCCGAATTTAGCACAAAAAGAAAAAAAGCACGGACAGGCAGACATGCAACACGTGCACAAATTACGCTATGTAGACTGATGAGTGAAGTTATGAAAAGTTATGCAGATCCCACGCACTGTGGGAATCGATGTAAGCGAAGACTTCGGTTCTGGATGCATCGTTTGACGATAATTAGCGGTGACGTTGACGGATAAAGCTTAATTTATTGAAATTTTAAGCTAACATGAGAGTGCTGAGTTGACCTTAAACGTTACCTTGCGTGCACCACTGCTGCTTACACAGAACACACAGGAAGAGGTGTCTGCTTGAGGCGTTGTTGTGCGCCATATTTCATAACCTCCGAGAGGATTGGGCATTGTCATTGCCTCACATGGCACATCGCATTGTGGCAGAAGTATTAAACTTGAATTGGATTATGGGGCTGTACATGCCAAAACCACGCTCGGATTATGATGCACGCCGTGGTGGTGGACTCCGTATTGATTTTCACACCATGATGTTCTTTAACGCGTCGCAAAATCGAAGTGCCCGTGCGTTTTCCATTTCGTCCCCGTCGAAATTGAGATCAAATCCACGACCTCTAGCAATGTTATAACCGCAAAGCTAACGCGGTAGGCACAGAAGTATTAATTTGACGGTCGACCGCTTCCGTAGTGTCTCCTGGCCCCTTTATTTATTGCGGCTCTGCTACTGCACGCCCTGCGTAAGTTGCCCCCTTGACATATATTTGCATGGCGTTTATTTTTCAGAAACAGCAGCAACGTAATGTACCGGCACTTGAGCTTAAGCTTACCCTGTTTCCCCGCAACCGCTCTCGTGTACTAGTGGGGTTTCCTTGCTTTAGCACGTCACCTCCCCCCTCTCCTATATGGGAATTTCCTCTTCTCCTCCCTCTCCTGTTCTATCTGCGTCCCTTCTGGCCTCGCACGTTAGTAGAAATGGAAGCGCTGCAGTTTCTGCAATACTACTGAAGGGAGTCGCGGATAATTACGAATGTCAAGCGGCTAATGTGGAGATGAGCAGGGGTCTCCAGATGGCATTGTGCACATTAGACGCGGTGGGGTGAAAACGAGTTTCTCCTGTCGCCTTCCCTCTCTGACTCGCCCCTGTCATATATATAAACGCTCTGACCCCCCTCCCCCCCGAGGCGCTGTGTGCGAGAGCACCAGCCACAGCAGCCCACAGTGCCCACAGTGGGAAAGTCGAAGGAAGAGGCAAAGAAAGCTTCGCTTTAATATTTGCACACCCCTTCTAGTATTAAATTTTCGGAACGCCTGCAACCTGCGAATTTATAGCTGCTGTCATGTGATAGAGTTTGCGACGGCAGTATATTTGGGTAAACAGCCAAACAAGTGGACATCAACTGACAGATGACAAGCGTTGAAACAAACCGATGTAACACTTTCTATGTACGCACATACACACTCATCATCTCACTGAAATACACTTATCACTGCAATCTTTTACTTCTGTGTTTATCTGCGGAGAATTCAGTGACACGCAAGCAGTCGCATCTGCCGCGAGAGTGTTTCTTTTGTTCTTTGCTGCAATTCTTGTGCGACTTTGGAGATGGTCAGTGCACCTGCACCTAGTTATATGATACCTGTACTTTGACCTCTGAGTTGAACGAACTGCGTTCGGTTGCCATCTTTGCACAAGTGGTATCCTTTATGTCTGTGGGCAAGCTGTTTTTTTGTACAAAGCTTATGCGTGTGTGAAGAATAAAACAAAATATAAACGAGAGATTATATGACAAAGTCAACTAATAAACACGAACATGACAGCAGGGCGAGAAGAATTTCTAATTAATGACGCGGAAATATACATACATTTCCTTTCTCTTTCTGCTCAATTAGGATACCTTCCAGCGCACGTGTGCATGCATTGGCGGGAAAGCTTCGCAAAAAGAAATGGCGGGAAACCCCGCTCAATCGGCTGCCACGCGTCGAAACAAGCAAACGGCAGTCACTGTAGTGATTTTCGAGGACCCGATGGTTCTCGAGAAAAACAAAATGTAGACAATGTTCGGCTGTGACCGTTATGCAAGTGCGATGATTACGCGGGCAAATACGATATATCTTTCAACGAGGAGACCAGCTACTGGAAATCACGTGTTTCAAAATTTCGTTGGTCGTCGGAAAACGTGACACCTGGTTTGTTGCGCGCTGCTTGGATTGTTACAGGTCACGGAGCCAACGTACTTTTCACTGCATTTGGGGAAAAAGGCTCGCTCATAATTTGCTGCTAATCCTATCGTTCAAATGGCGTCGCATAGAATTGGGCAAACACAGTACTCCGCCAAGTACGTCGCACCTCACCACGTCGGGAAAGCAAGTTTGCAGATATCGTCGTACGCGCCTGGCAAATAGAAAGAGGCGAGGGCAAGTTCCGTGTGCACTTGGAAAACGCCTCCGCAGTCACCATTGAACAAAAGTTAGCAGCCACGATATCTCTGGAATCTTACTTTATCTGCAATTCTCCTTGGTACAATGGCACAATAGCCTGAATTGCTGGCTAGCTGTTATACACTCATGATGTACCGTGCACGGCACCTTTATTTCACTTTTTTTCCTCCAAACAGACACAAATCAGTGAGCTCTCGTTGAACTATAGTATACATTGATGGCGTCTTTGCCGAGACGCGTGCTTGAAGGAATGTGGGGGAGGCGCAACAGCTACACTGAGCCAAACACTCAAATCTAGAGAAAGAATCAACCCGCGTTCTGTCTGCTTTGTTTATGTATATTGGCTCCAGATTAGACAAATGCTGGAACTGACGTGAAACAGCTTGTCTCTTCTTTTTTTGCACAGATGGGGCTACAAGCAACAAACGCCTGTGAGATTTATTTCTATTAGAAAACTTTGTTTCAAGCACTGCTTTGTAAAACTAGCGAGTGCTAGTAATTACAAGACGCTGTGTAACCATACTAATGTGCAGCATTCGTTGTGAATAAGTGTGTACATGAAAAAGAATGTCAGTCTTCATGGGCCTGGCCAACAGAAAAATTAGCTAAATTCCCCGGTCTCTTGTAGATTCGTTAATTAACGTAAGACAATTTTCTCTTCTTAGAATCGCTGAGGAGGCCTTGCTATTTGATTAATCGCAGAGAAGGCCTGCAGTTTCAGCTTGAATAGTCTTGCATATTCTTCGGTAATGTGTGACCAAGTGTAGCCGTAAACTGCCAAATTGAAGTAGTAATAACTCATCAACTGTTTATCGGGGCACAAAGCAACTTCACAAAGATGACAGGTGCACTGTATATAGTCTAAAAAAATCCACTAACTATTGTTATTCTGAGTTGAAAGAAAAAAGAAGATACCACTCACAGATTTTTATCGTTTTGTGCATTTTTATTAGCCTCTTTTTTTTATAAGGCAGTCGGGACCTAGCGGCACAATGAAACTCTTCGCCCACCATGATAAGAAAACGACGGGCACGGCTGCGGAGCGTCCAGTAGCGACGACGACGTTCTGGATTCGAAGGGTGCGCAGCTTCACAAAGGCTCAGCAGGAGCGTTTGATACCGACGCCGGTGTGAGCGAAGCAGCTGCGCTGGCTGAGGTGTGGGACGCCTGCAGGGAGATCTCCGGCGAGGGCGATGTGCAGGTGCGCGGTAACACCGAGACGCTGCTGCTGTCGACCAAGGGAGTGGACACGTGCGGTTCGACGAGGCGCGTCACTTTGGCTAGGTTGAAAAGCCAGTCCACGTAACTGCCGCACTCTTGAACCTCGCTTGGGTTGGTGGCCACCATCTTCTCCAAGTCGGCTGCGAGATCAAAAGAAAAAACGATGTCTCGAATATAACTACATAGACTACGAGCTGATAAATGTGGCAGGAGGTATTCTCTCTGGCTCAATTCTAGCAGTGCTGTGCCAGATGCGAGTAATTGATTGAATGGGATGATGACACGAGCACCCTTACTAGTTCACTGCCGTGGGGGGGCCTGACGAGCGACAGGAACAAAGCCGCTACGTCGTAAGTTACTGGAATTACAGCCTTACTGATCTTCCTTGTCGCCTGTTTTCGAACACATGCATACAGTACACAGAGTTGAACACCATACTCCAAAGTGTGTCACGCGCACGCTTAATACGATACCTCATCTTTTACAGTGCAACACCAGTAATTCCGAGCCCAGTTCATCAAAGTGCATCTCTGCGACAGAGCTGAGCACCGGCGGCTGCAAGTCTTTGTGGGGAGACCGCCGAAGGTGTTTTGCAATCGCGCTGTGCGACACACAGTGCAACGTTTACTATCAAGCCATGTGGCCTACTGTCGCAGCACTGAGTATTGTGGCCAGTATTTTATTTTATCAGAGGTCTGAATGACTCTGGCCAGATAGTATTACATTTTGTGAGCGGGTATTCAAACATGACCTAGTCAAAAATGGCTAGAGTGTGCCGTTGCCACGGAGCAAGAAACATTTAGGAGAGGAAACTCCGCTGTTTGCGGCGACCAGAAAAGGTCACAAGCCCGCGGAGCCGTTATCGTGCTGGCGGCGCCTGGCGGCTTGGAAAGAAATTACCGCCGTTGAGAGCGCGCTGGTGCCCGGGCGCTGCATTTTTTTTTTCGCCGCGGCTTCTACGACGCGCCGCATGGCGCCGCCACTGTATATGGCCCCGTCGGCGCATACAACAATTGTGACTTTATCTGGTCGCCCGCGCTCGCTCGCGCTGACGGGAGTTTCACCTCCTAAATGTCTTACTCCGTGGCCGTTGCGTTTCAAGGTTCACCTGTGATTGTTACAGTGGCCTATACTGCTAAACTTGCGTATATGGGACACACCATCCATAGAAACCGGCTAGACGTAGAGATTGCACGACGCATTCCGATGCAAGTCGCGCGTAACTGGTGTTCTGATCAGCGTTTTCTTGTTCGCGTATGATTCCGGTTTAGCGGATGTGATTTAAGCGTTAGAAAACTTCAATTCAGCCGTGGCAATGTTTTTGAAAAGCTATAGTAACTTGAACGGTAACCAATAAAAAGTAATTAAGCAGTCACATTACGATCAATACTGATTACGAAAGTTCTGGTTCTCTTCATAGGTATGAATCTTGACTCAATACTGTCGCTTTTCTTCTTTTTTTCAAGAACAATGTTTTACATAACCTGGGAAACTGACACAACCTGCACCAATCCGCTAAAGATAGAGACATGACATATACGCAAAATAGGTCAACGATCGGCAACGGCACTTTCAAACGTAACATCAAATCGTATATAACGCAGCATAAGACTGAGTATTACTCACGGAGAATAAGTCGCATATGTCTTCTGTCTGGCAGGCTCGGCAGTGGGCTCCTGTGCGTCTCACGGGGTACATCCATTGCGATACTCTTCCGGCGGGCACCTGCGCGTGTCGTTTGCCCCCTGGACTCTAATGGCCGCATTTATATAGGCTTTCTCCACTGGGAGAAGGAAACTACTCTCCAACCCAGCGCGCCACCTGGGCCGTCGAGCCTATTCGATTCTCTCTCGCTTGTGCGACTCGGCGTTGCGCCGTGTGCTTGCCTTGTGTCGGCGTTTTCAACCATTTCATAGCCACTCTAGCGAACCTTCATCGCTCGTTTCGCTGCATGTGTGGGGTCATACAAGATCAGTGGGAAGCCACTTACGCACTCGTGGGCTCCAAAAGCAACAATTGGAAGCGCAAAAATGTGGAAGGCGAAGCTTGCTGTCTTCACGAAATGCATCGGGGGGCGTGAGGCTGTGGCTCATGTGTATAGCTTGCATCGCTACTCTACGTATAAACCGAACGGCGTGTTGTATTCGCCGCTAGCGTGAGCAGAAAAGGATTCACCAATGTACGACACGAGACCGACGGGCTCTTCCAAGGCGCTTATGCCGGCTTTGCGCTCGAAAACCATTCTTGTTCTTCACTCTCAGCGCAGAATTACAGAAGTTACTGCAGAAATTACTGCGTAATCGAATTAACAAATATTCTTGTAAACCTTGCTGAAAATCGGTCCACCGATCTTAACTGTTGAGATTAAATACTTGTTATGTTTACCTTGTTGCATGTCGCTCAAGTTCCATATATATATATATATATATATATATATATATATATATATATATATATATATATATATAATCAAGATTTTCACCACTCAAACGTAGTCATAAGGTATTTTCCCCCATGCATACCTATGGAGCCCATCGTGTCAAGCGCTGCAGACCGACGGACAGATTTTTCAGGTATTCCTATACAGCCCTAGAATGCTTACGCATTAAAATGCCCATGCATGTTGCCCTGTGTGTCAGATGGCGATATGATTCAGGGTCATTCGTTAAGACGCCAAGTGAATCCGGGCACTACAGTGACAGCGCGTTGCACATCTAACAGGCTAGAATAGCAGCCTGGGCTTGTTGGTTTTCCACCATGCTGTTAACAGCGCAAAATGTAGAGAAGAGACGAGACAAGAAGACGCCGCAAGCGCTTGTGGTGTCTTCTTGTCTCGTCTCTTGTCTACATTTTGCGCTGTTAACAGCAGGATATCTTAACAGGATTGAATGCGAGGGGCACGGAGCGCTCGCGTCGTACCGAAGCTGCCCCGTATATCCTGTGAAAAAAGCACATGGCTATTTTCAGCCGCAGCCTTTTAACGTTTTCTTCCGAAGGTTTTTGTGACTTGTCCTTGAGGCTAAGGTGTTTGGGGAGGCGTGATCGTCGGAAATGTCCAGTCAGCTTCCTGAGCTACACGTAAATGTCGTCAGATTCCACTGACGTCTCGCTCTGCGTGGTCGTATGAGCTAGTCAACAAAAGCACTGGTAACCCAGTACTGCATGCTAGTGGAATTGGAAAATTAACTAGTGGCGCCCTCCCTGTTGAAACATTGCGCTAAACGGAGGATTAATTTCTTACAAGCAGGAGAGCGCACACATGAATAAACTACTGAGTAATATGAAAGTGCATGCGGAATACGTCATTGCATAAGGTTGCGATAAATGAAACGGCGTTTTCTAGCAATCCGCAGTTCACTCATGTATTGTTTTAATGCTAAGCAACCCCAGGATTACTTTGCGGAAATTTGCATAGCAGAGCGGGCGCCCTAAAAAACGACAGCATTCGCACTTATAGAGTTCGGCAAAGCCAGCGATACGCCGTTGCACAATTCCTCCATTGAGTCACCTTAGTTTAACACTGTTTTAGCAACACGATCAATAGGTACCAAAATATGTATGCACACAACAATGCCATCGTGCTGTTCGACGAAAAAATTTTCCTATGCAGTAAGCTGTAGCCGGTGGCGTGTTCCTTCATGGTGGCGGATCAACAGCCAGACTCTAGATGGGGGCACTTCGTCTTATAACGGTCGGTATAAGACGACCGCGTACCTTCTGATGATACAGCTCCGGCATTACAGCTTCGCAAGAAAGAAAATTATGCAGATGTCACGCACTGTGGGAATCGATGTTAGCGAAGCTTTCTGTGCGGGTTGCTTTGATTCACGATGATTAGCGGTGACGTTGACGGCGAAAGCATAATTTCTTTAGTGTTTAGTGCAACTTGAGAGTGGTGAGTTGATGTTAAACGTCACCTTGCGTGCATCACTGCTGTTTGCATAGTACACAGCACACACAGGGATAGGTGTTTCCTTGAGACGTTGTTGTGCGCCACATTTCATAACCTGTGAGAAGTTTCGAGCATTATCATTGCCTCACATGGCACATCGCATCATGATAAGCTTCAATTGTGTGGTGGGGCTGTACGTGCCAAAACTAGAATTGTATTATGAGACACGCCGTAATGGCGGACTCCGAATTAACAAGGCTGATTCTTGGGCCAGTTGGTACGTTTTACTCATAATGGCAAAGCCTTTAGCGCAATTCAAAAATACAGGGACGAGACAGAAACATTGGTCCATCTTCTGGTGTTCGTTAACGTGTCCCAAAATCTAAGTGCACCTGCGTTTTCTCTTTCACACACGTTAAAATGCGGTTGCCGCAATCGGGATCGAATCTGCGACTTCCAGCAATGCCATAACCGCAAATCTACCGCGGCGGGCACAGGAGTGCTGATTTGACATGCGGCCGCTTACTTAGTGTCGCCTGGATCCTAGGGTGCACTTTAATTATTGCGGCTCTGCTTCTGCACGCCCTGCGTAATTTGTATTTGTATGGTGTAGCATGCTCTAATATTTGCATGGTGTTGTATTTTTCAGAAATAACAGAAACGTATGGCAGCGTACCTTCAACTTAAGTTTATCCAGTTTCTCCGCAAGCGCCGTCGTTCCCTGCATTCTCACGCCACTTTTTGCTTATCCTCTCCTACACCCCGCCCCACTTGTATGGGAACTGCCCCTTCTCCCCCCTCTTCTCTACAATTCTATCCCCTCTGGACTCGCACGTTACTAGAAAGGGCAGCGCTGCAGTTTCTGCAACGCTTTTGAGGGGGTCACGGGTAATTACATCTGCCAAGAGGCTAACGTGGCGAGGCCCAGGGAGCTTCAGAGGGCATTGTGCACATTCGACGCGGTGTAGTCCACACGAGTCTGCCTTGCTCCTGTCATATATACAAACGCTCCAAACGCCCCCCCCCCCCCCGACCCGACGCAGTGTGCAAGGCAGCAACAGCAGTGGGAAAGTCGAAGGAATAGGCAAAAAAAAAAAAAACTTCGCTTAAGAAGAGACTGAAGCTGATTCACAGTGTGGGCGTGATGCCGACGCACCAGACGTGACTCACACCGATATGACCAACAAACGGAACAATGCCGAAGCCAAAAACCCATATAGTGCTCTCGGAATGCACAGCGAAGCTGTGCAAAAGTGTACAGCATGGTGAGGAAAACAGCAATGCTGCTTTTTTCGGATACTATGCCTGTCAACAGTGGCAGTCAACACAGTAAAGAAAGGGCAGATGGGGGGGGGGGGGTAGATTCATTTTCTTTTTGGATGGATTGATGGATCGATGCTATGAGCGTACCCTTTGGAACGAGGTGGTGGGTTGCGCCACCAAGCTCTGGTTATTATATTGCCTCATGTCTACATATCATATGGACCGCAAATAAAGACGGGGACAGAGGGAGAGAACACATAAATCCGTCTTTATTTGCGGTCAATATGATATGTAGTAAACACCAACTAGGCCAAAGTGAAGTTCTTCTGCCTCATGTCTATCGCATTCGCACGTGGCGGCCGCGTTTTCGCTGCATAACTTTTTTCTTCAAACGGCCCGCCCCTTTTGTCACTTAACGTCCATCGCAGTCACCTGTTCAGTGGATTTTTGGTGTGGAGACTAAAAGCGTGGCGCGCTAGTCACCTGGTATTCTTTTAAAATTGCAAGCACTTTAGAGAAAGGCTGGAAAAAATTAAACAGGGCAGTTACCTTAGCACAGATGAAATATACCGATGTGTCTCCACAAGCGCTTCAACTTCTGTTTTAAATATTGTTCGCTAGAGTGACCATTTAGAATTTTAATTAAGCAATCTTTGTCAATTACCAGCTTGGCGGATTGGAAAAAAAGTAGTGACGTGCTCCATATGTTTCAGAACAATACTGCGTCAATTCGACACGCGTAGCGCCTATGTTTCTTGTTTTACTACTTGGTGCAAGTTAGCTGAAACATCCTTTGTAGATTAGCTATAGACTGGTCTACAGGAATTGTCTATATGCAGTATGTAGACCACGATCTACCTAAAGTGTAAGGCTACAAGTCCATAGACTTGCCTGGTGTATAGTAATACTCTATGATATTCTATAACCATTGACCTATAGACATTCCATAGACTTCAGTCTACAAAAATAGAACTCTATAAGCCTATAAACATTTTCCGTACACATTCTGCAGACATTTATTACAAACGTGGATTTTCATTATTCTATAGACACAGACATTTTATACTAGTCTATAAAAAGTGTAAGGCCATAAGTCCATAGACGGTCTATAGACTAGTCTAAACAAATATTTATAGACAGTTTATAGACTTCATAGACACGTGTATAAAGATTTCCTTCAAAAGTTTTATAAGGGATATCGCTTTGCTTGTTAGCTAGCAACACAATGTCGTCCGCATAAAACAAACCTGGAAGGTGCTGCTCTACTACTGTACCCGTCTGGTTGTACGAGAGATTAAATGCGATATTACTTTCTTCTAGCGCTCTTTTTGTGCTGGGTATATGAAGCGCCCTCTATGGCGCAAGTTTGACGTCCCCTTCAAAATTGTAGCTGATGGTAGCACTGGCACTCTCGGAGTGCCCGCGGCTGAGTGAACAATATTAGCTAGGCTAAAACACGTTGGCGGGCTAGTTGGTTAGAATCCATGGTAGAATGTGTAAGCGCGACTGAACGAGGACGTACAGAAAAACACAGACACAGCGCGGTCTATGTGCATCCTGGTTCAGTCGCACTTGCACATTCTGTCATGTATACTAGCTAGCGTAGGCGTCAACTACAACGTCGCAGTCTGGCCTTTTCTCGGTTGCATGCACACATTTCGGAAGATACAAGGCCACGTCAAGACTGACTCACGAGCGTGCGCGTGGGCCCGCCCGAACCCTCCATTCCACGCAAAGCTGCATCGCGGTTGCTCTGCACGTGGCGTTTTCATTCTTCGCCGGGCGTCCGTAAATAACTTTTTTAATGCGTAAGCATTCTTAGGCGACACACCCAGGAGATCAGTCCGTCGATCCGTCCGTAACGCGAAACACGATGCACTCAAGAGAGAAAAAAAGACTAAATAAATTCGAATAAAAACATTAACGGTGCCGAGTTTCAAACCTACTGCCCCACGCACAGAAGCGGCGGGTGTTGCCCTCTATGTGCTAAACAACCAAATTGTTTTAAAATTTATTACATGGGAGCAGAATATTTCGAATAAAAATTTGAGGATACTTGAGCTCTGCCTTCAAGTGTAGAACGCGATAGCATTCAAATGTCCCCGACTACACCTAACATTTCCCGGAAACTGGAGCTTATAATATACGTAGCCGTAATGCTTACCGGGATACGCAGATGGCGTGCGTTATGCGTAAGGTGAGCTTTCTGACAGAAGCCCAGCCTCTAGCATGCGCTGATCCCGGAAGTCGCACTCAGCCGCGCCAGGATATTCCATCATTTTCCGGTTTCTGTTTCACGGCATTTGTTTGTGGGCCATCATTCTCAAAATTCCGCTGAATAACTTTGTCAAGATTGTAAGACAAGGTATGAGCAACTTCAGTGATAGAATAACGTGGCAATACAGCCGGCACATGCCGCAATGTCACATATAGCAAGGCGTGGCATTTACATACACCTATATATCTACGAAAACTCTCGCTCTCGGACAACTCCGCCGATACAGGCGCCGACATCGGATTTTCTCCAACACGTGGCCCTTAACTCTATCGCGATAAAATACTTGCTGATATAAGAAGTTTTCTATTGTTTTTGCATCATATTCTACCAATATACGCCGAGAAACCGGATGAGAATGCAAGTATAAGTCGTCTCTCGTCTGGGAGACAGGAGCGGCGAGCGAGTAACGTCACAATTGCCAACTGCATCACAACAACTGCTTCTGTAGGTCGCGAATAACATCACCTACAGCGAGAAGTACTTTGCGATACCCGTGTGCAGGCCTGCTACTGCCTTGGTAAACGCGCTACCAATCAGTACTTGTATGGTTACAACAGAAGGTAGATGGTCATTGAGGAGTCTTCAAAAAAGGAAGGAGAAATGGCCGATACAAGGCACTACAAGAATGTCGCTTGACAGCGCTGACAAAGTATATATCTGAGGGAACGCGCGAGCCATTTCCCTTGTGAGTCATATCTCATGAGTCATCTCTCTTGTGTTGGGCGTGCGGCAGGAATTTGGCGGTCGGCACTCTGTCTGCCTCTGTGTGTTTCACCCTTGCGTGTGTCCCTTTAGCGCCCAAAAGCCATGGTTTTTAAACTCGCACCAACTTGCCCAATAAGAAGCTTTATTAGATAAAGAGTAAGAGAAAAACAATTAGAGAGGTGTATACAAAAATGCTAGAATGAAAAGCATGTATAGCATACCTGATTAACTCAAGCAGGCTAGGTGACTATTTGTCACCGGCCCGTTTCGACGGGGATGCGAATAAATCAAATCATATTCGTCATTATCAGTGACAGGGAAAGGCGTGTTTGCCTTCAGACATGCCACTTTATTCGCGTCTATCCTGTTTGCTATATTATCTGGCGTAATGATTCAGCTGGTACTTTTCTTTCGAACTCGTGGTCTAAACCAAAGTTTTCGGCAGGACCAGTTAATAGGCCTTCTGAGTCACAGAAAGATGCGGAGGTTAATAAATGGAAGGTTATAGTGATGTCTGCAGGATGTGCGCGAATCTTACGTGCTATTTAACATTGAATAGAGGGAGGAAAGTGCCGGACAGATATGCGTTAGTCAACATCAAAAACGATAGCGAGCCTTCTCCATTCTTCGATAACGTTCCCTTTGTATTCTGCTAAGTTTTGCCGAAGCATTCATATTGAAATGAATTACGTCGTCCTATACTACACTTCAACTTATTGTGCAGCGTCTTAGTATCCCGGTTTATGGAAATAAGTTATATTGGTAGACGGATAATGGACGCTAGAAATTTTCTTAAGCAGGCAAACGAGTTTAGCCGTTATGAAAAATTGGTAGAAACCGTCAGTGCCACGTAATTCACGCTTCGCTGCATGGTTGGAGAACAAGTGCTCGCGAATGTAGGCGCGCTCACTATGCAACACAGAGACAGCTAGGGCGGTTACGGAGTTGTTTGAGCGTGTTCGCTTGCCAACGTTACGGAACATTTGCAATATGCCTTACCCACTCGGCTAAATTTTTTTTCCTTTATTGCGTGGGCGCAGAATTTTCAACAAGACAAGAAAAAAGAAAGCGCTGCAGGAATTTAAGGTGGAGCTCAGGAATAACCCAAATCACGATCTAAAGTGAGCTCGAGTCATCTGCTATGAAAGCAAGTTTAAGAATGTTTGCAATAATTCTAGAAAAAATTGAAGATGTGTCAAAAGCATCACGTCGGCAGAATCGACCAATGATATTTCGGAGCTCATGATACAGGGAACGCATTACTCAGGTATAATAGCACTTGTCGACAAATAAAAAAAAATCATTTTTTAAAAGCCGGGGCATCTGAGCACCCCGACACAAGCAACACTGACTGCACGTCATACATTACGTGTTGTGCTGTGTCGTCGATATTCCTCACTCACGCTACTAAATTAGAGACTCACGACCACCTGCAGAAAATAAATAATGATAGTGCATGTGGCATAAACGAAATGAAGCCTCAGCCTATAAAAGCGATTTCTCATATCATTGTTCGACCACTCTCTCACATCTTCAACTTAATTCTTTGCACCGGAACGCTTCCTGGTAAACTAAAGATCGCAAGGATGGCAGCAATTTTCAAAATAGGCGACCACGGCAATTACCGGCCAATCTCAGTCTTGCCTATATTCTCAAAAGTTCTTGAACAGGCCATTTATTCTAGGTTTTCTAAGCTTTTTTTAACAAAACAACATAATAACTAAGCAGCAGTATGGCTTTCAAAAACAAAAATCTACGGAAGAGGATCTAGTGGAAACAAAAGATAAAATGATTGCCAACTTCGAGCACAAACTGTTCACTTTAGGCTTGTTCCTGGAGTTCCGTAATGCATTTGACTCGGTAAAGCATGACATATTATTACGCAAACTCTTTAAACATAAAATTAGAGGAGTAGCTTTAGGTCTGGTTGAACGCTACCTTAAAATCGCGTTCAATACAGTGCCATTAATGACTTCAAATCTAGGATGGGGCATATAACATGCGGCATTCCTCAGGGGTCAATTCTTGGGCCGAGTCAGTTTGAGATTAGGGACTTGACCTCGCTGCTATTTTGTGGCCCAGTTTAGGCGACTATAGCAAAGCGTAGGACGAGCCCACACCTGCTGTATCGGCCAATAACCGGAAATGAGGCACGCATATGGGTTCCGCGAAGAGGGGACGCGGGCAACACTCACGCGTGAAGAGAAAGCGGATTAGTAGCTGCACCGTAGAAAAGGCACTAGAACTGCAACCCCCGCTCGGAACAAAAGGGTAGAAGGCCCGATCTGAAGGGGAGCGTTCGGGGAGAGCGGAGCTTCGGGCTTGGACTCGAACAGACGCCTCGGAGTTTGAAAACGTCACTTCGTCGGACAACGGCTCTTCCTTCGCGCTGCCACCGTGCACTCGAATCATCGAGGGGCGCCGACTTCGGACCTTCACCTTCCCTCCTTGACTACCGTTGAAGCTACGTGAGGACAAAGGGAAAGGAAATTAACTGGCCGCTTCTCTTTCTAATTTATGTTAATGATATCGTAAATGTACCACACACGCCACGTTTAACGTTATATGCAGACGATACCAGCGCTTTCTTTTCCGGCACGGAATTAAAACCATTACATGATGAGGCTAACGATTTCGCTGCAGGAACTGTCAAAATGGCTTAAAACTAACAGTTTAGAAATAAACATAAAAAACAAAGTATGTTATATTTAGACCTCGTAATCAGCCAGCTCCTGACGAGAACTTTCTTTATTTTCGTAATCAAGTAATCGACCGCGTTACATCGTAGAAATTTCGTGGTATACTTTTTAACGAATACCTAGATTGGTCTATGCATACAAATATATTCCGTGCAAACGTGTCGCGAGGGATTGGTATTATATGTAAATTGCTTAGGTTGATTCCAGTGTCGTTAAAGAAACAGCTGTGCTACACTTTGGTACACTCACACATTCATTACTGTCTACTTGTGTGGGGTACCACGACGAAAACTAACATGGAAAGTATACTTGTGCTCCAAAAAAGAGTATTACGTATTATCGAAGGTGAATCATACCATTGTCACACAGCTCCAATATTTAAAAAACAACAATCTTGACTATTGGTAATAAACTCAACAAGAAAATAGCTACTCTAACATATAACCAAAAAGTATCCGATCCATCTGGTTTCGTAAATAAATACCTTCGGAGAGAGCACTGCCACAACTTGCGACATACGTTTTATAGAAAGGAAAAACTGCACACAAATTACGGCACCCAGAAGCTTGATTACTTAATACCATATTTCTTACACAAAAACCCAAACGCATTGTCCATTATCGAAAGAAGCACTTCATCCACGCCCTGGAAAAAACTACGCATACCTACCTACTATCATTTCAGTAGGTACGGACTATGTAGGCAAATGATCACCTTTGTTTACGGAATTGTTGTTGTCATGTTTTCAATGTTGTTCATTATATCATCTAGTCTTTGTGTAGCTACTCTTGAAGTCAAAATATTTTACATATTTGTGTATCCTTGCAGTTATATGTGGTTTCCACTTCTTTTATAACTTTTTAAAACTGAATTGTAGTTTTTTTTACTGTTCTCTTTTTTGTTATTCTCACTGAGTGTTTGTGCTTATAGGTAGCTGACGCTTTGTCAGGCATTTATTTGCCTTTCCGCCACCGTCCACGGAAAATCTGTACATGATTGTCCGAAAGGAACAAACTTCAAACAAGGCGAGCAAGTTCAAACGTCCAACAAGGACATCCCGGTGTTTCCTGTGCAGTAGGGTTGGTAATATCAATGAACGATTAATATATTATATGTATCCCTCAAAGCAGTTATACCTTATCGATGTCCACCTTTTACTTAATCTACTTAATCGATTAGGCACGTTCAAATCATCGTTTTCTGTAGTTTGACTGCAGTGGAGTGAAAATTTTGAAATCGCAGTTGAACGGCTGAGCACGAGCAGTGAATATGCGGCTGTGGTAGAGCGACTGTTTGTTTATTTGTTTATTTATTTCAAGATTACTGCCAGCCTCTGATCAGAAGCCTTAAGCAGGAGTGGTTACATACATGACGAACAATACGTTGAGTACAAGGTGCGAAGCGTAAGCAAAATGAAATAGCACTGAATTTGAAAATATGAACAGCGTGCCATTTGCGAAAACGTAGCATTTAGCGCTAACATTGCGAAACCATTGCAGAAGAAGAACATGCAAGCTGCTCTCAGCGCTAAGTTGACGAACATTTAAGAGACAGAAAAACAAAACTAGAAGAAAATGTGTATGCAACGCGTGGCAAACGATTCGAGAACATACATCCTATATATCAGACAAACGTGATGAAGTAGCCTGTGTAAAAATACGTAGCAGTTTGCCAGTCCCGAACGATGCCGAGCCGAGCGCTTCCACTTTCTACCCCCGCACCGCACACGCCGCTCGAAGCCGGAGGCTGCAAATATGCTCGCACTGCAAGGCATAATATAGCAACTAAGTCGTCGATCGTCGTGTCCCAGCGTTCGCGCCCGGTTTGAGCACCTCTTTGACATAGCGATGGTGTTGATGTCGATTCCAATAAATATATAGCATCCGAACATGTATTCTCGCATGCTGGGGGTGTGGCCATTCAAAGAAGGTATCTGTTGCACCCGAACATCCCAGTCAAATTACATTCCTTCGCTTTGCAAGTAAGAGAATGTGGCTTAAAATCCTAAATGAGCAATTTGCTTTTCCCAGGTGCATATTGCAATATCTTGCATATTTTAGTAGTGTTTCACCTTGCGCTTCTGCCATTTTTCTTATTTTTTGTTTTACTGCACTGTAGATAGATTCACTAGGGCCATGAATCTAGTTTGAGTCTGCTCTGAGTGCAATTTTATAACATTTACTGCTTATCTTTTCAAAGGGTTCTAGCGTCAAGAGTGCCGTAGCCAGAAATTTCGTGCAGAGGGGGGGGGGGGGGCAGGCTTACGTTCCAACTCGGCCTCCTGCATAGAAACTTAAGAGGGATAAAATAAAATAACTGCATTGCCATTTCCAAAGATGATGCAAATGAATTCTTGAACGCTACGCACTGTCAAGACAAGTAAAATATGTATTTTTTCATGAGGGGATATACTCGTACGTCCCAAAAATCGGCCAGAAATAACTGATATCAATGCCTCCAAGTTTTTTGTCTATTTAATAAGAAAATATCACATGACCTTTAGAACTATATCAGTTCGAAACCAGCAAAGCAGTGCAAGCCGCTGATATAAAAAATGTAAAGGCCATGAAATGAACAAGTTGATGACAAATATGTTAGTGGAACTTTGTCAGTCAAGAACCTTCTTTACATTTTTGTACATATGCAACGTCCAGGGAAAATCTCAATGACGCTGTCATTTGTTCCAATCTATTGCTCAGGATTAGCTGTCACCGGTAGTGTATTTTGAGTAATTGCGCCGAAATTATAGTCGCAACAAAGAGCACATATAGAAAGTACGAGTTCTGCAAAATATACGAGGGCGAGTCAAATGAAAGTGAACCATTGCGAATATATGGCAAACACGTTACTTCATTTAAAAGCAGTCTCCATGAGCATTTAGACACTTGTCCAACTGAATAACGAGTCCCGTGATTCCCGTCTCACAAAACTCCTTGGGTTGCTGCTTCAAAAGTTTGTAACTATTTCATGTCATCGTCAGACACTAATCTGGTTCCTTTGAGCTGTTTCATCAATTACCCCAAAATGAGAAAGTCGCAAGGCGACAATTGTGGACTATATGGCGGAGGTTGCAGCGTTTCCCACTTGAACTTTGCCAGTTTTGTATTAACCATATCAACGACGTGGCAATGGGCATTGCCGAAGAGCAAGATGACTCCATTCGTGAATTTCCCACGTGGTTTGCTCTTGATTGCGACACGCAGCCGACCCGGCGTTTCACGATATCGGAGACGATTGAGTCTCTTCAGGTTTAGCAAATTATATTAGTAATGGCGCCTGACGATCGAAAAAAAAGTTAACACCTACCTTTCCAGCCGAAATGACGGCCTTTGCTTTTTTCTTTATTGAAATTAATATTTGGAGAGGTTGGCGCCTTTATGGTGGCACCGCCTACTCCTTGTCATTTAGCAAAGGAAACAAATAGGCGCAAAAATTGGAAAATAAGGGCACAAAATATCGCACTCTGTCGAACACCACATGAATAAAAACTGCACAGTCTAACAGTACATGAATCGCAAACTTTTGCGCATCAGTTCAGTACACATACGCATATATATAGTCAGATATTTTGAATAGCCAAACACACAACACATGTAATTACACTTCAAGCACAGAACACAATCTGCTCATTGCGTAAAAATCATGGTCACCACTTAAATCAATTTTTAGCCCAGAAAAATACCCATATCACTCATTTAGTTTGTTAGTATCAACTGAAACTTAATATTTACCTAAAATGTTGGTGTCCTCGAAAAACTTCTTCGAAACAAGAAGTGCTCTTTTCGGAAGACCCGCGTTCTTTGGGGGTGGTGAATTCGAATGTTTCCATGGTAAGCTTTGCCGTCGTGTTTCAGGCTCGTAGTAGTGGCACCATGATTCATCCCCGGTCACAAGTGCAGACAAGAAGTTGTCACCCTAACTGTGATACCGGATCAGATGAGTCAAGGCAGCGCCGAACTTCTCCGTCTTCTGGGGGTGGTTAGAAATCTTGGGCATCCATTGCGTACACAAGAGCCGATAATCGAGATGTTCATGAATTATGTGCTCATGAAATGTGTGAACCAAACCGTTACTGATGTTCACACTCTCAGCCAGTTCATCGATTCTTATCTTCCGTGCTCATCAGCTCATCAACCTTTGCAGTTGCGTTGGGGCTGACGGTGGCTTGGCCCAGTCTTGGATCGTCTTCGCCATTTTCACGTCCTTCTTTGAATCGTTTCCTTTCTATTTCTTTTTGGGAAACACCTTCTGCTACCCAAAATCTCACGACACCACGCTGTTCAAATCTTGGAGCGTCCATGTGACAAACAAATAAAAGTTTATTTGCTGAAGCTGTATATAAAGGCACAAGGAAGGTTACACTTTTTAAAAATGTGCAGATTCCATGCACTAGGGGAATCGATGTAAGCGAAACTTTCCGTGCTGGATGCTTTGATTGACGATAATTAGCGGTGATGTTGATTGCTAAAGCTTAATTTCTTCAACGTTTAGGCTAACACGAGAGTGGTGAGTTGATGTTAAACGTTACCTTGCGTGCACCACTGCTGTTTGTCTGCGTAGTACACAGAACACACAGGGAGAGGTGTTTGCTGGAGGCTTTGTCGTGCGCCATATTTTATAACCTCTGAGAGGGTTGAGCGTTGTTATTTCCTCACGTGGCACATCGCATTGTTGCAGAAGTAATAAACTGGAATTGGATTATGGAGCTGTACGTGCCAGAACTACACTGGGATTATGAGGCAAGCCGTAGTGGTGGACTCCGGATTAATTTTGACACCGTCATGTTCTTTAACGTGTCCCAAAATCTGAGTACACACGCGTTTTCTGTGTCGCCCCCGTCGATATGTGGCTGCCGCGATAGGGATCAAATCCGCGACCTTTAGCAATACCATAGCCCTAAAGCTAACGCGGTGGACACAGAAGCGTTAATTTGACGGCCGGCCGCTTCCGTAGTGTCTCCTGGCCCCTGCGGTGTGCTTAAATTAATGCGGCTCTGCTTCTGCACGCCATGCGTAAGTTGCCCGCGTGACATATTTGCATGGCGTTTATTTTTCAGAAATAGCAGCAGCGTACTGTGTACCGTACCTTGAGCTTAAGCTTATCCTGTTTTCCCGCAACCGCTGTCGTATAATTGTGGGGTTTGCTTGCTTTCTCACGTCACCTCCCCGCCCCCGCCCTTCTTTTGTATGGGAACTGCCTCTTCTCCTCCCTCTCCTTCTCCTCTTCTCCTCTCTACAGTTCTGTCTGGGTCCC
Organism: Dermacentor variabilis; assembly: GCF_050947875.1. Classification (NCBI taxonomy): domain Eukaryota; kingdom Metazoa; phylum Arthropoda; class Arachnida; order Ixodida; family Ixodidae; genus Dermacentor; species Dermacentor variabilis. The sequence continues at coordinate 114,693,778 of NC_134573.1, forward strand.
CTCTAGCCTCGCACGTTAGTTGAAAGAGAAGCGCTGCAGTTTCTGCAATGCTTCTGAGGGAAGTCACAGACAATTACAGGTGACAAGAGGCTAATGTGGCCAAGACCAGGGAGCTCCAGAGGGCATTGTGCACATTCGACGCGGTGGGGTGAAAACGAGATTCTGTCATCCCCTTTCCTCTCTTACTCTCGCTTGTCATCTATATACACGCTCTGAACCACCCCCCGAGGCGGAATGCTCAACAGCAGCTCGCAGCAGCAGGAGCAGCAGCAGAAGTGGGAAAGTCGAAGGAAGAGGTAAAGAAAGCTTCCCTTTAAAAGGGGCAAAAGATCCGCATGGCAGATCGGAAATTTTTTTCTCGGTAGAGAGGGGAGGGCAAGAACTGAAGCCTGCATTCCCGCGTGTCAATATGCTATAGATGTAAACACAAATCGCATGCGTGCTTTTCACAGTATTTTTTAACTATTTAGATTTTGCCAAAGATCGGGGTGCAACCACATCTCTGACAATGGGTGGCGAAATTACTGTGCGTAGCCTCCTCTCTATTAATATCAAACAATGCTCCCATCCTGGCATTTACAACAATAGAAAGTTCCTGCCGTTATGCTACACTTTATAGAGCATGACTTTAAAAACACACAGGGTTCATTAGGAACAACAAAACAGTTTGTTCGCAAACGTTGCCGCTTTTTTTGAAGCATACGTTCTCATACATTAAAACACAAGGTTTATCCAAAACTAATGGGGCTGAGAGACAAAATAACACACTGTGGTATACAGGTTATAAACAGGGATAAGGTCTGTTCATAACATGCAGGGTTTTCGAAGTTTATGAGCTAAATAATATAAGTTTGTACATTAGCAAACAAACCAGAAGCGCTTCGTCTACGACGTAAGCTCAGTAAAAGAAAGGGCACTTTTCCGTTAGTGCGAATCGTCGCAGGGATGATGCCAGTATTGTATCAAGTATGTTATAATCAAACATTTTCAGATTTAACACAACACGAGGTCATAGTTATTGCGTCTATGTGTAGGAAACAATGGCGCCGCATAACACTATTTGTAGGAAAGCACTACCTATACTGAACAAATGCCTTTCGAGGAGTCCATTTGGAAATGAGAGGCAATTCACTTGCGAACTTTTCATACAGCTTAGTGTACACTTGCCAAACTTGTGCCCTGAAGAATTCAAGTCGGTGCTGGCATAATTGGCGACACATCGGCCGTGGTAGTTGGTGGCCATGGCACGCGCTCCGGAGCAAGAGGTCGCGGGTTCGATTACGACTGCTGCGGCCGCATTCTGAAAGATTCAGAAAGTGAGAACGCTCGCGTAATTGGATTTCGGTCCTCATTAAATGTCCCTTGTACATATTTTGTGCGACCGGCACAACGTCAAGAAGCAACAGCGCGCGACAGAGCTAGCTCGTATAAAAGACAGGCCACTGTATGAAGAGATCATTTTAGAACACAGCACTCGCAAGCTGTCGCAGCATATAGGGCGATGAATGCATTGTTGCAGGTCTTACGGGCAACAAAACTGCACGAGTGACTCCATAGCACCGACAAGTGATGAGTATGATCCCGTTAACTTTCCTGCTCTTTCTTTATCTTTCTCTCTGCCTCTGTCTCACTTTTTGAGAACAGAATCACGGCGAACTCGTGGTAGACTTAAGAGCCTATCAATAATATATATATATATATATACACGCAGAACATCTCCGCGACTATTAGTCCCAGAGACACGTACCCAGAAGCACATGCATGTCGACCTATATTTAAAGGCTGCGCTATCTCCCTTATCAGCTCATGATAAGAGCTAGAACCGTACCCGATAAGGAAAACGGGTGGTAATTACTAGCTAATAAAGTCTTTATCTTTAAGATCTTGTCGTCTGTCTTTTGAATTGCACTTATACAGGCACAACATCAAGGGACTTGGTCCTAAACAGAGAGGCATTCAGATCAGGGAAAGGTTGGATACTGTAAATCAGCGCCGGAAACGATGCCAACACGAAAAGGACGCAGGACGTGCGCTGTACTATGCGAACACAGTCTTTCGTATCCTTTCTTGTGTAGTCGTCTTTGTCCGCGCAGATCCACGAACACGACAATGGAGGACTGCATAAACATGCGTCAGTGGTTACAACACATCACTGTTTTTACTACCAAAAAAGTACGCAAAGCCTAGCGATATTATAGTGGAGTGAAGCCGGGCACTCACCACTTGCCGTCATCAATCCTGCAACGTTCGTATGGAAGTTGCGTTGCATAGACCGTAGTTGATACCACGACGAAGTGCAGATGATCGCACCGCTGCTACCAATGTTACGAGGCCGGCTTTTCATTTATCGTTACTTGCCATACGGAGTTGCCTAAATGGTTGCGGTCCGAGCTTGACTGCCATGGGCATCAAACCAGGCGACTAGAGATTATAATGGCGACATTGCGTTGTAAAACATAAGCGATTTACATATAGAACATGGGTAATGATTGAGATGAGAAGAGAGAAAAGCTACATGGCGGGATTCACCAGGAAGCCCCGATATTACAAAATATGCAGTCAGGCGAGTTCGAGTGGTTGAGATTTTTCGCAAAGATAGGCGCGGTCTTCTCTCTGCTTGGCCGCCGAGCCACGTGGTACCCCTAAATGTCTTCGAATTGGCCGTGAAGCTATTGCTCCAAGTTCGCGCACTTTCCGGATAGAATAGGTCCCTTTCCACATGTGCAAGGAAATGTTTCACGGCGGCGCTGCGAGCAGCCGTCCCGATCCGACGCACGTTCGCATCGCTCCGACATTTTTGAAGCTTCGGGCCCCGAAGTTTCTGGGCTAGGCTCCCGAAGATGGATGGGCCACCTTCATGTTCCTCAGCACCCCAGGACAACGTTTCGAACCTTTCCACATCGGCGACTGGCCCAGAAAACCAGTTGGAATCATCGAACACGCCCGCCGCCAGTGCCAACATGGCTTCCGAGCAGCTGCAGCAAGACGCCACGGCAGCATCGCTTCAGAGCGGTGGCATAGATAACGCGACGGAATCGTCCGAACTGCTTGGCGCCAAGGCAAGCATGACGGATGCGGATGACGAATCCAGCCAAGCGGTTGCGACGATACCTGTCTCCGATATCTTTTCTGTTCTTGCCACGGAAAACGCGCCTGGAAAGAGCCGTTCTCAGACAGGATCTTGCAATTTTCCATCTGCGAAATTTGCCAAAAAATCAAGGCCGCTCCCCAGATAGCTCAACACAACGAACGCCTCGCGAGAGAGAGAGAGAGAGTAAACGTTTATTTTAAAAGAGACTGTTTGGTTATAGTGGGTGGAGCCCCTCCTCCAGGGCCCCACTGGTTACAGCGGCTCGCCGGGCCTGGTCAAGGGTCGCCAGTTGGCTTCCCAATTCCACTTCCGCGAGTCGCGCCTCCCACGACCAGTTATGTGGAGTGTTGTCTAGCAGCGGCGAGGTGGCAGCCGCCGGACGTGACGCGCACTGGAATGTTATGTGTTCCAATGTCGGTGTTCCTTCGCACCACGGGCATGTGTTGCTGTATTTGTCTGGGTACATTTTGTGTAGCCTGTATAAATGTGGGAAAGTGTTTGTTTGCAGGCGGCGCCAGTCCCGTGCTTGCCTCCTGTCTAGGTCTGGGTGAGGAAGGGCTTTGGTTCGCCTACTGAGCCGTTGTAACTCGAGGATTTCTCTTGGCGCACCGGGTGTCGAGGTGTTCTCCCGGGCGGTGTGGCCCGCGGCTCGGCCTGTCATGCCTCGAGCCAAGCGGTCCGCCCGTTCGTTCCCCGCTATCCCTGTGTGCGCCGGGCACCAGGTCACGCAATGATCCATGGTGAGGTTCGTTCCTAGGATGCGGAAGACGCAGCCCGGTAAAGCCCCCCCAAGGAAGAGGCGGCAGGCGTCCTGCGAGTCTGTCAGCACGTAGGCCGATTGGCCCTTAGCTTCCGCGGCGCGTATAGCAAGGGCTATGGCCACAGCTTCGGCCGTTGCAACCGATTTCGTGTGTATAGATGCTGCTACGGTTGTTCGTCCTTGGCTAGTCACGACTGCTGCAAATGTATTGAGGGTGCCTGGATTCTTGTGATACGAACTCGCGTCTGTAAAGTAAGTATCCGGGTCGCTTCGCCGCCTTAGTAAGGTGGCTGCCCGCGCGCGTCTCCGTGCCGCATGATGGACTGGGTGCATGTGACGGGGGATCGGCGCCACGTGGATCCGCTCTCGGATTTCAGATGGCAGTAGGATTGTTTCATCGCCACAATATTGTGGTGTCAGTGGATAGTTAAGTCTTTGTAAAACCGAGCGCCCCTGAGGTGTCGTGTTTAGCCGTTCACGCTGCGCCATTAGAGTGGCCGCTGCATATTCCTCGAAAGTGTTCATCATTCCTAATTCGGTCAGTCGGATCGTGCTTGTGCTTTCAGGCAGGCCGAGTGCTGCTTTACAGGCAATTCTTATGAGCTTATCCGCATGTTCGATGTCGTGACGCCGCGTGGTTTGGAAAGGCAGGGCGTACGATAGACGACTAATGACGAAGGCGTTTACTAGTTGCATGATGTCTGCTTCGCTCATGCCTTCTCGGCTGCGTGCAACTCTGCTAATAAGCCCAGTTACGCTCCGAACAGAGCGTCTGAGATTGGAGAGCGCTATGCTAACGCTGCCCGTTTCTTGAATGCACATTCCCAGTACGCGCAGGTGGGATGCCCTCTTGATGGGCTCTCCCTCTAAGGTGAGCTGCAGATCCGGAGCCCTCGTCGCTTGGGTATGTCTAGGTCTAATATGAATATACTCCGATTTCGCTGGAGCGCACCTCATGCCTGCTCGCCTCATATAGTTTTCAATGGTGCTGATGGCCTGTTGAAGCGTGTCTTGTCGGTTTCCGTAGGACCCTTTGCAGGCCCAGAGTGTAATGTCGTCTGCATATATGGCGCAGCCAAGGTCCCGGTTCTTCTGTAAGTCCAGGGCCATTCTACGTAAGCCGACGTTAAAAAGAAGTGGTGACAATATGGATCCTTGAGGAGTGCCCTTATCTGGGGCGCGATCGGAGATATTTTGTTCGATACGCGTTCTGTTCAGTTGCTGCAACGTCACAAAGTTGCAGTATGCAAAATTTGTGACAGCGGGGCGGAGAGAGCAGCCAATCAGGAAGCGGTGACCTCCCCGGAAGTTTACCTCCGTCGTTTGTCGTCTGCTTGCAAACAGTATACTACAAAGCCAAATGTTTCTCGTCTTCCAATTGAATGAAATCTTTATCTAAAAAAAAGTATTTTTTCTTCTCAAGCCCAAACACGTTTTCAAATAGTAGTACGTGTGACTACTGCAATTTATAACTATTAGGTTCTTTGCGTCGTCGCTAGGTGGTGTCGCGCACAGCGAGAAGGAAAAAGGAAAAAAAAAACGACGGGAAGAGTGGCGCACTTCTCAAGAGGCAGCGACAACATCCCAGTGGCTCGCTGGCACCGATGATCTTGTCGATTTCTCTTTACAACCAACGAATTATTTGTTTCGAGAAACAAAAACGACGCCGGAATTCACTTTCTGCCATTTCTTCAAACGCGTTCCTCCTTCCTCTAGAAAAGCCAGCGCAACAACCTAAGTTTCCAACGGAAGCGCCATTTTCTAGAATTAAACTATGGATTGGATTCAAACTTGCCATTCCGCAGCCGAAAAGGCCGCCTGTTGGATCCAATCCAATCCACCAGACGCGCCATGCGAAGCCGTATGATCGCTCCAAACTTCTCAACTCCCGTCGCGTTCGGACGAAATGCTCGGTGGGAGGATGATTGACAGGAGCGTGTCGTCATTTTGACGTCACCAAAAACGGGGCGGCGCCCCGCGGCTGGCGACGTCGGCGCGGAGTAGGCCAATCGCGCGCGCCGGTAACCGAACGAACGCGCCGAACAACCATCTCCGATCGCACCCCTGGTAAGCGATACAGAACAGAACGTGCTGAACCTAGTCCTATTTTCGCGGAGCGGCTGCTCAGGAAGTCTTGAACGTAATGAAATACTCTTTCTCCACACCCGACATCTCGTAGTCCGTCTAGTATTGCAGTGTGTGAGATGTTATCAAATGCCTTATGGACGTCGAGTGCTAGCAGGATTCTGTCCATGCTGCCCGGAGGAGGATCGAGCACCTCATCTCTTAATAGAAGAAAGACGTCCTGTGCACAGATTTGCCTGCGGAAACCGAACATGGATTCAGGGAAGAGTGAGTTTCGTTCGATGTGGGCTTCGAGTCGGGTTAGAATTACTCGTTCAAAGAGCTTGCCCATGCAAGACGTGAGCGATATGGGCCTGAGATGGTTGAGCTCGCGCGGCTTGCCCGGTTTTGGTATAAGCACGATGTCTGCCTGCTTCCATTCTCGCGGTAGTCTTCCATCCGGTCGCCAGACCTGTTCATTGAAGAAGTCGACTAAGTGCTGTAGGGCTACGTCACTAAGGTTGCGCAGCATTGCGTTGGTGATTTGGTCGGGTCCAGGAGCCGTGTTCTTCTTGAAGGTTTGTGCAGCTGCGTACAGCTCCGAGAAGGTGATGGGGGCGTCCAAGCTCAAGTTATCCTGTCCTTTGTATTCTCTCATAACGCTTGAAGATGTCTGGGCAGCGCCGGTGTGAAAGGAACTTACAGACAACGTTTTATTTTTTTATTCTTTCGCTCTAAAACTAAATAAAGTTCTGCGTGTAAATGAACTTAAACTTCGCGAATTATTTTTCTTGTGTTGCCTAGCAACAAGCTGGCGGGACGCTACACGCACGTGCATACGCCATGCGCCAGACATGCCATAGGAGCGATCGAGGCCGGCTGCGCATGTGAAGCTCGCGTGCTCGGCGAACCGTCTGTTTTGGATGTAGCCCGTTTTTTGCGCTCCCGGCGTTCTCTTGTGTTCCGTCTGCATTTCGACACGGCACCGCTGCGCTACTGGACTACAGCAAGGTGAGGAATTTCGTTTGACAGTCTGCGATGCACTTCAAGCACAGTTAGGCTTACTGCACAAAAGACCTTTACACTGAGGCTTCCACGGGCGCCGCCATATTTGGACTACTGGCGCCGCCTAGCGTCTGCTCGGCGCCGACGCCATACTGGACTGTCGTTGCTCAGCCTCAGCGCGCTGCTGTTGCTATCAACAAACATCTAAAAACGTTGGTTGCTATCTACATCTGTGTATCTCCGTATCTTCGACCTTCGCAGAGTCGTCTTGCCACTTTCGTGCTATTCTCACCAGTGTCGAGAGGCATCGGCTACGCATCGAGAAGGAAACTTTCCTGCTGGCGGCGGCCGTACGACTGCACGCGACTGCCGGATGGCGCCGGGAAGCGTCAGCTCGGCGCTGCAGCTGCTTTCACCCATGATTCTTTATATCTTAAGTCTCCTCAGCGTCGTTTTGGACCTTTAGTGCAAGTATCACCAGTGTTGAGAGGTGTCGCTTTACGCATTACGGCTAATGCTTTCCTGTTTTGAGCGCCCGTGGCTGTGAATCAGTCCGTGCGATTGCGGAAAGCCGTCGACGTCAGCCACTGTCGGCTTGCCGCCGTGAGCCGACATCGCAACAAACGGGCTCCTTCCCCGGCTTGCTCCTGTGGCCACAACGATGAGGATATTCGCCATCTACTCCTCGAATGCCCCATATACGAGATACAAAGACAGCAGCTAGAACAAGAGCTACACTTCATCGATCCTCACCGGCCTTTCTCACTCGCAAAATTGCTGGGCCCATGGCCATCGAAAATAGCACAGCGAAAAGGATTGAACGCAATTGAACATTTTTATGAAGACACAGGCGTCCTCAACAAATACTAGGCATTGCATTGAATAATCACACGATGTCACTAAAACATTCTTCTATTATTTGTAATTATTAGTGCTTGTATATTACGTGTTATACATTTCTTGTTGTTGTGCATGAATTATTTTAACACTGTAATTCTTCATCTGTTTATATGCTCATCGAAGTCTACATCATGGCCGTTTGTGTGTGTTTGTGACTGTTTACGAACTCATTGTGGTGCAACTTGCAATTGACTTTTACACTGTGATGTTCATAGGCGTATAGGACTGTGCTGTGGCTTTCTCAGCCTACGAAGTGATTTTTTTAGTAATTTTTTTTTCATTTTTCTAATTATTTTTTTATATTGTTTCTGCTATGAGAAAAGGAGTAGCCGTCACCATTGTAAGGTGACTACGTCTCTTTCTTTTATTTTCATTTCAATAAAAAAAAGACCCAACAAGGCCAAAACTTAATTGACCTTGTTAGTTCATATTTGCATATTTATAGCCCATCTAAACATTAGGGGCTGACGATGGAGACACACACAGCGCATCTTACCTACCTCGCGTATCCGAGCTGAAGCATCGGCTCTGGATTCTCAGATGTCCGCTTCCCGTCGATAAAATGAATCGAGCAGACGCGCGACGACTCCGCAGGGAGGAATCCCTTACGATTTACATAGCTAATCCAACGATGCTTCAGTACCGCGTCGCAAGGAAACCGATGCAACAGGCACATGATGCAGCCGCAGTCCTCTTGCAGAACAATGTGCGTGCTACTGCACTTTTCTTGCTGCATTGCGCTTCTTCTGGTTGTTCGAACAACCGTACTCAGCGCAGTGCTGCCCGGACGTTCGCACAGCCTGTGCGGATAAGCACAAAATCGCGAAAACGTCGTGCAGCCAATGCGGGAACTGCGCGCGTGACAGTCCAGCAAGAGATGGCAACTATGAGGCGCTAGCTACTCTCGCTACCGGGGGCCTGATATCCGCTTCCCACTCTCTGGTTCGAGGCTTCCGGTGCAAAGGTCTATATGGTGATGCAGTTATCGAAAAAAAGCTCCGCCGTCCAAGCCTAGTTAATTTGAGTTGATTACTCGTACTGGGAGATGCTTGCGACGCTTTCTATGAGCCCAAGCATTAATATAACTTATTTCGCTACTTTTGGGGCACGTTCGCCACACCTGGCTGTGTGACGAAAAGCACCTGGGCCGGGTGACGCAGTTTCGCCTGTACTGAATCTTACTGGGACAAGTTTTGGCGCTTTCTCTGAGCCCAGACATTATTGTAACTAATTTCGCTACTTTTGGGGTGCTTTTCAAACACAGTGGCCGCGCTCGGCGTAGTGACGCAGTTAGCGAAAAGCTGCTCGGCAATGTGCCGCAGTTAGTTTCGTGTGTACTGAATCCTACTGGGAGAAGTTCGTGAAGCATTGTCTGACCCCAAAAATTATTGTAATTCATTTCGTAACGTTCTGGGATACTTTTGAGGCATGCTCGCCGTGCCTGGGGTTATGAAGCTGCTAGCGAAAAAATAAAAAATACCAAGCCGGCCGTGGTGACTTAGTTTTGCGTGTACTGCATTTTAGTGGGACAAGTTTGTGACGATTTTTATGGCCCTGCAACAATATATATCTTATTTCGGTACTCGCGCTTGTCGAAAACGCGACAAGCGATTGCCGAGAGTGATAAAACGGGAGTGTGGTGCTCGCGCCGGCACGACGCGTAAAAGATAACACCGAGGAGCTCAAGAACTTGACATTTGTCTTCTCAGAGACTGAAAACAGGCTTGCACCCACGAATCTGTCTTGAGTGCGACTAGAAGGCATTCTGTGAGCGTGTAACATACATGGTCTGGCTGAGAGCCTATGTTTTAGCCACCTCAGTGTACTTGGCGTACCATCGCGTCGACTGAGGCCAAGTTGTTCTGGAAACGCGCAGTCACCCGTGTATTTGTGCTCTTAAAGTGCAGGAAATAATGCCCGGGAAGGGAGGGATGCTTGAAAATCGGATGTTTTCTGCAGATTTATGGGATTGTTTGGGAGGAGTCTATTTGCTACGAAATGTATTTAAAAGTGAATTTATCTGTAATGCCGCTCATTCACCACTTACGCACGTTTCGCCTCTACACGCAATATTCCTGTTAGGTCAATATAACATAATGATACATGCTTGTAATTTACTTTGTTTTTCAGCTTATTTAACTTATTTTAACAGACCTAAGCATTGAGGAAATTAATGAAAAGTTAACCAATGGCATAATTTCTGCAGCTGAAAAGGCCATTCCGCAATCTTCTGGCGTGGTTCAGAAAAACCTGAATCCTTGGTGGACACGTGAATGCACCGTAGCAAAAGAGCAGCAAAACAAGGCCTGGGGGATTTTACGCAGATACCCAACACAAAACAATTTTCTCAATTTCAAACAAGCCAAAGCGAAAGCCCGATTTATTCGGAGACAGGCGGAAAAATTGTCTTGGCAGAAATATGTATCCACAATTAATAGCACCGTCACATCCAAAAGGATGTGGGACCAGGTCAGGAAGTTTAAGGGGGACTACTCACCATACACGATACCCATACTCACACCTTCAGGCACTCAGACAACACTACAAGAACAAGCGAATATACTTGGGGAACATTTCTATAACGTCTCTAGCTCGGCTAATTATACAAACAGGTTCTTAATATACAAACTGTCGGCAGAAAAAGAGAAACTACCAGCTACTTGTATGTCAAGGGACGAATACAACGCTCCATTTACGTTACAAGAGCTTAACAGGGTTCTCTGTACTGGCAAGAAAACTGCAGTAGGTCCTGACCGGATCCATTATTCCATGCTTGCACACCTGTCCCCAGCATCCGTAGATGCTCTCCTTAAATTTTTTAACAAAATATTTGAATCTGGAAGCATGCCAAAAAGTTGGAAAAACGCAATAGATGTGCCTTTTTTAAAACCAGGTAAATCCCCCACATCCCCAAGCAGCTTTCGACTCATTCCCTGACAAGCTGTTTGGCGAAAACATATGAAAGTATCGTAAATGCCAGATTAACTTTTACGCTTCATATAAGGAACTCCATCGATTCTCATCAGTGCGGCTATAAAAAAGGGTGTTCAACGACAGACCACCTCGTCCGACTTGAACACGAAATACGTGAGGCATTCGTACACAAACAGCACTGCCTGGCAGTGTTCTTCGATTTAGAAAAAGCGTATGACACCACGTGGAGGTCTGGAATCTTACGTGACCTCGCCGCGTTAGGAATCCGTGGCAAAATGCTTAACTGTATCGCAGATTTTATGTCCAATAGAACATTCCAAATCCGTCTAGGCACTGCGCTCTCGCGCACGTTTATCCAGGAAAACGGCGTGCCACAGGGTTGCGTAATTAGCACAACACTCTTTATTGTAAAAATGAACTCTGTTAACAGTCATTCGCCCCTCTGTTATGCACTCCATATACGTCGATGCCCTGCAAATAGCGTGCCGCGCCTCAAACTTACCAACATGTGAAAGGCAGCTTCAGATAACAATAAATAAACTAATGGAGCGGGCTGAGAAAAATGGCTTCCGCTTCTCTACTCAGAAAACGGTTACAGTGCTATTTTCGCAAAAACGAGGGTTGTACTTGGACTCGGATTTACAATTGAATGATGTTGCGCTGCAGGTAAAACAAGAATATAAATTCTTGGGAGTAATCTTTGACAAAAAACTAAACTTCCTTGCCCACATTAAAGCACTAAAGATTAAGGCAAATAAAGCATTGAATATCCTCAAAGTGTTCTCATAAGCACTGGGGTTCCGACCGAACGTGTCTTTTACGTATTTACCGGTCTCTTCGTAGCCTTTTAGACTACGGCTCCATTGTTTACGGCTCAGCCAGACAGTCCTACATCCAACGACTTGATCCAGTACATAACCTTGGACTGCGACTGGCCAGTGGTGCCTTCAGAACGTCACCTATTCAAAGTTTATACGTTGAGTGTAATGAACCCTCATTACAGCAGCGCAGAGCATTACTCACATTCTCTTACATATTCAGAATTCAGTCATCACCGCAACACACATGCTACAACATCCTCACACAATACAACTCACGCCTACACTATACAAATAAACCGAACATGATTAAGCCGCTTAACCTGCGATATGAGGAATATGTCCGGGATTACGACATTCTTCGCGAAGTCCTCCAGGTTGCCAGAAAGCCAAAGCATTTGCCCCTGTGGCACGACTTTCAACCGTTGTGTGACTGGACATTAACACATATAATGAAGAAAGACACCACACGCGAACACATTATACAAGAATTACGTGCTCTTCAGTACAAATATCAAAATAACAGGCAATATTACACTGATGGCTCTAAAACGAAAGAACACGTGGATGTGGGGGTCGTAACGGAAAATTGGGAAAAAAAGTATTCGATTGCCACAACATGCCTCTGTTTTCACGGCCGAAGTTTTCGCTATATGGGTTGTTGTTAAAAAGATTATCGCTGATAAACACAAAAATGCAGTCATATACACAGATTCTTTAAGCACACTGAAGGCTCTACATCTGAAATCTGAGTGTGAACCCCTGATTGGCGACATTTTAAACATGGTGACTTTTAACGAATACGGAAGGTCAATTCGTTTCTGCTGGGTCCCAAGCCATGTTGGGATACCGGGTAACGAAGCAGCTGATATGCATGATGGCAGCACACCAAGAAATTACAAACACAACACTCCCATATAATGATAGCATCCGTGCAATTAGAAAAGCCTCCATGGTAAAATGGTAGCGCGAATGGGACCGTTGTGCCGACAAGCTACATCTCACGAAACCCATAGTTGGCGAGTGGAACTCATGCTATCATCAAAAGCGGTTCATCGAAGTAGTTTTATGCCGACTATACGCATTGGGCACACACACCTCACACACAATTACTTACTTACGAAAGAAGACACACCAACATGCGAGAAATGTCAACAGCCACTAACAGTTATGCACATATTACTCACATGTACGCAGACTGAAACACACAGATGAACACTTTTGCACAAATTATATCAACTACACATACCTTTACACCGTGCTCTAATTTTAGGTGATGATCCGCTAGTCCCATTATGTGACGTCTGTAAATTTCTAGACGACACTGGATTTTTACATAAAATGTAGATTACTAATACAGCTTTTTCCTTCATAAACTGAATTTTAAAACACCTCGTGATTGGCGTAGCATAGCCTAAGCTGCTTTTGCGCCATTAAACCCCATTTAACTAACTTTTCAGCTCATGGCATCCAGTGGAGCTTCGTACGGCAACGACTGCTGCTTATACCTGGTGCCACAACTTTGGATGAATGCACAAGAAGCCCGGAACGAGCATTCCATCTAGAGCAAAAGAAACATTTAATCATTTCAGAAGACGTCTTGCGTTTTCTTTATGAAATCGCACGAGACACAGATTCGGTGGAGGCTCGTAAAAATAGTTCGCGATCATTTATACTAAATAATAAAACGATTCCGCGCCAAGGCCGAACGTGGTTCAGCAGTAGAAGCGAAAAAAAAAATTCCGCGCCGATCAGCGGAGAAGGCGAGGCGTGTCCAATGGTGTTCAAAACGCGCGCGCCCAGAACCGAAACCGGAAGGTTGACTGACTGAATTGACTGTGCGCTACAGTCAATTCGGTTTTATGGGAGTGTCCGGTCTTGGTGAAATTTCTTTCTCTATGCAATACGCCTGGGCCAGATTCGCGGCGTAATCTATCGTGCCAATGGGCTTAAAGCGAACAGCTTATGGCCAACCTCAAGTGCTACTCGTGCAGGATAGTGAGTGCCAGGCCCATGGGTAAGAACGGAGCAGCTCTTGCCACGTTTGGCAGCTCTAAAGTGCCACGCGAAATCCACCTATACAGCATTCTCCTACCGGTAATAAGTTACCACCCTAAAGCTGCCACATGTGAGACCTGTCACAAAATCGGGCACCAAAAAAATTCGTGCCCGGCAGTCAACCAACGTCGATGCTCGGTTTGCGGTCGCCCTGCACATGGAAACCCCGAGATCTGTCCGGCAGAACAACTATGCCGCCACTGTGGAGGTCAACATTTAGCCACAGACCCGAAGCGCTCTGCTCGGCCACTCGCTAAAACCATGAGGAACGGCATTCTGCGTCGTATCCGATTGTCCCAACGAAAGGAGCGTCAGCAACAAGCCGAGCTTCGTCGAGGCAACCAAACGTTTACGCAGACTGCGCAAAAGAGCCCTGCCAGTACACAGCCATCACCCTCGGGGCAATATGTGTTTGCTCCGAAGTGCTTCCCTCCGATACATTACCAGCCACTGTCGACGACAACAGATAGTAGGCGTAAGCCTAAGGGGCCAGACCTTCGCAAACGTCCCACTTAACCTGATAGCGTTCGTCAAACGAATGCCACTACTTCATACTGACCGCTCACGCACCGTACGCTTAGACAATGACCAGCTTAGGCAAATAGTCGGAGTAGTTACCACCGAGGTTATGAAGCGCATGCTTCCACCCTTTGGTACACCGCAGATTTCTCCAAGACAAGAGATCGGACTTGGGCACTCATCAGCTTCAATTTCGCGGACATCCTAGTTTAACAATGGCGGGTACTAGTGAGAAACCTCATGACATTTTTGCTCCGGATTGTATTGCTTGGTTCTTACAATGGAACTACCGGGGAATCCGGCGTAAACGAGCAAAACTTCAGAGGAGACTGTCCATCACACCCACGCTTCCGATAGTTATCTTACTTCAGCAGATTAGCACTAATAGTCCTAATCTAATAGGGTATAAACTTTATTGCACCCCTTCCACTGAACACCGACGTCCTGGGCCAGGTTGGCGAAGGGCGCCTCCAGTAGCCAATGGGCAAAGCATGCGTTCTTGTCCTCTCACGCGCGGCCCACACAGAGCTTGATACTTCCGCGTGGTGCACGCAGACTCAGGAGGTAGCGAGAGTGCGCCTCACTCTAGCCTGTGACCAACAAGCATTGGTGTTTTCGGTTTATGCTAGATAGTTCGGCACTGCGACATATCGAGTGGATATATCTTTTGTGGCACATTATGTAAGGATATATCCACAGGATCGCGTTATATTTGGGGGCGATTTCAACGTCATGGACACATGCTGGGGCTATCACCGGTCAGATGCTTGTGGAAGACACCTTTGGCAGCACATTGCCAAAGCCAAGCTAACCATCCCAACGAACTAACGTTACCCACTCGCCTTGGTCAACATGGAGGCCAGCAAGATACTTCTCCAGACCTGACACTAGTTTCTCATCCCAAAGAAATTGTATGGACGCGGGCTTAAGATGTCATGGGCAGCGACAATTACCCAGTGGTGGTGTCATGGACCCCTCGAGGGCGGCAGTCTCGGGAACTTCAACAACGCAATCGCGTAGAGGAGCACGTCTCATGGGATGATTTCCGGCAAGCGCTCGGTGAGGATCACGTTCCCACCCATTTAGATCAGATCATCAGTCAAATTAAATATGATAAGAAGACAGCTACAACAATGCTTTCAGTTAAATTCGATACCCGGAGCCCCACTCTCATCTTTTGAGCCTGTGGAACCGTAGGCTTCGTGCTCTCAAGGTACGTATCGTCGATGTGGTCGCAGAGCTCGTCGTAGGCGCGAGCTTTCTCGCATTACTCAGGAGATCGTGCGGTATATATATACTGTGCAACTTGCTCTAAGAGATTGGCAGCTGCTGTGCCACTCGCCTAATGGCACAGGTAACTTATCGAAGGCCTGGCGCATATTTTGCGCTATCCTCGGACGCAAGCGACCAAATTCACCCTCCCAAAGCATATAGGTTTGAAACTGAACGTCTCCCCGACTGAGCTAGCTATTCAAGTGGGGAAGGTCTTTTTTTCCCCAACCTGAAAATGTGGGTGCCTTGCCTGCAGACCCCTCATCAGAGAAATCCCACAAATACGACGTCCCCTTCACGTTTGATGAACTAGAGGCAGCACTGTATGACTCCAACCACAATATCGCTTGTAGAGATCGGATGGAGTACGTTATTCAACGCTTTTGAACCTTCCCAAATCGTATAAACTGGCCCTGTTGAAAGTGATCAACGAACATTGGATCAACGGTAATCTTCCCCCTGCCTGGAAGAAATCAGTGGTGATACCGATTTCAAATTCCGGCAGGCGAAGTCTGACATTACAAGACCTCAGGCGAATTTTCTTATCGTCAAACGCTTGTAAGGTGATGGAACGCATGGCTTTTCATAGACTTGAATGTCACTTAGACAAACATAACATCATGTCCCCTATGCAAGCAGGATTTCGCCAAGGGCTCTGCGCGCAAGATATTCTCAGAATGCTTCATAAGGACCTTCTCGCATACCCTACCGGCGCACAGTTCCGGGCAGTGGTTGGAGTCGGCGTCAAAAAGGCGCTTTCTTCCGTTCCCCACACTACCATACTTCACCGACTTCAGGCAGTGGGGATAGGTCAGAACCCGTACCGCTTCGTGAAAGCATTTCATGGGGACAGAACATTCGCGGTGATTGTTGGGGATACGCTCGGTGAATGGCAACATAATGAAATCGGAGTCCCTCAAGGTGCTGTCATATCTCCCGCTCTTTTTAACATTGCCATGTCAGGCCTCCCACCAATGCTGATATCGATGCAAGGTCTTAATTATGCCGTGAATTTGGACGATATAACCCTGTGGACCCACTCAGGGTCCCCGCGGGAACAACAAATTGCCCTGTAGGCAGGCCTCAACGCCGTCCACGACTACATTAAGCAGTGTGGCATGCAAACCTCACCGCAGAAAACCGGGTACGTGGCGGTCATTAATGGACCGCTGCTGCGAGCCGAGGCCGAACGCAACCTTATCTCCCTTCCTTTAGGGGACTCTGTCATTAGGCGGAAACAAACAATCAGCATACCAGGCATGCTAATTGACGAGGATGGAGGAGCCAAAAGCTGGCTTGGTGGCACAGTTCTCAGTTGCCATCAAGCCTTACACCTTATGCGCCGCGTCTCTGCGCATGGGCGGGGAATTACAGAAGTTGGACTCCGTCAAATAGCCCCAACTCTCGTCACATCAAAAATACTATACGCATATCCTTACATGGGACTTAACGCGACCCAATGCCTTCAGCTTGAGCGCATCAACCGCAAGGCGATGCGCCTGGTTACCGGCCTACCACAGTACTGCGCTAGTGCCGACCTAAACGCATGTAGCAGAATCAATGCCCTGCAGGATCTGGCCGAGCAGCAATTGCATGCCCAGCGTGACCGTCCGTCCAAAACGGCGGCTGGCCGTCAGATCCTAAGGACATTAGGCTACAATGTCGATAGTGCAGAGCCGCTCTCATCTCCTGCCCCACCATGGGAACTTATCGATCTTGTAGATGGTATGCCACTACCAAAAAAAACATGAGTTCCCCTAATTCACAAAGGCGTAATGCTGCCGTGAACGCCACGCGAAGATGTCACGCGAGCTAGCCTCAGATTGGGCCATTCAACTTTACAAAGACGCTGCTCAGTCTCCAAATGGTGCCGGCGTATCTTGTCATGATTCCGAGTCAGATACCATTGCAGTGCAACGGCTTCCAGAGGAACGTACTGGCACTAATCTTGAACTCATAGCCATACGCCTTGCCATCACTCGCATAGTAGGTAGGCAGGATCCGGCTCCTTGCGCCTATTACGTTTATACAGATTCACAAGCAGCCTGCACCGCCTGTCGCTCAGGGGGAGCAGACTATGCGATTCTCAAGACCATTCGTGCTGAAATCCGTCGCCTGCGAGGGGAAGGCTACACCACAATTGTTAAATGGATTCCTGCACATAAAGGAATCACTGGGAAAGAAATGGCACACCGGGCCGCGCGCGTGCTGCAGCTCTTTCCGCACCTTTGCCTGGACCCACTCTCGGTTACGCTTCCTGGGCCCCTGCCGCCTTTACACATCCGACGTCACCCCCTATATATGGACAGGACCGAGACATGGCACCAGGCACAGTGCTACCGGTGCAACGTTCTCCAGCATTTGGCCAACCCTTAGAAACTATATCGCCGCCCACCCAGCACATTTCGCAGGATAAAGGAGGTTCTTCGCCGAGCCCAGACCGGCCAGCTTCTGTCACCAGCAAGGCTACACCTCATAAACCCGCACTCATACCCGAGCTTTAAGTGCCTGGCATACCCGGCCAGATCAGGTCCAGCCGAACATCTTCTGTGGAGCTGCTATACCTTTGACACGATCCGAGAAAGGACACTACACTCCCTGGGCGGGGACCGACCTGGCACCCTGCAGAAGTGGCTCGCCCCGCCATCGCACATCGGGCCCAAGGACTCGCTGCAGCTCTGGCGTGCTTTTCGGGACTTTTTTCAGGGAAAAGGGAGGGCCTGGCCGCCTCTTTGCAGAGCCGACCTCGGGACCACTCCACCTCGAGGAAGAAGAGAGCACGGGTCCCCCTCCCCCTGCCCCATAGAGCACCCCTTTTCTACCGCAAGGCTTCGCCTATTCAATGCCGAAATAAAGACATCAAAAATTCACCGCTGTGTTGGCTCAGGGCAAAAAATACATTCAAAGCACCCACAAAGAGCGAATAACGTCAGTACAGCTTGACGCAGCCACCGCTTTCCATGGTGCTTTATGGAGAGGCGCATTGTTTTGTTTTGCAGAGCTAAAGCCCTTGAGCATTCACTGTGTGACGAAAGGGGCGATTCCCGTCGCCGTTCGGTAGTTGTCACGTGCAAAGTTAAGTTCTCGATAGGAAGTACTTCGTTCTCGGCGACACGACCTCATTAATTCTTTCGCAAATGGGCTGAGGATTGACTTCAGCGTTCAAGCCCAATACACGCTACACAAGAACAATGGATAGAACGTGTAAAAATCCGTGTTGCAATTCGAGTGCACGGTTAGCAAGCGCCATGAATTTCCCAAATATGACAGGCATTATTCACGCACAACAATTGATTGCCTCTTCTAGAAAAACAAGACAACAACACCGTGCTTAACATCCTAACGGAATAAACAATACTCGCATATTTCAAAGGAGAGTAGCTTCTGCTGTGTTGATTGAAGTCTACATCAAGCTCGATGTTGTAGACCTTGTCACTGATGTATGAAACACATTTGAGGTTTGTAATCACGTCTTATATCCACATTTCGTTTGACATCCTAAATGAGAGGCGCACGAGACGCTCTACTTTCATGATGTTCCCGCCACGGGAAAACCATGTGTCGGACAGTTTCTGCAAAACAGCATTGTAGTCTGCACATCGCCGTTCCCCCCCCCCCCCCCCCCCAATTCACGCCCTGCCGCTGAAAATTCAACGCGAGAATCACAAGCAACGAGAGGCAAAATGAGATAAAAAATTATAGTTTGTGGTTTTACGCGTCAAAACTTCAATATGATTTTGGTGCACGCCGTAGTGGGGCACTCCGGAATAACTTTGACCCACTGGGGTTCTTTAACGTGCAACCAATGGGGGGCACAGGGCCGTTCTTACCTTTTGCCCCCATCGAAATGCGGTCGCCGCGGTCGGGATTTCTAGCTACGCGATCAGACTACTCAGTCACTACGCCACCACGGTGGGTAGAGTGATCTCGCAGCCGCTGTGTAAGCAGACCGCCGAGGCAAATTTTTTTTTCGATAAGGGTACTCTTTTACCAAGCGAATGTTCGCTTTGTAACAACAAAACTGAAATTATTATGTAACCGACGAAGTTCGTTTGCTAGTAATGACGATGCAAAGCAATCCAGTGCTTCAGCTCCACTCGCTCGTTAAAGAGCAGAGTTCGCGAACACGTACAAAGACAAAAAATGTTTGCAATTCTTTTACTTGCCAAAATATACACCATTATTGTGTTCAAACTCAGGTACATGTAGGCATTGTCACGTGAAGTCGCCGAAGTTCTGGCGCTTCCAATGTCCGGGAGGCAATGGTGGCACGGAGTTCGAGTTGAGCGTATTTTCTTCAGCGGTCCCAAGCTATACCAACGAGAAAAATGCATTACAAGAAGAGTTAAGTAAACGAAACTCCCCACAGGCACTGACATAAATTATCCGCCGATCACAAGACAATCCATTACGCTCCGGAGCGCTCGCCTATGTAATTTATTGCAAATGAGGCAACTAACCCACACTTTGAACCTTGCCTGGATATCACCTTGTCTGGATATCCTTGCCTGGATATCCGGTTATATCGAGAATATGTAAATGGACACCCTGGTTTACTTCATTAAGGAAACCTGTAAAGCACACTAGCAACATATAACGCATTAATAGGGAGAAAACTATGTTTCAGTAATTATTTTAAACACTCATCAATATGGCCGAAACGGATGAGATACGCCACAAATTTCGCACAAATTGACCACATTTCTAGCGTATAGGAACTACGTGTCATTTACTTTTCTTATACTTTTCATAACGGCTGTGGCACACTCCGGAACGGTGGAAAAAGTAATTTTCCGCAAAGAATGTATTTTATCCACACGCATATAGCTTCGCATACGGAATTGCCAAAGTGGTACCACCATTTTCTGTTTGAACTAGGTGGTATTGCATGCAGTTATGCCAAGACAGCGGGATAAATTTTCGCCGTTAGTAAAACAGACGCATACTGCTCTGAAGCATTTGTTTACGCAATGTATCGCATAGGTCATGAATAACCCACATAATTTTAACATTGCCTAAACACCACACACAACCTATCCCTTTGTTTGTTAATCAAATGTATACAAGCTTCCTCATTTGGTTGCCCAAGGACACAGGGAAAACCAAATACTAAACTCTTATAACGCATAAAGATACAGAAAGAAAAAGACTTCCCCAATTATTTGCAATCTCCTAATTAAACTAAGAGCGTTAATGTCACCTCCAAAGTAGAGTTCATTTAAAGCTCTGTGAAACAAAGGATAAGGGCCAGTAAAGTTCTGCAACGTTATTACTGCAAAACGTGTAATCAACTATCTGACAAACTTTATCGCATGTGACCCACAACATCCTCCTTACTTTAACCAAATATATATATCGTGCCTCGCACAGTCCGCCGAGGTGACCGAGAACATTAACTACATGCCTCGTATAACGCATGGAAATTTGGGAGATAACGAGTATTCAGCAAGTATATTAAAAGCTTACAAATCACGTATACAAACGTCAAGCTTTCTATGCATGTCCTCCACAGCATGGCTCCCATGTGCTCCAAATGAACAATCGCTGCCGTCTTTTTTCCTCTTATGGCAGCGGAGAAACTTCGTCAGCGTGTCCAATAACGCCACTAAGCAGGCCGTTTCAGAGGCCCTATAGCACATGCCATTTTCCCACTAAGTACACCATACATTTCGAAACTTGCCTTCCGCCACCCCTGACACTTTCCACAATATATAGACATTGTGAGTAAATGAGATTCTTTTCAAAATCATAAAAATAGGTATCTATAACATTTTACAGCGATTCCAATCGGACTAACAGCTTAGATGTAAAAATGTAGAGACAACACGTGCCTATGTTTCATCAGATTGTAAAGGAGTAGAATTCTTTCGTCACTTACGTTGCTGTCTCGGGAATACCTCGTCGGAGACGGTGATTTCATCGAGGCGCTCTTCCAGCAACAGCAGTCTTCTACACAGCAATTCGCATTTGGGTGTCGTGATTCTGTTGTTGTTGTAGGAGACAAACCTCCAGCATCGTTGATGGCTGCCAGCGCATAGGATTTGCGCGCAGCGCTCTGCGTCCAGCTCTACGGGGACGAGCCTGCCGCGGCGCAGCACATTCCATTTGGGCGGTGTTCGGCAATGGGGCAGTATCCGCGCCAGACGGCCCATGCGTTATGTAGTGGTGCCAGTCAGCCGATCATCCACTACGGAGTTGTCGGCCAGCCCGGAGTCTCCAGGGACGTCGCCGCTCAACTGAAGCGTCGAGCATCGAGGCTCTCCTTTGTCGGTATTAGCGCCAACGCCGCTTGACCATTCGGTATACTCCTGAGGATCTAGGATGGCATCCAAGTCCTTTGCCGACAAATCTGGTGACTCTGGAGGGAGCACACTCCCAGAGCTCACGTCACCACAGTTCTTTTCATCGAAGCTCTTGTCAGCATCACTATGAGAGAAGGCTTGTGGATCCCCAGATTGGTCAAATCCAGGCACATCCTCGCAGTTAACAACTGCAAGCGCAGAAGCAGGGCCGTTGCCAGTTAATATTTTCATGCACCATTATATCTTACAATAACTGTGCTGGAAAGCTTTCTTCATTAGTGCGCGTTTCATTCTCGGTTACTTGAGCAACGAGGTTTGGCTGAAGTGCGCAACAATGAGAGCTTGGCAAGATTTATTCTTCTACGCCTGCTCCATTATTGCCTCGCTAATCTATAATTGTTGCGCATGCTGGCTAAGTCAAGTTCCGAGTATAAGCGCAGCGCGGTCTAACTTTAGCTAGTATATGCACGGTTCGCTGGTGATGGAATAAGTGGCAATTTTTTTTAAACACTCCTGTACCTATCTTACGTGTAGTGGATTTTATTTGCGACCACTGAAATTAATGCCAACAGTACAGTTCTGTAAGAACACCACCTTGTAGTATTTTTTATATAGCAGGCATATTTACTAAGCTGAAAGCTTTTCATTTGTCTCAAGAAAACGAGGCGTACAAGTAATTCGTACACAATTGTCAGGATTAGCACAAACGGAATAAAACTGCCGTGCAGAAAAAAAGTCTACGAGGACTCACCAGAGCAGGCTAGCTGGAAATTGTCAGTCAGGTCATCGACGATATTCATTCCACGGTGCTGCACTGAGCGCACGTCCGTCTTTGGGGCACGATTCATCTTCGGCATCTATAATTTTTATCTTTTGTGCCCATTTTCCTAACTCATTGGGGTCTAATTCTGCCTTTTGATGGTGTGTCGCTACCGTTAATAGATGATCTTCCTTCCTGATTGCTTTGAGCATGCCTAAAGAAGACACAGCCCGCGCTGCGAATCTTCATCCAACCGGTGTCGCTACATCTTAAATAAAATGTATTCCGTAACGCACAAAATTGCCTTCACGGCCTGCTCTGTGCAGTTCTCGGTTGATGTAATTGACCGTAACTTTCAGTGCCTTAGCTAGCGTCCTATTTTCCCAGCTTACAGCAAGCACTGCCCTTTCAATTGTATACCCCTACCTTTCGACCTCCAGCACCATGCACCACTGCGATCTGTACTTCTTCCGAAAATTCGACAGGTCGGTGATCCCTTTGGCTATTTGCTTCGCGATCCCTGCCCCTCGTCCTTGCTGTACGTCAATAATTTTGACCATAATCACCACTCGGCACCTCTCTTCCATTGTGTGTCACATGAGTTCCTTGGCTGTCGCTCTCACCGCCCAAAACGGCTCCCCCGGACGTGCGCTAACCTGGGCTCGCTAGCCTGCACCTGCCCTCTCTGTTATCGCATGTACGCTACTGTACGCATGTTGGAATCCCCAACAATGAAAACTCGACATCTTGCAACTCCACAATAATAATAATAATAATTATGGGGTTTTACGTGCCAAAACCACTTTCTGATTATGAGGCACGCCGTAGTGGGGGACTCCGGAAATTTCGACCACCTGGGGTTCTTTAACGTGCACCTAAATCTAAGTACACGGGTGCTTTCGCATTTCGCCCCCATCGAAATGCGGCCGCCGTGGCCGGGATTCGATCCCGCGACCTCGTGCTCGTGCAACTCCACAATGACATCTCACGCGATGTGGGATGCATGCCGCCTAGCGTCGATGCGTGCGAACATTGCATTGTGGTTGCGTTGTATTACACGATGGTTCACAGAGCGAACGCAGACAAAGAACGTCGAGAGAGGCGTCGAATGAACCCTTTTGCTTCCCTTGGTCTACGTTCACGCTGTCAAACATCCTGCATCAACACCTACTAATCTGGTCGCATAACTTACTGCGTTGTATTCCACCCGGCGTCACGACATGTTGAAATTGCATTGCATCATGTTACGCGTCAAGGCATGTGAGATGTGCGCCGCGTAGTCTTATACCTCTGTTTACTCTTCGGTGCATGATTTGACGCTTCATGACGAGGTACTAACCACTGATGACGAAACCAATCGCAGACCTACGCGCGCAGCTGCAGCCGAGCGACGTCGTGCTCAGCAGATCGCTATGCAGATTCCAGCAAAAAGCGCAGCTCGTCGTCGACGCCGGGTGGACAGTTCGTTCTTCTGAAATCTATGCAAAGTGAATTATTCACCGCGAACACTCTCAAGTGCGTGCTACCGATAATGGAGCTCTCATGGAGCTGCTCCTCCAGCTTACGCTGTGACTGTGCTGCGTGTGCCGCGAAGGCCTGTGACTTTTTCTACGCCTATATCGATTTCCTGGTACCCATGCTACGTGTGAACAAACCATTTGCCTGACAACACTGAAAAGTTGAAGGCTTCTAGAAATGGTCCTTTTCCGCCTTCAACTTCCTTGTGAACAAGGCTCCCGTGCGGGAGCCGGAACATCTTTCCTTTTATAAACTTTCGTGGTCGTTGTCCGCTTTTTACTGTTGTCGTGTCTATTCGCGACCAGACGGGTTCCTGTCGTATTCTTGGTTTCAGACTATTTATGTGAAATTAATTCCATTGCCGGAAAATCTATGTTTCTTGTTCCAGTAGCCACTCATTTTTTTCCACTACATATTTATTAGGCATTTTTTACCATTACTAAATCCTTGCCTCGTACAGGTTTACTATGACATCTTTTTACCATTCCTAAATCCTTGTGCCTCGTACAGGCTTACTAGGACATCTTTTTTTTTACCATTCCTAAATCCTTGCGCCTCGTACAGGTTTACTAGGACATCCGGATGAATGCCGCGACAAAGAAAATATTGCCCACGGTTTCCCTGCTATCTCCGCACGTATTGTCGTTATCGGCAAATCTTACTATAATCCCTTGTTGTTAGGTACCCTGATCTGGGGCCGTATAACGTAAAACTATCCAGTATGTTTTTATTCCAATCACCCGACGTCAAATTTGCGTAACCGCCGACGCAAGCATCGGGCGGTCACCCGCAGGGTTCCTGAACAAACCAATCAAATGCTCCCCTCGTTGATAGGAATTCACTTTTTTGCTTGAAAAACAAATAACATTGCCTGCACTGAGCGGCTTGTCTTATTAAATTGGCTCACAAGAGGCGAGGAGCATGCTCAAGTGGAGAGGGACTCGATGGGGCAGAGCCACTGCACTGAATATCGATAACCGGATGAATAGGGTGGTGCCGGCGTCTGCGATTGGTCCGCTTTCTCTTATGGCGTTTTTCAGTGGTCGATCTGGAGCAGCCGCCGAAATTTTCGAGCGAGCGCTCGGCTCTCACAAATCCGAATCTGCCAGCGGAGCGCACGGACACTCCAAGAGAGATCACACAGCAAGTCAGCGTACACGTTGTAAGAGTTGAGGAGGACGTCGGGATGAAAAACTTGGAAGGTTTATTTACATTATTTACAGTGAGAGTCAATTAACAGTCTTACAGTCATTACGGGCCGGCAGCAACTCGGACGCTGCGGCCCGTGGCAAGAAGCTCGCAAGAGATGAATCAAGGAATGCTCTAGGAATGCTCCCCTGCTGCTCCCGGTCTGCGTCTTTTAAGCCCTTCGGTGTCTCCAAGACACGTCACGTTCGGCCAATGGGAGAACCCGCTCAGGTGACGCCATTTTCGGCCAATCGGCGAGCCCACTCGGGTGTCGTCATTTTCGGCCAATGGCAGGCGCTCGTGCGATGGTGTCACACCCGGCGGAGAGGGTCGCCGCTGGGTCCCCAATTGTCCGAGGGCTTACTTCTCCCTGCGGTCTTGCCTTGCTGACTTGCAATGCGCCTTCACAATAGGCAGATGGGGGCGACGCTGCCAGGTTTTCACGGTGCATTACAGCCGTCATGCTTCGGGACCCACTTTACCTGCAACAATGTCAGGCTCTCGCTTCACTTTCGGGAAGAGTCAAGCAGTGAATAGCTCCACCTGCGGCACACGAAGTGGGGGCCGCCAACTTGTTTGCTCGTGCCGCGCCTCAGGAATGGGGTATCCGTGCTTCTTCGCTCCTTAATTATCTGTGGTGCGATTCGATGTGGTCAGGTGAACTCGAAGTAGGCTCAGGAAACGGCCCCGTATCTAACAACGTGACACAAACCGGTTCCGGAAACTATGCCCGACTTCCGCTCAATACGTTTCCCCGGCAATCAAAGCATCTGTCCCACGTGTGTAATTTGACCGCGGCAGCACAGAACAACTACGCAGCAGTCGCAGAGTACGTAATTTTGATGTCGCGCCCGCAAGGAGTCTGCAGGGACAACGTAGAGTTGACGCCTGCTGTGCGTCGGCTGTTACTGATCTCCTCAGGGAAGGTGGAAATGAGTCCAACGGTAAGTAACATTCACTTGAAATGGAACGTAGCATCAAATTACGCGTGGCATTCAAGGCTAGTAAATTAAACAGCGGTCTAGGTGCATCTCAAGGCAAAAGAAATAAGCGCAGGCAAAATATCGGAGCAGTGTAAACCGCATTTTTGCCCCCTTGATTCATGCTCCGGCAGCATGCAGTGTGGTCCTGATTCCGGATAACTTCCGGTCATGCATTTTATACAGTCAAGTTACCCAACAAAAAAGTGTTGTCGCATAGTATATTACGAGCACGTGTTCTTGATGAAGCGTATGCTCAGATATAAATAATATGCTTCATGCGTCGAGCTCGCGTATGCAGCTTTCTTGTTATATATAACAGCACAGTTCGCTTGTCAAATATTTTAATTATGCAGCAAAACTCATGCCAGCTCAAGAGGTATACATTTATAGGATATTGTAAATTGTGCTGCTTAGAGGAATTTACCGGCAACGATAGCCTTTCGCAAAATATGTAAACACAAAAACGGTCTACAGGGGTCACGTATTGGCCTCTGTAAAGATCCCACTGTTTTATACACCTACACACGCGCACTGTCGTGTATTTCGCAATGCGCAGATTATATCGACCCTCTTTAGAAAAAGCATGGCGAGCTTCGTGCGATCCGAAGTGGTTTTTATTTTTTTACTTATCTTTAACAGACCTCGTTGCTTTTAATTCTGCCCGCAAGATTTTATTCTTGTTTTCTGCTTTCTGTACATGAAGGTGCTACCGATTGCGACGCCAACGCTACGACCACTGAAGAACACAGTGGATTTTCAATAAATGGCCAGTTGTTCTGCGCTCAACAAAAGTCTGTACATAACTACTTTCTACGGCGAGCTCTGTTAAGCTTTTCTTTCATGGAAAGTCCGCACATTGTACCGTTCTCCTTTCACTATAAGACCCGGCGCGCCCGCTATCCCTCTTTGTTACAAAAATAAGAAAAAGAAAGGGTCCGACTCCTCCACCACGGCTCTACAAGTCCTTTATTTATTTTTTTGTGGCTTTGAGGAAAAAATATTAAGATTAGGTGTGTTTATTTCTACGAGAAGCTTGAGATGCCCAATCATGTTCACTAAACTAAAACATTACGGTTTTTATGCTTGCTCCTTGACCTTCTCAAGTGCTAATTCAAACACCGGAAACAATGAGCAAGAATTTCAGAAGACACTCAAGAGCTGCTAAATTTAGGAGCAGGCATCCCCCAGAGGAGCACTTGGAGCTATAGTTCAGTGTGTTAACTCATATATGAACAATGTATTAAAAATATGTGCAGCCATATACATTATGGGCAGGGGCCTTTGCCAAGATGCTAAAGAGACGTTCTTTTCCGTTGTCGTCGCCCTTGTACTATTTGTTTTGTAAAGAGTGCTCAAATACATTACTGATGGGCAAAAATATAGGAGGCAATGACTCAATAACCAACACTTAAAGATCATGCCTCATGCCTGAAGAATTTACGTGTGCTGTCACGCCTATCTTTATGGTTTATTTACATTAGTGCTTTTGAACTATAACGAACACAGGTTCCGCTGCATCCATTGGTGTACCTGCTAAGTGGGGCTGGCCAGTTAAGAAAGGCTGCTGCACGTGGTAAGCATGCTTGCAATACAATCATCATTGGTTCTAATGGAAGCGGAGAGGGGGGCACAGCTTACGGTTGCTTTCCTGAAGAGACCCTTTGTTTATTTTGCGACGTCTATAAATTTATACCCAAACAAGCTCCTTAGCTTCGAAAAACACCTTTACGAAGTCGCAAACGATATGTAAACTGTGTGAATTTTTTTCCATCGGCTAATTGCTGCAGGGGGATACCCACCATCATTCGTTGTCATCATCATCATCAGCCTGGTTACGCCCACTGCAGGGCAAAGGCCTCTCCCATACTTCTCCAACAACCCCGGTCATGTACTAATTGTGGCCATGCCGTCCCTGCAAACTTCTTAATCTCATCCGCCCACCTAACTTTCTGCCGCCCCCTGCTACGCTTCCCTTCCCTTGGGATCCAGTCCGTAACCCTTAATGACCATCGGTTATCTTCCCTCCTCATTACATGTCCTGCCCATGCCAATTTCTTTTTCTTGATTTCAACTAAGATGTCATTAACTCGCGTTTGTTCCCTCACCCAATCTGCTCTTTTCTTACCCCTTAACGTTACACCCATCATCCTTCTTTCCATAGCTCGTTGCGTCGTCCTCAATTTAAGTAGAACCCTTTTCGTAAGCCTCCAGGTTTCTGCCCCGTAGGTGAGTACTGGTAAGACACAGCTATTATACACTTTTCTCTTGAAGGATAATGGCAACCTGCTGTTCATGATCTAAGATTGCCTGCCAAACGCACCCCAGCCCATTCTTATTCTTCCGATTATTTCCGTCTCATGATCCGGATCCGCCGTCACTACCTGCCCTAAGTAGATGTATTCGCTTACCACTTCCAGTGCCTCGCTACCTATCGTAAACTGGTGTTCTCTTCCGAGACTGTTAAACATTACTTTAGTTTTCTGCAGATTAATTTTTAGACCCACTCTTCTGCTTTGCATGTCCAGGTCAGTGAGCATGCATTGCAATAGGTCTCCTGAGTTACTAAGCAAGGCAATATCATCAGCGAATCGCAAGTTACTAAGGTATTCTCCATTAACTTTCATCCCCAATTCTTCCCAATCCAGGTCTCTGAATAACTCCTGTAAACACGCTGTGAATAGCATTGGAGACATCGTATCTCCCTGCCTGATGCCTTCCTTTATTGGGATTTTGTTGCTTTCTTTGTGGAGGACTACGGTGGCTGTGGAGCAGCTGTAGATATCTTTCAGTATTTTACGGCTCGTCTACACCCTGATTCCGTAATGCCTCCATGACTGCTGAGGTTTCGACAGAATCCTCAGCAGTCATGGAGGCATTACGTTGTATACAGCTACAAAGCATGTGTGGATACGGCAAAAGTCGCTCCAGGTTGGGGATAAGCAGTCTGCTGCTCAGAATAGGCTGCCCCATTAACTAAAGGCTAACCTTTATTTTTTCTCGAAAACACAATTTTGTGCCCCAGTTAAATTAAATTGTGGGGTTTTGCGGGCCAAAACCACTTTCTGATTATGAGGCACGCCGTAGTGGACTCCGGAAATTTCGACCACCCGGGGTTCTTTAATATGCACCTAAATCTAAGAACACGGGTGTTTTCGCAGTTCGCCACCATTGAAATGCGGCCGCCGTGGCCGGGATTCGATCCCGCGACCTTGTGCTCAGCAGCCTAACACCATAGTCGCTGAGCAACCACGGCGGGTAATGTTGTCCCCCACAAAACCAGTCTGTGGTATCGCCACTGATCATTCTCTATAAGTGAAATGCTTTGTGCAGGTAAATGGCAGCCAAGAACAGCAGCCTAACACCATAGCTCAGCTGCCTAACACCATAGTCGCTGAGCAACCATGGCGGGTAATGTTGTCCCCCTCAAAGCCAGTCTGTGGTATCGCCACTGATCATTCTCTATAAGTGAAATGCTTTGTGCAGGTAAATGGCGGCCAAGAACAGTATGTAGCTAATATGGTTTAAGACAAACATATAGAAAATTTTCCAATATGATGAACAGTTGAAACTTGTACTTGGTTTAGAGTGATTCAGTTTGCTCCTGTTAGAACAACATTCTCTAAACTGGATCCCAAACTTTTTGCATGTTCATCTAATAGGACATTGCGGTATGTACTGTATATTATGTTACATTTATATGGATGCTTTAACAGACACACATATACACAATATTCCTGCGCTGCTTTCTTTCCCTTAGGTGCAACTCAAACTTCATTGCTGAAGGAAGTATGCCTTTTTTAACAAGGTTAGTGCTGGGCACAGCAAATGAAATGGTTATGAATGATGACAATTTATTTTGCTCTTGTACATTCCAGCTCCGGAGTTCGAGTGGACAAGCGGGGAGACAAAGCTGCTGCTTGATTTGTATAGCACTTATTTTCCTCAAGTGCGCCCTTTAAAAAAATTCAGAAACAAGAAAGCTATCTTTGAAAAGATTGCAGTAGAGCTGCAATGCAGAATTGGTACGGACAAGAGCGGAGAGCAGTGCTGCACGAGATACAAGAAAGTGCTAAAGAGGAAAAATGTAGAAGCTGTCGAAAACAACACATCTGGCAATTCTCCAGCTGATGTCCCCTATGAAGATGAGCTGGATAAGATCAGGTGGCTCGACGACAGCCTGGAACCAGAGGTAGTGAGGGATGCGAGCGGTGTGGTGTCAAGAAAGACATACCCACATTCGCCAGCATCAGAGTCCGTCTGCCATGGCATGTCTAGCCCTGCAAGTGCAACTAGTAGTGCCACAGAGACTCCAACTTGTTCCCTTGAGCAGGAGCAGCAGCCAAGAGATGATGGTAGAAAAAATCGCCCAACTACAGTTCGGATGCTACAAATGGCTGCGTTCTTGGAGAACGTAGTAGAAATTGAAGAGCGCAGGGCGAAGCGAAAAGCAGAGACATAAAAAAAAGAAAGGCGACTTGAAAAGGATGCAGAGGCGGGACCAAATGCATGCAGAAAAGATGAGCCTTCTGTGGGAAGCTTTCGGTTTAGACAATAATGATTGCATTAAACATTTATTACACTTTAAAGATGGTGCTCCTTGACATTACTAAGAATATTGGACGCATTCCTTAAAAAAAATAAAGCAATCACACTTTGACAATGCATAACATTGCAGATGCATGTACATAACACCGCTTTTCCCCCTCTTGCACTCCACTCAGACTGTCCGGTTATGAATCTTTCGTCTCGTCCGCATGCGGTGCGAGCACGAAAGTGATCATCTACATCCGCACGGACTTAACATATGTCGCTAACGCGATAGAGCCTCATGACAACAACCAATATGTCTGCCTAAATGTCCAAAAGAAGAATGTGTCATTTACACTAACTGGAGCCTACATATCCCCATGCATGCCTTCTGATACGCTCTCGTAGAGCTGGCCAGCTGACAGGATTTCGTTAACCATTTTTTCAACCCTGGAGCCTAGCTCAATTTCAGTTGCCGAGGCTACCTCTTTTACTACTTGTGCTGTAGGGGCTTTCGCGTTTTTTTTAGGTGAGAGCGTTACGATCTGACGAGCTTGGCCTCGCGTCAACGCCTCTACAACGCCCTCTCCAAGTTTCAGCCCCTGCTCATGCAGTAACTGATACGACCGATTCGAAAAAAAAATGTAAGGGCAGAGACAAGAATTTGTAAACAGCAGCCTCGAAAGTCCCATTGATTTTGACTTTCACCATCGGGATACACATGCTGTGTTCTTCCACAACTTATTTATTCCATGCTACTACACCGGTGAAGTCATCTACCATCACGTAAGACGGATGGACAGTGTCCATGGTGGCGGTACTGTCTCGTAGCACCCGGCATGGCTCTACATTAAATTCAGGTCATGAAGATATGGTGTAAAAGTTCAATGTTCTGATCTCTTTTGCTCATGTAGGAAAAAGCTACCCTAGGCTTCCCGCAGTTCTCAGCGATATATCTGAGCTTGCGGCACTTATAGCAGCGGATCGGTCTAAAAGATTTGAATACCCTTTGGTGCTCTTTCTGGACAGTTTCGCCATTTGACTTCCCCTCGCTCTTTTCTGACATCCATTTGTCCACGTCTGCACGCTCCGGTAGTTTCTTCTGCTATCCCTTTTTGAATGAAAATTATTTGTGTGGTCAATTTCGACCGTCCGAAATTCCGTCCTCGGCGCTCAGCTTTCAGCGCGTTGCGTACTATACGGCTAAAACGGCTGCCCTTTCCACAGTGGCTACGTTTCCTCTGTCTTGCACCCACAGCTTCACAGATTGTGGGATGCTTTTATAAAACTGCTCTAGACACATGCATTCAATGATCGTGTCTCTGCTCTGGTACACTTCCGCGCTTTTGAAGAACTCGACTAGGTTTGCCTTAAGCCATATGCAAACTTCGGATGTCCCTCGCTGTCCTTGCCCATGCTCCGAAGCCTTTGCCGAAAAGCTTCGACTGAAAGGCGGTACTTCTTCAAAACGCTAGCCTTAACTTTTGCATAATCATATGCACCTTGCGCACTGAGTGTTTGGCGAACACTTCAGTAGCCTCACACGGCAACATAGACAGCAACTGCTGTGGTCATGTACTCGGAGCGCTGTTCATCCTCTCGCAAGTCCTTTCATCATCATCGTCATCATCATGGTTACGCCCACTGCAGGGCAAAGGCCTCTCCCATACTTCTCCAACAACCCCGGTCATGTACTAATTGTGGCCATGCCA
The DNA here is from genome assembly GCF_050947875.1 of Dermacentor variabilis. Classification (NCBI taxonomy): domain Eukaryota; kingdom Metazoa; phylum Arthropoda; class Arachnida; order Ixodida; family Ixodidae; genus Dermacentor; species Dermacentor variabilis. The sequence continues at coordinate 114,726,189 of NC_134573.1, forward strand.
TGCCTACAAACTTCTTAATCTCATCCGCCCACCTAACTTTCTGCCGCCCCCTGCTACGCTTCCCTTCCCTTGGAATCCAGTCCGTAACCCTTAATGGCCATCGGTTATCTTCCCTCCTCATTACATGTCCTGCCCATGCCCATTTCTTTCTCTTGATTTTAACTAAGATGTCATTAACTCGCGTTTGTTCCCTCACCCAATCTGCTCTTGTTATCCCTTAACGTGACACCTATCATTCTTCTTTCCACAGCTCGTTGCGTCGTCCTCAATTTAAGTAGAACCCTTTTGGTAAGCCTCCAGGTTTCTGCCCCGTACGTGAGTACTGGTAAGACACAGCTGTTATACACTTTTGTCTTGAGGGATAATGGCAACCTGCCGTTCATGATCTGAGAATGCCAGCCAAATCCTTTCAAAACGCATTAGAAAGTCCTTTCAAAAATGCATTAAAATAGATTCTACCGCAAACCTGCCGAAATTTTCTATGACCGCACTGGCAATGGCAATGGGCAACGTGCAATGGCGGTACAGTGAGTGCGTCGGTCAGAAAGACGGCGGCTAGATTAAGGAATGGCGCCACCTTGAAACTATCTAGTGACCCTAAGACTACGCTGTCGTTACCATCCTCTACAGCGGCTGATTTTGCATGCTCACGCGCGTGCGCATTGCCATTTGCGGAATAACGAAGACATAGACGTCAATACTAACTGTGTTAGCGCCTGCGCCCGGATGTATTATTGTGATGAAGGTGCGTGCGTGCTTATCAGCTGGCGCAATGCATTTGGCTTAATAAATTCGCTACAATGTAAAAAATTTTATTCTGGGTGCCGTCATTCTACAACCACAGCGCAATAAACTTCATGTTTGTTGTGGGATCTGGCCATGTAACTGCAAGCTTTCTCATTGTCTTGAGGGAGTGCAGCATACTTCCGTGGATATTAGAAGGAAGTTTCTAGATTGCTGCAAGCTTGTCGGATTTAATATCAGCAGGATAGTTAATAAGGCCTGTATAGGGGTTAGGAAGTTGATCCGAGGAAGTTGCGCTACATTATTTACTAGAAAGCAACATAACTGGATAATGGAACAAGAGAGCTGCGGGTTCATCTGCCGCAGCTCCCGTAGCTTTGGTGTGCATACATCGGACTCAGCTCATTGTGTTGAGTCCGGAATTCAAGCTTTTCTTTCAGGCGCCGCCTAGCGTCAGTGGACAAAGGCATCATGAACGCCGCATTGAAGTGCTCCCACGACGTGAACGTCCGCATGAACCTCAAGCACAACTTAATACTGCACTCATGAGCAGCGGGCACGATATCACTAAGGCTTCTGCTGGCTTGGGGATAAAAGATAATGGCGAATACCTTAGTAACTTGCGATTCGCTGATGATCTTGCCTTGCTTAGTAACTCAGGGGACCAATTGCAATGCATGCTCACTGACCTGGAGAGTCAAAGCAGAAGAGTGGGTCTAAAAATTAATCTGCAGAAAACTAAAGTAATGTTTAACAGTCTCGGAAGGGAACAGCAGTTTACGATAGGTAGCGAGGCACTGGAAGTGGTGAGGGAATACATCTACTTAGGGCAGGTAGTGACCGCAGATCCGGATCATGAGACTGAAATAATCAGAAGAATAAGAATGGGCTGGGGTGCGTTTGGCAGGCTTTCTCAGAACATGAACAGCAGGTTGCCATTATCCCTCAAGAGAAAAGTATATAACAGCTGTGTCTTACCAGTACTCACCTACGGGGCAGAAACCTGGAGGCTTACGAAAAGGGTTCTACTTAAATTGAGGACGACGCAACGAGCTATGGAAAGAAGAATGATAGGTGTAACGTTAAGGGATAAGAAAAGAGCAGATTGGGTGAGGGAACAAACGCGAGTTAATAACATCTTAGTTAAAATCAAGAGAAAGAAATGGGCATGGGCGGGACATGTAATGAGGAGGGAAGATAACGGATGGTCATTAAGGGTTACGGACTGGATTCCAAGGGAAGGGAAGCGTAGCAGGGGGCGGCAGAAAGTTAGGTGGGCGGATGGGATTAAGAAGTTTGCAGGGACGACATGGCCACAATTAGTACATGACCGGGGTTGTTGGAGAAGCATGGGAGAGGCCTTTGCCCTGCAGTGGGTGTAAGCAGGCTGATGATGATGATGATGATGATGGCAGCCACACCAGTTAGAGGCAAAACCTCTGGAGCTGCTCCAAGGGCTCTTCGAGTGGCTGGGTCCCACTGAACTCTCAGTATCGCGGCAGTTGACTTCAAGTGGAAAGGGGAGCAGGGTCGCCGGACGAACGGCTCGAAAGCCTGTAGCTCTTGTCATCAATGTCCACACCTGCCGGCACGCGAATTTTGAGTTGCACTGATACTTTCACACGCTAGAGCGAAATTGGTGGGCCAGGAGCAAAGAAGCCGAGTGCCGTTGCGCTGTTAAAGCTTCCCTGACTTGTTTTCCATTCTTCGCATCCAATTTACAATTTTCTGGTCGACTCACCGGATGACCCCAGGTTGTCATTTACACTTGAAATCACTCTGCAATTGGTTGCCAACATTTTTCACCTCTTATTGCATTCTGTGTCCACACTTTTGAGGTACAGATATTTGTGCATTTTAGTCACCAATATCTTTTAAGTCATATACAACTGTATATTTTTTCGAAACTAATTTTTCTCTACGCTTCTTTGACTTCAATGGAGGATGAACCCATGGCACCCCGCACTTCCTCAAAAACCTTTAGTTAACTCTCAAACCCGACAATATCTCTGATTCTAGGCACAGATTGCGTTTGCGAACGTTTAGGCCGGTCTAAATTCCTGGCACACCTGATATTTATTTGAGCATTAAAGAGCTCCTTCTTTCTGTTTCACTCAGAATATTTTGATGGGTGTTTCAAATTGAAATTGAAAGTTATTTTGTTGTAACCTGAAACTTGCAGAGGAGACAGCGTCTAGGTGCATTTGCCTGATGGAAGTCTATGTTCCCGCATTTGCGATACGCAACGTGTTCAGAAAAGTTCTTACAATAATTTACAGTAGAAATCCTTATAGAATGTGCGAAATAACACCATAACAGTGCACAAATTACAGATGAGAACACACAACAGTGCATTTCTTAACGCAAAATGACAAAGCAAAGCAAAACATAAGCACATCGTCAACAGAAAATGAGCGAAAACATATGGTTCGGTATGTACATTATAATTCAACACAGCACATGTAAAGCACAACATATTCCTAAAGAATAGTTCGCGTAATAAAAAAAAAACAAATTTTCATGATGCAGTAGCTTTCTTACGTGTTTCTTAAATGCTATAGGTCTTAGAGAGAAGTCTACCTTCAGTTATATTGATTAGTTTTGGTCGCTGATATAGAGAAGTTTGTTTGCCGTAAGTTGTCTTCATCTTGGTGACAAAGTTTTTGTTTGTTGAATTATCAGCTTGCCCGTCACTGTCAAATGCACTAACACACATATCTAAATAATTCTGTATAAGGAGTTTCAAATCATCAATTTGATCTGCCCGAAGCATAGCTTATTCAGTAAACAATATAGCGGTTCGCAGGTTCTTTACACGGCCGGTATAATTAATATAGAGACGAAGTACTTTTTTGTAGCATAATTTTTGTATAGCTTGATCTTGTTGCTCCCTGCACTAATACTCCATAAAATAACTTATGAAAAAATTGTATTGTTCAGCCAAATCTTGAACCAAAGTGGTATGAGGTGTGCCTTCTTTTCTAAATATCCAACAGGTTGTGCAAGCGCACGGGAAAATTGAATGATATGAACATTTCATATTTCGTTGCTGGACCAAACACCAAGATTTCTTTATTATTTTGGCCCTATCAAATACAGCCCCTTCGAATGATATTATAAAATCGCTTGGAACGTGTTTATTAATCGCTCCGAATAAAATGTGTTTTCTTTGTATTAAGATGGTTTGCTTTCTTTGCAACCTAATGAATAAGTGACTCCCAATATTTATTTGCATTCATTAAGTTCACTGGTGCGGTCCGAAGAAAATAAGATTGGTGTCATCCGCGTTCAAAATAATTTGAGGGGAGTCGTCTATTTTGCTATATAACTTACAAAAGAAAGAAACATAACGACCTCAATTTTGATCCAGGAGGAACACCTTGTTCCCTGCCTCGAAACACGTTACCATCAAAAGACATCTTAGTTGGCAGATATCTAACTTAATTTCTGTTCATTACGATATTTCCTACTTCTCACAATTTACGTTGTTAATGGAAAATTTTCCTAAATATATACTCATAGCCAGCTTTCTTGGCGTTTCTAGTGTGGAATTCAGTTGGTTTCTAAGTTTTAACTTTCTCAAAAGATTTGTTGCACGTGTACGCACGGACTCGTGACACGAAATATATATATATATATATATATATATATATATATATATATATATATATATTCATTTGTCTTTAAATGCATTTGTCAATCCATGGTTTGTGTGCTTTTTATATTTGCGTCTAACAAATTGAATACAAAATGCTTCATCATAGCACTCTAATATTAGACGTGAAAATTGCTATAAGCAATGTTAGCATAATTTTCACTATAAACTTTGCTCCACTCCACTCTTTCCTTATAGCTTTGAAATGTTGAAGTGAATTATCACTTGTTGTTCTTTTTGAGTATGAGATTGTATTCTTCTGTTTTCAATATTGATGGAGGCTGAAAAGAAAAAAAAAACTGGAAAATGATGGCTAATGTCTGTAGTCAATACAACAGCAACCTCACATTGGTTTCAGTTAAATATACAAACATCTAGAAGCGTTTCAGCACTTCCGTCAGTCTGGTGGGCACCTTGGCAAAGTTTGAGCATGCATAGATAAAGAGCAGCATTTTAACTTCTGTAGGCCTGCAGTAATCAAATGACATGTCGATAAGAATCTGACCCATCAGTTTAAGTTGTTCGTTTCGAAAGCAACTGTGTTATAAGTTCTCCAATGTTTTACAAAACTTACGTATCTCCCCACTGGGGGTCTGAAAGCGCTTTTATGGCAGCATTTCCCATTCGCACCATCAGGTTGTTTTCGTTAACAGGTGAAAGCTTTTCTTGAACAGAGTACGTGATTGTCTATCTCACATAGATTACAATGCCGCAACCCCTTTTTTGTTTATAGCTTAAGATTTCGATTTGTAACCTGGCAAAACGGAAACACAGTCACTTTCAGGTAACCATGCTTCTGTATTTATTGTAAAATCGAATTTCACACGGAGTGTCTTCAAAAGCATACTTAGTTCACCTTGTTTGCTCTTCAAACTTCTGATGTTTACGTGAGTTAGAGGTAAGCAATTACACGAAAATATTTTGTGGCTAAATATTTTCAGTGCTTAAGTATTAATTGCTGTAATTCGAGTGCCAAACAAATCGGTGACAATACTCTGCGGCCCAATGTCTAGCGGGACGCAGTAGTACCCCGTTCTGTTTCGTCATGTCCTCACAAATGGACACGAACGATTTTGCAATGCGTAAAGTTATTCGGGCCTGCGAACAAGCATCACGAAGAAACGAAGAAAGATGGCGCGATCACGAATAAATATGGCAGAAACGAACTACAATTCCAGGTTCCTTTCCTGACTTCGCAGGTAGCATGTGAAGAGCGTGTGAAGAGCGAAATTTGGCAACATCTTTTAGTTTAAGCAGTTAGTTCTAATCGCTAGTTTTTCATATACCGTAAATCTCAACATTTTTCTTTCTGTTGCGCAACTAAAGGTCATGGAGAGCATCTTTTACATGCTGAATTTCACCAGGGGTGCAGCCTCTTCAAGATCATGCGCATGCTCTTTTAGATTCCCAATTTCCCGTTCTCGCTGCATCTGTGAGCTCGAAACCTCGCCATACGCTTGTGACATTATAGCCATATTGAGACTTTAACTTCATCTACTTGGTTTGGCAAGACAGCGAGTGCGTCGAGCCTTCAAGGTATTTCTGCCAAACGGGCAGCAATGGAGGAATCCTTGCCCTGGTTTTCTCCAGTGGGTGTTTTCAGCTTTCGATATGTCACACATCTCCATGCTTTACGAACGAGTTCACTGTTGCTTTTAAATGTTGTTTGAGATGAGCCTGAACAGTTGACCAAATGTATACTGAATTACACTCAGTTCATTGCAAACGCCAGAAGTGGGAAAGTACGGGTTCATTGCAAAGGGGCATTCGCTACCTGAAGATATCGCAGGCAATCAAGAGACACAAACGTGTCATAAGGCCATTGGTAAAGTGAAGGCGAAAGACGCAGTGACAAGGTACAGCACAACCACAGTTTTACGAGGCCTTGGTGCTAGGCTCTAAATATGCGCTCTCGGGGGTGTACCCACATTTTGGCTGCAGCTCCAGAGCACCGAAAGAGCGAAAACGCAGAATAGTAAAGTTAACCAACCTGGATAGATACGGAAAAAACGTTTAGAAACATGGCCGACGCCCTCTACCGCTACTGCCAAGTGCGAGGCAACGCCCTCGGAGCAGCACTGTGCTGCACTTTTCCGTCTGCATGGGCAGGTCGGCAGCGAATATCACGAAAAAAAAAAACTTCCCAGGCACAGTACGTAGTTACAACGTCGAGATTTTTTGGAAGATAAGGAAGAATTTTTAAAAACGTGTCAGACCCGCTCCATCGCTACGGCCACACACAATGATGGAAGTTCACGTTTCCTTCGTTTTTTTATACACCTATAGGAATTTATACTGCTTGACTGTGGGTATGGGACTTGCTGCTGAATAGATTCTGTCATAACTCGTTTCTTCAATAAAGATAGTGCTCCCCGATTTAGTTGTGTTAAAATAAAGGCCTAGATATGTCGTTTTATTGCGCGAGTGGTCGAAGGTTTCTTTATGTTGAATACACTGTCTGCTAGCAGCACAATGTCTTCCACTTAAATTAGCCGAGGCACCCTCGGTTGCAACCTTTGCCCATTGCGGATTTAAAATAAATCAAAACATAATTTACTGTCTTCCGGTCGTCCTTCTATGCGTTTAACATGAATCGTGAACAGCAGTGGACACAGAGGGCATCTTAGCTTCAGTCTTCGATGAGTTTCCGCTAGTCATTTGCTTTTGCGACCTTTTCATACGTTTTGTAGTTGGTAGTCTATACATCTTCCTTAGCAGGGGCTACACAAAATCACTTGTGCCCTCGTTCCAGAGAATATCCCTTAGAAATAACCTCTATCAGTTGTCTTAAGCGCCCTTTATATCTCAAATGTTACTCATAACGGTCAATTCTGAGCAAAAAAATCTCTGTGAACTGACTTAGTAGAAAAATATTCTCTAAGCGTTCTCGCAATTTGAATCCAGTCGGTACTTTTCCTATGCTATAATTTTTCTCCAACCACTTCGATAGAATTTGTCCCCCCCAGTGCGAGTGCCGCCACTTCCCGTGCTCCGCCCAGCAACCACATTGAAGCCAAGGTCGATTCAAATAGGTCGCGAAGCTTCGGGTGAAAAGCGGTTCAGTACAGATTGTCACCGACATCGGCATGGGGGGTTATGGGAGCAGCGATTGAAGCGCGACTATGTTTGGAGGGAACGAACATTGGGAGAGAAAAAGGCATTTTTTAATTCAAGCAAGACACAGCTAGACCCATTCAACGCAAATAAATTTCTAGTCAATTTTATATATTCGTGACGAGTTAAGAAAATACAAGTTTATTTATTTTATTATTATTAATGAATGCATTTCTTTTCAGCGCCCATCGCTACAGGGGCGTTGACGCCATTATCACTTGCAATGCAATGCACGTCTTTAAATGGGCAGAAAGGCACACTCGTAAAGCTCACCTGTTGAAATACGCCCCCCCTCACAGTTTGCGCTTTCTTGCTTGTCGAAGTTTGTCTGAATTTGGTGACGCGGGTAGCTTCATCGCTTTTTCAGTCGAAAGTAGTGAGTTACGACCGCCAGATAATTGTGCAGTTGTTTTCGTGCGACTTCGCTGGCCGACGGGCTTGGCATCCGACAATAGGATCAGCACTCTACACCTAAAGCTTTCGTCGGCCTCCAAATAAAGTATGTTCTGTGCAGGGATGCGATTTCGACAACTGTACGGCTGGCCTTTTCCTGCATCGCTTTTTACGCTGAAAGCTCGAAACGCCCACCAAGTCGAATGACGGGGCATTAGAATATATAGCTCCAAAGGCAGGACAACAAAACAAATTTCGCGCCTTCGAAAACAAAATGACGTCACTTCTGCTTTTAACGGACATGGCGTCACATTATTTTTTCTTCCGCCGGAAGTGTTCCCACCGCATACAGATGGCGTTAAGCCCCATGAAACGCCTATGGACCGCCATGTTTTCAACGTATGGGCTCCTATGGAAGGTTCGTTACCAGGTATATTTACCTTGTTGAAGCTCTATAGTGATGACGTTGATGAGGTGATGATGTGATGCGGCTTCATCCTTTGCAACGGGTAGGTATGTCGGATTGATGGATGGATGTTATGAGCGTCCCCTTTGGAACGGGGTGGTGGGTTGTGCAACCAAGCTCTTGCTATTATACTGCCTAATGTCCTACCTAGGTTAAACAATAAAAAAGAAAAAAACACAGTATGAACTCCCACAACCAAACTTCCTGATCCCCTATTGCGAACTGTGCTTCTGTACGTCTCCATTTTTTGTCGTTTCCCTACTTCTATTCCACCAATCCTCCGATCGCCCCTTACTAATCCCTATTGAGGACATGTTTACTTTTCCACTGCTCTCGCTGAACCCAAGGGCTTCGAGGGGGCGAGTGGTGCCTAAATCGACCGCTGGGTAGACGTCTTCACATTCTAATAAGACATGCTCCATAGTTTCCCTAGCTTTACCGCAACAAACACGTTCTTCTTCTTTCTTATATCTCGCTTTTCGTCAATACTCGTACTAGCGCCACCTCTCGGAGTTTCCTCGAACCACTGAGAAGCCCGCTGGCGCCGCAATTTCCTTGTCAAAATGCTTATCGTATTAAGGTCGACAGTTATGCTGAGATGGGTTCTCCCGGAATATTTGTTGATAATAAATTTGCACAGCCACAAAGCCGTGCGATGTCAGTAGGACGAGGTTTAGGACATCTCCATGTGCTAACCATTATTCCCATGGTGGCTGAACCTCTATGCTTGCAGCTCTCATAGGCACTAGCGGCATAGTTCTGTCTAGTAGTTTTTGTAGGTAAGCTCTGTGGTTTGAATGTCTCCAGAGAAGCGAGGAAGGCGTCGTGCGTTTGGCTGCGAAAATTACCAAGTGAACCATCCCCATAAAACCAAGTGGACGCATCGTCACGCTCAACTCAATCGATCATACGCTGCAGATAGGACAGATTTCTGCTTTCGCTGCGGCCATGAGCGTTGTGCGCAGTCGCACTATAGCGTTTCCTTGGCTGGTATTATCTAGGGCGCAGTTTCTGCTGCACTGCAGCAGTTCGTTCGCGCTATGCGTCGCGCCAACATTTCGGCACCGCGAATGCTGGCCGAGGGTCTCGTCCACAAACCTAATCCTTAGCTGTTACTGTATTGTGTTTCAGGAGAAACTGCCATATTTCTTTCGCGCGTATGTCCGGCTATTCAACCTATGCATTATTCATCATTTCAACATAAGCGCGCAGAGACACAAGCACGCGCGAACACATATGCTCACGCGCATGCATGCACGCACGCACGCACGCACGCACGCTGCGAGCACGCACATACTCACACATAGACACACGTATACATACAGTCTTATAATACACACGCAAACATGCACATTTGTATTGATTAGTGATGAAGCCATTATGAACATGGACTGATAACAAAGCAAACAGTTCAATTTAAGTCTTTGTCGAGGTTATAAGATACCGAAACAACCTGGTTTGACGGAATGTGGCGCTGTTTAGAGCCAGGCAATATACACGTGTTTGCATATGTGCCAGGAAATTTGTCTACGCTTGTACTCGTTAGGTAGTGGACAGCATTTCGCACTCGCAAAACATGGTACTCGCGCCTCTTCCGGCCAATTTCTTCTCAGCAATTGCAATTTACACTGTGTAAATGTTACTGGAAATTTCCGTCGTATTTATTTGGAGGAAGTGGGTGAAATGTGGCTCTGCCAAACGGGACGTGGCGCCGACAGCACGGTGTGAGTAGGTGGGAGCCCGTGCATATGCAAGCCAATTTGCGGCGTATTTTCCTCCTCGTCGTATGCATTGCAGCTGCGCTCTCTGTATTGAACCCAGCTATCGTTTTCAACGCCCCGCGTGAGTAATGTGGCACCCACACGTCACTGACACCTGCATGAGCCAAATGCCTCGCAAAGCCTCGCCCCCAATAAGTGCTGCTTCGTATCTGGCTGTTTCCAGCGGATTCGTCTATATTTTTTTACAGCGAAGTTGTACAGCTATACCTCACAATGGGTCTGCCCTCTCCGTAGGCAAACACTCGGGAAGCGTGGGCCGCCTGCGCTGCTGGGTTCCTTGCCGCACCAGCAGATGGCACTCGCCTCCAGGCATCTGCTGTGGCACCAGCTGCGAGGGGGAAAGAAAACAAAAGAACTAAAAAGCTCGCTTTCGCGCATAGCGTTGGCCGCAAGCGTAGGCTAGTTAAGACTACGGTTGCATAATATGCAGTAGCCGGGAAGCCGCAACTATAGCATACAAAGCAGAGAGTGACGTAACTACACTTTCGTACGTAAAAGAACAACCCGCTTAGCAACTGGTTTTTCTTGCGACAGTGCTACGGGAAGACCACGTATAGTGAGGACTCCTCAAGAGTAGCGTCCATACGAGGCGCGGCGAAAGTGTGGTTAAATGCATTTATCTCTGGTCCACTCTTTGTATGTGCACGAAGTAGCAGCGTAAGCCAAGTCGCAAGCTGTTGAAACGCATTGGGATAATAATTAGGCAAATTGCATGTGAATGTCTCCTTGTGCATAATTTCAAGCTACATTCCAATAGGTACAGTCGTTCTAGTTGTCGTTGGCAGCTTTGCCGTCCAACCACCTTCTCAGCGTGGATGGGAGACCATTACTTTTTCTGCGGCAATTGTTATTAAGATTTTTGATGGAACACCGTTATAACGGCGCGTTCTGAGCACAGGACACAGAAAGTATGCACACTGGAGAAACACTCAGATTCAAATGTTTAACACGTTCTATCAAGCCAGCAGCCAAGTAGCCCATCCACATCTGTTAAATATGATTAAGAGGAAGCTTTCGCTCGGGGGTTCCTATCTAAATGCACGATAAAAAAAAAGTTTTCTCCGCACCCAATACAACAAATTTCAAGAGGTTTGTTTCATTTAAAACAAAAATTATTAGTGGCTCTGCTGTCACAAACACCAGAGACCGGCGGAGCTGGGGGAAAGCCAGTAAAGTAGTGCCAATCCACACACTAGTCTAACTTTTGCTGGGCTTCCCCCAGCTCCGCCGGCCTCTGGTGTTTCCTGTAGCAGGGCCACGCATGTTTTTTTCCACTGAGATAAAGAGGACCGCCGAAGCGATCGCGCAGGTTTTTATCGGAGAGCAATAACGTCACACCGCCTGTGTCCCCGCCACACCGCTCCTTCTTCCTCGCTAGGCTCCACCCACCCTCGCCGCGTCGCTATGCTGCGCGATGCTATTTTTAAACTCTGCTTTCACTCTCCCTGTCCCGTTCCCCAACTCGGAGAAGCTATAGACGTCAAGAAAAACCCAGCGAGGCTCTAACAGCTCCACTGTAATACGTAAAACCGCTGGCCGCCAGCACGCTCCGGATCCGTGCTCCTCTGTATCGCAGTGAGCTGGCTGCCCGACGCCGGGTGACGTAAGCAGAACGTCGCTTTGAGGGGCATGGCTTTGCGCTCACTGCCGCCTCCCAGTTTCTTTTCTCGTGCTCTGATGGCCGAAATTCATTCGGCCACAGTTCCGCGGGTAATCGCATGATTCCAGATCAAAAATTGATTACTTAGTAACATCAAGATCATTGATCGATTTCGTCTACCCCGGTAATAAAGCTGCAGCATTACTGCCGACATTAGAGTCATGCATGGAGAACGATCCATGCACAGAAACCCCATACCTGAATTCTCTTTATGCTACTACTCTGCATATGCAAAACTTTCATCGTTAGCTTTGATATAATAAAAGTACCAATCACATGCTGTCTAAACATATGCGGATATTCAAAGTATACACTCACTTGCTGGCTAAATATGCTGCTGCTTTACGCCTGTAGAATGTACAATATTTACAACCATTATGAAAACAATTTATGTTCAAAAGGTGTGCCACCCGGCAACAACAACAAACTTCTTTTCCCAGGGACATTTCTCCATATTGATAATATTGCGAAGAGGCTGAACGTTTAACTCGGAAGGCTGAGAAACAACGCAGATCACAAGTGCAGATGATTCAAATGGCTTTGCATGCAGGTCTTTCTTGTAGAGGAACTCACAGCCTATTATACGAAGATCTTAGCTCTGTCTTGCGTAGAGAATGCTTTTCACAACAATCACCTAATCATATTGCATGCAGCAGTTTTCTTTCTCTCTTGCTGCAAGCACAAAACTGCCACATTTCAACTTATGATACGAAGCTGGAATGCAAGAGGGATAGAGCGGACCACCGCGTGGATCAGGTGGCAGGGTAGCATGCGTTTCCTCATGATGGTGGGGTATTCAAGAGCGCTCAACCATTCGGCATTGCAGCTGTTGTAATGGCTTTCCGTGTTTACAAAGCTGCTTTCTTCGTCGCATCACGTGGTTCTCAAATGGAAAGCCACTGAATGTATCCACCGTACCATGCTTTTTGACATCATGAGATAGGTGCAAAATGCCGTGGACATTAAATTAAAGTTGCTCTTATCCATACACGTCACAAAACCCACAGAAAAAATCTTTAAGAAGGACTGATGCATAGTCAGCATACAATGAACAAAGCTGCTTGTTGTCTAGGATGGGCATTGCTGCATGAAGAAACAAATAGTTCTCATACAGGTTATCACGCAGAGTTACCATAAAAAGGTGGGGCCCAGTATAAAAAAGAAAATGGCAGAATTACACAGCCTTCCAACACTTTAGTTCATCTACGCCACGAGATTTGCGTGGAAATTCACTTGGTATGTACTAGCGTACAGTTTTACTCAATTAATTGAATATTGCTCTGTCCAAAGGGCCACGAAGAACTTTAAAGGGAACATATATTAACAGAAACCGCACCGTTCTCATGACACTCAGCAAAAAAAAGGTGCATGTAGTCCAGGGGAATACCGTAAACGGTGTCTATTGGTAAATCAAGAATAACAGAAACCTTCTTATGATGTTCTTCATCATGCTGCTCTCTGAAACTTTTGTCGATTAGTAAATTGCAGCTTGAATGTAAAAAGAATACGTTGCGGCTAGCATACGATACCTGAATTGTGCACTTTGGGCACCCACTATATCCACCATGGCCCTTTGTAAGCATGATGAACGACCTAGCTGGTGCATCGCAGATAATTGCCTTTAGCATAACTTCCGCTGGTGTCTTGTGTACCAACACACCCTCCAAGAGCAATATTTGAAGTACTTGAACAAACGGTTTGATGAACGAATTGGCAGAGGAAGGCTCTGAAGGTATAGCATACGCACCAATAACAAACGGCGATACATCCCCACAGTTATGAACAAAGCACTGGATACGCAATAATTGTGTGTTTGAACTTTTGTCAATGGCAATCCATCCACATTATTAGAAAGAACTACAAATGGAATGCTTTTTAGCAAAGCGTAGTGGATGTTGCAGTCCTGCAGGAAGGCCAAAGTGAGCATATTTGCCTGGATGTATTGTAGATGTAGCGCGAGTACTTTTGTGTAGTTCAAGTAGGCGGCTCTGTTCTCACAAGACTCTCAGTAAGCCATTTAGGGCTTTCTTTTGATGCCATTCTCTGTGGCCTACCCTCTGAATGAACATAGAAAATTTTCATTTTCTTCCTGCTGAACATCTGGTGAAGCACATGCTGTTGTATTGTGAGCAGTATTGCCAGTGTTGGTAGTTGATGCTCCCGAATTAATGACACCAAGACTCGAATAAACTGCATCTGCTGGTTCACTTGCTACTGTAGCATTTGATGGGATATTGCTATATTCAGTCACACAAACTCTATCTGAATGCACAAAATTTTGATGTGAAACTGGGCGGTCTGCACTCAACCAGCCCTAGGGATCAGAGGGCGTATCAACGAGCAATTTGAAAGACCTAATACCTTGTGCTCCTTTTTCGTGTGGAAGTCTGGGATGATGCCTGTCCATAGTTCTCAAGTGACAGAAGTGATGGAAATTTAGTGGAAATTTGGAAGCTATAGTAGGGTGCTCACTTGGGCTAGCCTACTGTAGTGCGTCATATGTAGACTGAAGCAAGAAGTTAAAACAAACAGAGAAAAATTGGATCAGAACTAGAACACGAAATGCGGTTCTAGTTTTTAATTACTTCAGGTGCTGTGCTACCTGCATGTTACGCAAGAAGAATAAAGGGAGCCAGCGCTGGCCAGGAGGTGCTACGGCAGCTTGACGGTGCGACTAAAATACGTTGCTGCTGCACGTTATGGCTGCTGTGTAATTGAAAAATATTTTTACAGCAAAGCTGTTAAGGGCTACTTCCCCTAGGGTCGCGTCCGCGGGCCGACACAAAACTCGAACCTTCTCATCCGGCCTCCGCGTTAGACGCCACCTGCGTTCTCGTCTCCAGTTTCTCGTGATGCTCTGTAGCTCTCAGCATCCACGAGAGCTACAGAGCATTCGCGAGAAAATGTCATTTACAAAGATTACAAACGATGTCACGCAATAACCCAGTCAAGCTACATTGTTAGATACGGGGCTGTTTCCTGAGCCTACTTCGAGTTCTCTAGACCACATCGAATCGCACCACAGCTAATTAAGGAGCGCAGAAGCACGGATACCACATTCCTGAGGAGCCGCACGTGCAAACAAGTTGGCGGCCCCCACTTCGTGTGCCGCAGGTGGAGCTATTCACTGCTTGACTCTCCCCGAAAGCGAAGCGACAGCCTGGCACTGTTCCAAGTAACGTGGGTCCCGAGGCAAGACGGCTGTAACGCACCGTGAAGCCACGACCGCGTCGCCCCCACCTGGCTATTGTGACGGCGCATTGCAAGTCAGCAAGGCAAGACCGCAGGGAGAAGTAAGCCCTCGGACAATTGGGGACCCAGCGGCGACTCTCTTCGCCGGGTATGACACCATCGCACAGGCGCCTACCTTTGGCCGAAAATGACGACACTTGAGCGGGCTCGCCGATTGGCCGAAAATGGCGTCATCTGAGCGGGCTCACCCATTGGCCGAACGTGACGTGTCTTCGAGACACCGAAGGGCTTAAAAGACACAGCCCGATAGCAGCAAGGGCGCATTCCTAGACATTCCTTGATTCATCTCTTTCAAACTTCTTGCCGCGGGCCGCAGCGTCCGAGTTGCTGCCGGCCCGTAATGACTTCTATGACTGTTAATTTCTTGGCGGCTCACTGTGAACTATGTAAATAAACCTCCCAAGTTTTTCATCCCGACGCCCTCCTCAACTCCTACAACATGCCATTGAGTCACAATCCTATTCCGCGGAGTGTAAATTCGACGGGCAGAAAGCAGATTCGTGCCATATGGTATGGGCCTGCCAGGCTAATAGTGCCCTAGAAACTATAAAACAGCCAAAGTGGGAAGGATGGCAGGCAGCCCTGTCCAGCTCAACCCTCGAGGACCTGCGAGCCCACGTGGAAAGAGCTAGGGCGGCGGCCTTAGCCAACGGAATTCCGGAATAAGAGTCCGAGCACCCTTCTCCTAACTCCCCTCCCCTTTTCCTTTAAATAAAACGTCTTCATCATCATCATCATCTGTAGCTCTCACTCTAATGTAGATATTTTGGAAAAAATTACACTGAAATTGGCCGCTGAAACGACTCTATCAGTATATCGCATTTCATTTACTTGTCTTGATTAGTTTGTTCATAATGAAGTAAACGTTACAGAATTCCCGTCTGCCATGCAGCGGTACTTGCACACGTTACTACTTTATAAAAGAAGAACACATAACTCCACAGTCAAAAGATGGATTCGTTGTCTGCGTCCTTCAATATCAATAATAATAATAATAATAATAATAATAATAATAATAATAATAATAATAATAATAATAATAATAATAATAATAATAATAATAATAATAATAATAATAATAATAATAATAACAATAATAATAATAATACATATGTATGCATACATGCATGGATTAAGCTAAAGCACGCCAAAGCTTGACTGCTCCTACTTTTTCGCAGAGTAGAAGGGCTGGCGAATTTTTCACCAGGAAAAGGTGCCTTCTCCCTCGACACTCGCTAACGCCCTGCATATCCAGCCAAGCTTTCTCATGACTGCACACTCCGAGAAGTACGTGCACTATTAAATTCAGCACTGAGGATAAATTCATGTAGGGAGGTCTAAGATGGTAACATATGTGATAGTGCATGCTAGAACCTTACACTATGATAAAAAACAGTGAAATAGGCATGTAGAAATCATACTACAGTTTTGTTCTGCCATAGTATGACTGACCTCCGATGAGTACTGAGCAGCGACGAAGACTGATTTCGGCATAGAGATAGAACAGACTGATTGAAGGCATAGAGCAAGGCGGTAAAGTATGCAGGAAACATGTGTTAGAAATATGCGCATGTTGACAACTGGCACATCTTACAGCTATCTTCTGGTTCTGATAGGAACTTTGCTTCCTTGTGGTATTATACGAACTAGCTGAGCTAAAGGTCACCAGAACAGAAGTGATATTATCAAATTTGTGCAAGATAAAAGCAATTCTCCTAACGTTTCTATTCTGCATGGCTTTGTCAAAGCAGCTGACAATAGCGAAAATGTCGCAGTTTTGCCCGAAACACGAAACAGTAACTGCGATCGCAAATTACCAGACAGTTATAATAAGTAAGTGAAGCAGTTGTATGTGTTACCCTCGGTGTAAATCATAGTAAACTCTTGCTTATTTAATTAGCAAGCTTTGTGTTGTGCACGAAGGCAAAAGTGAGCGCATCTTTGCCAGGGCATGCCAGGGGAAACTCGCGGTCAGAACGGTGGCGTGTTGAAGCGACGCAGCAGCGACAAGCGATCGCTTCTTGTTGCTTCCAGCTACAACGCGTTTTCAGGGCGTGCAGCGCTATAGTTTATGCGACCTTCGACACTATAGCTGGACGGAAAGAGCGCTCACAAAACCACAACCCACTGGTGCGTACGTACCTTGCGTGCGGCGCATCAGCGGAAATTCACCTGGAGCGTCCCTATATTTCCTATCGCAATAATAAAAAAAAACAAAGTGAACCTAACTGCAGCTGCAGTGAACCTAACTACAGCTTCACTAAGAATAAAATGAGAATGCGGGGATGCAACAATCTCGTAATTCGAAAGGGACACTGTGGTATGAATTTTATCTCATACATCACATCCCGCACAGAGGTCAGAACATACGCTAGCCCAAATGATAACAAATGTGACAGGACAGAAAACTGACGCAGCACGGTTGGCCAACCGCCGTGTATGAGAGGTGCTGCCATTGGGATACAAATGCCTACAAAAGTTACGTTATTCAAGCCTGACGCGGTGTTGCTATGGGACTTGCAATCCCGGTTATACAGAGAAAACTCAAACGGCAAACGAAGCTTAAGCGACGTGGTTAATCACTGAAGGCGGGTGACGGAAACTTAATTACGAGTTTTCATCATCATTATCATCAGCAGCAGCAGCAGCAGCAGCAGCAGCAGCAGCCTGGTTAAGCCCACTGCCGGGCAAAGGCCTCTCCCATACTTCTCCAACTACCTCAGTCATGTACTCATTGTGGCCATGTCGTCCCTGCAAACTTCTTAATCTCATCCGCCCACCTAACTTTCTGCCGCCCCCTCCTACGCTTCCCTTCCCTTCGAATCCAGTCCGTAACCTTTAATGACCATCGGTTATCTTTCCTCCTCATTACAGGTCCTGCCCATGCCCATTTCTTTTTCTTGATTTCTACTAAGATGTCATTAACTCGCGTTTGTTCCCTCACCCAATCTGCTCTTTTCTTATCCCTTAACGTGACACCCATCATTTTTTATTCCATAGCACGTTGCACCGTTCTCAATTTGAGCAAGACCCTTTCGTAAGCATCCAGATTTCTTCCCCGTACGTGAATACTGGTAAGACACAGCTGTTATACACTTTTCTCGTGAGGGATAATGGCAACCTGCTGTTCATGATCTGAGATTGCCTGTCAAGCGCATCCCATCCAATTCTTATTCCTCTGATTATTTCAGTCTCATGATCCGGATCCGCGGTCCCTACCTTCCCTAAGTAAATGTATTCCCTCACCACTTCCAGTGCCTCGCTACCTATCGTAAACTGCAGCCCTCTTCCGAGAGTGTTAAACATTACTTTAGTTTTCTGCAGATGATTTTTTACACCCACCCTTCTGCTTTGCCTCTCCAGGTCAGTGAGCATGCCTTGCAATCGGCCACCTGAGTTACTAAGCAAGGCAATATCATCAGGGAATCTCAGGTTACTAAGGTGTCCTCCATTAACTGTTATCCCCAATTCTTCCCAATCCAGGTCTCTGAATACCTCCTGTAAACACGCTGTGAATAGCATTGGAGAGATCGTATCTCCCTGCCTGACGCCTTTCTTTATTGGGATTTTGTTGCTTTCTTTATGGAGGAGTACGGTGGCTGTGGAGCCGCTATATATATCTTTCAGTATTTTTATATATGGCTCGTGTACACCCTGATTCCGTAACGCCTCCATGACTGCTGAGGTTTCGACTGAATCAAACGCTTTCTCGTAATCAACGAAAGCTTTATATAAGGGTTAGTTATATACCGCACATTTCTCTATCACCTGACTAATAGTGTGAACTGGTGTATTGTTGAGTAGCCTTTATGGAATCCTGCCTGGTCCTTTGCTTGACAGAAGTCTAAGGTGTTCCTGATTCTGTTTGCGATTACCTTAGTAAATACTTTGTAGGCAACGGACAGTAAGCTGATCGGTCAATAAGTTTTCAAGTCTTTGGTGTCCCCTTTCTTATGGATTAGGATTATGTTAGCGTTCTTCCAAGATTCCGGTACGCTCGAGGTCATGAAGCATTGCGTATACAGGGTGGCCAGTTTTTCTACAACAATCTGCCCACCATCCTTCAACAAATCTGCTGTTACCTCTCTTCCATTAGCGTCGTGGGTGCCACTGGTAGTGTATAAATCTCTATAGAACTCCTCAGCGACTTGAACTATCTCATCCATATTAGTAATGCTATTGCCGGCTTTGTCTCTTAACGTATGCATCTGATTCTTGCCGATTCCTAGTTTCTTCTTCACTGCTTTTAGGCTACTTCCGTTCCTAATAGCATGTTCAATTATATCCATATTATACTTCCTTATGTCAGCTGTGTTACGCTTGTTGATTAACTTCGCAAGTTCTGCCAGTTCTATTCTAGGTGTAGGGTTAGAGGTTTTCATACATTGGTGTTTCTTGATCAGATCTTTCGTCTCCTGCGATAGCTTACTGGTTTCCTGTCTAAAGGCGTTACCACCGACTTCTATTGCACACTCCTTAATGATGCCCATGAGATTGTCGTTCATTGCTTTAACACTAAGGTCCTCTTCCTGAGTTAAAGACGAATACCTGTTCTGTAGCTAGATCCGGAATTCTGTTTTCCCTCTTAGCGCTAACTGATTCATCGGCTTCTTATGTACCAGTTTCTTCCGTTCCCTCCTCAAGTCTCTGCTAATTCGGGTTGTTACCATCCTATGGTTACTGTGGCGCACCTTGCCGAGCATGTCCACACCTTGTATGATGCCAGGGTTAGCGCAGAGTACAAAGTCTATTTTATTTCGAGTCTCATCATTCGTCAAATCATTCAATGGAATGTCAGAGGTCTTCTTAGGAACCTTGATGATGTGCAAGAGATTATACACAAACACAATCCAAAAGCGCTGTGTCTACAGGAAACACACCTAAAAACACAACACACAAGCTTTCTCCGACAGCATGTTACTTTTCGCAAAGATCGCGATGATGCAATCGCATCATCGGGAGGTGTTGCAATTGTAATCCAAAAGAGCATAGCATGTCAACATTTACAGCTATGAACGGCCCTTGAAGCAGTGGCGGTTCGAATAGTTTTGCTTAACAAACTTATCACTATTTGCTCGATTTATATACCCCCACACTACAAACTAAACAAACATGAATTTCAGTCCTTCATAGATGAATTGCCAGAACCCTATGTTGTTCTTGGCGATTTCAATGCACACAGCACCTTGTGGGGAGACTCTCGTATCGATGCGCGAGGGCGTCTCGTTGAACAGTTCCTTTACTCTTCTGGAGCGTGCCTTCTAAATAAGAAAGAACCCACATATTACTCTCTTGTGAACAGAACCTTTTCGTCAATAGATCTTAGTATAGTTTCCGCCTCTTTACTGCTCGAACTCGAATGGGAAGTTACGAGCAATCCTTATGGGAGCGATCACTTCCCCGTATTGCTAAGAACATCTAAAGAGAATGAATTTCCTCCACAAGCTCCTAGGTGGAAGATTGATACAGCAGACTGGGAGAAATTCCGAACTTTAAGTAGTATTTCATGGGATGACGTGTCCTCGTTAGGAATTGATGCTGCCGTGGAATATTTTACAGCCTTCATAATAGATGCCGCAGCTAAATGTATATCACAAGTAAATGGATTGGCATGCAAACGGCGTGTCCCGTGGTGGAACGACGATTGTAGGATCGCTCGTAAAAAACAAAACAGAGCGTGGGGGTTGCTGCGCGCCTCCCCCACTGTGGAGAATCTTATCAGTTTTAAAAAGTAAAAACCCAAGGCAGGCGAATCCGCCGACAGGCCAGAAGAGAGAGTTGGCAGAAGTTTTTATCCGGTATCAACTCCTATACAGATGAGGCCAAAGCCTGGAACAGGGTTAATAGGATAAAAGGGCGACAAACATATTCACTTCCTTTGGTGAACACACAAGGTGAAACACTGAAAGATCAGGCAGACTCACTTGGAGAACACTTTGAGAACGTGTCGAGTTCAAACCATTATTCGCAATCCTTTTTGAAATACAAGCAAATAGAAGAATGCAAGCCAATAATACGAAAATCCATACAGAATGAACCTTATAACCGGCCGTTCAGTATTGCTGAGTTGAGAGCTGCCTTGACCACATGCAAAAGCTCTGCACCGGGACCTGATAGAGTCATGTACGAAATTGTCAGAAACGTACACACTGACACCAAACTTACACTACTCACGCTTTTCAACGCTATTTGGGCTACGGGATACCTCCCATCCACATGGAAAGATGCGATTGTGGTCCCTGTTCTTAAGCAGGGTAAGGACCCTTCCTTGGCTGGAAGTAACCGTCCGATAGCTCTTACAAATTGTCTTTGTAAGCTTTTTGAAAAAATGGTTAACCGTAGACTTGTGCATTTCCTTGAACTCAACAATATCCTCGATCCCTTTCAGTGTGGCTTCAGAGAAGGGCGGTCCACAACCGATCACCTTGTGCGCATTGAGGGAAACATTCGCGACGCCTTTCTACATAAACAATATTTCCTATCCGTATTCCTCGATATGGAGAAGGCGTACGACACTGCGTGGCGCTATGGAATCTTGAGAGACTTGTCGGGAATTGGCATCTGTGGCAATATGCTCGTCCTAATAGAAAGCTATTTGTCCAACCGTACATTCCGCGTGAAAGTCGGCAATTCATTGTCGCAACCTTTTATACAGGAAACTGGTGTACCTCAAGGTGGTGTACTTAGCTGCACGCTCTTCATCGTGAAAATGAACTCCCTTCGTGCTTCATTACCGCCAGCCATTTTTTATTCTGTTTACGTAGACGACATACAGATAGGCTTTAAATCCTGCAACCTTACTGTATGTGAGAAGCAAGTTCAACAGGGCTTGAACAAAGTGTCCAAATGGGCAGAAGAAAAGGATTTAAAGTTAACCCCAACAAAAGTTCTTGTGTGCTTTTCACAAGAAAGAGAGGGCTCATTGCAGAACCCAGTATCGAAATGAATGGTCAGCGAATTCCTGTGAACAAAGAACACAAATTCTTAGGCATCATACTTGATTCAAAGTTAACTTTTATTCCACACATAAAGTACCTCAAGGTCAAATGTTTAAAAACAATGAACTTACTCAAAGTGTTATCCCACACAACATGGGGCAGCGACAGGAAATGTTTAATGAATCTTTACAAGAGCCTCATCCGATCACGGTTGGACTATGGTGCCGTGATCTATCATTCTGCAGCCCCGAGCGCGCTAAAGATGCTAGATCCGGTCCACCATCTAGGAATCCGACTGGCCACTGGAGCTTTCAGAACAAGTCCTATTGAAAGCTTATATGCAGAATCGAATGAGTGGTCACTTCATATCGAGAGAACATACATCAGCCAAACATATTTTTTGAAAGTCCACTCTAATCCTGAACATCCCTGTTTTAACACCATTAATGATATGACATATGCTACACTGTTTCGTAACCGTCCTTCCGTAAGACAGCCTTTCTCGCTGCGTGTGAGGGAGCTTAGTCATGAAATGCGTGTTCCACTCCTCGAACTTCGCCTAATGCATCCAGCCAAGCTGCTACCTCCTTGGGAGTGGCAGCTCATACAATGCGATATATCTTTCATGCAAGTTACGAAACACGCTTCAGACATTGAAATCCAAATGCATTTCCGGGAACTCCAGCACAAACACTCCTGCACGGAGTTCTACACAGACGCATCGAAGTCACACGACGGGGTGTCCTACGCAGCCGTCGGGCGATCCTTCTCGGAAACCGATGTACTACATGCGGAAACTAGTATCTTTACGGCTGAGGCCTACGCACTATTGTCGGCTGTGAAACATATCAGAAAATCAAAATTCCAGAAAGCAGTCATATATACGGATTCCCTTAGTGTTGTGAAGTCCTTGATGGTATTCTCTAACCACAAAAATCCGGTAATTAACGATCTCTATTCTGCTCTGTGTAAAGCGTATATAGGTAATCAGCATGTCATCATATGCTGGGTGCCAGGTCATAGGGGCATCGAAGGTAACGTTGTGGCGGACCAGATGGCCACGTCAGTTGCATCACATTCTGCTAATCACACCGCTGCAGTTCCTGTCACAGACCTGAAGCCCTTCTTACGGAGGAAACTACGGAACCAGTGGCAACGCCTATGGGAGGGGGAAACAAATAAGCTCCACGTGATAAAGCCACAGTTAGGATTCTGGCCTTCCGTAACAAAATCACGCCGGACAGAGGTCCTATTCTGTCGTCTAAGAATAGGACACACATTTGGCACACATAACTTTTTACTCACCGGAAATGAACCTCCAATCTGCGGTAGATGCGGGGAGAGGCTCACCGTCCTCCACGTCCTTCTGGAGTGTCGGAAAGCCGAATCTGAAAGAAAGAAACATTTTCCCATAGCATACCGGCAGGAGATCCCCCTTCATCCAGTAATGTTACTCGGCCCAGAACCGCTATTTGACACCAACGCGGTCCTAAGTTATCTAAAAGATGTTGTGTTTCATGTTTTTAGCCCCACATGTTCGTAGCGTCTCCTCTCTTCAGAGGATGGCGCTGTGATAATTATTTTGAATAGCACATGCCTCTAGGCCCTTGTGGTTCAAGGGCTCTGGCGAGGCAGCAGTGCTCCAAGAAATTTTACCATCTTATATATTTTATATTTTGCATCATCCTTCTACGATGGATTTTAATGTTCATAGTACTCGTCATTAATCATCGCCGTAATTTTATAGCACATAGATTTTACGCACTTTACAGCGACTATTTTTAGGCCACTTTACAGCCAAGTCACATCTTCGTCACAGAACTCATCATTCCACCGCGAAATCACTAACACTGTCTTGGCGCTCTTTGGCCATATCTGGCCCTTGCGCCACTAAACCACATACATTCATTCCTCTCCAGCTAGTTGCACGCAGTGACAGGACGCTCTGCGCGTGCTGCCTCGGACGATTGCATGCATTAATACTGGGCGAGTGTAGCGAACACACTTGAAGTGTGTTCAACTCTGTGTTCCTCTCCAGCTGGTTGCACGCAGTGACAGGACGCTCTGCGCGTGCTACGTCGGACGATTGCATACAGCCGGGCGCCCCCACTCTGGCTGCCGTACAGTGTAACGGCCGCTCGATCCACGGCGGATCGGGCAGCCGTTATGGTATAGTACACCGCGCGCGTTGCTTATTTTTCTTGATAGGACACGCCGCGCGCGCGGCTTGTAAATGTTTTGTGCGTGAGTGCGATGCGTGGCTGCATGTGTGTGCGCGCGTCCCCACGCGCCGATTAGCGGCATCGCGTGCGTGCTTTGGCGCCCACCACCTGCAAGCGGACTCTATTGACTCTGTGTGCGCCGCTCGCGTGGCTTGTGAATATGATGTATTGCCGAGCCCGCGCGAGCGCTCGTAACAGTGTGTGTGCTTGCGCCCGCGCGCCGTGAAATCTCGGACATGCGCGCGCGGGCGCTATGCACTCACGGGACGCCCGCCTGCAGTGATAGGCTATCACGGTGCTCGGACAATCGGGGGCGGGCGTCGCGTTCTTTGTACAGTGTTTTATAACTATACCTATACCCCTGTCCTCTCTCCCTATCGCTCCCCTTTTTTATTTCCTCTCCACTCCCCGACCCTTTATTTAAGCTGGCCGCACCTCAGGTGCTTCATAGTTCCATAACAGATGCCGCGGCTGGCCCACATCTTTTCCTACTTTTTTTACTATAAATCGCCAAGAACAAGCATTTTGCTGGTGAGGGAAGCGACGTACCACGCTGTTTCAGACTGTAATGGTTGCTGTTTTTATTTCAGGGAACTTCGAGCTGACTCTGAGCACGAGGCACATGACCGAGAGACATACAGGCGCTGCCATCATGAATGAGTTTCAAAGGTGCCTGGAAGAATTCGACATGGTGGGAAAGGAAGTGTGTGCAGTCACTGACGCCGGCTCGAACATGAGGCGCGCAGCGAGTCTCGCGCACACGGAACACCACCTGTGTGTTGGCCACAGCCTACACAACCTCGTCATCAAGGACGGATTCGGAAGTGTCCCAAAACTCGACAGTTTGCTATTCAGCTGCCGTGACATTATGAAAACTGTGCACTACCGGGCCTCCGACCTGGAGGAGATCGCGGACTCGGAACTGAATGCGGCAGTGCAATCGTTGGTCAGCACAGCCCAAACGCTTGAACATGACGAAAATGATCCTGTACTTGATGAATGCTGTCAAAACAGCGACCACGCATACAACGCCGCTCCAGTAGGACGGGGAGGGGCAGTCACGGTTAAGCTGGACACACCAACCAGGTGGCATAGCATATTAGCTATGTTTGAGAGCCTATAGTCGCGAATAACGCTGCGCTCAGGAAGTTGTCGGCTCGGATAGGGCGCCCGTGTTGGGTCGTGCTTCCTGTGAAGCTGCTAGCTACGGCCGCCGCCACAGTCACACTTTTCGTCATGTGCTTTGGCACTTAGCGGAATCGGCGAATCTCCTTAGCTTGGCCACGAAACGGCTCGAGAGTTCACTTCTGTTCACTATGTTACTCGATGGCGTCACCTTGTGCTTAACGGGCTGCGCATCGTTTCGGGGCTTGCGGGTATTCAGCAAGTATATTGTCATACGTTGAGACCGGCCGAAGATAACGGATGCCAGATGAGGTGAGGTTGGACTGCAGGCCAAGTACATCGAGGAATGTGGCCTTATCCTTTAGGCATCGATTGCGAACCCTCACATCTAGGCTGAAATGCCTGAGGAAGTCCGCTCCCAATAAGGCAAAGCTGACGTCGGCCATAACAAACATCCATTTGTACGAGCGCCGGAGTCCGCTGTCTAGAGCTCACACGACGCGATGACAGCGTTGTTGACTGCGTAGAGCGTGGGTGTTGACTTGCCGCGTTGGCCACCTGTGGCCGTGGAGACACCGATCTGTGGTAGGTGGCGGATGCCAGTAATTCGGTCGACGACCAATAATAGGCGGTTTGTGCAAGGGCCGGTGTCGCATGCCATCGTTAGCAACTGGCCGGTGCGTTTCCGGTCCAATATCGGGGCGGGGTGCAGCGCAGTGGCGTAGCTAGGTCGGCTGGCACCCGGGGCCCATAGGTCTACTCACTCCCCCCACCCTGCGGGTGTTGTCGAGGAAAGCGAGGATATCGACAATTTCCAGGTTTGAGCACCAGTACAGCCGCCTTGGATACCGCACACGTCCCCGGGGTCACCCTCTCCTTCGCTTTCTTTCCCAGAGATGGCAAATGCAGCTGGTATACACGCTGTTTTTTTCTGCGCTAAATAACACGGGGTGCTGCAGTGATAACGTGTGATAAGCGCATGTGCACATCTTTTGTCAGACTGTAAGGCTTCGCAACCAATACAAATGCGGCATCGTGGCAAGTACGGCTCACGTCACAAGTAACAAAAAATATCGTTATAAAGTTTTAATTACCAATTTTAGCGGCAACATTGCATTTGCAGAATTGAAGGCCGACATTCATACCTTGCCCAACAACAACTTCACAAAAATCGTCGTAGGTACTATGGCACGCAGTATTTTGGCTGTGGGCAGCCCTGAACGAAAACGAAAATTTGATTGTGTTTCAGTGACGGTGATCTCCCCACCATATTAAAAAACGGAAAACGCCATCGGCCACCTTGCTGCCCGGGCGCCAATGCTATGACAATTACGAGTTCTCTTCATTCTGATCAATTAAGCCTTGTTTTTATTTGCTGCTATACGGACAAACGTGATTATCCGAGCTGAGGTGCCACCAAAAGATTGGGAACAGAACAGAGCACGCTTCGTGTCGATTCTTGGCGTCACCATAAAGAAAAAAAGGCCGCGATGAAGCCGTCCCAGCGAAAGCTTGCACTACTGTTGGTCCGCACTCGCAATGGTGAGGATTGAGGGATCAACGTCACTGGTCCACTATTTCATAGTTATTTCGCTGCTGCCATACTGGGCGCCGCCCGCAATGCCAAAGTACTGTAGGTTGTAGCGCCCAAAATGGTTTTGTTTAAGAAGTTTTTGTTGAGTTAATAATATGACTTTGAGTCGTAAATTCTCGAATTGAAGTGCTTCCTTTATAAGTACTAATTAAGAGATTATTAAGGATATTGTTAATACTTATCTGCCATATTTTTCACGCTACCGTGTTCCTAGTAATCACAAAGACACTTCATAGAATATCGGGAAATATCCTTACAAAATTCACCTTTCTTAAATAAGATTCTGTACGGCTGACACAGACACTGTACTTGTGACATGAAGTCACACAACAACAACAGTTTTCTGAAACTTTCGAGGGTAAGAAGAAAAGCGTGAAACATAACGGCAGGTTTCGCAGCGGCTTCTCGGAGCGAGCGGGAGAGGGGAAGTAAAAGCGAGCCGAACATCTCGGCAGGCCCGCGACCACAGCATGTTGAGTCATACGCCGCCAAACTCTTCGGCTGCACCGAGTCTGAAGACGATCCAGAGAATCCCATTCGCGACATTTGACGGCCGCACTCATGCAACGTCACTCTCGATGAACGCTTCGCCGTAAACGCAAGCGCCGGGCGCGCTGGTGGAACGCCCTCTTGCTGATGTCTTTGTTCGTCTTCGCTGGGCTCCCAGCATGAACGCACGGCACAAGCGCACCCCACATGAAACGTTCCGCTAAGGTGAGTAGATTAGCGACCATTTTGCGAATTAATGTTTTTAACCCGCGCGCTCGTGCAATTATTTCGTGGGGTGTTGACAGAGCTGCAGCCGACAATTCTGCGGCGCAGCGCATCGGGTACATGAGATCGGGCTACTGGATACTAGAGCACTCTTTGCGATTTGCGCCCAGTCAAGCCAGCGGTGAGTGAGTGTTGATTAACTTCGCAAGTTCTGCCAGTTCTATTCTAGCTGTAGGTTTAGAGGCTTTCGTGCATTGGCGTTTCTTGATCAGATATTTCGTCTCCTGTGATAGCTTACTGGTATCCTGTCTAACGGAGTTACCACCGACTTCCATTGCACGCTCCTTAATGATGCCCACAAGATTGTCGTTCATTGCTTCAACACTAAGGTCCTCTTCCGGAGTTAAAGCTGAATACCTGTTCTGTAGCTTGATCTGGAATTCCTCTATTTTCCCTCTTACCGCTAACTCATTGATCGGCTTCTTATGTACCAGTTTCTTCCGTTCCCTCCTCATGTCTAGGCTAATTCGAGTTCTTACCATCCTGTGGTCACTGCAGCGCACCTTGCCGAGCACGTCCACATCTTGTATGATGCCAGGGTTAGCGCAGAGTATGAAGTCTATTTCATTTCTAGTCTCGCCGTTCGGGCTCCTCCAGGTCCACTTTCGGCTGTCCCGCTTGCGGAAGAAGGTATTCATTATCCTCATATTATTCTGTTCCGCAAACTCTATTAATAACTCTCCCCTGCTATTCCTAGTGCCTATGCCATATTCCCCCACTGCCTTGTCTCCAGCCTGCTTCTCGCCTACCTTGGCATTAAAGTCGCCCATTAGTATAGTGTATTTAGTTTTCACTCTACCCATTGCCGACTCCACGTCTTCATAGAAGCTTTCGACTTCCTGGTCATCATGACTGAATGTAGGGGCGTAGACCTGTACAATCTTCATTTTGTACCTCTTATTAAGTTTCACAACAAGACCTGCCACCCTCTCGTTAATGCTATAGAATTCCTGTATGTTACCAGCTATATTCTTATTAATCAGGAATCCGACTCCTAGTTCTCTTCTCTCCGCTAAGCCCCGGTAGCACAGGACGTGCCCGCTTTTTAGCACTGTATAGGCTTCTTTCGGCCTCCTAACTTCACTGAGCCCTATTATATCCCATTTACTGCCCTCTAATTCCTCCAATAGCACTGCTTGACTCGCCTCACTAGATAACGTTCTAGCGTTAAACGTTGCGAGGTTCATATTCCAATGGCGGCCTCTCCGGAGCCAGTGATTCTTAGCACCCTTTTTTGCGTCGCAGGTCTGACCGCCGCCGTGGTCAGTTGCTTCGCAGCTGCTGGGGACTCAAGGCCGGGGTTTGATTGTTGTGTTCATATAGGAGGTTGTGGCCAAGTACTGCACCAGGGTGGCCAATCCTGCTCTGGTGAGGGAGTGCGTTACCGGTTCTGGTCACCGGGATCAGGCCACACTCCAGGCCTGTTTGTGCAATTTTATCAACACACGGATTTCTTTTTAATCCGGTGGAAAATTGCCGGCACCGGGATTCGAACCACGGACCTCTTGCACGCGAGGCGGGTGTTCTACCTCTACGCCACCAATGGGAGGTGGTAATCATCTCACAGAGCCAGTTGGCGTTGGAAAGAACGAAGACATGCGAGGGGCAGCATAATCGACAGGCATGTCGAGCCACTTCGCTGCACAAGGTCCTACGGGAAGTCGGGGCTCAAGTGCGTAGCGTGGTCGAAACATTCAATCCCGTTCCTAAGTAGCTTTCGCTTCTGGAAAATTGAGATTGTTTGCCTGATTTTAGAACTTGCGGTAAACTGTGTTGCATAGCATGTGTTACTCTAAATGTGAACTAAATATTGTTCGCTAGATACTATACCGATATTATTTTTATGCAATAAAAACGAAAGTTCGATTGTGGCTGAATGTTCAGAGCATCGGGCTGCCTGGCTGTGGAAAAGAGGTTTGATCCCGCCATTATGTACGTAATTCATTTTTTTGTGTGATCTATTAAGCAAGACAGCAGCAGCACTCAGCGGCCGCAGTCAGGAAAGTACGGGCCGTTACGTAGCGTTGTTATTGCGCTGGAATGCAATAGAAGGTGGACGTAGAGTAGCGATTTTAGCGCTAGGTTTGAAGTATCACGAGCACAGGTTTGAATCACTGCACCACATACAATTTCCTTTAATTAAGATTCGTTCACAATTCTTGCGAACGAACGGATACGTTCAGCCCTTCCTCTACAGTTCACACTAAATAACTGAATAACAGGCATGGAGTAAGGCGCGGTGGTAGTGGTGGTTTTATATTGCAGCACATTATAGCAGCCTGCACCCAACTTAGACCTGTACAAGTATAAATGCTTTTCTTCATACAAGAGTGACAATAGGAATTTGCTGTTTATGTCTTTGCAAGGACTTACACGTATGTATGTCTGAGTTTTGCTTACTTGCAGATACGCTTGCTTCAATTCTCTTAGCTCCATCGACACAGTTCCAGCGAGTTTTCTATACACAGATTGGAAGGGAATGAAGTGTATCCTGCCGCCACAATCACACGCCTGCGCGCAGGGAAACAGGTCAATTTGAAAGTTCATACCGGCAGAGAAATATTGTGAAAATAAAAAAGTGAGGCGCCCTAGCAAAAACAGCAAGAAACATGCCTGTAAATGCGCGCGCGCATTCTCGGAATCACACCTGTTCCGGAAAACCGCTGCGCAACTGTTCAGCACCGCCGGTGTATACCGTTGGCATTCTCAGTCACATTGCTGTGCTTGGCGGCTGCGCTCAAAGCCACAAAAATATTCTCTCTCTCGGGTGACACGCTCGTGGCCACCAGGATGCTACACTGTGTGCACGCCTGAGATACTTGCCCTGCAGACGCCGGATTATCCATTCATCTCACGTCGCATGTCCAAGTAAGGTTTTGTGCCCAGGCGCGGCAAATTACTTATCTTTCCGCGCCACCGCGGACATGTTAGCTCAGTGGCTATGGCGTTCTTCTGATCTGCACGAGGTCGAGGGTTCGACTACTGGCCCACGATATTTAATAGCATTTGATAGCCAAGTGGCAAGATAGTTCAAGTGGCTGAGGAGTTCTATAGAGATTTATACAGTACCAGTAGCACCCACGACGATAAAGTGAGTGAGAATAGTCTAGAGGAATTTGAAATCCCACAAGTAACGCCGGAAGAAGTAAAGAACGCCTTGGGAGCTATGCAAAGGGGGAAGGCAGCGGGGGAAGATCAGGTAACAGCAGATTTGTTGAAGGATGGTGGGCACATTGTTCTAGAAAAACTGGCTACCCTGTATACACAATGCCTCATGACCTCGAGCGTACCGGAATCTTGGAAGAGCGCTAACATATTCGTAATCCATAAGAAAGGGGACGCCAAAGACTTGAAAAATTGTAGACCGATCAGCTTACTGTCCGTTGCCTACAAAGTATTTACTAAGGTAATCGCAAATAGAATCAGGAACACCTTAGACTTCTGTCAAGCAAAGGACCAGGCAGGATTCCGTAAAGGCTACTCAAGAATAGACCATATTCACACTATCAATCAGATGATTGACAAATGTGCGGAATATAACCAACCCTTATATATAGCTTTCATTGATTACGAAAAAACGTTTGATTCAGTCGAAACCTCAGCAGTCATTGAGGTACTATGGAATCAGGGTGTAGACGAGCCATATGTAAAAATACTGAAAGATATCTATAGCGGCTCCACAGCCACCGTAGTCCCCCATAAAGAAAACAACAAAATCCCAATAAAGAAAGGCGTCAGGCAGGGAGATACGATCTCTCCAATTCTATTCACAGCACGTTTACAGGAGCTATTCAGAGACCTGGTCGTGGGAAGAATTGGGGATAAGTGTTAATGGAGAATAGCTTAGTAAATTGAGATTCGCTGATGACATTGCCTTGCTTAGTAACTCAGGGGACCAATTGCAATGCATGCTCACCGACCTGGAGATGCAAAGCAGAAGGGTGGGTCTAAAAATTAATCTGCAGAAAACTAAAGCAATGTTTAACAGTCTCGGGAAGGGAACAGCAGTTTACGATAGGTAACGAGGCACTGTAAGTAGTAAGGGAATACATCTACTTGGGGCAGGTAGTGACCGCGGATCTGGATCATGATACTGAAATAATCAGAA
Organism: Dermacentor variabilis; assembly: GCF_050947875.1. NCBI lineage: Eukaryota > Metazoa > Arthropoda > Arachnida > Ixodida > Ixodidae > Dermacentor > Dermacentor variabilis. The sequence goes on from NC_134573.1 coordinate 114,758,015, forward strand.
GAATAAGAATGGGCTGGGGGGCATTTGGCAGGCATTCTCAAATCATGAACAGCAGGTTGCCACTATCCCTCAAGAGAAAAGTATATAACAGCTGTGTCATATCAGTACTCACGTATGGGGCAGAAACCTGGAAGCTTACGAAAAGGGTTCTGCTTAAATTGAGGACGACGCAACGAGCTATGGAAAGAAGAATGGTGGGTGTAACGTTAAGGGATAAGAAAAGAGCAGGTTGGGTGAGGGAAGAAACGCGAGTTAATGACATCTTAGTTGAAATCAAGAAAAAGAATTGGGGGGCATGGGCAGGACATGTAATGAGGATGAAAGATAACCGATGGTCATTAAGGGTTACGGACTGGATTCCAAGAGAAGGGAAGCGTAGCAGGGGGCGGCAGAAAGTTAGGTGGACGGATGAGATTCGGAAGTTTGCAGGGACAACATGGCCACAATTAGTACATGACCGGGGTAGTTAGAAGTCTATGGGAGAGGCCTTTGCCCTGCAGTGGGCGTAACCAGGCTGCTGCTGCTGATGATGATAGCCATTGATAGCATCTCGATGAAGGCAAAATTTGCCAAAAAAGACCGCTTGTGTGCCCTACTTTGGGTGCGCGGTAAAGAGGGACCCGGAGCGCCAGGCTACGAAGTTACTCACAGTTCATTGTGCAGCGCATAGTGACCTTAATATCCGCAATTAAATTTTAATATCGGTGCTCAGTTCGAGAGCGGTACGGCTTGGAATGAGCCGTATGTCGTCATGAAAAAAAGGTCAATGAAAAAACTTGTTCCGGCGCCACTACAGCAATCGCAAAGCGCTTCGTTTGCGCCTTACTCGGTGTGGTTTGTGTTTCGCGCTGCGCTCAGCTGTTTTCATGGCCTCGCCCGGAGGGACAACACTGCTGCGCTGCTCCGCTCAGAGGCCATCGAGGCATGTGTAGATTGTTGTTGAGAGCGTAGTGTCTCGTGGTGCTTTAGGTTTTAAATCTACACTACGACATGAATGGCTGCGCTTTAGTTTAGACCACTCTTGTTTCGGGGTCGTGAACCTAAATTAGCTATACAAGAGCGCCTTCAGTCGATTCGATATTGCCGTGATGCAACAGCAGTGGGCCCGATTTGATGACAATGCCTCGACCTTAGCAGCAGAAAATTAATGCCGCAACACTACAGCAGCTGTTCACAAAGAGTTGTGCCCGCTGACACTTCTGAGGTCTGCAGGCATTCATGTGCTAGCGACACAGCACGTGCAACTGACCTTTAAAATCAGTCTGTATGCTTACCTTAGCAATGACAACATTGAATAGCCTGCAATTCCTCTGCAATATATTTTTCACTGTAGCGCGATTAGAGTATTGTATAGAATGAATTGTGAAATGACCCACCGGGGTTACTCAGTGGCTATGGTGTTTGGCTGCTGAGCACGAGGTCGCGGGATTGAATCCCGGCCGCATCGGCCGCATTTAGATGGGTGCGAAATGCGAAAACACCCGTGTACTTAGATTTAGGTGCACGTTAACGAACCCCAGGAGGTCGAAATTTCCCGAGTCGTCCACTGCGACGTGCCTCAATATCAGGAAGTGGTTTTGGCACGTAGAGCCCCCTAATTTTTTAAATTATGAGATCAGAGCGACGTGAAACTTTGAATTGATAATTATTTACTCGAGGAAATAAACGACACAAGACAAGCGTGGACAGAACGTTTACCACAGGCAGGAGTGTCGTCAACTTCCAACTGAGTTTATTCAGAACGAGAATTCGCTTCCTGCGCACAGCCCAGCGATGTGACGATGGCGAATGTGCTTCTGAATAAAATAATAACAGAGCATGGGCGCTAAGCGATCAACTACGCATGTTAATCAAAAGGCGCGGTTAGTGATTTTCTTGTCAATAAAGCATAAAGACGGCATGTCGACACAGGCATCACCCCTTCGTTTGATGTGAAATACCCTCTATGACCTCCCTCTCAGTCCTAACTGAACCCCTCCCGATAAATTTGGTTTCAGGAAGCGTCGGATTACACCCACATTCATTGCCACGTGGGGCCACCAGGCTGCTAAAACCATTCTTGATATAAGTTTGCACAGCCGCGCCTGATCACTAATGCACTGATCGCTCCGCCCAATGCACTCTCACACAACGGCCCTTGACAACTATGAGCAGGTGTTAATTTGGGGAGTTGTAACCTAGGCTTTATCCTTAGACTCATTATCAGTAAACATCCCCTGAACACGTTATTTCACCGTTATTCATTTGAAGCATAAAAATTACACGTAAACTTGTACCGGACCTGAGAGTTACTTCAGTTTTTGTTACGGGCTGGTCGTAAATGATAAACACGACATGCGTAAACACGCCTAAAGAGGATGTAGAAAAGGACACACGCCTTCGTTTATTTGATTTCGCTGAGAATACGCTATAGACAGGGCTCGTGCTATGCTATAGACACAATTGCTAAAAACACGAGAAGCTTCTGAGTTGGCATGAGCGGCACCATTATACTAAAGTGAATGAGTAATCTGGATGAAACTTTAAACGTTCAGGAGTACTGTGCAGGCGACTTCACCGAAAACAATTGTTTCATGATGACATAACGCGATGTGAAAAATGTTGCGGCAATAAAGAAAATCTCGCAAACATGCCTAAAGAGTTATAGAAAAAAACATACACCAAATAGAAACATGATTGAGATGCGACCGAATTAAATAAAGAAGAATGGTCGTCAACGAACACAGAAAACGCAAAACAAAGTCTTGTCATTAAGGCCAACACAATGACCAGTCCCGCTCGAAAGCACCTATGCTTTTGAATAAATATTATATTTATATTATATTGTCTGGTACTCAGTTGAATACATATTGTATTTATACGTTTTGTTGTTCAAACAAACAAACAAACAAACAAACAAACAAACAAACAAACAAACAAACAAGCAATGGCTATTTAATGACCTCATTCGGCAAACCAGGTGAGAGCCAAAAGGAAAAAAAAACGAGGAAAGAATTATACCTAGGTATAAAAACTACAACCCTTCGTTGCCCCCCGTGCTCAGAAATGAGTATCGCTTTCCTACGTTTAAAGTTCCAGCAATATTATTACCCAAATATCAAAGGAAGGAGGCCTCAATGTCTTCCACAGGCCAACAAACACCTTGAATAGCCTTCTTTCGAAACCAACGACCATCCGTAAAGAAAGAAGTCTCAAAGTGTCGTTTACAAGATAACCTATGCCGTCTGTTCAGTAATTTACATTGGGGAAAGAAAACATCTGATCAAAAGAATCGGGCAAACAAGAACGACGTCAGGACCTTCTCTCGAGTATGCCAGGCAATCACTTAACAATAAAAGGATGCCGACAAGATTATTACTTTCAATGAAAGTGAAATCCGACAGACAGAGACAAAGCCCCCAAAAGAGGCCATTACTAGAGCCATGGAACATATAGAAGACCATAGCACAAGCCGTTCTAGGAGAAAGCTACTTACTGTGTTTGTCCATGGTCGGACTATCTCGGCGAAAAGGAGAGAAATACAGGTCGCGGAAGTATGGTCTGAACATCGACACGATCACACCTTTGGTTACTCGCCTCCTTTTCTCCCTTTTGTCATCCCTCAGCGGTTGCCCGCCCCCTGCCTAGGACACAATAAGAGAAGTTACCATCCCTGGTGAACCTCTTCGTCAGCCTCAATATTATAGTGGGAAATAATTTTTCGTAATTGTGGTAAATCTGTGGCTTTTACATATCTCTCTGCATATTTCAGAAGCCGTCACGATGGATATTTATATATTAGGAAGTCTGAAGCTGGTGACCGTCGTCTGCACTTGCTTGGCTGGAATGGAACTGTGGAACTCGGGGAGACAGCACTCGAGAAAACCAACTTTGTACAGCCTATTCGACATCACATACCTGGTAAGGAGGATTGAACGCGACCAAAACATTGCTCGCGTGCAGTTATTTTGTAAAGTCAGGCAGGTGACAAGAAAAGGAAAATTACTGCTAAATTGAACTTCCTAAGAGCGCGTTACTTTTTTTATTTATCATTGCTGTCATGACGACGTAGTGATGAAAATCGCATGGAACTGCGACTGAAGGGTCACTCCAAGAGTCAACGCCATTCACAACACGTACAGCTTGGAAAATACATGTCACGTAACTGCACCGAACTAAAAAGAAAATATCTGTCCCAGTCTGGACAATGTCACTACGCTGCCGAGGGTGTGGCCATGTTTGGTCACGTGGTGACACTTTCACTGCTTGCTTCAGCCTGCCTTTATAGAAAAAGACAATCAACAAAGGCGGACGCCCTCATAGACCATAGCGGCCGAATTGACTGTAGCCCACCAAGCGGATGGGATTAACACCTGAACCCCCACAGGGTCGTCTGCGTCAGGAGGCGTTTGGTGTGTTGCGACACCACGTACCCGAGCACACGAGGGTTGGACCCTCCCGCATGTAGCCGTGCGCGGCTTAGCCGTGTCCGGGGAAAGGGGGATCCTGGGGGTTGAGCCGATGCCGGGTGTTCGGACCTTTAAGGCCCCCCGGCGGAGGCAACACACCCCTTTGGCCTCTGCTTCACGTAGGCGGCACCCCCGGACTGACCCACCCGGGGGAAATCGGCAGTCGCCTTTTCCTGTCCTCCTCTCTAATCTTCGACTTTCTCTCTCGCCTTTTTCATCTTTCCTGTCTTCTCTTCACTTCTTCTCACTTCCTAGTTTCCCTGCGGCAAGGGTTAACCTTGTGTGGCTGGCCAGCCTTGGCTAGGCTGTATTTGGTTATAGCAGCGATCTACAGCTGGCGTTGGCAGGGTTTCCCTTGCAGGAACTTCTGTCACGTCCCCCTGTTGGGCTCCATGGTGGGTGGTCGGCATTGCGGCCGAAAACCCAACTATAATTATGGAAAATGCTTTTCCTAAACTACCTGATCGCCCTCAGAAACGAGGGCGCACCGAAGATCTTTCAGTTTTTCGGACGACAAGTCCAGAACTTTCCTCGATTCCATGTGATTCACTCAGAAAAGCCAGATAAACTAGTGCGTAACATTTCACCGTTCCTTATTTCGAAGTCTTTAACTGAAGTTTTTTGAAAAGGACATAAGGCGTCGAGAATGACAAGTGGTGATCTTCTCTTCGAGCTCAACGATCAGAAGCAGTACGAGAAACTGCCGAAACTTGTGTCATTTGGGGAGACCCAAGTAACAGTAACCCCGCACCTTACCATGAACACCACCCGCGGCGTCGTCTCGGACGATGACATGCTAGAGCTCACTGAAGCTGAACTCTTGGAGGGCTTCAGTGAACAGAATGTCGTAGATGTTAAGCGAATTAAGACGAGTCGAGATGGTAAAGAGATCAAGACGAAACACCTGATACTCACGTTCGGTTCAAGTGTCCTCCCCGAGTCCATCGAGGCCGGTTATATAAATCTTTGTGTTAGGCCATACGTGCCCAATCCTCTTAGATGCTTTAAGTGCCAAAGGTTCGGCCACAGTTCACAGAACTGTCGAGGCCGGCTGACATGTGCTAAGTGCAGTGACAATGAACATTCCTTCGAAACATGCCAGAACACTCCACATTGTGTCAACTGTGATGGCGAGCATGCCGCGTACTCGCGGTCCTGCCCATCCTGGAAAAGAGAAAAGGAGATTGTGACAATCAAAGTCACAGAAAACATATCTTTCAGAGAGGCACGTAGGCGGGTGTCATACCTGTCTAAGAGCAGCTTTGCCGATGTGGCGCGTAAGGGGGCAGCGTCACAACGGCCTCCGGCGGCTGTCCGACCCACAGGCAGTGAGTCGGCAGTTACGCCATCTGCCCCCGCGGCGGTTGCAGCTAGCGCTGCTCCGTCAACCGAGGAGAAGGGACCATCCACCCCAAAGGTGGGTGCAGCCGAGGCTGCCCCAACCTCCGAGGCCCCTTCCAGCGCTGGCAACGGCCAGCGCAGCCAAATCCCTCAGGGAGCCCCATCGACCTCCGGGCCGGTGTGCGCAGGGGTTTTGCCCTCCAAGGCGGGACTCTCTCTTGTAACTTCTCGCACGCAAGAGCACGTGTCTGGCGCCTCACAAGAGGCAATGGACACTGCACCTGTCGTCAAGGCGCACCAAACGCCTAAGGAGCGGCGAGGCTCCCTCGAACGCTCCAGAAAGGGCAGAACCCCCGTTACAGGGCCTCGAAAGAGCTCTGTAACCTAAGGCATCACCTCCGTTTTCATACACACAGCACTTATTTACTTTCATTATGGATACACAAATTATTCAATGGAACGTTAGAGGCCTTCTTAGGAACCTTGATGACGTGCAAGAGCTTAATTAAAAACACAATCCAAAAGTGCTGTGTCTACAGGAAACACACATAAAATCACAACACACAAACTTTCTCCGACCGTATGTCAAGTTCCGCAAAGATCGCGATGATGCTGTCGTATCATCAGGCGGTGTTGCCATTTTTATTCATAAAAGTATTTCCTGTCAGCGTTTGCAGGTACAAACGCCCCTTGAAGCAGTGGCGGTTCGAGCTGTTTTTGTAAATAAACTCGTCATCATTTGCTCGCTTGTACCCCCACACTACAAATTAAACAAACATAAATTTCAGTCATTTATAGACGAATTGCCAGAACCTTATGTTGTTCTTGGCGATTTCAATGCGCACAGCTGCCTGTGGGGCGACTCTCGTATAGACGCGTGAGGTCGTTTTGTTGAACAGTTCCTTTGTTCTTCAGGTGCGTACTTGCTGAATAAGCAGGAACCCACATTTTACTCTCTAGCAAACAGAACCTTTTCTTCAATAAATCTTAGTATAGTTTCCCCGTCTATACTGGCCAAACTCGAATGGGAAGTTGCGAGCAATGCTTACGGGAGCGACCACTTCCACATACTGATAAGAACATCTAAAGAAAACGAATATCCTCCACAAGCTCCTAGGTGGAAGATGGACACAGCCGACTGGGAGAAATTTCGAACTCTCACTAGTATTTCATGGGCTGACATGTCTTGTTTAAAAATTGATGCTGCTGTGGAGTATCTTACATCATTCATAATTGATGCCGCATCAAAATTCATATCCGAAGTAAGTGGTTTGGCATGCAAACGACGTGTACCGTGGTGGAACGGCGAATGTAGGATCGCTCGTAAGAATCAGAACAAGGCGTGGGGGTTGCTGCGCGCTTCTCCCACTGCTGAGAATCTTGTCAACTTTAAAAAAATAAAGTCCCAAGGCAGGCGAACCCGCCGACTGGCCAGAAGAGAAAGTTGGCACAAGTTTTTATCGAGTATTAACTCGTTTAGAGATGAGGCGGAAACCTGGAACAGGGTTAATAGGATTAGAGGGCGCGAAACATATTCACTCCTTCTGGTAAACACACAGGGCGATACACTGCAAGGCCAGGCAGACTCACTTGGGGAGTATTTTCAGAGCGTGTCAAGTCCAACAAACTATTAACAATCCTTTATCAAGCACAAACAAATAAAAGAATGTAAGCCTTTCATCAGGAAATGTCAGAATGAACCATACAACCGTCCTTTTAGTATTGCAGAGTTGAGAGCTGCCTTGAGCGCATGCAAGAGTTCTGCACCTGGAGCTGACAGGATAATGTATGAAATGATCAAAAACCTACACAATGAAACGCAAGTTACCCTACTCGCACTTTTTAACACTATTTGGGCTGTGGGATACCTTCCAACCGCATGGAAACAAGCTATTGTGGTCCCTGTTTTGAAACAAGGCAAAGACCGTTCCTCAGTGGCAAGTTACCGCCCGATAGCCCTCACAAGTTGCCTTTGTAAGGTATTTGAAAAAATGATTAATCGGCGACTAATTCACTTCCTTGAACTGAGCAAAATGCTAGATCCCTATCAGTGTGGCTTTAGAGAAGGGCGGTCCAAAACCGATCATCTTGTACGTATTGAAGGATATATTCGCGACGCTTTCGTACACAGTTTTTCCGATAGATATTTCTCGGTATGGAGAAGGCGTACACACAACGTGGCCGTACGGAATCTTGCGAGACTTCTCGAGAATGAGCATCCGTGGCAATATGTTAAAGCTGATAGAAAGTTACCTGTCCAACCGTATCTTCCGCGTGAAAGTCGGGAATGTACTATCACGTCCATTTATTCAGGCGACTGGTGTACCACAGGGAGGTGTGCTCAGCTGCACGCTCTTTATAGTTAAAATGAACACACTCCGCGCTTCATTACCACCAGCTATATTTTATTCCGTGTACGTAGATGACATACAAATAGGTTTTAAATACTGTAACCTTGCAGTGTGCGAAAGACAAGTACAGCAGAGTTTGAACAATATATCTAAGTGGGCAGACGAAAATGGATTTAAAGTCAACCCCCTTAAAGTTCATGTGTTCTCTTTACAAGAAAGAGAGGCCTGGTTCCAGACCCGTGCATGGAACTGGGTGGACAAGAAATACCTAATTTCTAGGTGTAATACTTGGCTCTAAGCTTACTTTCATCTCGCACATAAAATATCTCGAAACTAAATGTCTAAAAACTATGAACTTACTAAAGATGCTTTCACACACAACATGGTGTAGCGAGAGGAAATGTATAATGAATATTTATAAGAGCCTCATTCAATCACGGTTAGACTATGGCGCCATAGTATACAACTCTGCCGCCCAGAGTGCACTAAAGATGCTGGATCCCATCCACCACCAGGGTATCCGTCTGCCCACAGGCGCATTCAGAACTAGCCCCATTCAAAGCTTGCATGTAGAATCGAATGAGTGGCCACTCAATCTGCAGAGCTCTTACACCAGCTTCACATATTTCCTTAAAGTGCAGTCTAATCCTGAACATCCGTGTTGTGAAGCTATTAACGATTCTACATGTACTGCACTTTTCCGTAATGGACACTCTGTGAGACAGCCTTTCTCACTCCGTTTGAGGGAGCTTAGGGTGGAAATGGATGTTCCAATCTTCGAATACCGCTTGATGCCTCCAGCGAAGCAGCTAGCGCCTTGGTACTGGCAAGTGATAGAATGTGATATGTCTTTTGTAAGAGTTACAAAACACACCAGAACTCGAAATACGAATGCATTTCCTAGAACTTCAGTACAAGCACTCATGCACAGAGTTGTACACAGACGCTTCCAAGTTACATGCCGGAGTATCCTATGCAGCCGTCGGTCATTCTTTTTCGGAATCCAATGTACTACATCCAGAAACAAGTATTTTTACGGCAGAGACCTATGCTATATGGTCGGCTGTAAAGCATATACGGAAATCAAAATTCCAAAAAGCCGTAATATATACAGACTCCCTAAGTGTGGTGAAGGCCTTAATGTCACTCTACAAACATAAAAATCCTTTACTCACTGAGGTCCATTCCGACCTGTGCAAAGCTTATATATCTAACCAGCATATCATCATATGCTGGGTACCTGGCCACAGGGGAAACGAAGGTAACGTTCTGGCAGACCAGATGGCTACGTCAGTTGCACCCCCTGCTGTTAATAATACTGCTTTGGTGCCTCTCACAGATCTGAAACCTTACATACGAAAGAAACTGCGAAACCACTGGCAACGCATGTGGGATGCAGAAATAAATAATAAACTGCACGTTATAAAGCCACAGTTAGGTTTTTGGCCCTCCCCAAGAAGATCTCGGCGAACAGATGTCCTATTCTGTCGCCTCAGAATAGGACACACATTTGGCACCCATAATTATCTGCTTACTGGAAGTGAACTTCCAACCTGTGGTAGATGCGATGGGAGGCTTACCATCCTCCACGGGCTCCTGGAGTGTCGGGAAGCCAAAACGGAGAGAAAGAAACATTTTCCGCTTGCTTACCATTATTACATCCCTCTACACCCGGCTATGTTTCTTGGTAAGGAACCGCTTTTTGACACCAAGGCAGTCCTCAACTATTTAAATGATGTCGTACTACACGTTATATGCCCATTAAATTCGTAGAGCACCCTCGCTCCAGAGGATGCCACTGCGATAAGTTTCGCATAGCATATGCCTCCAGGCCCTTGTTTTGAAGGGCTCTAAGGAGGCAGTAGTGCTCTAGCATATCTTATAACCGTATATATTTTTACACATCGTATCATTTTTTTAAGTGCACCTTAATGTTCATAGTACACGTCATAAGTCATCGCCATAATCTTATACAGATTTTACGCACTTTAGCGCGACCATTTTTAAGGCCCCTCTACAGCCACGTCACACCAACTTCATCGAACTCATGATTACACTGCGAAGTCATTACCACGGACATGGCGCTCTTTGGCCATACTTGGCCCTTGCGCCATAAAACATCAAACATTCATTAATTAACACCTTAACCAGACATCTAGTTTCGGTTTTGGGAGCGCACGTTTTGAAACATATAACTGCTACGTGTTACGCCGGCTGCGCTGACCTGCGTGGCATTCGTTTTCGCTTATACTGGTCAACCGCGCGCTATTTTGGCGAGATGTTCTTTTTTATTTCTTTAGTGAAATAAATATGACTGCGAGCGATCTTTACAAGCCTCCATGGAATCTGTGCGACGTGAAATTCACAGAGTGCAGGATACTTTCTGAAATGAAGTGTTTATCTTGCTCTACATAAATGCTTGCTCCGGGCTTTTGGTGCGTTTATCTAATGATGTGGCACCAGGAAAGCAGCAGCGGTTCCCGTAAGAAGCTCCACCGGACGGCATCAGCTGAAAAGAAGGAAATTACGAGCCTGTGTAATTTTGTTGTTTAGAATCCAAAGGAAAACTACACGTAGAGGCGAAATGTGCGAACGCGGAGAATGGGCGACATTACAAACAAAAGCAATTCGCTTTTACATACATGGCGTAGAAATTACCCGACTCATCCCACACAATACCACACACAAAGTATGAGTAAAACACCCGATTTGCAAGCATTCCTCCATTCCCAAACATTATTTCCCGCTTTTTAAATGTACAAAGAAAACTGCCTTTCTTCTGCACAACATGGCCTCAGCCAAAATGATTGTACGGCATATATACACATGTGGCCACAACAAAGGCGCCCAGCAATCCGCTCGCAAGAATGCCTTTTATTCGCACTCATGACAAATGCGTAGGTGCCATGCCTGTTTTCAGTCGTTCAGAATGCAGAATTTTCGAGTGACAAGTTACCGGTTCTTGCGTTCCTCGGCGTTACCGTTTGAGTATTCTGCTGGCGCAAGCATCACACCCTCGTGTTATCACTCTTGGCAATCGCTCGTCGCGTTTTCGACAAGCGTGAGTGTCGAGATAAATATGTTGTTGTGGAGCCTAAAAATCGTCACAAGCTGGTCCCAGTCAGCTTCAGTGCACGCGAAACTAACTGCGTCACCACATTACGGCCGAGCTGCTTTTCGCGAACTGCGTCACAACACTGGGTGTGGCAAGCGGGTTTCGAAAGTGCCGCGAAAAGTAACAAAATTACTTATAATAATATGGGAGGTCTGAGAAAGCGCCGCATAATTGTCCCGGTAAGATTCAGTACATGCAAAACTAACTGTGTCCTCACACCCGAGCTAAGCTGCGCTTCTCAAACAGCGCCAACTGCGCTGCAACGCCAGATGCGGCCACCGTGCTTCAAAATTATCCGAAACAGTAACGAATTTAGCTGCAATTATGGGGGAGGTTTTGAGAGAGCACCACAAAAATGTCCCATAAAGATTGAGTACACGGAAACTAAGTGGACACAACGGCCGAGCTGTTCTCGCTGTTCGGCGCCGTGCAGACGACTTTCAACCAAAATTTTTCACCTTGCCGTAGCACGATAGTGCAGTGGTGCCGTGTGCAAGGGCAGAATGAATGCAGAATACGCCGGGAGCTCAATAAACCAGGCTACACCCAAAAAAGACAGGCGGGTCGCCGAACAGGTGATCACTCACATGCGCGGCCGGCCTCCCTCGCTTCGGTGGCGTGTTTGGCGCATGACGCATGCACCTTGCGCGACTGGCGTGTTATTGTCTTTTCAGGTCGTGATGCAAGATAGGCACGTCGCAAAGTGTAACTTCTTTTATCAGCAGTTTTTTTAGTTTTAGCGGCAAAAATTAAACAAAGAACATAAAAAATTGTCTGTAAGTTCAAGTTCTTTTTTTTTTTCGATACTCGTGTCAGCTTACGGATGGGGCGAACACTACTATCCTGTTGTCAGTTTTCGCCGAGTTTCCCTTCCTTGTGAATTTCATTCTGTATGCTGCCTCCGTTGTCTCTGCGCAAGATGGCTGTGCGGCACAGCAAGCCGCTGCTTCGGCATGCGTCGTCGGCAATGACTGCGTGAACGTGACCAAGCTATGGCTAAAGCTTCAGAGCACGTGTAAATCCCAAGCACCTGTCCTTGGGATTTACACGTGCCCTGAAGCTTTAGCCATAGCTTGGTCACTGCGCCTTGCCCAAATGGTGTGAGTGCCGCCGTATGGTGCGCCTGCTAGAAGACAAGGATTTTTTAAAGGCATAGTAGTGTATACCTTTCTGCCCCTGATTAAACTATGAGGACTGCATTTTCCACTTCATTGTTTCTTTCTTTATTTGCCAATTGCCTTGAAGGCACATCTGGTTCTAGTTTTTGGCTTAGTAATGTTATCACCTGATTGCTTTCTTTTACTTAATTGCTTGATGTATCCCGTTGTGATAAATTTGTTTTTGGCGTGCTCCGGGCAAAGACAGATCGATATGGACGTTACGAACTTCAGTGGAATTGCTTTGACCCTTAGTAGCGGCTTGTATAAAAGACATAATACTGTTCGTCATTCATCTACGTGGCGGCGCATGACAGTTCCTTCAGCTTCGGGCATTTGTATATGCAAAGGATGTAAACCGGCCATTAGCCATTCGTTGGCATATTCACCAATTAGTGCCTTGAATGTTAAAACTTGAGCAAGTGAGTGTGCGTCTCAGTGAGCTTGGCCGAGTAGGTGTGAAAGTTCACCGATAGTCGAAAAAAAAACAAGAAAAAACTAGAAATTGTAAGTTTTGCCAGGAGAGCGAAGCATCGCAAGTGATAGCAAGGTTCAGAGCCACGCTGAAGCAATAGTCCAGACAATGCTATGAGAATACGTGGGCGTGACATGTTCGCGTGACATAGCGCGTGAGGTAACTGCTTCTTCGCAGCAGAAACAGTCCCCTGGAAACTTCCGGGCGTCTTACAACGCTGGCGTGATGAGGATTATCGTCGTTCCGTGTAGCTTGTAGTGCTCCGTCAGTTCCGCTCAGACCACTGCATGCATCGCAGTGCGGTGCGGTATACCCATAGCTACACATCAGGAAACCTAGTTCCTGTGGGCGCAACGCTCATGCTGCTACGAAAGTCAGAAAGCTGCCCTGGCTACGCCGTTAAGCCGATTACGCGTAGCGTGAGGCCAAGGTTGCCGCAAAGCTCGTGCAAGGAAGACGAAGTACGAAAGCGTGGACATGCTGTGAAAGCAGCAAACACCGTCGGTTGAGATTAGCTCACGCTGAAGCCGCAATGCACGCTATGGCGAACATGAGGTGGTCACGTAATGCAAGGCTGCGCAAGTGAAAACCATCGAGGGCCAAAATAAACTTCTGTGGTAGTCGCACGGGCCACACTGTACTCAGCCGCGGGTGTTCGCTCGCAGGACGTATGTGACACGCGGGTAAGTATGTTTTTAAGGCTCGCTTGAACGCCTTTCTAGCAATCAGAATATACAGGAAAAGACGTTCAAGTCCTGCACTACACAAGCAAGAACTGAAAGAGGAGCTTATCACGCTTTTAAAGACGGTCCCCGAGTAGTCAATCCATTGAGTTATGTGGAGGTAGGATAGTGGTACACGAGTTCAAGGCAAAAAGAAAAACGTCGTCCAATAGGTTACACGAGGAATACGTCCGTTTTTTGTGCCGGAAACTAAACCTCCGGAAAAAAGAAGCAAACTAGCGAAGCCAGCTGCAATTTCGCGGGGCTTATGACACAGAATTCTCCTTTCTGCATGACACCTGACAGTCAGCGCATGTAACGAGTCTTGACCCAAACATTTCTACGTCACTCGATTTAAATGCATTTGTTGGTGGTTCAAGGTAGACTAGGTTTGCAATTGTTAACCTTGTGTTGTTAAGCTAATGGCCAACGCTATCGGCTCATGCACTTGGTGGTACTTGAAACCATAGTTGGTTCAAGTATTTATTTATTTATTTATTTATTTATTTATTTATTTATTGCGGTATTGTAAGCAGTGACTACAAACATTCCGCAGGCTTCCCCGCTTTGTTAACTTGATGTACAAATGAGATGAAGATGTCAGGCGAACTGAATTCTTGTAGCTATTAATCAGTTGGCTACAACACGCTAGTTAGTCTATGCAAGTAACAATAAAAGAGCGGGAAGAAAGAATGTATCACATTCCGTTCAGTCTAACAAAGGGACCAAAGGAAGCAGTCTGGTTGCGTACACAAACCCACGGCAAGGGACCGAAAAATAATGAAAAACAGAAAAATTCCGTACTGTTCTGCGAGACCACTCAAACATCTGACATAACGAAAGCGAAACACACACAAGCATACCATTGTATTTTTAAAAAGAATAGCAATTTGCAACCAAGAAGGTTTTCCAAAAGTCAAATTATAATTCGACGCTGTCATGTCGGTAGGTTGTGTGTAAGTCGTGCTTTACGATTTTTTTTGACGCATTTTACTTTGAGAAATTCAGTACGTTCAGTAGCTCCTCCCCGCTTCGCGTAAGACCTGTGTGATTCCGTATGCGTGGTTTGTAATGAATGTGCATTGATAAGACGCCGACACCTGATATTTTGTGACACGGGACCCTTGACGCTATCGCAGTAATAATTCTACACCACGTCACAAAATATTTTAGGCTCACTACTAAAGACTTCAGAGCAGTCCATTTCGCCGACATGGTATCGCACGGTTCAAAATTGTTTTTTTTTTCTCCTGACTACAAAGGCCGCTGTCATATTGGTCGATCGTAGTTCGCAATACGTTTATCGTTAACTGTTATCAAGGATTACGTATTCAGAGTTTTCTACGATTTCGTACATGTGACGTCATTCTCAACAACCCAAAGCACACGAGGTATACGGTAAATAAGACTGCTGTGTTATGACACTTCTATTAAGTAATAAATCAAGGAGCCAATATCTCAGTAATTGACGACATGAGCTGGAGTACGAAAGCGCGCATCACAGTCCATCAGGTTATTTTAATCCCGAAAAATTGTCTGTATTAGATAGCAGAATTCCCATCACTGATCTTGATTACTCTAAGATAGGCAGGGTACTTGCAAGAAACATCGAAACTACGTAATTTATTAATTACCAATACCTTGTAACCCATCGTACTCGAGAGCACATGCCCAAACGGGGTATTCGCCGTGAAGCGTGTCCGCATGGGGAATATGATGACGACTTCCACATGGCACACGTTCACGATGGGCGATTGTCCAAGAAGCGGGCAGTACATACCGTGCGTGCGCCAAGTGGTTCTCTGAGATGATCACCGCGCGTTCATTATTATTATAATTTCCATAATTTGGCACATACCCGCAAAGGGGGATTGGCCAAGAAGGGGCAAGTACATTTTAAACAAATCAGAAGAAATTCAAAAGAAAACAGAACAACATAGAAGCTGATATAAGATTTGTTGCATTGCGTACAGCACATGCGTCGGTTCGTTTCTTTTGCTGCAAGACCTCAGCAATGAAATGGGCAAGTTTATTGGATTTTATTAAACGCTCGACGATTGCTGCAAGACCTCAGCAAAGAAATGGGCAAGTTTATTGGATTTTATTAAACGCTCGACGAAAGCTTTGCTTCACACAGATTCGAACATGTGCGTTGAATCTGGTCCGCTTTTGTGCTCAGTTGGTGTCCCTAAAAAGAGCAGCGGATAAAAATTCATGAAGCACAACGTTCAACTAGCGTACGTAGTAAACGCGCTGTTTTTCTTTTCTCGATGGAAGACACAACTGCCGCTACAGGGACGTATACGAATAGGGAGAACGAATGAAAACAATGACGACGAGATGGGCGGCCCGACTCGAGTGTTTCCATGTGCGTCCTTTTAGTGGCAAGTGTACGCCTTACAACAAGTACCAAGAACAGGGACCGTACGTATAACGTTAAAATTATTCCTTTCTGATTTCATTCCCATATCCTGATGTCAAATTTACGTGACCGCGGACGCCAGCATCGGGCGGTGACCCGCACCATTGTTTGAAGAAGCCCGCTTAACGCTTTCCTCTTCTATAGGCGGACACTTTTGTCTGCTTTGAAAGCAAATAGCACGCTTATCTTGACAGCTTTTTTCTTATTTATTAGGTTGACAAGTGGTTTGGTTACCGCTGAAGTTGAGAGGGTTTTAGTGGGTCCCAGGTAACACAGTGAAAGTAGATAACCGAATGAGGAGAGTGGCGCCGGCGTCTGCGATTGCTTATTGGTAGGCTGAATACAGCGCCGAAAAAAAAAAATTAAAGGCGGAAGGTGATCGAGACAACGCAGGCGCTTTCGTCGGCAGTCGCCTTTTTTTTTTTTGCGCTGCTTCCTAAGCCTTCCAAAATTGTGCTAACTCACCCAGCTATTGTTTCTTCTTCAGTTATCCTTGTTGAGTTTGCGATGGCTGGACTAAAATCGCGGCGGTGTTCAGCGGAAGGTTAAAAACACCGCCAAAACAAAACCTCACAAAATAATTGAAGCGACCACGTACTCCCAAGAAGATCAACCGAGCAAAGAACGTTTATTACGGGTATCACGTGCAACACATAGCACACAAAAAGAAAGAGGGGAAGGGACAAATAGAGAGTAAGGGAAGGAAGTGATTACGGCAGGTGCGCCCAGCTTCATAGGCACGTGCGGTGCCATGACGATACAACAATAATAGTGGCACATCGATGTCGTATACGTATGCAAGAAGCTTGACAACACTGCCACTATATTTTTTTTGTTATTATATGCCGAGAGATACACTATCACCGGCAGCTGCGCGTAGCCAGCACTTTAGGAGTAGGAGGGCAGTCATCTTTCATGCCTTGTGTATCGGGGTGGTCTGCGTCTTTACAAAAAAACAATGAAGTTCTATTCCTCATAATTATGCGCGAATCTTTAGTGCGCATACCTCACTTTGACGTGGTGAGTTTTGCGAATAGTGAAGGATTAATATCAAAGAAGGTGTAAAACGGGAAAAATTAATTTTCTTTTATTCGGCAAAGTAATGCACAATTAATGCGTACACGTCAAAGCAGACGACCAGCTTTGGCTGCTTTCATGAACATCGCGTGACCGGCAGGCAAAAATGATGGCAGTCCGAAAAATATTTGACCAACTGCGAAGGGCTATAGAGGCAGAAATAGAATAGAAACAAATTGGATTAGATTTACGTTATAGCGCCGCACGTTCTAGTATAAAGGCTAAAACCATAGTCGCACACCGTATCGACGCATGTACGTGCCCATGCGTATGCGTTATAACCGTTTTTTTTACAGGGAAGCTGTGAAGGCCTGGTTCACCCAGGATCGTGTCTGTGTGTAGACACAAAACTACCCATACGTGGGCCGATTCCGAAGATAGTGCAATACCGGGAGGTGCAGTTGGCCATTAAGGGGCCCACATACACAGATTCGCTGGTCATCCTTCTTCACGGAGAGGAAGGGCACTGACATTTTTTTTCCATGTGTCAGTCAGGTGTGAAAGCAACAAGCTAAAAAGCCAATCCGCAAGACCTCAGTGAGAAGCTAATTATAGGTGCCATCGCTCCCACTAACAAACCATTCACAAAATGTCACTGGCAGCCTTTTTTCCATCCTCATAGTATGGTGCTCGAATTCTCGCACATCTGCGAAAAATCCAGTAACCTTGTGGAGTGCTTGACGACCTAGAACAGCAGGAAACCAACAGACGGTGCCTGTGCCTGTCACAGCGACCCTGCAAACAGGTGGCAGTAGCAGAGGACAGAGGAGGCGGAACGTTTTCATACGGGATCCTCGGCGGTTTGTTGAGGGTGGTATACGCGACGTGTTCAAAACGTCCATTCCTGTTTTTGCACTGTTATCACTCGTACAAAAGGTTAGCTTTTGTACCTGCCACCCCGGTTACGCTTTTCTTCTGTGAAATGTTCGTACAAGCGGGTTTTTCGAGCCACTAATCATTTGTTAGGATTCGATGTCACCATTGGGCTGGGAAACGTAGAGACAACGCCGTGCATAGTGTTCCAGCATGGTCCTGGAAAGGACAAGATGACGAAGAGGGAAAGCTGGTGGCACTCTCTCGACGCCATAATCACCTCACCTGCAAATAAACTTCATTTACGCGTAACAATACTTGGTGAACTTGGTCAATAAATTAATATAAAAAGAACAAAACTAAAACCAGCCTTTTGCTGGAAGAAGAAACATGTGACGGACGCCCTCATTTCGTTGCTCTGTGGCGATACTCAGTATTGACGTCTTCCATTTATCTTTGCCTTATTAACGTAAATTTACTAGTTTCCCTACTAGATTATCCGCATATGGTACTTCTTTGGCTGCGAAAATGAAGCCCGAGTATACATCGTATACATCGAGTATACATCGAGCGTGTAATGAACGAAATTTTCCTGAAGTTCATAACGGATTTCGACATTATATATATATATATATATATATATATATATATATATATATATATAATCTGTTGTAATGTTAATAATACAACGATATTGATTAAGGGCGAACTTGTGCCAACGTGTAGAAGTCACTGCGGTCGTGAAGAAATCTCCGGCAATCACGTTCTCCAAACTGACCTCGAACCGTCTTTCTCTTTGTCCTCGCGTGACACCTCCTGCGCGTGGCGCATGCGAGCTGGGTCCAACTGGCTGCCCGTGCCACGAAGATCGCTGCGTGTTGTTGCTGAGCAACACCACGGTAGGGCGTGCACAGTGTCCTATACGAAGGGCGCGCAACTTGAATATCACGAAGTTTGTAGCAGCAATATATATAATATACCTTTGACTAACTGAGGAAGAATACGTCAATCATAGATGAAGTTTTCATTTTATGAAAGCATTTAGAAAATAAACGTAGACGCTTTTCCAAGATGTATAATCTTTAGATTGCACATTGTGCCTTTGCAGTAACATGATTTACTTCAGTTTCCCGTTGCGCTTGAGTTTCAGCATAGGCGCCGTGTTTATATCTGCTGTAGTCATTGAATGCAAATACTCTAAGGGAACCTCCCAATGTCCTCGTTGAATGTACATCAGAGATCGCACCTTGAGCTGCAACACGTGCCAGGACCTTAGAGACTCAGTCGTATACGCGCACTGCAAATATGTTGAATGAACTGTTATCATCATCTTGATAATCCCCAATATTATCGTTACAGCAAAGAATTTGATAGGACTATTTACTTTAAGTTGATATTATGGTTTCCGCAAGTGAACCTGCAAGGAGTGTTTTCGTAGACGTGGCCCTAGAAGGGGCAAGAATCTGACGCAGAAGCAATTTTGGCGGCTACTAATGTAGGCGTATACACTTGGCAATGCGATCAAACTAACGTTAAACAACCGGTACACCGTACGTAGTGATCATGCGGCGTATAAATTGCACTGTATTGCTTGAATCCAGTTAGCAAACACTTGCAAACGCTCATTAAAACATAGCGGGTTTTTTGTAAAGGTCTTTACTGGTTGGCTTCAATCAACGTTTAGGATAGCAACAAAGTAGCCATAGCGATAAGTCATAAGAGTCATAGCCGTAACAGCATGCTGAAAAAGCCACGCGGAGCGTCGGCTACCGCTGTTCAAAGGTCCCTCATCAGGTTTGGCCATCTGAAAGACACAAGCGTATACCTCATATTTCGCTCACGATTGCGTCTGCAGATTATGAGAACAACGGGCGTCTTCCCTCGCGAGAAAGCAGTAGTAAGACATTGATAAGTGCTACTTGGTTCATATTTAGAACTGAGGTTGAACAGCGCGAATAAAACAAAGGCACGAAGAAACCACATGCCTATGCTGGAAAAGATATCAAATTGCTGGATAATTTCAATTTAACTTCCAGTTGGCAGTCAGCGCTTGTCTGCGGTATTTGTTTTTTCGTGTCCTTGTTTTCTTCGCGCTGTTTAGCCTCAGTTCAGAGCAAGCGGTGCTCACAGGTAGACAGTCGAAGTTACACGTACAAACGCCATGACCTAAAACGTTGTGCTAGCTATATGTTGAGAAGCCAACAAAAAGAAAATACCGAGGACAACATAAGGGGAATTACTTGTATTTAGTAACTGAATTAATAAAAAAATTATCTAATGGACATAGATGGAAAAACAACTTCCCACAGGTGGGATACGAACCCACGTCTTCGTATTACGCGTGCGATGCTCTTACCAATTGAGTTACCGCGTTGCCGTTTTCCCATCCACTTTTAGGGGTATTTATGTTTTACTAGTTGTTGGGACTCTCCGGGCTCTTGCCCAGACAAGGACTCACTGAGGTGTCCCAACTTTTTAAAAAGAATCTATGCCTAGTATTTGGCGCATGATAGCCTAAGCTGCTTATGTGCCACTAAACTCAACTCAACTCAACTATGTTTTAGTACTACAAGTAACACTGGGAGTGTTAGCGAGCGCCATCATTCAGAAACCCAGGCGGTGGATGTAGAACATCCTTTCTGCCGCAGATGTCAGGAGTACGTTATCTATTTGGGTGATGGCAACTGGTCAGTAAAAACCCACACATTCTACTTGAAGGCAACAGAGTTGCCAGATTCGAGGCCCTCGGAATGTAATGAACTAATGTAATGAAAGCTGGCTAACACTCCCAGTGTTTGTGGTAGTAGTAAAACGTAAACACCCCCGAAAGTGGACGGGAAAACGGCGCCGCGTTAGCTCAAGTGGTAAGAGCATCGCGCGCGGATAGGTATGATATGTATGGTATGATCTGTCTCTGATATTTTTGCATGTTCATACCAGCGCCAACATTGGATTATTCCGTATCTTAAAGCTTCTAAAATACACACATTGCACGCATATAGCAGCGGCATGCGTCGGATATATTTGGCAGCCGGCTTGCGGGATTTTAAACAACTTTCGTGAAGATCGCGACATTCACATTATATGGGCACCCGCACACTCCTGCCTTCCCGGGAACGAAATAGCGCACAACCTGGCTCGACAACTGACAGGCCGAGCAGGTGACACGCAACAAATACTGGGAAGGGAGAGAGACCGGATGACCAGCTTTAACGAGATCACCAAACACTATAAATTGGGAAGGGCCCATTTCCCCCAGGCCCACTCCTCGTTAAATAGACGGCAGGCGACGGCATGGCGCCTCTTACAAACAGATACATATCCGAACCCGGTGGCCTACCACCGGTACTACCCGGACCTTTACACGGATAGATGTAGATTCTGTGAAGAAAGGGCGGACCTACAACATATGGTTTGGGCTTGTCCTCGTACATCCATGCAGAATAAAATAATTAAGACCAGAGAGCAGTGGGAGACCGCGTTGCTCAGCTGTGCACCGGAAGACCAACTCAAGGCAATCCAGCAGGCCGAAGATGCCGCCAGGGCCCAAGGGCTCGAGGCCGTCATTTAGGTAGAGGCCTAGGTCTCAAATCTGCTGTGCACAAATAAAGTTTATTCCTCCTCCTCCTCCTCCTCCTGCTTGCGGCTCTGTGATTGGTTGCATGGGCGCGGAATTCACGTATTATTTCGTCGTACTAAACATAAAAGTTCACAGAGGAAAAAAAGGAATGTGCTCAAATTTGGTAGCCTTTTGATCTTCAATAGAAGCAAAGAGATCAGCATCAATGTAAAAATGTATTAGCTAGTGAGACGGGACAGCGCCGAAGAGCGCTACCGAATTCGGCAAGAATATTTAGCTTCCTCTGGCCTGGGCTGGTCTGTCGTGGTTGTGAGTGTGGGCTGGTCTCTGCGCCGTCATGTTTTAGCGCAGTCAGGGAAACCGGCGGCTATAGTCAGTGGCATGAGGCACGCATGCGCAATGGGTGCAATGTATTCCGTACAGCGGTAACGTGTTACGTATCACGCAATGGTATAACACTCGATGCTATTGCATTACAGGTGACGTGCATTGGTGCTTGCACTGTGCTCATTATGTTAGCATGCCACCACATCCACATCGGCAGCTTGTGGGCAACGTGGAGCCCAATGCTCTGTTTCGACTTGTTCGTCGTGTGCGCCTTCTGCGCGGAGACTGTGAGTTATCTTGTGAATGTTTCTACCTCAAGCAGTCTGTCTGCACAGCGTGATTTTCCCATGCTCGTTCGTATAGAGCCTGTACGCTTTTGTCGGTAACACCACATCAGTATTGGTACCGTTATGTTATCATATTTAAATAATATACTTATGCTAGAAAGGAGGCATGCATGAAGTTTAACCTCCTGTAAAGCCTAATATACTTCAAGTAAGCATCATTATCCAGAATGTTATTGCAAAGTTAGGCTGCTGGAAGCTTTGCCACAAAATTTGCGCGTCTCCGCAAACAAGACGTAATTTCTCTGCATGCCATTTCTTTTCTGAGGTTTATGCACAGCATGCATGCATGCATGTATGAATGAATAAATAAATAAATAAATAAATAAATAAATAAATACGTATGTTCCGTGTCAGTTATAGCGCTAGCGCCAAACATGAACCAGTACAAGCTCGCCCAGTTTTGACATTCTTCTTAAACGAAAACATGTGTTTTGTTTTTCTTCGCAGGTATTTATGAGTGTGGTGTTCCTTACGCGGAGGCTTCGCCGTCAAGGTGCGCCAGGAATCGCGTGCACTGTTCATGGCATCATTCTGATCACGCTGGTAGGCGACATACTTGCAGCTACTACCACTGAATGCACGGAAAAGGTACGTGTGGCAAGTTTATGTTGGCTACGCTGGAGAAGTTACTGTTATTTATTATTCATTTTGGATGGGACAACCCACTTCCTTTACTAATCAGAGGGAAGGCACGGAAGGAGCTGCTTGTAAGTTTCAAATAAACGGAATGATCTTGGAACAATGTTGCATGCCAACTCATGACCATAAAGCTGAAATCTGATTGAGAGTGCAAGAAACGATAGTTACCGCTTACTCATGCTACGATTCGCGTCTTAGAAAGAGGACCCTGTGGATTGGCGCCATCTGCAGCAGTCTCTCTCTCAATTTCCTTTTTCATTTTTACCACACGGTTTGTCCAACGGCATTCTATAGTATAACAAATGCGTGCAGGTCTTCTTCGTGAAGAAGTTGCCTAAATGGCCTGTGCAACCTATTGCTCATAATTAATCATTCGTAATCTATGGCCGACTACATTCGTATACTGGGTACGACTGAGCATGCACTTCCTATCATATCGTCTTTGTCCGTGGACATAAAGGAAGCTTAAGGCGGGTATCCGCTGCAGGCACGGGTGGATAAGAAGAACAATATTAATAACAACAGCAAAGACGACGACAACGTCAACAGATACAATAACAACAAATTCAACAACAACAAAAAATAAATGCAACGACAACAACTATTACTACTTGTAGTATACTCCTACTGCTACTAGAACGACACCAATAACAACGATAAATACAACTACTACCCCAACGACAACAATAACAACTAAAAGAACAACAATGACGACAACAACCAGACGCATCCTAAAGCTACCATCATTCGGTGATAAAATATAAGCTCGCGGAGACACTGCTGCAGTTCCTGCATGATACAGAGTTGGAAACTCTTTCTTTTGATATCATTGCCTTTAGGCAAGTCCTCTGGAATAAAAAAATGAACGAAACAACAGGAACCACAACCCCAAAAACCCTTGTCGGAGGACATTTATTTTAGGCCCTTGGCAAGACGCTAAATCTAGTTTTCAAGCCACGCAGGCTTTATCTATCTTTTTAAATAGTACGGGTTTGAACTGTAGGCTTTGAGTAGACCTATAATGTTTCTTATATGTTTTGCAACATCATGTCGTCACCGTCACCCATCATGCTCCTCTTACGTCCCTCTTTCTTTCTCTTTTCCTCTTCCCCCAGCGCAGTGTAGCTGACTAGAGGAATGTACCTCAGGTTGACCTCAGCGCATTTCGTATAACACTTTTCTCTCTCTCTTTGTCGACTTCAAAATAAAGATTTACTTATAATATTGCGCGCATTAGGTCTGAATCTGTTGGTGCGCGTCGCTGCTTGTAATACGTTTGGATGGATGGATGGATGGATGGATGGATGGATGGATGGATGGATGGATGGATGGATGGATGGATGGATGGATGGATGGATGGATGGATGGATGGATGGATGGATGGATGGATGGATGGATGGATGGATGGATGGATGGATGGATGGATGGATGGATGGATGGATGGATGGATGGATGGATGGATGGATGGATGGATGGATGGATGGATGGATGGATGGATGGATGGATGGATGGATGGATGGATGGATGGATGGATGGATGGATGGATGGATGGATGGATGGATGGATGGATGGATGGATGGATGGATGGATGGATGGATGGATGGATGGATGGATGGATGGATGGATGGATGGATGGATGGATGGATGGATGGATGGATGGATGGATGGATGGATGGATGGATGGATGGATGGATGGATGGATGGATGGATGGATGGATGGATGGATGGATGGATGGATGGATGGATGGATGGATGGATGGATGGATGGATGGATGGATGGATGGATGGATGGATGGATGGATGGATGGATGGATGGATGGATGGATGGATGGATGGATGGATGGATGGATGGATGGATGGATGGATGGATGGATGGATGGATGGATGGATGGATGGATGGATGGATGGATGGATGGATGGATGGATGGATGGATGGATGGATGGATGGATGGATGGATGGATGGATGGATGGATGGATGGATGGATGGATGGATGGATGGATGGATGGATGGATGGATGGATGGATGGATGGATGGATGGATGGATGGATGGATGGATGGATGGATGGATGGATGGATGGATGGATGGATGGATGGATGGATGGATGGATGGATGGATGGATGGATGGATGGATGGATGGATGGATGGATGGATGGATGGATGGATGGATGGATGGATGGATGGATGGATGGATGGATGGATGGATGGATGGATGGATGGATGGATGGATGGATGGATGGATGGATGGATGGATGGATGGATGGATGGATGGATGGATGGATGGATGGATGGATGGATGGATGGATGGATGGATGGATGGATGGATGGATGGATGGATGGATGGATGGATGGATGGATGGATGGATGGATGGATGGATGGATGGATGGATGGATGGATGGATGGATGGATGGATGGATGGATGGATGGATGGATGGATGGATGGATGGATGGATGGATGGATGGATGGATGGATGGATGGATGGATGGATGGATGGATGGATGGATGGATGGATGGATGGATGGATGGATGGATGGATGGATGGATGGATGGATGGATGGATGGATGGATGGATGGATGGATGGATGGATGGATGGATGGATGGATGGATGGATGGATGGATGGATGGATGGATGGATGGATGGATGGATGGATGGATGGATGGATGGATGGATGGATGGATGGATGGATGGATGGATGGATGGATGGATGGATGGATGGATGGATGGATGGATGGATGGATGGATGGATGGATGGATGGATGGATGGATGGATGGATGGATGGATGGATGGATGGATGGATGGATGGATGGATGGATGGATGGATGGATGGATGGATGGATGGATGGATGGATGGATGGATGGATGGATGGATGGATGGATGGATGGATGGATGGATGGATGGATGGATGGATGGATGGATGGATGGATGGATGGATGGATGGATGGATGGATGGATGGATGGATGGATGGATGGATGGATGGATGGATGGATGGATGGATGGATGGATGGATGGATGGATGGATGGATGGATGGATGGATGGATGGATGGATGGATGGATGGATGGATGGATGGATGGATGGATGGATGGATGGATGGATGGATGGATGGATGGATGGATGGATGGATGGATGGATGGATGGATGGATGGATGGATGGATGGATGGATGGATGGATGGATGGATGGATGGATGGATGGATGGATGGATGGATGGATGGATGGATGGATGGATGGATGGATGGATGGATGGATGGATGGATGGATGGATGGATGGATGGATGGATGGATGGATGGATGGATGGATGGATGGATGGATGGATGGATGGATGGATGGATGGATGGATGGATGGATGGATGGATGGATGGATGGATGGATGGATGGATGGATGGATGGATGGATGGATGGATGGATGGATGGATGGATGGATGGATGGATGGATGGATGGATGGATGGATGGATGGATGGATGGATGGATGGATGGATGGATGGATGGATGGATGGATGGATGGATGGATGGATGGATGGATGGATGGATGGATGGATGGATGGATGGATGGATGGATGGATGGATGGATGGATGGATGGATGGATGGATGGATGGATGGATGGATGGATGGATGGATGGATGGATGGATGGATGGATGGATGGATGGATGGATGGATGGATGGATGGATGGATGGATGGATGGATGGATGGATGGATGGATGGATGGATGGATGGATGGATGGATGGATGGATGGATGGATGGATGGATGGATGGATGGATGGATGGATGGATGGATGGATGGATGGATGGATGGATGGATGGATGGATGGATGGATGGATGGATGGATGGATGGATGGATGGATGGATGGATGGATGGATGGATGGATGGATGGATGGATGGATGGATGGATGGATGGATGGATGGATGGATGGATGGATGGATGGATGGATGGATGGATGGATGGATGGATGGATGGATGGATGGATGGATGGATGGATGGATGGATGGATGGATGGATGGATGGATGGATGGATGGATGGATGGATGGATGGATGGATGGATGGATGGATGGATGGATGGATGGATGGATGGATGGATGGATGGATGGATGGATGGATGGATGGATGGATGGATGGATGGATGGATGGATGGATGGATGGATGGATGGATGGATGGATGGATGGATGGATGGATGGATGGATGGATGGATGGATGGATGGATGGATGGATGGATGGATGGATGGATGGATGGATGGATGGATGGATGGATGGATGGATGGATGGATGGATGGATGGATGGATGGATGGATGGATGGATGGATGGATGGATGGATGGATGGATGGATGGATGGATGGATGGATGGATGGATGGATGGATGGATGGATGGATGGATGGATGGATGGATGGATGGATGGATGGATGGATGGATGGATGGATGGATGGATGGATGCTATGAGCGTCTCCTTTGGCACGGGGCGGTGGGTTGCGCCACCAAGCTCTTGCTATTATACTCCTTAATGTCCTACCTAGGTTAAACAATAAAAAAGCAAAAAGAAACACTACGAACTCTCACACCCAAATTTTCTGATCCCCTATGGCGAACCGTGCTTTTGTACGTCTCGATTTTTTGTCGTTTCCCTACTTTTTCTCCCCCAATCCTCCAATCGCCTCTTACTAACGTCTATTGCGGACATGTTTACTTTTCCACTGCTCTCGCTGAACCCAAGGGCTCCAAAGAGGCCAGTGGTGCCTAAGTCCACCGCTGGGTAGACGTCTTCACATTCTAATGAAACATGCTCCATAGTTTCTCTAGCATTACCGCAGCAAGTACATGCTTCTTCTTCCGTCTTATATCTCGCGTTATAGGTGCGTGTTCTAAGGCATCCCGATCTCGCTTCGAAAAGTAATGAGCTTCCCTTTGAGCTATCATAAATTGTTTCTTTCCTAATTTCGTTTTTCCTCTTAAGTAGTTACTCCTGGCAAGTTTCTTTTCCGTCGCCGCCACCCATGAGGTTATTTCAGCCTCTCTCACTTTCCGCTTGACCTTCTTTGTTGCTCTGTTGCCCACCCTACAGGCCGCATACTTGCTGGTAAGCTTCCTAGTTCTTTTCCTCCACTGTAAATCAATGTTTTTCCTGCAGAGATACCTTAACACTCTCCCAGCCCATTTACTTTCTTTCATATTCCTCAGGCGTTCTTCGTACTCAATTTTACTGCGGGCTTCCCTCGCTTCAAAAGTAGTCCAGCCCATATCACCCTGCACAGCTTCATTTGTTGTCTTCGCGTGAGCGCCCAATGCGAGGCGACCCACTGACCTTTGGTTCGCATGGAGTCCTGATCGTACCCCTGATTTAAAGGAAAAAACCGCAGTTCCAAAAGTAAGTCTTGGAAACATTACACCTTTACACATACCTCAGATCACTTCGTATCTATTGTATCCCCATAGCGCTCTGTGCTTCAATATGCCTGCATTTCTCTTCCCCTTCACTGTTATTTTTTCCTGTGTTTCCATATATCTATTGCCTTCATTTATCCATATACCAAGGTATTTATATTCTGTTACGCGAGGCATTTCCTGGCCCTGTATCTCCACTGTCTGTTCACTGTTTTCATTGAATACCATAACACCTGATTTTCTAACACTAAATTTCAAACCTAAAGTGTTGCCTTCCTGTCCACAGAAATTAGCCAGACGTTGCAAATGACTTTGCTTCTTAGCTAGCAACCCAATGTCGTCCGCATAAATTAAACCTGGCAGCTGCTTCTATATTACTCTACCCGCCTGTTTGTATGAGAGATTATAGCCGATATTAGTTCCTTCTAGCGCCCTCTCCATCCTCACCATGTACATAATAAACAGCAGCGGGGATAAAGGGCACCCCTGCCTCAGTCCCTCGTTGATATGAACTTTCTCCTCGCTCCTCATCCTTTCCCATTCAACGCAAACGGTATTTTCTAGGTAAATCGCTTTTAAAAGCTACAGACAATCGTCACCTAAGCCTTCCCCTTTCAGAATATCCCACAAAATGTTGCGGTCTACGTCGTCATAGGCTCCTCGTATGTCTAAAAAGGCCACATATAACGGTCTGCTTTCTACTTTTCATATTTCAATACAGTGAGTAAAACCCGCCGTGGTTGCTCAGTGGCTATGGTGTTGGGCTGCTGAGCACGAGGTCGCGGGATCGAATCCCGGCCACGGCGGCCGCATTTCGATGGGGGCGAAATGCGAAAACACCCGTGTGCTTAGATTTAGGTGCACGTTAAAGAACCCCAGGTGGTCAAAATTTCCGGAGTCCTCCACTACGGCGTGCCTCATAATCAGAAAGTGGTTTTGGCACGTAAAACCCCAAATATTAATTACAGTGAGTAAAAACAAACAAGTTATCATCCAAACGCCTACCTATTCTAAAGCCATTCTGAAGTTCTCCCAAAATGCCATTATTCTCTGCCCATGCTTGAAGCTTTATTTCATTGCCTGCATTGCTAGCCTGTATATTACCGATGTAATGGTCAACGGTCTATACGAATGAATTCTATCTTTGTCCCCTTTACCTTTATAAATTAAATTCATTCCACTTTGTCGCCAACTGTCTGGTATTCGTCTATCTTTTAAAGTTTTTTTCCACTGCTTTCACCAGAGCTTCCTTACTTTTTGGTCCTAGTTCATTAATCAGCCTAACGGGAATCTCGTCTAGCCCTGTGGCTGTGCGCTTAGGAATTTTCTCTTCCGCTTTCTTCCAGTTGAAGTTTGTCAGCACCAGCTCCTTTTCCAGTGTTTGCAAAATAGTGAGCGCCATCTATCGTACAAATAACGAAGCTTCAGCGCTCTGGGTGGGAGAGTGAATGGTTAGACAGTGTGTTTTGTTTGTAGGCTTGCGCCCTTGCGACAGCGGCATTCCGTGCGATCTTTCATCCAGCGGCTGCTGTAAAAAATGATTGAAGACGACGTCTTATTTCCGTGCCCGTTTTCGGACGCTGCATGGACTTCCGACTTGACCAAGTGTAAAATCCAAACCGACTGTGTGTGGCACTATCTGCACTCAAAAACTTCGACCGTTCGTCAGACCCATTGAGGCTGGGCACTGAAAGAAGCAAAATATGTCAAGAATATCAGAATGAATTTGGACACTGGCGATACCACTGATGAGAATGACGTGTCGTCCGCCACTGAAGAGTGCATTTTAAGTAGTTTCCGTGTGGTTTGACAGAGCAACAGGCAACGTCGTTGGAGCCCGCTGTCAATGTGTCGCCGGGTGAGCACACTTTTGCTTCTATATCGGTTTGTTGTGCAAGACATGGGGGGCATTACGGACTTGAAGATTAGGGGATGCAAGCCGTAACGAAGCTGTCGGTGACGCTAACCTCTGGCCGTATAAAAGAACCCAAAGCGAGCACCGAAAAGCACGACGGGCCAACAATAGAGTTTGCCTTCCCCAACGCTTTGGTGCGGCTTACGTCCCCTAATATAAAGCTTTGTATCAAAATTGATTCTTTCATCCGCGTGCTTTGCATTTCTTTGTCGATCTGCGAGTTTTTACACGGTAGAACGAGCTGTCGAACAGCCGCAGCCCACGCGAGTACGTGAGGTCAACTTGCCCGCGAGTATCCGGCTTCGAGTATCGTGTAGGTTTTGGGACGTGTGCGTATCTGCAACAGGCTTGCGCTGAAAAAGTGCGCCATATATTTCGGAATATTGATAGTTCTGCACCGAGAGCAAATATGCAAATGTGAACGCTTGGGCAGGCAGGTTGATTTCGTCTGGTAGTGTGAAGGTCGCCAAAAAACGCGAGCGACGCCAGTGCGCAGTCGCACGCTCTGTCTGTGTTTGGCTGTGTTGAGTTTATCACTTTTCCGGCAAACGCGGTTGCATTTGAGCGCGTCCCAAAGCTTGCAGATCGAAATAAGCAGCAAATTGCGCGTTGAGAACTTGCACCAAGAGCAGCGAGGTATCGGAACTTGTGTGCCGTCATGATATCTCTGCGTGGCACGTGTCATGAGCCTCCTTGGCAGTCATATGTTGCATGCCACCTTTGCGCCTATTTGCAGAGGGCTTCCGAATGCATGCACTCCAGCTATTCAACGCAACACGAAATAGCCATACGTGCAGGCGGGTTTGGGATCATAGTACTTATGCTTTGCATCAGACGTCATATCTTTGCCTATATCTTTTATCATTATCATATATATGCATCTATGTTTGGCTTGCTGCCTGAGTGAAAGCTACCAGCATGCGGCTGCGGCATTGCTCGTAGTTGCGGAGAAGGCAGCTCACAAGACTACCTGCACCGACATTGCCTGCAGATGGATTGTGCCTTCAGAAGGTGTGCAATGTATTGTGTTATTACAAACAAGCATGGTGTCTTGTAGTTTGAACTCGCTTCAACATCGAGTGTGTCCTTAGATCTTGGTGTTTCAAATCACTCATGCTTTCCAGCCTTAAAAAAACAATTTATTTCACCGTACACTACAGCAGGGCGTACACCGTACACTAAAACAGGGTACACTACAACAAGGTCATGTTGCAGTTATAACACACCATTTTTTAAACTCGTGTTTCATAATGGACCATGCTGACAGTTGAACTCACTTAAATTACAAGGCACCTTCCTACAGAGACACCACACGCAATACTGAGCACATTTAATGGAAATGAGCACATAGAGTTACATTGCTAATATACTGCATGTATTTTATTCCAGCCAAGAAGCCAGCTCCAAGGGTGCCCCTGAAATAAATTCTTTTCCAGCGACACTTAGCTAATCAACCGGCTCGCACGAAACGAAGGAGGGATTATAGCCCCACCAGCAAGTTGCTGCCATGTGGCGATGTGGCTGCTCCCGAAAAAAGCTTCGCACTTGTTGACCAACTCTGTAGGTATTGCGCTACCTCGGCACAGCAGAATGCCCTCCTAAGAGAGAAATGGACATAGCAAAGCCCAATATTGCAGATGGAGATAACCTGTGAGACACGCTAGTACAGGGCGTAATAAATGCTCATCTTCAATCGCTATCAGCCTTAGATGATGCCGAGCGTGAAGCTATACGCCTTCAGTCTGTAGGCCAGGCAGATGACAAACAGTGGCATGCTGCACGCACTGGTCGCCGAACTGCATCCACGTTCAAACTGCTTTGCCGTTGTGTCAAGCCTGAAGGCTTGCTAAGGGCAGTATTCTATCCAAGTGGTAAAGCAATGTCAGAGTCAATAGCATATGGACGGATGCATGAAGAGGATGATGTTGATTTGTATGTGCAGATCCAGCAAATGAGAGGTACAAATGTGCAAAGCCATGAAACTGGGCTGCGCATTCATCCACAATATCCTTTTCTGGCAGCTTCACCCGACAAAATTATTGTTTTAGATGAAGAGGAAGACCTTTTGGGAGTTTAGTGTCCCGCCTCCAAGAAGGGCATTACAATTGAAGAGGCAAGTGAGGACAGAAATTTTTCTGGGCCCTTGAGGAAGATGATGAAGTAGTACTCAAAAAAGATTACACCTATTACTTTCAAGTGCAAGGGCGAATGGCCATCACTGGCCATGCATGCTCTGATTTTGTAATTTGGACAGAAAATCAGCACGCAAGTGAGCCAAACTTCATTCACGTACAGAGGATATATTTTAACGGTAAATTTTGGGAAAGTGAAATGCTACCAGCCCTGCTGCATTTTGCTAAGTGGGCATTTGTACCATAGCTGTTAACAAAGCGTGTGAAACAACTGGACACCCTGTATTTAAATGGACAGTATGTTTCATACAAGAAATTGCAACAAGGTTTCTATGCTTGTAAGCCTGGAAATGGCCTTGTAGTGACATTACGGAGGCAGAAGTGAATCAAGCTGTAGTGCCAGGATGTGTGCTAGTTTAAAATTATGGAGTTTTATGTGCGAGAACCATGGTCTGATTATGAGGCACACCGTAGTGGGGGACACCAAAAATTTGGACGACCTGGGGTTCTTTAACGTGCGCCTAAATCTAAGTACACGGGTGCTTTCGTATTTCGCTTCCATCGAAATGCGGCCGCCGTGGTTGGGATTTGATACCGTGACCATGTGCTTAGCAGCCCAGCACTAAGCCACTAGGCACTAAGCAACCATGGCAGATATGTAAATAGTATAGCTTCATTTTTTTGGGGGGAAGACTTTGTGGAATAACGTTGCACGTTTGGCTTGTTCATGCATCATATTGAATGCCGTTGGCATAGCGCAAAAAAGATGGGGCGAAAAGGCGCAGAAAAGCAACGCATGCAGCGCTAACTTTGAACAATAGATTTATTTTCAAGATGAACAGTAGATATGTCGCGACTACTCCGGAAATGTCAGCAGACGCAAAAAATACAGAACATGTGTGACAACAGCAATGAAACGTCAGCAAACGCAAAGAGCACAAAACGTGTGAATAGAGCAGGTTCGTGGTAAGCAAAAATTCTAATTGTTTTGTTGATAATACTACGAGAGGCTTGCTGACGCAAGCGTCAGCATACATGGCTATGGATTATCAACAAAACATTTGGAATTTTTGCGCACGTCATAATAGCTTACCACGAGCCTGCTCTAGTCACACATGTTTTGTGCGCTTTGCGTTTGATGACATTTTCGGAGCACGTGGGCAGTGACGCACGCAGTGGACGACATATGTAATGCTCATCTTGGAAATAAATCTAGTCTTGAAAGTCAGTGCTGCATGTGTTATGTTTTTCTGTGCTTATTCACGCCTTTCTTGCGCTATGCCAAGGGCATTCAATAAGGAACATGGCGGAAGGAATGTATGTGGGGCAGGTGGTTATGTAGCATGCCACCACATCGACATTACAGCGGTGCCACTGTATCACATCTGAAGGTTGCAAATGTGCCTAAGTAATCTCGAATGTTGAATTCATGAGTTATTTTTTGCGTTGAATGTGCACACATGTTTCATGCATAGCAGGCAACTCTAACAAGGCTGGAGCGACTTTTCTCGCTGTTTGCATTCATGGCCAAAAAGTGCCTCGTATATGAATGAAAAGGTATGGCTACTCTAATGTAACATTATGGTTTAGCGTGTTCTTCTGTTGTGCAATATTTACTATAAGTGTGCAATATATCTTCTTGTACATGAATGAACCCCGCAGGGGCGTCTGCGTCAGCAGGCGTTTGGTGTGTTGCGACACCACGGACCCGAGCACACGAGGGTTGGACCCTCCCGCGTGTAGCCGTGCGCGGCTTAGCCGTGTCTGGGGAAAAGGGGATCCTGGGGGTTGAGCCGAAGCTGGGTGTTTGGACCTTTAAGGCCCCCCGGCGGAGGCAACACACCTCTTCGGCCTCGGCTTCACATAGACGGCACCCCCGGACTGACCCACCCGGGGGAAACCGGCAGTCGCCTTTTCCTGTCCTCTCCAATCTTCGCCTTTCTCTCTCGCCTTTTTCATCTTTCCTGTCTTCTTATCACTTCTCCTCACTTCCTAGTTTCTCGGCGGCAAGGGTTAACCTTGTGTAGCTAGCCAGCCTTGGTTATGCTGTATTTGGTTATAGCAGCGATGTACGGCTGGCGTTGGCAGGGTTTCTATAGCAAGAGCTCCTGTCACGTCCCCCTGTTGGGCTCCATGGTGGGTGGTCGGCATCGCGGCCGAAAACCCAACTGTACTTATGGAAAACGCTTTTCCTAAACTGCCTGATCGCCCTCAGAAACGAGGGCGCACCGAAGAAGTCTTTCAGTTTTTCGGACGCCAAGTCCACAATTTTCCTCGTTTTCATGTAATCCATGCAGAAAAACCAGCTAAACAAGTACGAACAATCTCCCCATTTCTAGTATCTAAGTCCCTTACCGAAGTTTTTGGCCCAGGATATAAGGTGTCGAGGATGGCTAGCGGTGACCTCCTCCTGGAGCTCCGCGACCAGAAGCAATTTGAGAAGCTGCCACAGCTAGTATCATTTGGGGAGACCCAAGTAGTAGTAACCCCGCACCGCACGATGAATACCACCCGCGGCGTTGTCTCGGATGATGATTTGCTGGAGCTCACTGAGGCTGAACTCTTGGAGGGCTTCAGCGAACAAAATGTCATAAATGTCAAAAGAATCAAGATAAGGCGCGAGGGTAAAGAAATTGCGACCAAGCACCTAATCCTCACCTTCAATTCAAGTGTCCTGCCCGAATCAATCGAGGCCGGGTACATCAAGCTCCGTGTAAGACCGTATGTGCCAAATCCCTTGAGATGTTTCAAATGCCAACGTTTTGGCCACAGCTCGTAGAGCTGCCGAGGCCGCCAAACATGTGCGAAATGCAGCGCGCACGAACACTCCTCTGAAGCTTGTGAGAATGCTTTCCACTGTGTAAATTGTGATGGCGAGCATGCCGCATACTCGCGGTCATGCCCGTCTTGGAAGAAAGAAAAAGAAATAGTAACAATCAAAGTAAAAGAAAACATATCATTCAAAGAGGCACGCAGGCGGGTTGCATACCTTCCTAAGGCCAGCTTTGCCGAAGTGGCGCGTCAGGGGGCAGCGTCACAACGGCCTCCGGCGGCTGTCCGACCCACAAGCCGTGAGTCGGCAGTTACGCCATCTGCCCCCATGGTGGTCGCAGCTAGCGCTGCCCCACCACCCGAGCAGAAGGGACCATCAACCCCGAAGGTGGGCGCAGCCGAGGCTGCCCCAACCTCCCCGGCCTCTTCCAGCGCTGGCAACGGCCAGCGCAGCCAAATCTCTCAGGGAGCCCCATCGACCTCCGGGCTGGTGGGCGCAGGGGTCTTGCCCTCCAAGGCGGGACTCCCTCTGAAAACCTCTCGCTCGCAAGAGCGCTTGTCCGGCGCCTCACACGAGGCAATGGACACTACACCTGTCCCCAAGGCGCACCAAACGCCTAAGGAGCGTCGAGAATCGCTCGAACGCTTCAGAAAGAACAAAACACCTATTACAGGGCCTCGAAAGGGCTCTGCAATATAAGGCATCCACTCCGTTTCCGTAAACACAGCACCAATTTACCTTAAACATGGATACACAAATAATTCAATGGAACATCAGAGGTCTCCTTAGAAACCTTGATGATTTGCAAGAACTCATCCACAAACATAATCCGAAAGTGCTGTGTTTACAGGAAACACACTTAAAATCTAAACACACAAACTTTCTCCGTACTTATGTTACGCTTCGCAAAGATCGCGATGATGCCGTCGCATCATCGGGTGGTGTTGCGATTCTTACTCATAGAAGTATTGCGTGTCAACCTTTACAGCTACAAACGCCCCTTGAAGCAGTGGCGGTTCGAGTTGTCCGACTAAATAAACTCATCACCATTTGCTCCCTTTACATACCCCCGCATTACCAACTGAACAAACATGAATTTCACTCCTTGATCGATCATTTGCCAGAACCTTATGCTATTCTTGGCGATTTCAATGCGCACAGCTCCCTGTGGGGCGACTCTCGTATAGATGCGCGAGGTCGCCTTGTTGAACAGTTCCTTTTTTCTTCTGGAGCGTGCCTTCTCAATAAGAAAGAACCCACATATTACTCTCTTGCAAACCGATCCTTTTCGTCAATAGATCTTAGTATAGTCTCCCCGTCTGTACTGCCTGAACTTGAATGGGAAGTTACGACCAATCCTTACGGGAGCGACCACTTCCCTATACTGCTAAGATCATATAAAGAAAACGAATATCCACCATACGCTCCTAGGTGGAAGATTGAGACAGCTGATTGGGAGAAATTTCGATCTCTAACTAGTATCTCATGGGCTGACCTGTCTTCGTTAGGAATAGACGCTGCAGTCGAGTTTTTTACAGCATTCATAATAGATGTCGCATTTAAATGCATATCAGAAGTAAAAGGCTTGGCCTGCAAACGGCGTGTCCCATGGTGGAACGACGATTGCAGGATCGCTCGTAAAAAACAGAACAGGGCGTGGGGGTTGCTACGCGCTTCTCCCACTGCAGAGAATCTAGTCAACTTAAGAAAGTAAAATCCGAAGGCAGGCGAACCCGCCGACAGGCCAGACGAGAAAGTTGGCAGAAATTTCTATCGAGTATTAACTCGTTCAGAGATGAGGCGAAAGCCTGGGACAGGGTCAATAGGATAAGAGGGCGACAAGCACATGCACTCCCTTTGGTAAACACAGAAGGCGATACCCTACAAGATCAGGCAGACTCACTTGGGGAATATTTTGAGAGCGTGTCAAGTGCAACAAATTATACAAAATCCTTTCTCAAATACAAACAAACAGAAGAACGTAAGCCATTAACAAGAAAAGGTCGAGAGAATGAGCCTTACAACCATCCTTTTAGTATTGCTGAATTGAGAGCTGCCTTGAGCGCATGCAAGAGCTCCGCACCAGGATCGGATCGAATTATGTATGAAATGCTCAAAAATTTACACACGGATACGCAAGTTACACTACTCACACTTTTCAACACCATCTGGGATGCAGGGTACCTTCCAATCGCGTGGAAGGAAGCCATTGTGGTCCCTGTTTTGAAACAAGGAAAAGACCCTTCCTCAGTGGCAAGTTACCGCCCAATATCCCTCACAAGTTGCATTTGTAAGGTGTTTGAAAAAATGATAAATCGGCGACTCATCTTTTTCCTTGAACAGAGCAAAATGCTTGATCCTTATCAGTGCGGCTTCCGAGAAGGGCGCTCAACAACTGACCATCTTGTACGTGTAGAAGCAAATATCCGGGACGCATTTGTACACAAGCAGTTTTTCTTATCCATATTCCTCGACATGGAGAAGGCCTATGACACAACGTGGCGCTATGGCATCTTAAGAGACTTGTCAGAAATGGGCATTCATGGCAATATGCTAAACATAATAACAAACTACTTGTCTAATCGTACATTCCGGGTTAAAGTCGGCAATGTACTGTCACGTCCTTTCATACAAGAAACTGGTGTACCCCAGGGAGGCGTGCTTAGCTGCACGCTCTTTATCGTGAAAATGAACACGCTTCGTGCTTCACTACCACCCGCCATCTTTTACTCTGTTTACGTGGACGACATTCAAATAGCTTTCAAATCTTGTAACCTCGCAGTCTGCGAGAGACAGGTACAGCATGGCCTGAACAAAGTGTCAATGTGGGCAGACAGGAATGGATTTAAGATCAATCCTAACAAAAGCTCTTGTGTTCTTTTTACAAGAAAGAGAGGACTTATCCCAGATCCTTGCATAGAACTGCATGGACAACAGATACCTGTTAACAAAGAACACAAATTTCTAGGTGTCATACTTGACTATAGACTCACTTTCGTCCCCTACATTAAACATCTTAAAGAAAAATGTCTGAAAACAATGAACCTAATCAAACTTCTATCCCATACTTCGTGGGGTAGTGACAGGCAGTGCTTAATTAATCTCTATAAGAGCCTGATTCGTTCACGATTAGATTATGGTGCCGTGATCTATCATTCTGCCGCTCCAAGTGCGCTAAAGATGCTAGACCCTATTCACCATCTAGGTATCCGTTTAGCCACAGGAGCTTTCAGAACGAGTCCCATACAAAGTTTATATGCAGAATCGAATGAATGGTCACTTCATATCCAGAGAACGTACATCAGCCAAACATATTTTCTGAAAGTCCACTCAAATCCTGAACATCCCTGTTTTAAAACCGTTAATGACATGACATATGCTACACTCTTTCGCAATCGTCCCTCCGTAATACAGCCTTTCTCGCTGCGTGTGAGGGAGCTTAGTGACCAAATGCACGTCCCACTCCTCGAGCTCCGCCTAATGCACCCAGCCAAGCTGCTACCTCCTTGGGAGTGGCAGCTCATACAATGCGATATATCTTTTGTGCAAGTCACAAAGCATGCTCCAGATATCGAAATCCAAATGCATTTCCGGGAACTCCAGTACAAGTATGCCTGCACCGAGTTCTACACAGACGCATCGAAATCGCGCGAGGGGGTGTCCTATGCAGCCGTCGGTCCATCCTTCTCGGAATCCGACATACTGCACCCGGAAACTAGTATCTTTACGGCTGAGGCTTATGCACTGCTGTCGGCCGTAAAGCATATAAATAAATCACAACTCCAGAAATCAGTTATATATACGGACTCCCTCAGTGTTGTGAAGGCCTTGATGTCTTTCTGTAACCACAAAAATCCAGTATTTATTGAACTCTACTCCGCACTGTGTAAAGCATATATATCGAACCAACATGTGATTATATGCTGGGTGCCTGGACATAGGGGCATTGAGGGAAACGTACTAGCGGACCAGATGGCCACATCAATCTCATTGCATGCAGTTAACTCTACTGCTTCGGTCCCTGTCACAGACCTGAAGCCTTTCTTAAGAAGGAAACTACGAAACCACTGGCAACGCATGTGGGACGAAGAAATAAATAATAAACTGCATGTAATAAAGCCACAATTAGGTTTCTGGCCTCCTGTAACAAAATCCCGCCGGACAGATGTCCTATTCTG
Organism: Dermacentor variabilis; assembly: GCF_050947875.1. NCBI lineage: Eukaryota > Metazoa > Arthropoda > Arachnida > Ixodida > Ixodidae > Dermacentor > Dermacentor variabilis. The sequence goes on from NC_134573.1 coordinate 114,797,215, forward strand.
CCGTCTAAGAATAGGACACACTTTTGGCACACATAACTTTTTACTCACGGGAAACGAGCCTCCAACCTGTGGTAGATGCGGGGAAAGGCTGACCGTCCTCCACGTCCTACTGGAGTGTCGGGAAGCCGAATCCGAAAGAAAAAAACATTTTCTCTTAGCATACCGCCACCACATCCCCCTTCATCCTGTTATGTTACTAGGTCCAGAACCACTCTTTGACACCAGCGCCGTCCTAGGTTTTTTGAAAGATGTTGTGTTGCATGTTATTAACCCCACACGTTCGTAGCGCTTCCTCTCTCCAGAGGATGCCGCTGCGACAATTATTTTGAATAGCACATGCCTCTAGGCCCTTGTGGTTCAAGGGCTCGGGTGAGGCAGTAGTGCTGTAACCAATTTAACATCTCGCATATTTCAAACAATGCATCATTCTTTTACGATGGATTTTAATGTTCATAGTCATCGCCATAATTTTATAGAACGTAGATTTTACGCACTTTACAGCGACTATTTTTAGGCCACTTTACAGCCAAATCACATCTTTCATAATACATCGTTAACGCTACCACTTGTCATGGCGCTCTTTGGCCAAACCTGGCCCTTGCGCCACAAAATAACACACATCATCATCATCAACATGAATGAAGCCTGCCTGTTGCTGGTGCTTCGTAACATGCAATCTTGTTTTAAGTATCATGTGCAATATTCGTAACAGTTCATTTACCCTTGCTTCTTAAGAGCAGCACTTGAAATTGCAATACTGTCCTTTCATTATTCATAATAATAACCTCTTGCATACTGCTGTGTCGTAGTATGCTACCTATAGGTAGTTGTTTGTTCTATTATTTCGTGCTTGTAGTCTTGGTGTGTATTTGTGTCCCTTCAGCGATAATAATGGCTTTGTGGGTTCACTGCCTCTTCATCTGGTCATGTGTACAATGCTGTATGCCTGCTAGGTAGTGCAGTTTCACCTGCAAGGCACCGCGATTCTCCTGTACGACTACTTTCGTGAGGGACTGACTCGCAGTACTGTCGGGCATGTATTGCACCCATTTAATGTAAGCGCTGTCATGGCTACACCAATGTGTGCGTGTGGTCATAATGCCTTTCAGTGTTGTTCAATGATTACTTTTGCTTTTTACCGTAGCTCTTGAAACTGCACTGCTGTTCAGTTTATTCATAACAATCGCCCTTTGCAGACGGTTGTGTCAGAGTATGCTACCTATATATAGTTTTTTGTTCTATTATTTCGCGCTTATAGTCCCGGTGTGTATTTGTGTCACTTTAGCTATAATAATGGCTTTGTTTGTTCCCTTCCTCTTCATCTGGGCATGTATACAATGCTGCACACCTGCAGAGTAGTGCACTTTCACTTGCAAGGCACCGCGATTCTTCTGTACGAGTACTTGCGTGATGGACTGACTCGCAGTGCCGTCGGGCTTATTTTGCGCCCCTTTAACCGCCAATTTAACTTCCGAAAAACGTACCAAGATTGCCAATTTCTCTTAAGTCATAAAGTTTTTCTATGCAATTCTAATTCAGAAAATATATTGAATCATTGATTTTTGTTTAATATTAGCACAGAAATTAAAGAACAAACTGCTCTTGAGGGCGGCTTTCCCTCAATGCATGCCGTGGTAATGGGTCAGAACATACTGTAAGTCGAAGTATTTATTTGATGCAATACACGGTAAGACATTGAAAATTGCACAGACGCTGCATCCATAGCCTGGGGGGCGGATGGGTAGATTCATCTACGGTTTTCAAGTTCGTGAAATGAAGGCAGCGCGTCAACTGTCGAAGCGCTTGCTGCTCATGGTCTTCCTGAACACTGGTGTGTCCAAAACTTCCTTTGTTGACCAGTACGTCTCAACTTGAGGTTTGCCGACAATACCCTGCAATATTATCAGCACTAGGAAGACCATAATCTCATCGAGGTCTACCGGTTTCCATGCAGAACACCGAGCAGCAAAGTACGCTACTGCATAATGGTTCGTCTCCTTGACGATTAGGTCAGTGATGCCCCAGTCAAGAAATACATGGAATCAGCTGAGAATGTCATTCTCGTCTGTGGGCTGCCGCAAAATACCGGACACTGAAGGGAAGCCGCGGAGGCACAGGCGGCGGGTTATCGGTTTTCACGCACTGCCACACACGTGCACTGCTCCATGACTGTCAGCGTTCTCATTGTCATCTGAAGCAATATCCAGGGTAAATACAACGTCCGAGTCGCTGTCGGACACAAATTCCATGTCGTCACTAACGCTGCTTTCTGCACTGCTCCAAGAAGCACCTCCTTTTTTTGGAGCATCGCTCCCACCGGCATTCTTCTTGCCAAGCGCCATTATAAAATGGCTGTTGGCAGGCTTAAAACGCACGCAAAAGGCACGAAATTCGGTTTTTTATAGACAACTACAGCCATTTGGGGTCGAAAATTATAAGCAAAGAAATTGACGACCGTGATACGCCTTTGACGGCGGAAGGAGCGGAAAATCATGCCAGGCGACTGTGACTCGTCGTTGGCGATATTGGTACAGACTTGTGTGACGAGCACAGCTCGGAGTTGGCGGCTAAAGGGTTAAAGCAAGCACTGGCATGTCTGCACCAATGTGTGTGTGTGGTTATAATACCTTTCAGTGTTGTGGAATGATTACTTTTGCTTTTTACCGTAGCTCTTAAAACTGCAATGCTGTTCTATTTATTCCTAACAATCACCCTTGCAGAATGATGTGTTGGAGTGTGCTACCTATAAGTAGTAGTTTGTTCTAGTATTTCGTGCTTCTATCCTTGGTGTGTATTTGTGCCACTTACGCGTTTATAATGCCTTTACGTGTTCACTTCTTGTTAATCTGGTCATCTATACAATGCTGCATGTCTGTAGAGTGGTGTACTTTCACATGCAAGGCACAGTCATTCGCTCTTGTACCACTTGGCTGGAATATATTCCGAAGAGGTGGGCTATAGAATACGATTATTTCAGGCGAGCTATTCCTGGTTCAAGTATTTGAACCAGGGCTCTAGTAATGCGAGACTTGTTTTAGGTTTTGCCACAGTAGCCTACATGACAATATGTGATTTTTGCGTGTATTATGTCAGTGTTCTTGGCAGTTTAGTAGGAGTGTTGTGTTTAAGCTACGACCCCTGATGTTTTCCCGAGGGGAGCATTCTTCCTCTCTAGTGATGCAACTGTTTGGTGCGAAATTCCAAGCCGTTTCTCCATGTCCTGAGCAACTGAATTCCAATGTTGGTTTTCAAGTTGTTCCAAATCTGTCATGGTGGTGAAAAAAAATTAGATCATATTTCATGACTGGTCAGTACTAAAAATATTGACGAATCAAGAACATTTTCTTTTTTCTACACACGCTTCGCAAGTGAAAGTTGCACCCAGCGCTATTTACATGCAGCGAACGTAGACATGACCGGCGCCGGTCAAAGTGTCACACCTGTTCTTATCAGCCTAATATCTGATACAGGTTGTACTTGGACCTAAGATATTAAACTTATTTTAGCAAGTTGGCGCAGTGCTTAAAACCTGCTTCACCACAGCCGCAGGTCGGCCCAGTATTGCACTATCTCAGGATCGGCCCACGTATGGGGAAAAATTCTCAATCTACACGACTCGACAGGCACCCAATTTTTTCCAGAACTTAGCCATTTACAGCTTTGCTGCAAAAAAAGCAGGCACAAGAAAGAGGGAGTGGTTGTGTTTGCTCAAATCACGATATGATATTGAGGTGCACCAGATCAGTTTTGATGATCGGGGGTTCCTTAACACGTACCTAAGCATGGGTACACGCGCGCTTTTGTATTATTTCGGCTTCATCAAAAGGCGGTTTCCACGGCGGGGATTGAACCTGCGACCTCGAGCTTAGTAGCGCAACGCCATAGCCACTACGCTGCCACGGTTGGTTTCAACTCCGTGCAACGCCCATGGCTGAACGCCTGCTTAATTTTTACTGTTTCTCTCCTTTGCCTATGGGAACGCAAATGAGAAACGCAAATCTAAATCTAGGATAGAATAACGTTTCACCAAGCAAGCCATCCTTTCGCTTGGTGGCTAGATGACATTTAGATATGATGGAAAGTAACGCCATAAAGGAATGGCGACAGGACAGACCACGATTGTACATACCGTAAAAAATAGAATATAGGTCGAACATTAAAAAGAAAGAGCACGGCAGAAAGTCGACCCTCGTCTTATATACCGGTCATTTTTATTTACCGTCCTACACCCTTCTTTTTTTACCCTATTTTTTGTGAATTAAAGACTGGGGGTCAACTAATATTCCGGTTTTTACGGCAGGTCACACCAGAAGGTGTGTCAACGAAAGAGTAAGAAAGCATGAACACTTTACATCAAGCGGAACTGGCTTCCATTTAGCATATGATTGCAAGCAATGCATCTGTAAGCCTCTCCTCAATGAAATAAAAAATCTTGAACAAGAGCCATGATAAGACTGCACGTGAACTATCCGAGTAATTTTTTTAACAAAGAACGCCACGCTGAATGCAACAGTATTTCATCGATATCCTTATGTCGAAGTGACTGATTTTGTGAAGCCATTCTGTCGTTGATCAACTAACATTTTGCGTCGCTACTGTCGTGGTGCCCATGTGTATATAAGCATCACCTTTTCTAAAGAAGGTTCAGTTGAGAAGCAGCCTTCTGTTCTCTTGCTCTCCCTTTTCCCCCAAATTTTTGAGGTGCTTTCAATCATGTTAAGAGATGGTGATAGCCATATTGCTCGTTCAGACGATTTTATGGCAGCTTTCTCAATGCATATTACGCTGGCAATTTATGAAGAATGCTTGCCATTTGCCTCTTCTTGACGAATAAGCTTGAGTGTGAAGGGTTATCTGGTTATAACATTGCGTCCAACTTGACGATGATCGTCTTTGAGCAGGACGAGACACAGCCTAGAACAGCGTCGCTAGAGGTGATGTTCTTGCATTGCGCCCCGTAAAGAATGTCTCCACAGCCGCCAAACATAGCCTGTCATTCATCGCCGAGATGCATAAAGTTGCAAGCAAGATGCCTTTACAGATCACTATCCATATATTTAACGCACAATTATCATAACACATGGAATCACTGCAAACCTGGCCCACTAAGAGCTGCAGCGTAACTGCAAGCGTTGAAATTACTAGTCTGACTTCCGTAATGTTATGAAACGTACTTGACGTTCATTACACTTTTTTTACGTTATGTGTAAAATTACACCCATTGTTGACTTTGTGCTTCAACACATGGCAGGTATTAGCAATTGAGCGACTCTGCCCTACTGTGCAGCTTGTGCGCATTAGTGCTCCGATCGAATTTTGTCTCTCAACGTACGTATTACGGACAGAAATGGGGGAAGATGACCCTCAATATAATAAAGACGTGTCTTATTACTCCTGTCATTACCATGTAACAAAATTAAACTGACGCAACACTGCAGCACACGCTCTAATGGCGGTAATAGAAAGTGCTTGTTCTTTTTTCTCTTGCTCAATTACAGATCATACCGTATCACAGTATGCTTCGGATTGATACTGTGAATAGAGCGATGCTTCTCACCTGCGGCGCATTCTTAACATTGGGAAATTTTTTGACAGCTGGGTTTGCCGACAGGCCCACGGTCCCGCAGAAGCTTGAGGTACGCCGAGTTATCGATTTGTTTATTTCACAACATTGGGAATGCTGTCCACTTTCATCGTTGTCTTTATAACGTTTGATAGTCGTATGAGAAAACAGAAAAGTCATGTGAAAAAAACTTGGAAGAAAGAAATGTTCATGAACTTTATAGTGTTGATGCACTTGAATCAGTTACAGATATGCAGTAGGTCATTAATACAATTCGTGCAAATGAGCACATAAACGAACACCTGCAGAAGAACAAGTAATGGAAGAAAATTTTGGACTATAGCACTGGAATAAAAGAATCAATCTCAAATCTAGACCTGGTAAAATGTTCACGTAAAGGAACAGATGAAGAACAGGCAACATAATAAAACTGCACGGTCGAGGGGAAGCATTTAGACAATTTAGCGATGAATCCGGAAATGCGTAACTGATTACAAACAACAAAAGCTGGTAAATGATTGACAAACAAAAAAAGAAGAGATCATCAAAAGAAGATGGAAATGAAAAAGAAACAAAGTTCTACAAAGTGGAGGAACGAAGTGTTAAGAATGAAAGTTAACAGCAGTACTCGTTAATAGACCTCGTAAAGGTTTCAGAGCTCCGCTTTGTGCTTCTGAATCATTCCATGGCTCAAGCACCACTTTAAATGCGTGAGAATTCTTTGGCGAGTACTGCAGCCCGATCACGCGAAAAGCGCAATGCTTTTTGTCTGCACAGAAATACGCAATTTGCAAAGACATTTAATCGTTATAACATTGTAAATGTAGACGATTGGCAGCCTTATAAGCGATAGCGTACGCTTCAAATAAAAAAATAAAAATAAAAGAGAATACCCATAAAGATACATATGTCTGCTTCAATATGCATGGAGAAGCTGATAGTAGTGGTGGGCCAGATGAAATTTGGAAGTGGGCCAACTTAAGTTAAGGCGTGGCCCAACTTCAATTAGGAGGCAGGCCAGGTTGAAATTTAGACGTGGGTCAACGTTAATTTGGGAATGGAGCAATTTAAATTTGGGGATATGCTTAGACATGCTTAGACATGTCCAGTGGAGTTGTTGCATCGCTTTTTACAGCGCATTTAAATAAAAATTTCAATTGTGCAAAGAAATAGATAAAATGAGCTTACTTGTTTGTGTTGCATGGTATGTTAAAATTCAGTAGGAACGCTAAAGCCCCATTTGATATTTAATGTTCCCTTATTTGTAATTGCCGCATAAATATTTCCTTAGGGCCACATGTTTCAATTGCAGAATTGAAACTGTCGGAGCTTAAGGCATGTATACTTTCCGATTCGTGAGTGTTCAAGAGTTCCCAAATTATAGCACCTAAAAAGGAGGCTCAAATCCGTCTGGTATTCCACAATGACTGTGAAATGCGTAAAGAAGGCTTTAAAGCGTAAAAGTCTGCACCGAAAGCAGCCTAGTGTAGTGAATTAAGCTGTGCTATCAAAACGGAATCAGAGCGCGCATTGGGCGACGAGCTTTGAGCTACGTAGGAGTGAGCTCATTTTAGTAAACAATAAGTAAATCTTCGCTTGTAACTGATTCCCACATATTTCTGAGATCAGCACGTATTTTTTTTGTGTGTGAAATTACGTGTTCACTAAGCACTAAGTGCAAGCCACCTAAGCAAAACTTATGGTAATGTTGAGCCGGTTTGCAAAAACAATCAAACAACCAAAATTTCACATGTTCGTTTTCCTCAATGCGATAAATACTCTCAATAGATAAGAGCTATATGTAGTGAACGTAGACTATCAGCATTTACGTCTTCGAACACAGGAAGCCAAAATAGACACTCAAAAGAGCTCACAGTAGTACCAATGTGTTTTATGCAATGCAGCAGACTGACTTGGGGGTCGTATTGCCGTGTGTTTCGAAAACAAAGGGGAACGCACTAACGTGTGAGGTTACACTAGAATGTTATGGAGCTTGTACCAGGCAGTATAAAAGTTGTAAATGGGTATACTGGAGTCTGTGCGGCGCAGATAATTTCATTTATGATCTATTCTTGCATATCAGTTGTTACGTTGGTGATCAACCGAAGATTTCGGAAATATGCTCGTCCATTGTGTAACGCGGATAAAAATTTGCCTAATTTATCCCATTGGCACTTGCCTGACAAGTAACTGCACATTTATGATGCTTATTTCTTTACTGCAGCCAAGAAAGCGCCATGACACGGATTATTCTAGTCCATTTTCGAAGGTTTTTCTGACAGCTGTGTACAAGTGAGTAAATAGAAATTTTGGGCAAGCCTGCTTTTCATTAAAAATGTCTGATTTTCAGAACCACATTTATTTGTGGCTAAATGACTAGCAAGAGAATAACGATCCAATACTTTTCTGGAATATATTCAGATATGCGCCAACTGCCGCCTAAAATATGGATCATGTTTGAAAATGAAGCAACCATTTTGTCGAGCCCGAAACGTTGTCTTCTATCACAGCAGACCGTAACTCACCTTCAGTGGAATACATGGCTGTTTTATCACAAGTTTTGTCAGAATGTTACTGAAGAATATATATATATATATATATATATATATATATATATATATATATATATAATAGGGACGGCAGAACATTCACCGTTTTTCTTGATTTGAGGGCAAAATAATCAGCTTGGTCAATGCCAAGTCTTTCATATGCATCCGCATTGTTTCATACACTCATCGCGTTATATTTATTCTTTTATTACAAACCCACAGCGCCAAATTATGGCATTACAGACCCTGGGTACGGTATAACAATGAGAACGGACGAATTGAGATAATAGATACGTAAGAAAGAAGATATTTAAGCCTAATCGAAAGAGTAAAACGAAAAAGAGAGCGTTACCGGCACTGGAAATAATATAAGTACATCAAAAATAGCCCATTATAGTAAGGAAGAAAGAAAACTAGAGCTATTTGACGTAATTGGTGCAACTCCACCTACGGTGGACAACATCTTCCCTTCCCTTTCCTTTGCGTTCATAGAAAAAAAATCATTTTGAAAGATTGAATTGAAATGTATTGCTGTGATTTTATTAATACGGTCTCAGCGCACTCATCAACAAGATGAATTTAAAGAATATGGACTTATACCTAAAGCAATTTTGGAATAGAAACTTCAATGTAAAGTTTTTTGCCTGAGCCACTGACTTCGGTCCTAAGGGGCAGGCGAACCTAAACGGACATGTCACTCGACAAATTAAAATTACGCATGTAAGAACCAAAAGCAAAAGGTAGAGCAATGTTTCGAACTCTTTCCGCTTCCGTGGCGCTACACCCCATAAATACATTCTGCAGTAGTCATAGAGAACCTTTACATTTTCCGCAAAAGTCACAAGGAGAGCTTCTAGCGAACTGTAGGAAGTATTGGAACGCATGCAAAAGATTTAATAGAGAGGTTTATGCTACAACATTGTTCATCGGCAGAATCAAATATGAGGTATAAAAATGAGGCCTATTTATATCTCCTGTGTAAATGAGGACATTCTTTCGCATTGTTTTTGCACTTTCATTAAACAGATACTTAAGGAACCTGATGATCAAAACAAAGGTCGTCGTGGAGAACATCCCGAGGTCGACATGGCGTCTGCGGTGCGGCCCACAAAGCGAGGATGAATCACACGATTTTATAAAAAAGAAGTAAGTATACGCTTGGACATGTGTGCTTTTAAGTGTTATAGTGGAACTGCGCATGTGCATAATGACAAGCAGATATAAGACAACTGGTGCGTACGATATCTGTCAGGTAAATCAGTGTCGGCCAAGCAGAAACAAAACACAATTGCAATAAAATGCCACGTTATTTTCTTAATCGCACACTTACACACCTAATGAAAATAATTTTCAAGGGTGAGTCTCGCCCTTCGCACATAAAGTGGGCCATTTCAGGCACCCTGTGCCTGAACCATTTATGCCAAGCCCACTCCAATGTCACAATTCTGTCAGGCTTGGATACGTGAGCGTCGTGTGTGAGAACACGAGAGCTTGCTCACGCTTCAGCTAGACCCACACTGCAAACTCCTGTGCAGCCGCGGTTCTCAATGCAACAATTGTCTTGCGACCCATGATGCTTCCTCGAAGGAATGCCCCAAAATGAAGAAACAGCGGTCTTGAAGCAGATCGCGAGAGACCATTCCTCTCGTCGGTAAGCTCTTGCGATCGTTAGAAAGCGACGTTCTCTACACCGTCGGACTTCAAAGAACGCCGAGACCTCCGTAAAGATTGCGCCACATCCGACACACCTCCTCCTCTGCCCCCTAGGCCTGCTGGAATACAATCTGACAAGGCAGTGGCGGAGAGCAATATAACTTCGTCTGCACTTCTAAAACCACAGCCGAAGCCAGAGCGGAAGGCACAACCGAAGCCACAGCCGAAACCACGTCAAGTGATACAGCGCATCGTTGCAGTGTGCACGGCGCGGGTTCCTGACAAATTACCCGAAGAAGACCGGCAAGTAGTTATGATGCTCCGGTCTCTGATGAATACTTTTCGAATGTACTTGAATAACTTGCATACTCTATGAGCGCGAACTGCAGTGCAAGTGCTGGATGCCGTCAGTTCAGTGGTCGCAAGTCTTCAATAAGCATCATGGCTCATCCGCAGCATTGTATTCACACTGAAGTGGAAAAGGCCGACGTTTACTTCGACAATATACTGCCCCGTAGTGCAACATACTGCTGACAAGCTCTGGCCCTTTAGTCTTCCCAGGCGATTTCAACGCGGATCACCAGTTATGGGGATGCGCTAAGACTAGCTTCAGAACGGAATTCCACTGTATTGCCAGGGTTTTGCTTGGACTTGACTTATTTCAAGGCGCTTTGCTGCGCGCACACACAATGCTCCCTCTGTCCCTCTACTTTCCTCTTTCTATTCCCCCTTTCCCTTGCCCCAGTGCAGGTTTGACCTCCCTACCATTCTCGTTGGTTTTGCTCGCTCTCTCGAAACACACTAAGTACGGATACCCAATATATATATATATATATATATATATATATATATATATATATATATATATATATATATATATATATATATATATAATATACTAAGCTCACTGATAGCTTCTTGGGCGCCGTTCCTCACGCTCCGGTCCCAGGCCCGCTGCGCGTGTCACGGGCGCATGAGCCAGGCCGAGATGGTGATGATGGCGGCACACCGGCGCAGCCAGCGTTCCAACACTGCCCCATCCCAGGCGGATCACGGATCCAAGTCTAAGTCGAGGAGGTCCGCGAGCCGAGCTGTTAAACTGGCACAACGTGGCATATGACCGGCGACGAGGCCAGCGCGCCTTGTCGCTCACCGATTTCACCAGCTCCAGCTCCCATCACCGTCGGGACTTTGGGTTGCTGCTCATCGGCTTCGGAGACTGCCTTGCGTGCCGAAGAGTGTGTCTCCATGAAAAAGAAGAATGCAAAGCAGACGAAATTTTTTATTTAATTTCTTCTTAATAGCTATCCGGAAGTGTTGCGTCTCACCTCTCATTTTGCCGTCTCCGCTTTGGAGGCCAGCAAGGTGTTTGTATACAGCTATGGCAGTGAAAGCTGATGGCGTTGTCCAGCAACACCACCTGCGTGAAAGTTCGGCGCCCCGAATCGGCCGTATGATCAAGATGTCAGTGATAACGCGCAGGCGGCGTCGCTGATGAATCATCATAAGAACCGCCAACAAACACAGCCTACCCCAGAAGAGTGTACGAAGTCGCTTGTGCAGCTTCGCAGCCTTTGATGAATCGGATGCTCAGATTGGCATACATGTGCGAAGGATATAAGAGCGATAGTTTTTTTTCTGGCTCTTCCCCTCCTTCGCGCTTTGTGTCCATGTATGTATGTATGTTCTTTTCTAGTTGTTTATGCGACCTTATTGACAACTTTGACTTTATATATATATATATATAAGATTGCATATTCAATGACTAGTTTCAAACTTTGATCGCCCAGCGTAGAATCCCGATGCTCAAACCATTGCGTTAGGGTCGCATGACTAAAAAATACGAGCAATATTATTTTGTGATGAATTTCGGCGTTTAATGCGATTAGCGTGCGAGCAATATATTGACGCACCGCAATGTCACGGCCGAAACACGTCATTGTCGTTCGAATTGATGCCCTTGGTGTTTCTTTCTAATGCCACTGTTAGGTACGATACTGTTTGTCTTATTGTTTTAAGAATGTAATTGTAATGTCGTGGTGGTATTTTGACTTTTATGTGATAATGTAATTTTGTTGTAACTTTATGTTGTGACTGTATGTTGTATGTACCACGTATTCAACAGCCACTGCCTTTGTACGCCAACGTCTTGTTAAATCATCTAAATGAAAAAAATGGTAGGCAAGCCTATCCTTTGACTCAGGCGTCTTTTAGTGCCCCTCGCACCTCGGCATTGGTGTTCATTAGGTTAAGCGAGCGAACTTCTTTCCCATGACCCGCCGTGGTTGCTCAGTGGCTATGGTGTTGGGCTGCTGAGCACGAGGTCGCGGGATCGAATCCCGGCCACGGCGGCCGCATTTCGATGGAGGCGAAATGCGAAAACACCCGTGTGCTTAGATTTAGGTGCACGTTAAAGAACCCCAGGTGGTCGAAATTTCCGGAGTCCTCCACTACGGCGTGCCTCATAATCAGAAAGTGGTTTTGGCACGTAAAACCCCAAATATTATTATTATTATTATTGTTTCCCAAGGCACGATATGTGAGCGAGGAGGGAGAGAGGGCAAGGAGGAAGTGCCGCGCGCCCCACCTATTCCCCTAGCGAGCGGTGCACGATGCGCACGTTACGCGCCCTTTCCAGTTGTGGCTTTAGAATTTGTAACAACCGCGCAAGCGCAGCTGTTGCGAGCAAGCGAGCGAGCAAGCAGGGGAGCGCCGCGAGAGGAGCAGCGAGAGAGGAGGCAGTGACGACAGATTCGCTCTGCTTGGCAGATGCTCAGTCTATGGCTGGTAACTGTTTTCCAATAATGAGCTGGTTAAATGTCATGCTACCTTCATGGGTGTAACGTCATTAGTAACGTCATTACTTCCGCTTTCTTTTCCTGGGTTTCCAGGAGTTTCGCCAAAGTCATGCTGACGTGGCGTGTCTCTAAAGTCTGCGATTCTCTGCTTTGGTGTGCGGTAATCAGTGATTTCTAATTAATTCTAATTATTGAAGACATTTCAGTAACTCAACTTGTAACTAAACTTATGCTCTGATGTCTTATCCATAGTGAAACCCATGAAGTTTGTACTGCACTATATTTTCTGATTTATTTTGAATATTGTCTCCGGTCGATCGTGTCAGGAAATCAATCGGAAGTGCTGCACAGAAAACAAGACTGCCACTCGATGCTCAGGCCACTAAAGCAATACTGCCGAAACTCCCTAGTGGGACTTGGGAAATAGTGCGTAAGGATTGCTTACAGTCATCTGAGCTTTCATACGTAGTTATAACGCATTCTCATATACGCATACTCCCATAGCACACCATGTATACCTATGGAGCGCATCGTGCCACCCAGACAGGCGGATGTAGGGAGGGACAAGTTTCCGGGGGAGGTAGCCTCAGAATGCGTACGCAATAAAACACATCATGTATGAGCCGTGTATTGCAGCCAGACTCCTTTCTGGCGCCCCCATGAAAATGGTGATGATGATGATTTGCGGACATCCCCTTTGAAACGGGGCGGTGACTAATAGTCGCTAGCTAGCTTGATTTATCAGGCGTGCTCTACATGTTTTTCATTTTAGCATTTTTGTATACAGTTCCTTAACGCTTTCTTGCTCTGGACATGGTGTGCCATTTGCGGCACGCCTACGAGATGCGTGGATCGCTGATGCTAACACCCAGATTATGCCATCTCTGCTCGCCGGTGCTAGTGGCGCTGCGCTAAAGCATAATACGGCCAGTTTGAGGAACCTGTAAAGAAAATTGTTCAGAATTTTTTTTTGTTCATTGAGTTGCTGCGTAAAGAGGCTGGTACTGTGGTTCCGCGGATGCTTTCAAAAAAGCGACATACAAAGTAGTCCTCGTTTGCAGTTCCTTATTTGCTCGCACACCACCCTTATCACCGGTATCAGCAATTATGCGCAACCGATGATGACGAACAAATGAAAGAAAGACCGGCTTTACGAAGTAAGTCTCCTGCTATTATTTTCCCGATAACAATTTTTTTTACCTGGCTTTGCAGCCAAGGAGTCCGCAGCCCTTATCGTTTCATCTGGTTGATCATTCGCCACGGCTGGCAAGAGCAGGTGTGGTCGACCGCCGTCGCGACCATGTACTACTTATCTATCCTGCTGCGGATCCCACTTTTTCAGTAAGTACACATCCTTCAATACCGTTGACGTTTCTGCTAGAGTGAACAACATAGCGTAAAAAGCGCCAGGCTCAAACGCTTACTTTTTTTCCCGCCTGCGTTCATAACATTACGCATTTTCGGAATCACTCTCCTTTCTGCTGAGAAGGTCACGACACTTGGATGACGCTGACGTTGCAGGAAAACACATTACTACAAGGACGGTCGCAACTCGTAGTAGTCGAGATGAGCAAGCAATGCTTAGACTATTGAAGCAAAAAAAAAAAGCACGGAAGAGATAAAAGCGTAGCTACCACAGGCATGCGAAACCTTACGACATAAGGCAGATAGATAGAGAATTCGAATACAATAACATGTAAGTTGCTTACAAAGGCTTACTGATAATTTGCCACCCCTGCAATTCATTACTCAACCATTGCAACTAATTATAGATCTCCGAATTATCATCCCTGCAGGGGCGTCTGCGTAAGCAGGCATTTGGCGTGTTACGACACCACGTACCCGAGCACATGAGGGTTGGACCCTCCCGCGTGTAGCCGTGCGCGGCTTAGCCGTTTCCGGGGAAAGGGGGATCCTGGTGGTTGAGCCGATGCCGGGTGTTCGGACCTTTAAGGCCCCCCGGCGGAGGCAACACACCTCTTTGGCCTCTGCTTCACGTAGGCGGCACCCCCGGACTGACCCACCCGGGGGAAATCGGCAGTCGCCTTTTCCTGTCTCTCTCTTCCTACAACCTTCGTCTTTCCCCTACCTTCCACCTTTCCTGTCTCCTTCTCTCTTCTATTTACTTCCTTCTTCTTGGCGGCAAGGGTTAACCCTGTGTGGCTATCCAACCTTGGGTACACCATATTTGGTTATAGTGGCGGCGTACGGCTGGCGTCGTGCAGACTTGCATGCAAGCTCTGCCGCGTCCCCTCGTTGGGCTCCGTGGTGGCCGGTCGGCGCTGTTGCCGAATTTTTATATATTTCATGGAAACTTCTTTCCCCAAACTTCCAGATCGCCCTCAGAAACGAGGGTGCACCGAAGATCTCTTCCAATTTTTCGGACGACAAGTCCACAACTTTCCTCGATTCCACGTGATTCACTCAGAAAAGCCAGACAAACTAGTGCGGTCCATTTCACCGTTCCTTGTATCCAAGTCTATGACCGAAGTTTTCGGTACAGGATATAAGGTGTCGAGAATGTCAAGTGGTGATCTCCTTTTGGAGCTCCAAGACCAGAAGCAGTATGGGAAGCTGCCGAAACTTGTGTCATTTGGAGAGACCCAAGTAACAGTAACCCCGCACCGTACCATGAACACAAGCCGCGGTGTTGTCTCGGACGATGACTTGCTGGAGCTCACTGAGGATGAACTCTTGGAGGGCTTCAATGACCAGAATGTTATCAGTGTTAAAAGAATTAAGATCAGGCGTGACAGCAAAGAAATCAAGACCACACAGCTTATATTGACTTTCGGCTCAAGTATTCTGCCCGAGTCTGTAGAGGCCGGGTCCATCAAGCTCCGTGTTAGGCCATATGTCCCAAACCCCCTTAGATGTTTCAAATGCCAACGCTTCGGCCACAGTTCGCAGAGCTGCCGAGGCCGTCAAACCTGTGCGAAGTGCAGTGCCCACGAGCATAATTCTGAAGCTTGCAAGAACACTCTCTATTGTGTAAACTGTGAAGGCGAGCACGCCGCATACTCGCGGTCGTGCCCGTCCTGGAAAAAAGAGAAAGACATAGTCACAATCAAAGTTAAGGAAAACATATCGTTCAAAGAGGCACGCAGGCGGGTTTCATTCCTGCCAAAGAACACCTTTGCCGAAGTGGCGCGTCAGGGGGCAGCGCCACAGCGGTCTCCGGCGGCTGTCCGACCCACAGGCAGTGAGTCGGCAGTTACGCCATCTGCCCCCACGGTGGTTGCAGCTAGCGCTGCTCCGCCTACTCAGCAAACGGGGCCATCGACCCCGAAGGTGGGCGCAGCCGAGGCTGCTCCAACCTCCCCGGCCCCTTCCGGCGCTGGCAACAGCCGGCGCAGCCAAATCCCGCAGGGTGCCCCATCGACCTCCGGGCTGGTGGGCGCAGGGGTCTTGCCCTCCAAGGCGGGACTCCCCCTGAAAACTTCTCGCTCGCAAGAACATGTGTCCGGAGCCTCACAAGAGGCAATGGACACTACACCTGTCCTCAAGGCGCACAAAACGCCTAAGGATCGTCGAGACTCCCTCGAACGCTCCAGAAAGGGCAGAACTCCCGTTACAGGGCCTCGAAAGAGCTCTGTAACCTAAGGCAACACCTCCCTTTCCATACACACAGCACTTATTTCCTTCCAATATGGCTACACAAATAATTCAGTGGAATGTCAGAGGTCTTCTTAGGAACCTTGATGACGTGCAAGAGCTTATCCAAAAACACAATCCAAAAGTGCTGTGTCTACAGGAAGGACACTTAACACCACAACACACGAACTTTCTCCGACCGTATGTCAAGTTCCGCAAAGATCGCGATGATGCTGTCGTATCATCAGGCAGTGTTGCCATTTTAATTCATGAAAAGTATCTCCTGTCAGCGTTTACAGCTAGAAACGCCCCTCGAAGCAGTGGTGTTTCGAGCTGTTCTTTTAAATAAACTCGTCACCATTTGCTCGCTTTACGTACCCCCACACTACAAATTAAACAAACATGAATTTCAGTCATTTATAGACGAATTGCCAGAACCTTATGTTGTTCTTGGCGATTTCAATGCGCACAGCTCCCTGTGGGGCGACACTCGTATAGATGCGCGACGTCGTCTTGTTGAACAGTTCCTTTTTTCTTCTGGTGCGTGCCTACTGAATAAGAAGAAACCCACATATTACTGTCTTGCGAACAATACCTTTTCTTCAATTGATCTGAGCATAGTTTCCCCGTCCATACTGCCTGAACTCGAATGGGAAGTTACGAACAATCCTTACGGAAGCGACCATTTCCCCATACTATTAAGAACACTTAAAGAAGACGAATATCCACCACAGGCTCCTAGGTGGAAGACTGACACAGCAGATTGGGAGAAATTCCGAACCTTAACTAGCATATCATGGGATGACATGTCCGCGTTAGGAATTGATGCTGCTGTGGAATATTTTACAGCCTTCATAGTAGATGCCGCAACTAAATGTATATCACAAGTAAATTGATTGGCATGCAAACGGCGTGTGCCGTGGTGGAACGACGATTGTAGGATCGCTCGTAAGAAACAAAACAAAGCGTGGCGGTTGCTACGCGCCTCCCCCACTGCGGAGAATCTTATCAATTTTAAACAAGTAAAATCCCAAGGCAGGCGAACCCGCCGACAGGCGAGAAGAGAGAGTTGGCAGAAGTTTTTATATGGTATGAAATCCTATGCAGATGAGGCCAAAGTCTGGAACAGGGTTAATAGAATAAAAGGACGACAAACATATTCACTTCCTTTGTTGAACTCACAAGGTGAAACACTGAAAGATCAGGATGACTCACTTGGAGAACACTTTGAGAGCGTGTCGAGTTCAAACCATTATTCGCAATCCTTTTTGAAGTACAAACAAATAGAAGAATGTAAGCCAATAATACGAAAATCCAGACAGAATGAACCTTATAACCAGCCGTTCAGTATTGCTTAGTTGAGAGCTGCCTTGACCACATGCAAAAGCTCTGCACCGGGACCTGGTAGAGTCATGTACGAAATGATCAGAAACGTACACACTGAAACCAAACTTACACTACTCACGCTTTTCAACGCTATTTGGGCTACGGGATACCTCCCATCCACATGGAAAGAACCGATTGTGGTCCCTGTTGTTAAGCAGGGTAAAGACTCTTCTTTGGCGGCAAGTTACCGTCCGATAGCTCTTACAAATTGTCTTTGTAAGCTTTTTGAAAAAATGGTTAACCGCAGACTTGTACATTTCCTTGAACTCAACAATATCCTCGATCCCTTTCAGTGTGGCTTCAGAAAAGGGCGGTCCACAACCGATCACCCTGTACCGCATTGAGGGAAACATTCGCGACGCCTTTCTAAATAAACAATATTTCCTATCCGTATTCCTCGATATGGAGAAGGCGTACGACACTACGTGGCGCTATGGAATCTTGAGAGACTTGTCGGGAATTGGCATCCGTGGCAATATGCTCATCCTAATAGAAAGCTATTTGTCCAACCGTACATTCCGCGTGAAAGTCGTCAATGTATTGTCGCGACCTTTTATACAGGAAACTGGTGTACCTCAAGGAGGTGTACTTAGCTGCACGCTCTTCATCGTGAAAATGAACACCCTTCGTGCTTCATTACCGCCAGCCATTTTTTATTCTGTTTGCGTAGACGACATACAGATAGGTTTCAAATCCTGCAACCTTACAGTATGTGAGAGGCAAGTTCAACAGGGCTTGAACAAAGCGACCAAATGGGCTGAAGAAAACGGATTTAAAGTTAACTCCAACAACAGTTCATGTGTGCTTCTCACAAGAAAGAGAGGCCTCATTGCAGAACCCAGTATCGAAATGTATGGTGAGCAAATTCCTGTGAACAAAGAACACAAGTTCTTAGGCATCATACTTGATTCGAAATTAACTTTTATTCCACACATAAAGTACCTCAAGGTCAAATTCTTAAAAACAATGAACTTACTTAAAGTGTTATCCCACACAACATGGGGCATCGACAGAAAGTGTTTAATGAATCTTTATAAGAGCCTCATCCGATCAAGGTTGGACTACGGTGCCGTGATCTACCATTCTGCAGCCCTGAGCGCGCTAAAGATGCTAGATCCGGTCCACCTTCTAGGAATCCGACTGGCAACTGGAACTTTCAGAACAAGTCCTGTTCAAAGCTTATATGCAGAATCAAATGAGTGGTCACTTCATCTGCAGAGAACATACATCAGCCAAACATATTTTTTGAAAGTCCACTCTAATCCTCAACATCCGTGTTTTAATACCATTAACGATACGACATATGCTACACTCTTTCATAATCGCCCCTCCGTAAGACAGCCTTTCTTGCTGCGTGTGAGGGAGCTTAGTGATGAAATGCGTGTCCCAATCCTTGAGCTTTGCCCAATGCATCCAGCCAAGCTGCTACCTCCTTGGGATTGGCAGCTCATAGAATGCGATATATCCTTCATGCAAGTTACAAAACACGCTCCAGAGATTGAAATCCAAATGCATTTTCGGGAACTCCAGCACAAATACTCCTGCACGGAGTTCTACACAGACGCATCGAAGTCACACGACGGGGTGTCCTCTAAAACCATCGGTCCATCCATATCGGAAACCGATGTACTGCATCCGGAAACTAGTATCTTTACGGCTGAGGCTTACGCACTGCTGTCGGTCGTAAAACATATAAATAAATCAAAACTCCAGAAATCAGTTATATATACGGACTTCCTTAGTGTTGTGAAGGCCTTGATGTCTTTCTGTAGCCACAAAAATCCGTTAATTAATGAACTCTACTACGTACTGTGTAAAGCGTATATAGGAAACCTGCATGTCATCATATGCTGGGTGTTAGGTCATAGAAGCATCGAAGGTAACGTTCTGGCGGACCAGATGGCCACGTGAGTTGCATCGCATCCTGTTAATCCCACCGCTGCAGTTCCTGTCACAGACCTGATGCCCTTCTTACGGAGGAAACTACGGAACCAGTTGCAACGCCTATGGGACGCGGAAAGAAATAATAAGCTCCACGTGATAAAGCCACAGTTAGGATTCTGGCCTTCCGTAACAAAATCACGCCGGACAGATGTCCTATTCTGTCGTCTAAGAATAGGACACACATTTGGCACACAAATCTTTTCACTCACCGGAAATGAGCCTCCAGCCTGTGGTAGATACGGGGAGAGGCTGACCGTCCTCCACGTCCTTCTGGAGTGTCGGAAAGCCGAATCTGGAAGAAAGAAACATTTTCCCTTAGCATACCACCAGCACATCGCCGTTCATCCAGTAATGTTACTCGGCCCAGAACCGCTGTTTGACTCCAGCGCAGTCCTGGGCTTCCTGAAAGATGTTGTATTACATGTTATTCACAGCGTGTTTACAGGAGGTATTAAGAGACCTGGATTGGGAAGAATTGGGGATAAAAGTTAATGGAGAATACCTTAGTAACTTGCGATTCGCTGATGATATTGCCTTGCTTAGTAACTCAGGGGACCAATTGCAATGCATGCTCACTGACCTGGAGAGGCAAACCAGAAGAGTGGGTCTAAAAATTGATCTGCAGAAAACTAAAGTAATGCTTAACAGTCTCGGGAGAGAACAGCAATTTACAATAGGCAGCGAGGCACTGGAAGTCGTAAGGGAATACATCTACTTAGGGCAGGTAGTGACGGCGGATCCGGATCATGAGACGGAAATAATCAGAAGAATAAGAATGGGCTGGGGTGCGTTTGGCAGGCATTCCCAAATCATGAACAGCAGGTTGCCATTATCCCTCAAGAGAAAAGTATATAATAGCTGTGTCTTACCAGTACTCACCTACGGGGCAGAAACCTGGAGGCTTACTAAAAGGGTTCTACTCAAATTGAGGACGACACAACGAGCTATGGAAAGAAGAATGATAATTGTAATGTTAAGGAATAAGAAAAGAGCAGATTGGATGAGGGAACAAACGCGAGTTAATGACATCTTAGTTGAAATCAAGAAAAAGAAATGGGCATGGGCAGGACATGTAATGAGGAGGGAAGATAACCGATGGTCATTAAGGGTTACGGACTGGATCCCAAGGGAAGGGAAGCGTAGCAGGGGGCGGCAGAAAGTTAGGTGGGCGGATGAGATTAAGAAGTTTGCAGGGACGGCATGGCCACAATTAGTACATGACCGGGGTTGTTGGAGAAGTATGGGAGAGGCCTTTGCCCTGCAGTGGGCGTAACCAGGCTGATGATGATGATGATGATGATGATGATGATGACATGTTATTAGCCTCACACACTCGTAGCGTCTCCTCTGTTTAGAGGATGCCGCTGTGATAGCTGTTTCATATAGCACATGCCTCTAGGCCCTTGTGTTTCAAGGGCTCTGGCGAGGCAGTGGTGCTCCAGGTAATTTCACCATCTAATATATTTTCTCTATTGCATCACTCTTTCACGATGGATTTTATTACACATAGAACACGTCATTTGTCATCGACATAATCTTATTACAGATAGATTTTGCGCACTCTAGAGCGACTATTTTGAAGGCCCCTATACAGCCACTTTAACCCCATAGAACTCATAACTACATCGCGAACTTATCAACACTGCCTTGGCGCTCTTTGGCCACACTTGGCCCTTGCGCCAATAAACACTACATATCATCATCATCATGTTTTTCTGAATCAGGTGTATTGAACCCCCTTACCAGTATATTTACCGCAGAAGCCTATGCAGAATTGTCTGCGGTCAAAGACAAAGAAATTAGGACTAGAAAAACCAATTATATTTACGGACTCGTTAAGTGTCGTAAAAGCGCTCATGTCCTTAAGGAAACACAAAAATCCTGTTATTATTCAGCTTTACTCGTATTTGTGCAATATTTATTCAGCTCGTAGACATGTAATAATATGCTGGGTTCCTGGCCATAGATGCATCGAAGGTAATGTGCTGGCTGACCAAATGGCCAGATGGCCAGACCAAATGGCTCTTGCCCAGACAAGGACTCATTGAGGTGTCCCAATTTTTAAAAAGAATCTATACCTAGTGTTTGGCGCATGATAGCCTAAGCTGCTTATGTGCCACTAAACCCAACTCAACTCAACTCAACATCAATCACATCTCAAGCTATAAATCATACCACTGCTATGCCTACCACAGATCTCAAGCCTTTTTTGCGAACTAAACTCAGAAAACACTGGCAACGCTCGTGGGACAGCGAAACTAATAATAAGCTCCATCTGATTAAACCAAAGTTAGGTTTCTGGCCCTCCGTTACTAAATCACGAAGAGTAGACGTCCAATTCTGCCGACTCAGAATAGGACACACATATGGTACTCACAATTTTCTATTGACTGGCAATGAACCTCCAACCTGTGGTAGATGTGGTGAGCGGCTCACCGCCCTCCACGTCCTTGTGGAGTGTCGGGAAGCCGAAAAAGAAAGAGGGGAACATTTTCCTCTAGCGTACCGCTATTGTCTCCCTCTCCATCCTGCTATGTTTATTGGTAAAGAACCCCTTTTTACCACCCAAGCTGCCCTAGGTTTTTAAAAAGATGTGGTCTTGCACGTTAATTGCCCAAAGGTTTCGTAGCGCATCCTCTCTACAGAGGATGCCGCTGTGATATTTGTTTTATATAGCACATGCCTCCAGGCCCTTGTGTCTCAAGGGCTCTAAGTGACCATGGTGCTCTAGTGAATTTTAGAAACTTGTGCATTTCTTTATCGTATCAATATTTTGCAGTGCACGTAAATGCACATAGTACTCATCATTTGTCATAGCCATAATTTTATTACACGTACATTTTACGCACTTTACAGTGACTATATTCTAGGCCCCTCTACAGCCACGTAACATCAACTTCATAGAACACATCACTCCATTAAGAAATCAATAACACTTGCATGGCGCTCTTTGGCCATACCTAACCCTTGCGCCAATAAAAACCACACATTCATTCATTCATGGTTACATAAGCTGCAGTTGCCGGTAAGCGTGAAAAGCAGTCGGGGATATTTGAAGGCGATCGCATTAAACTCTTAAAGGCGAATCTGAAGCGACCTCCATTTTTCTAGCTCATTTCATTCAAATACAATTTGCTAGAAGCAAAGAAGACCCAGCCTTAAAAGTTAACCCATTATGCCAGTCCTTGTAAGACAGAAACCTGACAGCGTGCTATCAATGACTTGTGAACCAAGGAAATGCGAATAGAATAGTGGCGATTGGAATGTGAACCTTATGTTGACCGCTATAGCCGTGGAGTTATCTTATCAGATGTATCGGGCGCATTAACACTTTTACAAGGTCGTGAAATTCCTTTTATTTTGCCTTTTTTGCATGTCTGTCACCTAAACACAGTGGCCTGCTCGCGGGTGGTAGCGCCGGCCTCTCCTTCAACCAAGCCGTGCTCTTGCTGGTTGCTTCGTGTATTGCGGAGGGCCTCGTGTGCAACTTCTGCGTCACGTTTTTCGTCCGGTGCCAGGCGAGAGCTCAACTATTGGTGCAGACGGCTATTTTCAGAAAGGTAACATATATATGCGTTTTATTAGCTAGATATGTTACATACCTAGCTAATGAAAGCTACAGTGATTTACGTGACTAGCCGTGGTGGTGCTGTGGATTTGGTGTAGCGCTGCTAAGCCCGAGGTCGAGGGATAAAAGCCCAGCCGTGGAGGCAGCATTTCGTTAGGGGCGAAATGCAAACTGAGTGGTGCATTTCGTGCACGTTACACTGTTGTCCTCCACTATGGAGTGCCTCATAATCATATCGTTGTTTTGGCACGTAAAACCGAGGGCCCTAAATTAATTTCCTTCTTTGAATGTAACATATACAAGACTATCAGAGTTATATAAAATAATGCATACCAGGAAATGAAGTAAAAGTAATTTTTCTTGAGACAAGGAAACCGGCATCACATTCGTGCCCAATATTTCTGCCATGTCAATGAAAGAAAAAGTAAACTCAATCATAAAATAAAGCCATGCAAACGGCACATCCCTTTTCAAGTTTTTGCAACGAAGCTGCATATGGCTAGGATATGGCGGATCGCGTCCGTGCGTAGACCAAGAATATCTCATACATGGGTCGATCACGAAGATAATTCCATGCCGCGCCGACCCGCGGCGGAGGTGAAGCAGGTGTTAGGTACCCGCACCGTAATCGGGCCAATCACGCAGATAGTGCAATACCGTAACGACTCGCAGCGGAGGTGAAGCAGGCTTTGAGCACTCGTCATACGTGGGCCGATCGGGAACCTAGTGCAATACCGGGCCGACCCGCGGCGGAGGTGAAGCAGGCTTTGAGCCCTCCACATACGTGGGCCGATCACGAAGATAGTTCAATACCGTGCCGCCCCGCGGTGGCGGTGAAGCAGCCGTAAGCACTCCCATAAGTGGGCCAATCCCGAGATTGTGCAATACCGGGCCGACCCGCGGTGGAGGTGAAGCATCCGTTAAGCGCTTCCATAGGTGGGCTGATACCGAAGATATTGCAACACTTGGCAGGGGGTAACAATAACCCTGACGGTAACAATACAATACTGAATACGGCGGTAACAACTAAGCCGACAGACCGTTCTCGAAGGCTAAGAGCTAAGGACATTGGCCGCAGGCCTCCAGTAAGCGCAAGACCAGCAAAGCGCTGACGCGCTATTTAAAGACAACCGGATTACACGAGCACCTGTGAGTGAACATTCATCCCGAGTGAACATGTACGTTAGTGAACATTATACTGTGGGGGCGCGCACAATGACTCCCCTTCTCTCCTTCTTATTTGTATCTCCCTGTCCCTTTCCAATCGTGCAGGGTAGCCAACCAGGCGAAGCTGTGGTTCACTTCCCCGCCTTTATATCTCTCTCTATCCCTAACGTAACAAAAAATAACACAGCCACGAACTACGTTTTTACGAAGCGTTTCAGCTTGTGAACATCATCATCATCACCAGTTTGACTACACCCACCGCGGTTGCTCAGTGGCTATGGTGTTAGGCTGCTGAGCACGAGGTCGCGGGATCCAATCCCGGCCACGGCGGCCGCATTTCGATGGGGGCGAAATGCGAAAACACCCGTGTACTTAGATTTAGGCGCACGTTAAAGAATCCCAGGTAATCGAAATTTCCGGAGTCCTCCACTACGGCGTGCCTCATAATCAGTAAGTGGTTTTGGCATAATTTAATAATTAAGCCCCGTAATTTAAACCCCATAATTTAATTTTTTTAATCAGTTTAGCTACGACCACTGCAGGGCAAAGGCCTCTCCCATACTTCTCCAACTACGCCAGTCGTGTGCTATTTGTGGCCATGTTGTCCCTGCAAGCTTCTTAATCTCATCCGTCCACCTAACTTTCTGCCCCCCCCCCTGCTACGTTTCCCTTCTCTTGGAATCCGGTCCGTAACGCTTAATGACCATCGGTTATCTTCCCTCATCATTACATGCCCTGCCCATGCCCATTTCTTTTTCTTGATTTAAGCTAAGATGTCATTAACTCGCGTTTGTTACCTCACCCAATCTGCTCTCTTCTTATCCCTTAACTTTGCACCCATTATTCTTTCCATGGCTCGTTGCGTCGTCTTCAATTAAAGCAGAACCCTTTTCGTAAGCCTCCCGGTTTCTGCCCCGTAGGTGAGTACTGGTAAGACACAGCTGTTTTACACTTTTCTTCTGAGGCATAATGGCAACCTGGGGTGTTCATGATCTGAGAATGCCTGCCAAACGCACCCCAGCCCATTTTTATTCTTCTGATTATTTCCGTCTCATTATCCGGATCCGCGTCACTACCGGCCCAAAGTAGGCCTTACCACTTCCAGTGCCTCGCTACCTATCGTAATCTGATGATCTCTTCCCGGGAGTGTTAAACATTATTTTACTTTCCTGCCGATGAATCTTTAGACCCACCCTTCTGAATTGCCTGTCCAGGTCAGTGAGCACGCATTGCAATTGGCCCCTGAATTACCAAGCAAGGCAATATCATCAGCGAGTTGCAAGTTACTAAGGTATTCTCAATTGACGCTTATCCCCAATTCCTTACAATCCAGGTCTCTGAATACCTCCTCTAAATGTGAATAGTATTGTAGAGATCGTATCTCCCTGTCTGACGCCTTTCTTTGTTGCGATTTTGTTGCTTCCTTTATGGAGGACTACGATGGCTGTGAAGCCGCTTTAGATACCTTTCAGGATTTTTACCTACGGCTCGGCGGCTCTGCTACATGCTGATTCCGTAATGCCTGTATGAGTGCTGAGGTTTCGACTGATATGTCGCGCGCCTAGGCGACAAGGCGTCAGAGCTAGGCATGCGCCGTGGCAGCGGCGCCAACGTTATCACTCTGTGGTTGTGCTTAAAAGCGCCGGCATCCAAGCTGGCGCGGGGTTTCATTCCTGTAATATAGAACCGGGCAGCTCGCCCGCCGTTGTTAAGTGGATGGCTAAATAAAGCCGTACTGTTTCGCCCAACTGTTGCGCTTTCGTAATGCCTCCATGACTGCTGAGGTTTCGACTGAATCAAACGCTTTCACCTAATCAAGGAAAGGTATATATATAAGGGTTGGTTATATTCTGCACATTTCTCTATCACCTGATTGACAGTGTGAATATGGTCTGTTGTTGAGTAGCCTTTACGGAATCCTGCCTGGTCCTTTGGCTGACCGAAGTCTAAGGTGTTCCTGATTCTATTTACGATTACCTTAGTAAATACGTCGTGGGCAACAGACAGTAAGCGGATCTCTCTATCATTTTTCAAGTCATTGGCGTCCCCTTTCTTATGGCTTAGGATTATGTTAGCATTCTTCCAAGATTCCGGTACGCTCGAGGTCGTCAGGCATTGCGTATACAGGGTAGCCAGTTTTTCTAGAACAATCTTCCCACCATACTTCAACAAATCTGCCGTTACGTGATCCTCCCCGGCTGCCTTCCCCCTTTTCATACCTCCGAAGGCTTTCTTCACTTCTTTCGGCGTTACTTGTGGGATTTCGAATTCCTCTAGACTATTCTTTCTTCCATTGCCGTCGTGGGTGCCACTGGTACTGTATAAATCTCTATAGAACTCCTCAGCCACTTGAAATATCTCATCCATATTAGTAATGACATTCCCGGCTTTCTCTCTTAACGCATACATCTGATTCTTCCCTATTCCTCGATTCTTGTTCAGTGCCTTTAGGCTGCCTCAGTTCCTGAGCATATGCTAAATTCTATTCATACTATACTTCCTTATGTGAGCTATCTTACGCTGGTTGGTTAACTTGAAAAGCTATGCCAGTTCTACTCTAGCTGTAGGGTTAGAAGCTTTCATACATTGGCGTTTCTTAATGAAATCCTTGTCTTCTGCGATAGCTTATTGATATCCTGTCTGACCGAGTTACCACCGACTTCTATTGTACACGCCTTAACAATGCCCATACGATTCTCACTCATTGCTTCAACACTACGGTCCTATTCCTGAGTTAAAGCCGAATACCTGTTGTGTAGCCTGATTCGGAATTCGTCTACTTTCCCTCTTACCGCTAACACATTGATCGGCTTCTTATGCACCAGCTTCTTCTGTGCCCTCCTCAAGTCTACGCTAATTCGAGATCTTGCCATTTTATGGTAATTGCAGCGCACCTTGCCGAGCACGTGCACATCCTTTATGATGCCAGGGTTAGCGCACAGTATAAAGGCTATTTCATTTCTACTCTCGCCATTCGGGCTCCTCCACGTCCACTTTCGGCTATCCCGCTTGATGAATAAGGTATTCGTTATCCGCAGGTAATTGCGTTCTGTGAATTCTAGTAAAACTCACTATTGCTATTGATATAACCTATGCCATATTACCCCCCTGACTTATCTTCAGCCTGCTTCTTGCCTACCTTACCCTGGGCCATCAGTATAGTGTATTTTGTTTTGTCGTTACCCATCGCCGATTCCACGTCTTTATAGAAGCTTTGCAGTTGCTGGTCATCATAACTGGATGTGGGCGCGTAGACCTGTACGACCTTCAATTTGTACCTCTTATTAGATTTCACAACAAGAGCTGCCACCCTCTCGGTAATACTAGAGTTGCTGTATGTTGCCAGCTATATCTTTATTAATCAGGATTCTGACTCCTAGTTCTCGTCTCTCCGCTAAGCCCCGGTAGCACAGGACGTACCCACTTTTTAGCACTGTATATGGTTCTGTTGGTCCTCCTAACTTCACTGAGCCCTATTATATCCCATTTACTGCCCTCTAATTTCTCCACTAGCACTGCTAGGCTGGCCTCACTAGATAACGTTCTAGCGTTAATGTTGCCAGGTTCAGATTCCAATGGTGGCCTGTCAGGATCCAGAGATACTTAGCACCCTCTGCTACGTCACAGGTCTGACTGCCGCCGTGGTCAGTTGCTTCGCAGCTGCTGGGGACTGAGGGCCGGGGTTTGATTGTTGCATTCCTATATGAAGACAACTATAAAACCCCGGCCCTCAGGTCCCAGCAGTACTTCATCAGGGTGGGTCAATCCTGCGCTGGTGAACATTACATAGCGTTTGTTAAATGATAGCGAGCACAGTATGCCGAAGCGCGCATTCTGCGATCAAGTTGGGCCGAATTCTGGAAGTATAGCAACCTGAAATTCCCAAGAACTGTAGATTGGTTAAATTGGTAATAGTAATACTTCTACAACGCAGTACACTAAGGAAGGACACAAAAAGGCCCACAAAAATATGGCATTCATGAATGATCGAGTAGCTCTTTTGTCTATCTTAACCATTGAATCTTGCTTTGTAGTAAAATCCTTGAGCTCATTCAAAAACAAACATACAAAAAAATCATTGTGCTTTTAATGATCCAAAAGGGTGTTAGGAATTTACAATGCGTTTCAGAACACACTGTGCTGCCATGCTTTGATTCCCGAAATGGGGTGCACGCATATTTATGGCTGAACGATGTATGTACAACCTATTAGCATCCACGATACAAGGGAACCGGAAGCCACTCGGTGTGGCTTGAAGGTCAACTATTCCTAATAAATATTGCTCATTGTATACCATCATCAAACAAGTGCAGCTGACTTGAGAAAGAGAGGGAAAGAATGAAAGGCAGGGAGGGGGACTAGAATTTCTCCAGTTCGTTCCCGTACACTTCGGGTGGGGGTTCGGTTAATGAAAGAACAAGACAAGACTTCGGCTTAGTGACGCACATTAGACGAGGCATGGCGTGTCGACTGCCGGGAACTGAACTCTATCGTCTTGAGGTACTGTTGAGAAGCTCATATGACTTACTTGGTCAGATTCTATACAGTCTGCCTTGAGCACACTGCACCATCGATGTTTATTACCGAAGCAAAGTTCCTGGGAGCCCGGCCTCCGTTTTCTTCAACTTGGTTTAAAAATGCGGCCTTCAAATTAGCTCCATCTTGAACGAATGAATGCTATCAAACCCGGCTTCGCGGGGAAGACGGCGCCGTTAACCAGGTATTTTCTATTGTTGCTATTTGTTGAACTGCGTTTCCCTGAAGGTAATTCTTTCTTCGAGTCCATTCCAAAAAAGTTAACGATGTGTTGAATTTTCTTTTCGAAAAGCACGTAAGTTCTAACATTTACCCATGACAGTGTTTCTCAAAACGTGGCCCACTGACCTCCTGGGGATAAATCTCAATGCTGTCTGAAGGGATCTGCCAAGTCCTTCCTAACACATGCAATTAGGAAGCATGGGATCGGAAGAGTGAGTGTGAAGAGACGCATACTCGCGTAGAACTGAACTTCTCCCACTTATTCTTAACACATGGGTTAGGCGTAACAAGTGATTATGGCAACGCTTTTTCTTAGCATTTAGCACCATTTTTTTTGTCATCGCTGAGTACCGATGCTGTGAAACGCTTTTTTCCTCTCTCTCCAAAAATTTATTGGCTAAATCAGTGCAGGATGCAATCGCACTTAGCATGGCGATTTCCCCAGGTGAGCGTGATAGAGCGGGACCCGCTTGGTAGCTAATACAACGCAGAAGTAGTTTGTTCATTCGCCAGGCTACACGAATGATGCTAATGATAGCTTGTTCAAGAAAGCCGACATGGTGGTGGTTGTTGTGATGATGCAGGGTTAGCCTGGCAGATCCAGCATGCAATTGATCCGACTGAGCGTCTTTTTCAGTGTCATAGCCATCTGTAGATCGATTATGTTTAACCATCTGATCGATAGATTTCATCTCTCATAGTGGTCGATCTCACCTGTCTGATAAATGTCTGTATGATCGACATATTTGACGATGAGACGATAAGTGTAGTTTCGCTTAAGAGGGTTGAATTCCCCTTGCTGACTTGAGTACCATAAACAGTTCTTTATTGAAAAATTAGCCATTTTGAATGTCTGTGGGGATTACTTATACTCATTTCATGCCGACCTATCCAGGTGACCTGCCTTTCAGCCGCCGGCGTAGCGGCCAACCCATCTGGCTTCGTGTCTACGCTGCTCATCGCTGATGCCTGGCTGGTGTCTCTTTTCATCAGTTACTTAGTGAACGCCGGCCTGGGCGTTCTGTGTGTTCCGGTCGTCTTGTCTGCTCTGGCACAAGAAATGGGTTACGAACCCCCCTGTGCCTGTTTAGCCTGGATAGTGGTGGTCGTATTGGCCTGCGTGTTCATAGAGCCGCTGCTCTACAAAAGCTACGTGAGTGCAATTTACGTTGGTATTCCCTTCTGCTTGTGGAGCACAGAAAAGCAGAAAAAACACGAATAGAGCTTAATAAGTACGTTCGTGTAAAAGACAGGCGCGCAATATTATGCACCGCAATACTGCCATATAGTGACGACAAACAAACAAATTTGACTCTATTCTAGCTTATAAACAGTTTGCGGAGTACATAAAATGACTAAGTCTGCAAGGGCTCGTACAGTTCCGTAATCAAACAAATTAGGTAATGCAGGATGTAGTCCTTAAAAAAGACAAAGATAAATCAAAATAATGTAATGTGTGAGCGAAAATTGCTCATTACATGTAGTTTGGCGAACAAGTGCCACCTGAAGCCCCCGACGCTAAAAGCAATGGTAACGGTAAAGCCTTGCAATACTCCGGGATAGCAAAGGAGTCCTCATGTTGAGAGTATTTTAAGCATGAAATGCTTTTCGCTCCCATTGTCGGCGACATTCAAGGGACCTTGGGCTAAAATTCAGAGCCGTTATTCAGGCACTACGATGAGAACATCCCGGCATCGTTGCGAAAACAAAACGAGATCATCTGGTCAAACAGTCAAAACTTCAAGAAAATGCGGTCTCTGGGCCCAACCTTTTGTAGAGGACCGCATTACATACACTAGTTACATTACGTACGCCTAAAAAAGTTCGCTTCCTATTATCCGAATAAAATCGCTTCCTATTACTTCCGAATATTTGTTCACAATATCACGCAAACTGCAACTTCTAGTACATTGAAATTTTATTTGCCAACTTCAATAGCGACGTTCAAAAGGCAGATACAGGGCACCATACACTTGATTGTCAACCTTTTGGCGGTGAGACAGTATTTCCTGTTCAACGGCAGCGGTCCGCGAATTCCGCGGCTCGGGTTCTGCGTGAACTCGAGAGATGGCGCCACACTGCGTGACTAAGCCGGCAGCGTCCGCGCGCCGCGGATGGCTGTTTGACCGAGCCGACATTTGCAATGAGGTTAAGTTCAAACTAGGTTCGTTTGCTGTGGTGTGGTTGGGCGTGTCGTTGCGAACATGCACTGTACCCATTTCAAGATTGTGGCTAGTATTTTTTTAACCATACTGCAGTCCAATTAATTTCACCAAGCAGGAGGGGCATTACAAGAAGAAGTGTGGAAGAGGCCATACAACCATAAGAACAATGATCTACCTCTAATTCAATTCTAGTCAAGTTAGCAAGAAAAAGGGCGCCAATGCAGTGCACGAAAGAAAAAGTGCAGAAGTACTAAGAGGCTTACAAATACGTAACCAAATAAAGTGAGACGAAGATCGAGACTATCATTTCAACTGTATCCTTCTATCCCAAAAGACGTTCACAAATCGAGAACCCATCGCAACGCAAGATACACTTGCTTGAAAAAAAGGGCATTCCCGTTCAGCGAGGACGTCGTTTGATTTGAAAGCGGCAAGTGATAATTTGTTCCATTCTTTCGCTGTCTTAGGGAAAAAACTGTTCTCATATAAAATAGTTTTTGTAAAAATTGGAGCCAACGTGCGTTGTGGTGTATGCCTTATTCGCCAGGTAATAGCTTGCTGAATGCAATTCAAAAGGTTTAATGGGGGTTTTCTTGAAACAAGTTTATGAAGAAAGAGAAGTCGACTTATTTTTCGGCAAATTTGTAATGAATCTGGTGGTTTTGCATGAGCAAGGAAGGAGAATCTAGTCTTCTATATTTACCTTGCATAAATCTTACCGGTTTTCTTTGAATACGTTCCAATTTTTCAATGTCTTTCCTTGTGTAGGGATCCCACAGTACGGAAGCATATTCCAAATTGTACCTTATACATCCATTACATACTAAAAGCTTTGTACTCACGGGGGATCTTAAAGCTTTCTTTTAGGAAAACATAACTTTTGAAAAGCAGAAGTACAAATGTCTGATATATATGGGCCATGAAACATTTTTCGTGAGGTTCACTCCTAAGTTTTTATACTTGTCAACTTCGCAAAACGCACTCCTGCCAAGATGATATGCGAATACGTTAGGACTTTCCTGTTTAGCTCCTGCTCCATTCTGCACACCAATCATCAATTGCCTGGAGAGCTGGCTGTAGACAAATAGGGTCGTTTGCGCATCAAATATTTTTGAGAACAACACAGTGATCTACAAATAATCTGACTGAAACATCATCTACTAGCAAGTATATTAAATCATTTATACAAACTAAAAACAACAACGTTCCTAGTATACTTCCCTGGGGAACTCCGGCTCTAACTGATAGCATGCGGGATGAATAATTTTGCACTTGGAACAAATTGTTGTCTGTCTTTAAGATACGCAGTAAACCATCCTACGATGTTGGACGGAAAACTAATGTACCGAAACTTCAACAATAATTTAACACGAAGCTTCTTGTCAATGGCCTTACAAAAATCCAAGAACAATACATCCACCTGGCCAGACATATCAAGAAGACTAGGATATTCAGGAACTGTTCAGGCTAAGTGCGTGACCGTAGACAGACCTTTTCTAAAACCGTGCTAGTAAACGGAGATGTATGTTCAACAAGAAATTTCTGCTAGTAACTTAAATAACATGCTCCAACAGCTAACAGCACTGACTGGCCATAAGAACTGGGCGATAACTAGTAACCAGCATGTTACTCCCTATTTTATGTATTGGTACAATGCGTGCCTTTCGCCATTCACATGGGATATCGTATAACCTCAGTGATAAGTTAAAAACATCCGTAAGGAATCAAGAAATCTGCTCAGCATAGCACCTTAAGAATAACTTAAGAATGCTAACTGGTCATTAGGCCTTCCTCACATTTATGTTCAAAACCATCGCCTGAACACCCGCGCACGTGATTGCAATTTCATGTGCACAATCACACTCTGGTGCGCTATGCTCAATTTCATCCAGCTCCGAAAACACTTTGAGTATAGTGGTTATAATTTCCCGCTATGCAACAATGGTCTGTTGCCACCAACCTTTATTTTCAACAATTCTATTCAAGTTTGGCTAAGAAATTGCCACAATTTGGAAGGGTCCCTTTCATTAAATCTTTCCAAACCCTTACTAAAAAGTTATGTCTAGCTTGCTTAATCTTAGTCAATTAATTACTCCAAAGAGGATTGAAATGCTCGGTTCCTGTTTTAGCTTCGCTTCTCAGTCGTTTTATTTTGCACTTACAATGAATTATCTCTTTGGTAGGTAATCCATGGATTTGAATGACGTTTGAAAAGATTTTTCAATGGTATGAAATTTTCAACACGGTATGTGACAGTAGTACGAAACATCTGCTATGCACTTTCAACAGTATACATTGAACCGCAAAGATTTGTATCCAAGAGTCTATGATTGCCGCATTATCTTCACGATCAAAATCCTTAACTACGTTTTCTACAGAAGTTTTTTTGACGATCCAGAGCTCTAGCCCACGTGAGAGAAATCAATTCATGGTCAGAGCTAGATTCCGGTCTTAAACTGTCACGTGTGCACAACCGCAGATTTCACTGTCGAGCATAAGGTCAAGAATCGAAATCCCTCTTGTGTTCACTTTCACTAGTTGTTCGAGGTTAAGATAATTGAGTTTTGAGATGGGGAACACCTGTAATTGAGAGTGTTCCATTTCATATTTGGTAATTAAATTCACCTTTGAGTAATAAGTTTCTGCCTTGTAGATTTAAAATTTCATTATAAAATTGAATCATGTAATCACCGTTAGCATGAGGACATCGATAAACTGTGACAAGAAAAAACGTTATTTTCGACAATACCGCTCTCAGGAATAAGCTCTCGTGATTGTGGATTTGATGAAAGCGTGTACTTTTTATTTATTCCTTCATTTTGAATGACTGCTACACCACCGCCACGAGTGCCTCTGTCCCTTCTATACAATTGATAAGCTGGAGGAACTATTTAGTCATCGCGAATCGACTGTTTCAACCATGTTTGGGTGATTACGCAAAGATGCGGCGTATGCAGAAGCAGATCTTCAAGACTATCTTTTTTTTTATTTAGGATGCTGCGAGCGTTCAGAGACAGCAAACGTAACTGGCGCGGCTTCGATTGTTGGCTAGAAGAAAATAATCTGAATCCTGCACTTCTTTCCGACTGTTCAATGCGTCATGCCACAGGAAAATTTCGTCGCTTATTCGTAGTTTACTGCATGCAAGCGATACCTTTTTCTTGGCATCTCTTTCGCGTTTAGTACTAGTTCAAAGAAACCTGCGTTTCCTTAGCCTGTCGGCGCAGTAATCCTGCTGAACGTATATATCCGTGCCTTTTATTTTTTTTTAAGTTAGACAACACAGCATGCTTTTAGCGGAAATCCTGAAAGAAAGAATAACTGCTCGATTTGATTTCGGCCTTCCTAGTTCTTGAATTCGGGCAACAGACAAACAGGTAACGCGCGTTTTATCATGAAAAATGTCTTTTATAGCTTTGTTTGAGAGGATTGTTTCTGATTCGTCAGGTATGTCTAGGATTCCCAAAACGATTATGTTCGATTTGCGACTTCTGCGACTTCTGCGATTTTTCGTTCTGCGAGTGGAGATGCTTCTGCATATCCGTATTAGCTAGCCTAACAACTTCCATCAAGATAGTCCTTTTTGCATCTCGCTTACTTTGCCTTCGAGGTCTGCTAAATGCGCACCAAAACTCCTTATGAGTCTCTGTGTTCTCAAGACTTGCTCTGAGTCAGATATATATGCGGCCTAATAGACTGTTGCAAACCAGCAATTTACAAACACAATAACAATTGTATAGAATACGCAAGCACTTCCGTGGGCACGACACAAGAATAAGAAATCGTTTGTCACTACGCAGGCAGGAGTTATAACTAACTTGAAGGATGAAAGCAAAATGCATGGTAAGCGCTGTGCGCTCAGCCGTTTCGCCGTGCCCACTGAACGCCGACGCAGCGCGTTATGGTGACGTAATGGGGCAATGTATCCAAGCAAAGAACGGAGCAGCCTCGATAACGTTGTAGATTTGTCCTTGGTCCGCATCGATTCTTGTAGCCGTAGACGCTGGTAGCGGCGAAGCTGAGGCAGAAGCAGGGAACAGCGCACCGACGTTTGACAGTAGCAACGCTTGAAGGGTAAAAACAAAGCGCATAGTAAGCGACTTGCGCTCCGCCGTTTCGCTGTGCCCAATGAAGATGGTCCGGAACGGTACAGTCTTTATAGCAGGGCATTATAGTGACGTCACAAAACAATGTATTGAAGGAAAGAACGGGGCAGCCTCGATGACTTTATAGAGTTGTCCTTGGTTCGCATCGATTCTTGTAGCCGTAGATGCTGGTAGAGTCGAAGATGAGGCAGAAGCAGGGAACAACGCACCGCCGATTGACAGCAGCAACGCCTGAAGGTTGAAATCAAAGCGCATGGTAAGCGACTTACTATACTAAGCAGTAAGTGAGCAAGTGCAATACTAAGCACTTACTCATGTTTGTGCAATTGAGACACAAAAATAGCATGCATTCAATGAGTTTGGAATGTAAGCAACTCTTTAGACCCCTCAAAGTGACAGAGGTGGTTGAAGCTACTTCCACAAAAATGAAAGTTTCGGAGAGGGCACGTCACTGAAATTATAGCATTGCAGCTCGAATGGCCTGGATGTATAGAGGTGTTTGTTGTGCTAAAAGCGTAAGAGACGTATCTTACAAAATTACACTCGGTCGCCTCGGTTTGACTGCGTATTCATTTAGACTCAGCTATGAATACTTTGTTTAGCTCAAAACGACAGGCACAAGAAAGACGACAGGACAAGGCGCCTCCTATATGGGGTGGACTGCCTTCGTAGGACCGTCACCGGGAGCGCGCCACCTTCGACAGCTGTGATCAAAAGGACAGTATCTTTCTTTAGAGACAATGAACTTCGGCTGTTACTGAGTGACAAAGAGGGCCGTTTTGTGATAGCTCCGTCTGCTGTCTTCAACAAAAAAGCCATTGAGGCTGTCAACAAGAACTTCATTCTGGCAAATGAGAAAGCTCAGAAGGTAAAACGCAAAGCCATTTCTTTGTTGGGAACTATAGGCCTCACCAAGATTGTGAAAGATGTAAAACAATGTAAGGTACTTGCTCTAGAGGTTTTTTTCACTGCAGAAAGGCACAAACCGGATGTGCCTTTCCGTACAATAGTCAGTGAAAGCAACTGTTGGCAGGTTTTGGTTAGCCGCTTTTTGCAAAAACAGTTGAAGCATTTAACTATTGACGATCCTTATGGCATAAAGGATTCTTTCGATGTTGTTTCCTTTCTGGAAGACAACATTCAGTAGCCGACATTTTTTCTGTTGACGTCGAAGATCTTTACTATTCAATACCGCATGATGAGCTATTGCGCAGTGTGATGACGTGCATCGAAGAATGTGGCGAGGTAGATTTTCGCAATGCGACCGGGTTGTCTTCGGAAAGTTTTATGTCCCTTCTTGAATTTTATTTAAGTGCAACTTTTATCCGGTTCGAAAATAAACTTTTTTATCCAGAAAAGTGGTGTGTGTATTGGTTCATCTGTGGCGCCTGCTCTTTGTAATATTTTTTTATCGTTTGTGGACCGCGCTCTTTGGGGTGCCTTAAGCAATGACTTGGTTCAAATTTTTAGATATGGTGACGATTTTCTTGTTGTGATAAAACAGACTAACAACGAATGCTACGTGACGGTAGCTGATATTTTAACTATATTCAATGACAATGGCAAAGGTTTAACTTTCACACATGAGCTATCTAGGGACGGTAAACTCCAGGTTTTAGATTTGCAGCTATCCTTACAAACAGGCCATGCCTTTTGGATGTACTCGCCACGTGCACGTAAGGATCTTTTACCTTACGCGTCTGCGCACTCAAAGACTGTGAAACGCGTCATTGCTCTGATGTGTTTAGAATCTTCCTTAATGAAATCCTGTCATCACTCTGCGAACATGAGTTTCATTGCACAGTTAAATAGGCTGCAGGCTGCTGGTTACCCAAGTGTGGTGGTGACGTCAGTCTCGGAGGTGTTCCTTCAGAAACTGAAAGGGAAGCGGCACAAAAGTAAAAGCGCCTTGTCCTGTCGTCTTTCTTGTGCCTGTCGTTTTGCACTAAACAAAGTATTCATGGATTCGCACCAACTAGCCCACCAACGCACTGTGCTAGACTCAGCTACTTAGGCCCGGAACAGGTAGCACCGTCGTGCACGAGTAAATGGAGGAGTGGAGAATGAGAACTATACATTTCCAACGTGTGTCGAGATATCAGATTAATATCAGATTAATATGGTATATAGTAGTAATATAATAGTATAGAGTAGTAATAATATAATTGATATAGTAGATTAATATCACTTGATTTTCTTTAAGGAAGTAAAGTGAAGTGAAGTGTATTGCGCACATGTTGCTTAGAGTTCAGAAAACAAAATGTTTATTACTCGAAGCCTTATTGGGTTACCTAAACACCACGCATGCCTTGTGGCTTTGTGGTACAAGCGGTTCTCTGTACTCTCACTGCGAACTCCACAGTTGCAACCTAGAGGAATGGTAAGGACTTTCGCGATTGATAAATATCTGCCGGAATTGCCTATTGAGCATATGCGCTTATAGTTATATTAACATACAGGGTGGTTGGTAGCACAGCTAGGTCAACTGAAGAGGCTGACGTGAAATAAAGCCTGTGGAAAGTGTTCAGTTAGGGAACTGACAAAATTCAACTAAATTCGTTTTATGCATATTTTTAGGGCACATGTTTCGACTATTACAATGAAGTAAGTTCGAGGCGTGTTGATTTATTAAGAGTCTCGAGACTGGAATTGGTGCCGAAATTTCCGTCTTAAGCATTTTCACAAAACGCTTTATTCGTTGACGCAGATTTGCTTGTCAAGAGTGAAGAACGTTGCTGTTTTTCTTAAGATACTCTAAGCGTACGTAACGTCAACGTATTCAGCATTCATTGTGGAAGTGGTTATGTAACTGATAGCGGTGCTAGTCTGTTACCTGCTGATTAATATCACTTGATTCTTGACCAGAGTGAATTTTCGAATTACAGTAATTCATTAAACCATTTTTATAAGTTGGTGGGCCACAATGCACGAAAGTGTCTTGACTGTTTTTTGCAATGCGGTGGAATTTTGACGCTCGTAGTTTTCATATACGATAATGTGTGCTTTCTGTCTATGAAACCGTTCACAAATAGTTAACCCATACGGTGTTTATCAATTTGATTTGCTCGCTCCAATTTGTTCCTGAGATATCAGCGTTGTGTCAACAGGAACGTATAGTTTCGTTCGCTTTTATGTTAATTAACCAAGATCATGTACTCGATAGCCATCGACCTGCTTGGTGAACGTAGTTTTCACTATAAGTAAGTTGTTAATAAAAGAAAAATGAGACATCCACCCAATCGTAGCAATTGATACAAAGGTTGAATGAGTTGATCGCTTCTGATAATTATTTATACACTGCATTTTACAATATGTGTACCCATTATGCGCAAGTATAAGTAATCCATTTGAAGTAAGTAGCAGAATTGAACGGGCTGCCACATTGGCCACAATGAAATTTGCATAGCCAGAATAAAAAAAAAGAGATTTTCTTCATCTTTCTAATATATCAACGCAATTGCTCTGTTTGTGTTTTGCTATTTTGTTATGTACTTTTGACAGCCTTGTGGAATTTTATTCAACTTTTGTTGCTGATTTTCATTGCCATAATTTTAGGATAGCCTGTCCTCTATGCAACCTAAGCTACACTTGTATGAGACATAATATTGAAGAACAGAAAAGAGATCTCAGTACTATACAGAGAATTTTGTACGAGGCTGAACTTCTACGGACACGTTCATGCGCTCTGCCCCGAAGTGGCGTTTAAAGCGGCAGAGTTTACGGTTATACTCTGTTGAGAAGTTCTCCACCTTGATGCTATTTTCTGTCCATCTTTTTACAGAGAGTACTGTACAGGTTTCGAGATGAACGCCTAAAGAAGTTCACTGACTTCCTTTTGTCCATAAGGACGATCAAAATGTCCGCCCTCGAAGGAGTATTTAAGAAGAGCCTTCTTCATCTCAGATCAAAGGAAATTAACCATGCCTACCGTGTCAACACTCTGGAGATGCTCCTCGAAACACTGTTTAGTGCATCGAGCACGCTGGTAAGCGAGACAACGTTCTTGAAGAATGTGCAAGCGAACGCCTTTAAACATGCGCTTGTTATTAAAAAGCCTCGTGCCTTTTAGAGTAAATGACATGTACGCACTTATTTCCATTAATACCTCTGCTTAGAAAAAAGGCAAAATCGAGAGATCAGGCCCTGCTGATGGCAAAACACGTAAAGCGCTAAAGCAAATTTGTTAGCTAAAAACTGAACTAAATGTGAGAAGTTTGTTTTGACTGAAAATAAAGAGTCAGAGTATGAACAGTCTGAACGTCTTGAGATCAACTTGCTACCTTCATACGATATTTCAGAAAACGATTTGATGATAGGAAATCGAAAACTATGGCATATTTTCGTATTTCTTTATATGTGTAACTCCATAACAACAAAAGATATAATTTTATAGATCCCGCTTTCGAAATTTAGCATGTTACTTTGCACTTTGTATGGAAAGCTTACTTAATTTACTTGAATTTTGCGAACTTTCCTTTCACAATATGTGTGTTCTATGATTAAGTCTGTGTACGAATTTAGTGTACTTCAGGTGATGCAATGCACAGAGTTTGCAAAGTGATGGGTTCAACGTTTCTGCAATGTTAGCGTTGTGAACTTATTACTTACATATTTTGTTGTTTTAATTGTAGACAATGCTTGCAAGACTGTAGGTTGAAATCTGCTCGCAAGTGCCCTGGATGTTGTTCTCTTTTAAATTTGAACTGTGACAAATTTCGTTCTAATTATTTCAGTTGATGTATCATGTCCCCAGCGTCGTGTTTTACATGAGAACAAATGCGAGGGTTTGAGTTGCAGCTTTACTCTAATGCACTAAAGAATCATAGCAATACAAGCTCTTCAAAAAAAAAGGACATTTTGCGTTCTTTGAGTTGTTAGTTGCGGCTTGTGTTTAGCTTGGGGCTTATCGAAGACAGTCATTTTGGCTGCCATGTTTGAAGATCAATGCTTTTCTCGTGACCTCCTCATGCGCTCACTTACAAACACAATTGCAATCAAAGGCTCCTGGTCTCAGTGGTTTACATGAAAGTTTACTCTAGAGCTCACGAATTTTATTATTCTTTGATATGAAAGAGCTTTGTGTGCGCGCATGTGAAAACGGTAGTTTGGCCCTATTGCTCTTGAAATTGAACCCACTCCGGTGATAATCTGGATCCAGTGCGCTTAATTGTTAAGTTTATAGACTCGTGAAATCAGCGATGCATTTGTATTGTCGCTATTTATTACGAAAACATAGCACCTATTATACCATTCACTTTATGCGTTGAAACGAATGGTAGGTTGAGGCGATTGTGTTTTAAAGGATACACATTACCGTAAAAACTAGAACATAGGTCGAATTTCGGAAAAAATATAATTGCAGAAGCGTCCCCTCGTCTTACATAGCGGCCTTTGGCAAAATTTCATTTATTATCTGGCCACTATATGACAAGAAAAATAAAAACGAAAAAAACTGTGTCTCCATCGCTATAGGCGTTCGGAACGCGTGAATTTGTGAAAACTGTGTGCAAACGTGCGTTACTGCTATCTCAGCGTGCAAAGTGTGGAGGTGTCCACTTCATTTTAGCGGTGCATTAACTAATGACAGTTTCGTTTGAAGGGCGAAGAACCGACTGCAAAAGCAAGGTTTATCGTTGCGCTTGAATTTCTCGGACGGTGTTCTAATTGTACTCGGGTCCGTTTAACGCCGGTGTGCCGTGTACGGCCTGTAATGACATCGCAGAGATGCCATTAGGCAGCCCCGTAAACTGCCGCGTCCATAAACTTACATCGTTTTCAGGTTTGAGCACTGATATTGTTTTGAACTTTTAATATTTATTAGTCTAAGAAAATTTAGGATAAACGGCAGGTGCTGTGGCTGTTATGTTTCTTGACATTTGTTTGCGGGCTACCATTCTCAAAATTTTGAGGAATAATTTAGTCAGGAACGTAACACTTGGTATGAGAACCTTACGTGATTGAATAGTGTCGCGATTAACCCGCTTACAATGCATGGATAAGCATATACCGTACATATACCTCACTCCGCGTTCGGCTTTCGAGCAGGACGGACGCGTGGTGGCTCGCTCCATGCGAAGTCCTTGCGCGGCCGCCGTTGGCCGCGGTGACAGCTTTTCTTCTGCACCCTCGTATTATAGGATTTTGCTGCCAACATTGCCTTCAGGCGAAAGCATGCAGCAGTGCGCTTTTTTGCACGGTGACCTTTGAAGAAGACTATATCGGCTGCAAGATTTTCGAGAGCCATTGGAGGAAGCTGGTATCATCAAGAACATCACGAATATAGGAGCCTTCCAGATGACTCAAATCTGGCTAGTCAAGTTGCGCAGCAAGGCGGACAAGTATGCTCTGGTGAAAACGGGTGGACTTCAAGTCAAGGGTGGCTTCTGCGCTGTGATTGACCCCGTCCAACAGGACGTCAACGTGAAAGTGCGCTGGGTCGATTTTGCTGTCCAAAGAGGGAGCTTTGGGCAAGCGTTGAGTAGCTTTGGTGACGTCCTTGACGTGTCGAACGACAGCTGGTCCGTCGCCGGTTTTGAACATGCGACGTCCATGACTAGAGTCGTGCGAATGAGACTTGAGGAAAGTGTTGAGCTTGATGACCTGCATCCTCTTTTCAAGTTAGGAAGTGGCACCGTCCTTCTTGTGGCCCCAGGCCGGTCCCAGCTATGTTTGAGGTGCCGCAGGCAAGGACAGATTCGACGGGACTGCCAGACGCCACGTTGTGGTGTGTGCCGGGCGTTCGGACACGAAAGCAATGATTGTGCAAGGAGCTACGCTAGAGTAACTAAAACGGTTCTCCCAACAGAAAAAGTCCAAGAGAACAGAATGGACGCGGAGGAGACCGAAAAGTCTGCCCGAACAGCAACCCAAAGGAACGCGAAGCCAAGGGCCGGGAGACGGACGCCGAGAAAGCTGGAGGGACGACACCTGAAAGCCGGGACGTGACGAAAACAACTGAGGAACGTGCCGAAATAGGCTGCATGCAAGAGCCACTGCTCTTATATCAAGCAAGTGAAGAAGACATGAGGGACAGCACCGAGATCACTACAGCCGAAGATCAAGCAGACGCTACGGGGGCGACCGCGGCACGCGGGAAGTGTCCCAGAACAGGCATTCCGAAGTTGACGGAGGACAGCACCGAACGCAAGGTTAAACCCCTGGAGCGTCAGTGGCATCGCGTTGCTGGCGCCAAGGGTAAAAATAACGCTATCGCGTTAAAATATGTCCCCGAAGTTCGGTCGGCGTCATCGTCGCCGGTTCGGGGTCAGGGACGCGATAAGTAATACCCCGATATACCCACTGCAGGGTAGAGCCACGGTAAGCGTTGTGCTGGTGGTTCGCGCTTACAATCACCATGATTAGTATACCTGCACCATTACGCGTCGGTACGCTTAATGTACGGGGTCTAGGGGGCTAGCCGCAAGCAATAGCAGGTCAAACGCATAACGCAAGAGGAGACCTAGATTTGCTTGCGGTCCAGGAGACTAAGGTTAGCAGAGAGGAGGCGACCGATGGCTTGGTAGCAAAATTTTCTTTAAGGTACAATGTATGTGTGAGCCATGCGATGGGATCAGCCGGGTGTATGCTGTTTGTTAAAAATTCATTTGGCATTGTCGTTGAAACGGTTACAAGTTGCTTGCAAGGACGTTTTGTTTTGTGCGATCTTTCCTATGGGGAAGCGAAATTTAAATTTATTTGTGTCTATGCACCTACAAAGCCACATGAAAGATGTTTGATCTCTCGCGAATTGAGTACGCATTTTAATTGTGAGAGGTGTTTTGTGTGACTAAAATTCTGTCCTTAATCAGGAAGACCGTTCAACCACTGCTAGTGCAAATGACGAAAGTGTTGCGTATCTTAAAGAATGCGTGACCAAATTCACTTTAAATGATGTGGCACAGTTCGCAAGAAGTGGAAGTCGCCAGCACTTCACACGCTTTCAAGGCACCAGCCATGCACGACTAGATCGAGTGTATGTGTGTTCGGAGATTGCGCCTTTGTGTCAGAACTACGATGTTGATGCTGTTTCTTTCAGTGATCATTGTTTAGTGAACTTTGAGATCGGCCAAAAGCAAAAAAAGAAACTTGAATGGGAAAGGTGGAAATTGAACGCCAAGCTTATCAAGGATGACGTGT
Source organism: Dermacentor variabilis (assembly GCF_050947875.1). NCBI lineage: Eukaryota > Metazoa > Arthropoda > Arachnida > Ixodida > Ixodidae > Dermacentor > Dermacentor variabilis. Next base: position 114,840,602 of record NC_134573.1, read on the forward strand.
TCATAGATAAAACAAAAAAGAAATACAGTAGTTTTTTTAATGACACACTACGCAGTGCCGTAGAGAAATGTGAGTTACTTAAACAAAGGGTAAAATTGAACGCAATAGAAATAGGTGGGTATATGAAGTATCAAACTCAAAAACATGAACAGCGTCTGTGGCAGGAGCGCGAAGACTTGGTGCGAATCGAAACAGCTAATCCGGGTTTGGTGACCCAAGAACTGGAAGTCATTAAAAGAAAACTAGAAGGCTTAGAGGAGGATAAATACAGAGGTGTAATTATATGTGCACGAGCTTAAAAATATTTCGCGGGGGAAGTACCAACAAAGCGAGCTTTGTCAGATGAAAGAGCATACGCTCGCGGAAATGAAATATTGAAAATAGAGTATAATGGTAAGATATTCAGAGAACAGAAAGTTATCATGACGACATATTAAAGTTACTATAAAGAGTTGTTTGCTTGTCGTGAGCCAAAGGTGCCAGGCTACCAGGATGATTTTTTAGCAGAAATGCCGTCGCTAGGCAAAGAGGAAACGAATTTAATAGAAATGAATATTGGTATGGTAGAGATTGAGAGGGCTATTGAGGAACTAAGCTCGGGCAAATGTCCTGGTCCGGATGGAATTACCGCGACATTTTACAAGGAGTTCAAGACAGATATGGCAACAGCATTGCAAGAAGTATGTTCAGAGGCACTCGAGCGGGGAGCTTTACCTCCATCGTTCAATCGTGCGCACACAGTAGTAAACCCAAAAGGCAAAGATAGAAATATATTACCTAAAGTAACGGGATACAGGCCAATTACGTTGACAAATGTTGACTACAAGGTTTTCATGAGAGTTCTTGCAGCAAGGCTGCAGGGAGCTATACGGAAGTTGGTTGGGCCGCATCAGACATGCGGCATCGGGGGTAGGAAAATATTTACAAATATTCATAAAGCTAGACGCATTTTAGAATATTATGATAGCGCTCTCCTCAAAGTAGCGATGCTGCAAATACATCTAGCTAAGGCTTTTGACATGGTACCACATAGTGTTCTCTTTTTATTAATTATGTAGGAGTTGGTTCCGTCACGTGTAAAGGCATGAAAATGGCATATCAAAGCCCATCTACCGATTTAATTGTTAATGGTGAACTCTCACAACGCATACCAGTACACTCTACCGTTCGACAGGGTTGTCCGCTAAGTCCTTTACTTTTTGCTTTATTTTTGGAGCCGCTCTGTAGAAAATAATAGTACAGAAATCAGAGGGTTTAAAATACAGTCCTGTGAAGTACGTGTTCTAGCTGATGCCAATGACGTTGCCCTATTTGCTGCAGATAGGGAGAGTGTCAGCTCATTATTAAGAATTACTGAAAGGTTAGGCGAGGAAAGCGGCAGTGAAATCAGTAAGCAAAAGAGTATTGGCCGCTGGCATGCCCATCGGAATGCCACGCCCGGTGTTTATGAAAATGTCCGTTGGCTCACGACACCTAGTGCTTACCTGGGGGTACTTTTGGATGGGTATCGCGAGAACGAGTCACTCTGGCTAGAAGAAACGGATGAAATGCTTGCGATGGCCGTAGCATGAGGTGGCCGTGAATTGTCGATTTTTGTACGTGCCACTATTTGTAACGTTCTTCTCGCATGAGTAAATTATGTATCTTCTGCAGGCACTGTATTGTACACTTAAGCACATTCAAAAATTTCACCGAATCTTTGCCACGTTTATCTGGTGTTCTACGTGGGAGCGAACATCAAGTACAAATTTGTTTCGTCGAGTAAAGAAAGCTGCTCTGTCGGTGTGCCACTTGTTTCTTCAGCAAGTTGTATGCCGTTCCATATTGATAACGGACGAAAGAGACGCGTTTTTGTGCTTTTTTAACAGTTTCTATGCCTGTTTTTTTATTTTTTCTTCAGCCATTGGCCCTCATTACGCAATGCCAAGGTTCTTGCGTGAAGTTGTAATGTCCTATCATTTCCTTAGGGCGAGATTTTCCCTTGAGTACCTCTCCAATATAAAAAAAGCGTCTTATGAAGGATCTCATTGAAAGTGTGTTCCCTGTTCCATTGCATGAGTTAATTTTTCAAGAATTGCCTGGGCAAGACGAACTTAAAAGGGTTAAAAATATGTGGATACCGGCAAATGTTAAAACATTCTTCCTATAGCTTCACACAGGAACATTGCCAGCTAAAACGTGGTTAGAGGAAAGAGGAATTTATGTGCCGTGGGAAAGCAGATGTTTTCTGTGCAACAAGCTGAAACGATCGAACAAGTTTTCATTGATTGTAATAATGCCATATTCTTTTGGGATATAGTACAGAGAACGTTAAATATAGACCTACCCCTCAATCCACATGGCATTCGTTTTTTACCACCTGAACGCGATTTTGAACAGATGGATGTTATCTTTTTACTTGGGCTGCACGCAGTCTGGCGTAATCTGTTGTCATATAGATATTGTGATGTTAAAGGCCGATCTGTATATGAATATTTTGTGAAAATGGTTGTGAAGGTACGTGACGTGTACAAGACGAATGACTGTGATGAAGCTGTGGTGTCAATGTTTGATAGTTTGACACATATAAAAGGAGTGTAATCTATGATCACAAATTTTTTTAAGGCTTGTAGCCAAGCTGGAAATAAGAAAAAAAAACCATACATATACCTGAACATATGCGGAGCCCTAGGGCAACAGCGATGGCGACGAGGATGGTGAAAATTCAGATGGAATGTTCATGTAATGTATACCGCAATTTACACTATGCTATAGAATGCGGGGAAACGAGCGGGAGCATGGTGGAACCACATCGTTAGGTTTCCGTGAACAAAAAGCGAAAGTGTGCAACAACGGTGGATGCAGCTGTTAATTGGCTTTACCTGAAGCGTTGTTCAGCGAAAGTTGCGCTAACTTGGAGACGACATGAGGTGATTTATTCTCGAACATCGTGCGTAAGAAGGACTACGCGCCACGACCAATCGGCGGCGCGGAAGAGGTCCCGTCGGCGACCGCAGTCTTTGAACGCAGCGCAATACATCCGAAGCTGCTATTGACGGGAGCTAGAGCATCAAAACGAGCGTATGGCCGGCATTCATGCGAGCAAGCCCACAGTAGTCCGGAAAGTGCACGATGGCGATCAGTGTAGCTGAAACTCCTGATAGTTAATGTGCCGTTTTAGTCTCCGACGATGTATGAGCGCAGTCATCAAATAAAGTATGTTCTGGAGTGAATGAACTCCAGTAAAAATGCTTGTCGCTACTTTATTCATCTCAAAGCCAGGGGCCAACTTATATTGCGGATCGGCTTATATTCTGTTTCTTTTTTTCGGTATCATAACTAGCTTGCGCCTTTGCATTGCAACAATCTGTTGAAATTATTCCCAGCCGCGTTAGATTTGCTATGCACGCAGTGCATAAGTCTTTAGCCAGGTTTATTTTACGGCTATGTTCTCAGCTGTTGAATTGTTGGCATAAAAATAAAGGTAGCCTCGTGCAAGCGGAATTAACTTTAGTATGTTACAGCTGCAAATCCGAAGCGCCCACACAAATTGTGCTTTTGACTAATGGAACTTTGTGCAGTTACCTTTTATCCCTACTTCATTCTTATAAGGTGTGTGTAGTAGTGCTTACCTTTCATAACAGTTTTTACTGTTATTTATTTATTAAAGACGCTATGATTCTACCTATGCGCATGTATCCGGAGCAGGTGTATGGGCATTCTGCTCAGTGGCCTATGTTCCACTTCACTTTACACCAACATGCATCATGGCGTCGACAAAATAGGCATTTTCTTGACACGTCACTACCACGATTCTAGTGATAAACCCATCTAACTGTAGTAATGAGGGTATGTCAGATTTAATATTTAACAGCCAAGTGCGCTTTGCGAACAAATGCCTAGTCATCCAAAGCCAATGGCAATGGCCTTGTTGAACCAGCCTCTGTAACTCGAAGCAAGTTTAAATAGGAGTTCTACGAATTTCGAGCGCCCCGCAGGCGAGTGCTCTGTAGAAATATCGGAGTAACTCGATAAATACGCTTCTTCCCTTGCTTGTATTATATTATATGCCTTGTTCATGCGCGGTGACGTCGCGGCGTAATTTTTTTCCATGTACCCATGCCGGGCGAACCAGTGCATGGAACTCACTACCACGTGCTTTCTGTTTTCCAGATGATAATCATTGCATTTGGAACCGTGACCCTTACAAAGCCAGATGCCATTTTCAGTCCCGCTGCCATGTTTTCATGTGTATACATGCTGACAATAATGGATACTTTGTCAACTGGTGCTCCACACGTGCTCAGGCTAAAAAGCTCGGTGAGTGCGTGCTATTTTCAGTACATATGCGCAAACGAAATATTCCAGTGCTTAACACGTTAGATTATACTGCACAATTCCGCTGCTCGGAAGAAAAGTTTTGTTGCAGAAATAGGAAATCTGTAACGAGTATTTCCGGGCTTTTTTCGACTTTGGCTCATTGCCCGCGTTTTACAAAAGCTGCAGATGGAGCTCTAGTCTTGACGTAATGTGTTACATGATGCGAAAATTGCCACTTATGAATTTTTATTCGAATCAACCATTCAACAGGACCAGTAATATACCTTAAAAAGGTGTTTACGGAGTCGCGCAGAGGAGTTTCAGAGGGTGATATACATTTGGAAACCCGGAACAAGTTTTGATGCTTGTCTCTGGTGTATTTTTTAGTACTTCATTCGGAGCAGATTCGTGTTCTTTCATCGAATTTTCTAAACAATGCTCTACGGGGATTACCTATTAAGTCCACGTCGTTCAAGGCTTGATTTCAGCAGAAAAATTGCAAAACATTGCTTGCCCTCGGCGTATTGACGCAACTATAGGTCTGGTCTATCCCCTTCGTGCTGATATTTGCAGTCAACGCTGTGCTTTTCGCACGTTACGCTTCCTTCCGCCTAAGAATTTAATATGAACAAATACTAAATTGGCATGACATTGAAGTACCCAAAAACACAGATGAAAGCATATTGAAGTTGAGAAGAAAAAAGAGAGAAAGTTACTTGGACAGCCATTTTATCATATATACGACTCATTTATTGTTGTTTATAGGTGCTTTGAATCAATGTTTCCATATTTTGCAGCTTGAACAACCATGTCGAATGAACTACAGAACTGCATAACTACTGTACAAATGCTTTCTAATGACTAAACTGCGCGTAAATGCGGAAGTGCTCAGAGTATTTAAAGGGTTGCAGAAACCTGTGAAGTTGTGACATTGTAGTCATCCTCCATAGCTATTTGCGCCTGTGCTTCACACGGTCATTGCCCTGAGTTTTTATTGCGATCGCAATTTTATGTACATTCCAGGCGCATTTCTGCGTTGGCCGTCACCGGCGGCGTTAGCGTGAGGTTCCGTAAAAAGTCCAAGGGCGATAAAATCGTCGCCGCGTGCCATCTGCTGTATGTGCGAGTGAAAACGTGTGAGGATGAGCCGGTCATCGCGGCTCAATCTCGCGCACACGAAGGAGGAAAGCGCGGAAGAAGCACGCCGTCTCCCGTCGCGCGCAAGGATCCCGGAGGAATGTAGAGAGGGGGAGCGCGTTTTACACCAGGCGGCCCGGGCAGCCGTGCCCGCTCGCCCGGGCCGCTGTAGCTTGAAAGCCATCAGTCGAAGGGACAGGGATGGCAACGCGCTGTTTTTTTCGCAGCCTAATTGGCGCTGATGCGATGCGTAGCACGAAGCTCACTTCGCTCGCTGCTGCTGTCAAGCTTTCACTCCAGCGTTTCGACAGCAAGCTTCCGCGGCCATCGAGTGAGATGGGTTCACGTTTGTTTGTCCGCGCGTGACAGCATGCTTGATAATTTAGTTCGCTTATGTTTACAAGTGTACGCGGCCTATAAAACTACTATACTTACTTCGTATAGCTAGTGTCCACTAATTTGTTATCACAATCGATGCTTCGCCTTTTGGGCGAAACTGCGGGTTTTTGTCCATGCAACCGCTCTTGTGTCGATCTTGTTTGATGCTACCCAATTAAAGGGGTGCTGGATGTCGTAATCAGGACAAAACCACAAAATCTGTTTGACAGTATTTCTACACCGATTAGATTCGAGTGCAGGTGCATGTGCAGCCGAGTACGTTTCCGAAGAAGCGGCGGAATCGCAGTGCCGACGGCGCTGAAGCACGGATTGATTTTCATTATGTTATGCTCGTGGTAACAGTATATCTACCTTGCTTTTTAGTATTCACAGTTGAGAGTAAATCGTACTATTGTAGTTTCACAGTTAAATTTATCATTACACAAATTTGCAGGGTACTAACATAGCCCCACTTTGTTGTTTTAAGATGTTCCGGAGCTGTCGAAGATTGATAACCTTTTTCGAAGAGGAAGAGTACAGTAGGGTGGAAGAAGAAAACCGACATTCTCGTAACGTCACAGGTATTAACTATGCTTTTCAAATACTGCACGTGTTCAAGGGACGTCCAAAACAATACCAAAATAACGCGTTGCTTAAGGAATGAAACAGCGGGAAAAACTTAATTACTTACCATGGAACGTAGTACGCCCCTTGCAAGTGCTTTGCTCTTGTAGAAAGCTTATACAAGTGTTTTATTTCTAGTATGGAGTAAACCGTTCTATGCTTTAAAAACTGAGGCGGGAAGTTCTGTAAGTCAATTGTAATAGCCTAAATAGAAAAAAAAACAATGACGTGCATAATGAAGAAAATCTGGTTGAACAGATTAGACGCAGTGGTAAATTGAAATGGCCCATTTCGTATGTTATTTAGGAGAACAGCCCATTCAATGACGGCATACCAGTATGTGCAAACAAATTGTTCTCGCGGGCTCTGTGCGGTAGCGACAGGTCAAAAACTTCGGACTTTAAGTAGCGGTGCGCTCCTTTTGGCTTATGATTTTACTTCACTGCGGTGACTTTCGGTATATTCCACTACTTTGACTGAATCACTTGCGTGTTGGACGCGATGTTCGACGTGCCGTGCTTTGTAAGCAACGACGTAAAAATAGTATTTTCTTGCTCGTAATCCTTGCACCGAAAGCTAACATGCTCATGCTCTTTGAGTCGTCTATTTCGTTCGTTTATGGAAAAAGAACTGCGACATAGATGACTGCACACTAACTGAATACTTGATTACTTGATAATTGTGACGGCTTTCTTCAAAATGCACACATTAACTTTCTAATTCCTTAACTTCCTTTCAGTAGATTCTCCAGCACTTGGAAATAATATGTAACTCACGTATTTAACGACAGTCCACCATAATTTTTAAGCGAAGGGGTAGGCTTACAGCAGCAGTTCAAAGGCACTGCCCAAGTAACAATACAAGAGCAGCAGACAAACTTCCAAGCCGTGTGCGCGTGTTTTCTTACGTGTCTTGTCCTAGTGACACCGTTCAGGGAAACGAAACTTGCCTCTTCAACCAACAAGCGAAGAAATTCTGTTGAATTCAGCTAGGGTAAAAAATATTAAATTTTTTCTTCTTTCTAGAAAAGCAGGAGAATGGTCAATGTTACAGCACAGTGTCTAGACAGTGCCAACCTTATGTGCGGCCTTGCAGGTGCATGATAAGCGCGTTAAAAGTAATTGAGCACTCATAATGTAGACAATTTCACTTTTAGCGACAACGAAATGTCATGATAGGCATAAGGTTTGTGTGTGTGTGATGTAGTCACAATTAATGCCAAGTGACCTGGCTAGAGCAGCACAGGCATATGAGGTTTTTTGTGAAACCGCATAGGAAGAAGCTTCATAGGTTCCCCGCAAAATGCTTCTCGCCGAAGGTTCCAGCCGGTCCAATTGTTTTTCGCTACGTAGCAGGTGAGTACCCGCCCTTTTGATTCTGCTGAGATGTTTCTGTGTGTTCCTGCGCTTTGTTGCTTCGTGTATGGCAGTGAAATGTTAAATCTGCGAAAACAAGCTCATAGCAAGGACAGAGCAAGGAGGAATAAGCATTGTGAAAGCTTTAGATCGATCGAACTTTAGAGGTTACCTTTCTCGGTTGCGGTGCTGGCAGGTGTCGCGGCACCATAAAATGTAATTTATATGGGCAACCTTTCCTTTACGTTGCGATATACCGATTGTATAGCTCGGCTCAGCCTGTTATCAAAGCCTCATGTTTCATCTTACTTATCTCTCACTTTTTATCAGCCTGCAAATGGAAGCCCGATTGGTGACCGTTTTTTCTCATTTCCAGGTCAATTTAAGTGGAAAACGAAAGTATACATGGTTATTTGGCTTGCATACAGCAGTCGCAAATATAACCTTCTATTCAGTCTTTGGCATCCAGCAATTTGTCATAAAGCACGAAATCTTAGCCAGGATAAGTAGAACACCACGTTATGACTGTCCCCGAGTTACTAATTACGTGATGGCTTCTATGCGAAGTACATACGCCGAGGAATCGTTTATACGCGGATAAGCAATATCTAGTCGTGTTTGTTAGGCATATTGTATACGGTATACTGCTACGGTATACACTATATGGCTCGGTCAGGCACGAGAACTGCACAATTAATCTTAACTGAGAGACGGAGAGAGAGAGAGAGAGAGGGTAGACCAAGGAAAGGAAGTCATAGCAGAGAGGTTAATTAGACTTTGTAGAGCTTGTTGCACAGTCATGGAATTGATAGCGAGGTGAGACAGTTTCGGTTGTACAAGCTCCCTTAATCTATGAAAAAAAAATTCTCTATTATGAACGAATAAAATAAAGCAGAACACAAACGTACACTCAAAATGGACAGGAAAAGAAACTACAAACGTTCTTTTAAAGAGCACAGATGAAGGGACCACGTATCAATACTTTGCAGTCGGCGAGGTCACATTGAAGGACTGCTCTTTCGCTTGGGCCAAGAGGGACAAACAAGTTGACGATCCTGTCTTGGAAGATATTAACCTGCAAATTGAGCGCGGCTCGTTCGTTGGCATCGTGGGCCCAGTGGGCAGCGGCAAGTCTTCTCTCCTGTCAGCCATCGTTGGAGACATGAGACAGCTGAGTGGCACTGTCTCTCTCAACGTGAGTGCATCTGTGAAGACTGGGATAAGAAGGTGGCGCGTGATACCACTACCGTCTCACTTGCTGCTCAAAAGGTAGCTGTAGTTGGATGCGGCCGCGGAAACCGGCACATTAGCCTGCGAGCGTCAAGCTCAGTAGCAGAACAATGTGACCACCACAAAAACGGCTTGGTGGGTCAAGAGGAAAAAAAAAGCGATAAATTATTCTCAAGACTATTGTTTTACTGTATAGCCGGACCCTACCATGTTTCTTGTTTACGATAGGTGTGGTGACAAAAATTAGGAAAGCAATGCGAAACGAAGTTATCCTCTACCATACAGTGCCTAAAAGCAGTAGTATTACGGATACTGCTTAGGCTGTTATATTTGGTTGCTGAACTAAAATTCTCTTTTTGCTCCCAAAGTTTCCAGAAATGTAGTTAAGTCTCACGTGATGTTTGAATGCTTGTTAATATTTGAACAGGCGCGCCAGTGTTTCTCCGAGTAAATCAAGATATTTCACACTGGGTCTTTCAAGATTAGGGACAAAGCAGAAATAAATAAAAATGCTTTCGGTTGCAGCAAAATAGGTTTTGATATTTTGGATCCGGTATTTAAAGATATGATACACATTTTGTTTTATTTATTGGCAAGTAGGTGTCCTTTATTTTGTTCCTTTGTGTACTCGAGCGTTTCCTCGATAGCGACTGGAATAGTTCATCAATAAAGGCGCTTTGTATGAGCAGTGCCGTCTATTCACTGCTATTCTGTTTACAGGGCTCAATTGGTATTGTGTCTCAAGCGCCACAAATATTAAACATGACTATACGAGACAACATAACCTTCGGGCGGAAGTTCGATGAGTTGTACTACGCTAAAGTTGTGGAAGCTTGCCAGCTCTGTCGAGACATTAACATGATGCCAGCAGGAGACCTAACCGAAGCTGGGGATAAGGTAAGGTTTGCAGTTCATGCTCAGACCGCGCTACTTTGAACATAACATTTTTAGCAGAAAACAAATATCAGAATCATGTAGCGCTGCTTGGCGATGATGCTCTTCCAGCTGAGCTCGAATAGCATCATTAAAACACACAGGAGTAACATAGTTATCATCGGATAGTCTCGCTAACATAATTTGTTGTACACACTTTATGATTGTAGTCACAAAAGTGACGTGTCATTCTTATTTCTTTGCGAGGAACTTCCAGTGACTTATGGTGCACAAATCCATGCAGGGTGAAATGCTGAGCGGCGGCCAGAAGCAGCGAGTGGCGCTAGCACGGGCAGTGTACTCGTGCAGTGACATCTACCTGTTGGACGAACCGACCAGCTCCCAAGACGCTCGCGTGGCACAACGCATCGTGCAGCAAGTACTCGCACAAGGTGGCCTCCTTGCTAGCAGGGTGAGAAGGAAGGTGCTATTTGAAAGCAGAGGCCAAGTATGTTTAGGAAGGTTACAAAAGCAGAAGTAGCAGCTTTGCGACCCTGCCCGTGCATGCGCAATCAAACAGGAAAGCAATTATTTTCTTCAAAAGCTTTGAAAGGCTCTGCCACGTTCGGAGTTTCTACACCCTCGCCGCTATCACACCCTCGGTCATAGGCTGGCCAACCCGCGTTACTTCCTCTCCGCTTTAGAGTAACTTTACCTATCCATGCAGTGCCGAATAAAGCATATGCCGCCTTGAAAAAGACAAGTCCACATGCCAAAACGTTGGCTCCTGCTTTTGCCTTGTTCTCGTTATGCTGATCGTCTTGAATCACCATCTTCTGCCTTCCCTCGTTTCCCATGTTTGATGGGAGTTACACAGGTTTGCTGGGAGTTACATATGGGATATGCACACTCAAGTTTTAATCTCACAAATTATTTGCACACCACCATGTTTACATGTTTCGGAGAATGGCGTAGATTTCGCATAAAAATGTCAGTTGCTTTATTAGCTAATCAAAAGATGTTAGTAGCGTTCAGTTGCCAGGACCGATCACCATACAACGTACAGCAATGTATTTTAATGACTGGGCTGATATTGCTCTGACAATACCGCCATAATTGGCGAATAAGGGGATCGCGGTAGTTGACGAAACACAGATGTTTGCCTTTGTTACGATTTAATTTCATTAGCTAGCAGTTACCGCTTTGAGTATTGCTAAGGTCGATCTGAATGGATGTTTGGTGCGACAGTAGTAACTGTACGTTAGACTACGCAATTATCTATAAACTTACGAATATTACTTTATACATGCGTACGTATACATATTGCCGGCATATATATTATGATTAAAAGTGCTCCTAGGTAGGAAAGCGGACCTAGAAGGATCCATGAGATTCCTTTCTGTATCAACAAAGCATACGTGGCCCCACTTGGTTATCTTAATTTGGTTCTCCCAATTTTTTTAACGATGCGTTTACGGACAAAGAAGGCACAAATAGCATCAAGAAATGGCATATCAACAGGTTAACCTTAATTTTATCAGCTGATTATTACGAGGCTTGACTGCAGATACTTGTGTATAATTTATTTATTGACGCTCGAATGCATCCTCTTGCCGTAGCGAAACCGGACGACGTCGATATGTTTTGAGCTGGCGAGTTATTGTATAACGAATTTATGCTAAAGAAAGCTTGCTAGAAAATTACGTCAGTTATCGGATGAGATGTACACAACCGTTATACTTTCAAGGCTGCAAAATAACTATATAAAATGTCAAGCAAAATTTGACGCAAGCATTCAGACAAAGCGAAGAACGTGCTTTGCGGCAATTTGTTGACTCGAGGGCTACAAATGGCACCAATTATAGGCAAGGCTATACAAGCATTATGTTTTGAGTTGACGTTAGAAACAGCGGACAGTCTCCATTTTTAAACTTTGCTTCGACAATTTTTGCTGCATGTTCCAAAGTCGTTCACGAGACGGTGTGAAAATGGGAACGATGGGGCTGGCTTGAAGGACGTGGTACACCACGCAATGTTTAGTCCGGTTGCCAAACTGAAGTCAAAAGTCGATGGACTCGCATGATGTTCGTACTTTGTAGTAAGGCGCGGTTTGCTTTAGTAGTGTTGAAAACGTAAGAAAAGAAAATGGTGCGTTCAGGATTATCGAGAGCTGTGATTTGGAGTAATGGGGATTCGGTGTCAGTCTTTATCATAGCGTAGGTGGCTCCTGCATTTCACAAGTATTACGGTGGTTAGCTTTCGGATAGTGCACGCACGTTCCGGTTTGTTTCCGTGTTCTAATCGTTTTCCTGCCAACTTCGGTCACTCTCTAAATGTAGGTCATCGGTATACTGTGCGGATAAATCCGTATTTAAGAAGAGCCGTTGAACCAATTTGGTCAATGAGGAGGTGACACTGCGTATTCACTGCGGAGGCGACACTGCGGAGGTGACACTGCGTATTCTCAATGAATTCCTTTCACGCCAACTTGAGTGACTGGGTATGTTGCACGTCGAATGGGCCCCTTTTCACTGAACCTATGCGGAACCAACTTGGGTGTCTGGCTAGGTTCCACTGGGTAGAGCACTAGGTAGTGCTTCTCTTCGATGGCGAAAAATGCCTGTAATTTTTTCTGATGCTGGGCGGATTCTGACCTGCATCACATATACTCAGAATATCTTGTCTCAATATATTTCATTCCATTTTATTACCTTAAAGCCCTCAACAAATGGGAAGTCCACATGTGCCACATGTGGACTTCGTGGCAGCGCTGCTAAATGGTGGAACGTGCATTGAGGAATACATTAGAGGGTATCACGGCTGCATACTCACTTCACAGATTACCCATTTCAGCAATGGCAATGCGGTGTGGCGCCACATAACTTCAGTGCTAACCACATTCACATTGTACACTCATCGTGAGATGGGCTCTCTTGGAATCAATAATGCGATTAGCATTCTTTGATCCATCCATCCATCCATCCATCCATCCATCCATCCATCCATCCATCCATCCATCCATCCATCCATCCATCCATCCATCCATCCATCCATCCATCCATCCATCCATCCATCCATCCATCCATCCATCCATCCATCCATCCATCCATCCACCCATCCATCCAAACATCCATCCAAACAGCCATATATCCATCCGTCCTTGTAACCAATTTCCCTGTAACTTAGGTTGCTAGGTATTCCATGGTCTAGTGGGTAGATCATCAAGCTGCTGTGTTGAAGGGACAGGGTTGGAAACCAACCATCCGGCGAAGTCTGATCATAAAAAATTCACCTGTGATTACGATATTCCCTCATGCGAAATTTGAGCGCAATTCTATAAGTGTTTTCACTGCACGATATATTGGATGGCTCGGACAGTCTGTCTCACGCGGCACGTTGCAAACGGAGCGAAGTGAGGCGCGACTTCCTCGTTAAATGGGAGATCGCGAGAGACAGCGCGCGAGTGACGCGTGGGCGCGATTCACACCAGCCGCCGCAAGCAGATCTCTGCTAATGCAGCTGTTTGTTTTCATATACGCATTGTATCGATGGACGCGCTCGCCGCATGCCACCGGTGAACAAACGACGCGTGCTACTTTGGCGCCATATGGTAGCCATCGTTGCCGCAGTGCGGCACTACGCTTTTCTTCTCGGTAAAACCCCTTGATATCTCGCCCGCCAGCTGCGCATGGCACGCTTTTTCTCCTGAGCTCCCGCGGATGGACGGCAGCATTCTATGGAGGAATGTTATATTGGGCCAGTTGCGCGTCCCAGTGGTGTTGAAAATTTTGAGAAATGCTGATAATTGCATCGACAATGCTGAATGCAATATTTATGAGGAGGTTCGTTTTTTTCTTAAAGCCGTATGAACGGTACATAATGATGTAAAAGGAGCTTTGAGGCGAGTTCTATACCACACGCAATTTTTCTGCCACATGATGAGATGAATTATTTCGTGCGTCTGACCTAGACGCACGAAGTGTTGCATATCCCTTTGTGTGGGGCTTACAAGCGAAAGCGTTAGATCTGTTTCAAGGTCGCGTTGTGAGCTACAGAAAATATCACGTGAACAAAGGAATGCCGCAAGCGAACGAAAGCATGTGTAGCCGTGTATAAGAGATGATTACTGATTAGCAAAGTAATGGTTGATTAGTGATTCGATTAAGATGAATTAAGGCGCATTGAGGAGGATTAAGGTTAATAAAGAGAATTAAGGTGGAGAAAAGTCAATCAAAAGTGAATTAGGGTGAATGAAGGTGGATTAAGGCCATTAGGGAGAATTATGGCGGATTAAGTTGGGGGATTCAAGTGAATGAAGAAGGAATATGGTGGATTAAGGAAAATTAAGGTTCATTAAAGAGGACTAGGGTGGAATGAGGTCGATGAAGCATGGTTTGGGTGGTTGAAGGATAATTAAGGTGCATTAGGGGGATTAGGGTACATTAGGGAGGATTAGGGCCGATTAAGATAGACAATTGATTAGTGTGGAATAAGTTTCGTTACAGTAGGCTTTACAACCTTAATCCTCCTTCATCCACCTTAATCCACCCTAATCCCCCTGAATCCTTGCTCTGGCACCTTGATCAAACTTAATCCTGCCTAATACACCCTAATCCACCTCCATCAACCCTAATCCACCTTAATCTATGCGAATACATCATAATCGGTGTTAATCCTCTTTCGTCAACCCTAATTCACACTTATCGACATTAATCCTTCTTCATCTACCTTAATCCTCCCCAATACTTGTTCATGCACCCTAATTCCCCTTAATCCGCCCTAATCGGTCTTACTGTTCCATAAACACTAATTCACCTTAATCCACCATAATTCGCTTAATACAATCTAGTCCACCTTAATCCTCCTAAGACGCTATAATCCACCTTAATGCTCCCAATCCACATTAAATAAATCGCTAATGAATCAATAATTGACTTTTCTAATTATTCTTTTATACAGGCGTGGACATGCTTTCGGTCGCCTCTGGCCTTCCTTGGGTCACGTGATATTTTCTGTTCACAACGCGACCTTGAAACAGAGATCGCTTTAAAATTTTAAAGAAACGCCATGTGGACTAGCTAGTGCTCATCACCTGCAAACCACGGGTATACTTGCCACTAATTTTTTCAGAGCATGCATTTATTGTATCTGAGTGACGCACAGATCGACGTAAGCTAGGAAAAATAGCTCCTCTACAAGCCGCTATTTCAATTTTCAGTAAAAGTGGAAAGAAGAATCTAAAGTGCTGCATTTCCGACTGAATAACGACAGTTGGCGGCGTGCGAGGTGATGGAGCCGTTGCAGAATATGAAGCACACTGAGGACACGACATTTTTATTCAACGTACAAATTGTCGCAACAATAACGCTGGTGTGAAGGCCGCAAGAATAAAAAATCCAGCATTATAGGATGCTTTGCTACTAGCAACAAGAAAGATGCTTCTCCTCGCAAACAACGCTGCTCTTTGTCAGAACAAAGTGTTTTCGGCCAATGTTATGCAGCCACTGCTTCCTGCGCAAGCCCTCACGCTTTTCTTGTGGTATCATAAAAACAGCATAACCATCTTTAGGCTTCTTGCTGCAGTTAAATGCGCAACAGCAAGGCATAGCGCAAGCACAAAGAGCAGGAAACACAGCGCACAACGTTCGTTACGCGGAGCCAAAGCGCCGAGCCAGCCGAAAAAGTAAAAAAAAATTGGCTGAGGCTTAGCTTGGTTAAGCCTAGTCAGATGCGAAGCATATTGGTAGCTAAACTTGGTAAGTAACTTGTCGCCGAGCCGCATACTGAGCACGTTGCTTGGCCAGACGTTCTTCCCGCTCTTCATCAGTCTCTGTAGCACGCCGCAACCTTCGCTTCTCATTCCAACGAGCAGCTCTGTCTCCAGGAGGCATCTCACCTCGTGAGTGTCTAGCAGAGGCAAGCGCAGCTGCTTATATAACGCCGCGACGCCGCGAGTGACGGCGCGAGTTGGAGCCCCGTTTATCCTCTGTCGTGACGTCACGATGTCACGTGGTCAGCCTTGAAGGCGACGCCGCGAGCGACGGCGCGAGTTGGAGCCCCGTTTCTCCTATGTCGTGGCGTCAGGGTGTCACGTGGTATTGAAGGTGACACCGCCGCGCCTGAGGAGCTGGGTTGAGCTCTCGAGCGACGGCGCAAGTTGGAGTCCCGTTTCTCCTCTGTCGTGACGTCACGGTGTCACGTGATATTGAAGGCGACACCGCCGCGCCTGAGGAGCTGGGTTGAGCTCCAGTAATATGCTTCGCATAAAAAAAAACGCAAGGAAAGCACTAGATCCGCGCGTTTCCAAGGGCAACTGCAGGGAGAACAATCGTCCGGTAGAAAAACTGGGGCAAAACTACTTGCCGCGGGGGGAACGCGCAAAAGGCGAGAAGGGCGCGCGGCGGCGGCAGAGTTCAAAGATTGGCGCTACTTTAATTGGCGCTACTTTTAATTATCAAGTGACTTCTCGCGCTTTCGCCATACCCTACTCCTCCGCTTTCCGCTTCTTGCTTTCACTGCTGCCTCTTCCTCGCTTTTCTACTCGCGCTCTCTTCGCTTTACATCCTCCGTTGCACTCTGCGCTCACTATTTCATCCTATTTCATCAACAAAATAAGGATAGTAGCTTTATCGGCGGTTTAAACTTGAAAACATTCGCTTACTACCTGAATTAACGAGCATGGTGTAAGCGCGCACAAGCAAACTTGAACACATCACACTGGATGGGCGCAGACACTCGCTGTCAAAACGCTGTTGTAAGCAAGCGCGGCAGCAGCAGCGAGCGAAGTGACCTCGGTCTATCGCTTCAACGCAGGAGCGGCGAGAACTCAGCGCGCTGAAGAAGTATGAGCCGCCTGCAGATCCCTTGCAAGGTACGGCGTGCGCGATCGCGCGCGGCCTTGTGAATGGTGCACTTGTTGGTGGAGTTGACGCCGCCGCCTCCTCCACCGCGCTGCCTCTCTATTTGGTCCACCTGCACGCGAGAGTGAGCCGTGATCGACAGTTCCCTTGGAGCCTTTCGCGAAATGCGCAGTTGCTGCCGGTGCACAACGCCGCCGCCCCTCCGTCCCATCCAAGCAAGGCCTTTCGCGCGAAAAAAGACGGCGCGTTTGCTCTCCGCCGTCCTCACTCTAGTTCCTTAGACTGAGCCGCGATCACCGGATTCCCTCGTGTGCTTTCATTCGCACATACAGCATATGGCGCGCAGCCACGATGTTATCGTCCTTGGACTTTATACGAAACCTCATGGCGACGCCCACGCCGACAACAGAAATGCGCTTGAAGTGTCCATATAATGGCTATCACAATAACAATATGTACATGCCAAATGTTACCAGATGCGTTTTGAAGAAGTAGTATTGTCCGTGTTGGGCATTTTTTTAAAGACCTGTTATGATTGAAGACCTGTTTTTGGTATAGACGCTTTTTTGTGTTGTGTTTACCTATATGCGAGTCGGTCCTTTTCTATGAATATTCCGATTATTTTCTTGGGCCTGCCCCCACTTTTGTAGCAGTTAAGCCGAACTGAATGAAAAAATTACAATCTACTAAAATTTTGTCTACTCTTCACACTTTTACAGACGCGAGTCCTGGTGACGAACAACTTAAGGCTGCCTTTATCCCCAAACCAATGGTTGTTAATGCACGAGAAGAAAGGAATCACATTTCGTGATTTGAAAGAATTGAAAGACCACCCCGGTGCACCAGTGGAATTATTTGAAAACCCGCCTTCAAAGCGTCTGCGGGAACGCACAACCAGCTTGAAGTAAGTCCGCGCGTTTTAGGAGCTAGTGCATATATACGGAGGCGAAGCGTGAGGTTGTTGATTATTGAAGATGTTGTCGCCAGTTTTCAAAAACTCTGAAGAAACTGCTCTATCTGCAAGCACCTGCGCTGCGCCTCGCTCAAGTCGCGGATAAAAAACTATGCGGATCCCATGAGCTGTGGAAATGGGGTTACGCGAAGCTTTCATCGGTGTTTGTAAAGAACACTGTTCCTCCTCAGCGACAATTTGCTAGGGGAGGTCACACGACGCATATGGACATATTTTCACTGGGAACCACCTTGCATAGTATAAACGTGTCGTTTTCGACCATGCACATGCCAAGCATGGCAATAATGAAACGACCACGATAGCATAAAGATGACCTTATGACGACGAAACGACGACAATCAAATGACGGCACTGGAAACGCTGCGACACAAAGGCAACGATAGGAGGAGTACGGCCGCATGACAACTGCATACGATGATGCAACAGCGGCAATGGTATGACGACGACGGAAAGACGACGATGAATCACGAGAAAACGATCATGCGTTGGTGGCAAGGAGCGATGACCATGTCATGACGATGGCGGTGTGATGACGGCGGTGTCGACATGATGGCGGGACGGCCACGTGATGCTTATGCTGAAAGGATGCTGATGATGTGACGACGACGTAATAACAAAGATCAGACGCGAACATGGCATAATGCTGCTGCAATAACGTCGATGACATGATGACGGCAATGTGAGGGCAAGGATGTGGTGACGGCATGAAAATCAAGGTATGATGACGTGTAAGTGACGGCGATGCCATGACCACACAGTGTGACGACAACGTGATGCCAATGCTGGAATGATGCTGATGGAATGAACATTACGGAATAACGAAGATGAGAGGTCAACGCGGTATGAGGACGCTGCAATGACGAAAATGACATGATGACGACGATATGATGATGACATGGCGATCACGGGCAGACGACGCTGGAGTGACAGTGATAGCATGATGACCACGATGTGACGACATCGTGATGCTGGTACTGGAATTTTGCCTATGGTATGACGACAAAGGCATGACGACGACTGTGTGAAAACAATGAGTTGACGATGCTAAATTGACATAGTTTGCCGAAAATGGTGTGACGATGCTGGAATGACACCAACTAGTTGTTATGGCGACGGCATGCCGACCAAGGGGAAACCACGAAAGAAGGTTAGACAGTGCAATCACTTCGACAAAGTAACGAAGGAATGATGGCATGACGGCGACGCTATGACAATGACGCAACTACGACAATGGCAGAACAACGCATTGGTGATGACCAAATGGCGATGACAGTATGACGACGATGGCTCGAAGAAAGCGGCGTGAGGACAACTATGACAGCGCAGTAGCCGAGTCAGAGGGAACACGACGGAAGCATGAAAATGAGATGACAACGAATGATAGCTCTCGATGGCATGAATGCAATGTAATGACGACGGTGGCATGTTGGCGTTTGAGCTCGCGTCTAATCTTACGTACATCGCTTGCCACTGCGACATTTGTCAAGAATAACTACATTGGATGTTCGGTTGTACTATGCCCGGTACTGGCAAAGTATGCAAGACTATGAGAACCAAACGTATGAGCGATGCTGAATGAAGATGACTGTATATTGACGATGGTGTGATAACGACGGTATCGCGACAACCTTATGCTGATCCTGGCCTTTGTTGGCTCATGCTGACCGCCTAGCACATCTTTCGCCCACAGTTCAACTTCTCAAGTGCAAGCTGTGCAGTTAGGAGAATGAAATTTTGACAGTAGAATCACTACGGCAGAAAGACGATGATAGAACGACCGTCATGACATGACAACGCATGAATCATCAAAGCAGGGGCATAACGATCATACTGCCGTCCTGTGTATAAGCTATTCAGCAAGACAACAGACAACCAGCTCTAGCAACAGCAGCAGCAAACAGAAGCTGCGGGAAAGTCGAAGCAAGAGGTAAAAAAACTTTGCTTTAAAAATAAGGCAATTGGAATTTGTCAATGGAGGCTGAATTGGGTATGGAGTTATCGAACTAGGTTGCTTTAAAACCAGGCCGTTTGGTATGAACAATACTGCTAGTAATGGTTGCGTTCTTTAGTGACGGTGATGCCTCCTAGACGTTCAGTTAGGAGAGCAGTCAGTCATAGACCGAACAGTTCGTAATGCAGAATGCAGATTTCTGCACCGAAATAAATTTCTGGCTGATATAGCAGTGTGCTCGAATTAGCCTAATACATGTCGTTTGCCTTACATAGAATTAAAACAAGTAGTAAAACTTCTAAGCTGATGCCTCAATATGAACTGAAGGGATGTCTGCTTGCTACACTGTCATACACGTTTATTGCAGCATTAATAGATCCCTTGCTGAAGATCATGTGGCTGCATAATGTGAATTTTCCTTAACTTCCGCATTTTCTCGTTGAAAAACTTATTTTGTCACTGACGCATTGCCTTTATAGGCACAGCGAACCTCATTTCGAAGAGAACGAGGAGAAATTGAAGGTCATCAAAGAAGAAGGAATGTCAAGCAAGGTAACTCAGTTCTGACTCTACTTAGTCGAGCAGGGTTGCTTGCAAAATCAAGCTATCAAGGTTAGAATCTGAAAACGTTATGATGTAGGTATTATCGGCACTGACTCGGCGCATGGCAAAGCTACGTTTTTAGCTATCTATAAATTTAGACGCTACTTTATGGCGGCAGTACATAAAACACTGAAGCCTCAATAGGAAATATTTACGAAAGGCAGAATATATGGACATATATTTAATCACGTACAGTCGGGAAGAGAAGTCTGGGAACCAGAGGAAACATGAAGCCACGATAGGAAATATACGAAAATAGAGTTACTGTATCATACATAATCATGTATGCCTTGTAATGGACATTCGGGCAAGTCACGCTGTTTGCAACATTTAGCCCATGGTTTCTACAAGAACTCTTATATTTCAGGAAATAAAACGCATGTATGTATGTATGTATGTATGTATGTATGTATGTATGTATGTATGTATGTATGTATGTATGTATGTATGTATGTATGTATGTATGTATGTATGTATGTATGTATGTATGTATGTATGTATGTATGTATGTATGTATGTATGTATGTATGTATGTATGTATGTATGTATGTATGTATGTATGTATGTATGTATGTATGTATGTATGTATGTATGTATGTATGTATGTATGTATGTATGTATGTATGTATGTATGTATGTATGTATGTATGTATGTATGTATGTATGTATGTATGTATGTATGTATGTATGTATGTATGTATGTATGTATGTATGTATGTATGTATGTATGTATGTATGTATGTATGTATGTATGTATGTATGTATGTATGTATGTATGTATGTATGTATGTATGTATGTATTCAGAACCTGTCTGTCAACAATTGTGAACTACTTTTAACGTTGAGAGCACATTTACTCAACTATGTTATGGTTAAAGAAGGGTGGCAGATTCGTTTAGTTTGATATTACATTATTTTTGTTCCACCAGAGCGTGATATGAAGCAGTAGAACAGAACGACAGAACACAAGGATGAAAGACTCGACAGGCTAAGATGGGCCCATAAATTCTCAAGTATATATAATAACGTAGGTCAACAAAGGCTTAGACAAGTAAAAACATGTTACCTCTTCGCATCTTCTTTAAATAAAGTGGAAAGAATAAAGCAACAAATTGATCGGGAAACAGGTCTATACTTTTTTGTTCATGTAGTTCTTTTAGAATATGTAATTATTTCCTGCCAACAACGCTTTGTAATCATGAGTTCGGCACAATATTTAGCGATAGCTTTTTATGTCATAGCATCTTTCTTTCAGAAACTTGTGTGGTTTAAATATGCTTACGCCAAAAAAGATGTCACCGTTGCCTGTGTTGATTGTGGGTGAAAAGCCTGGAAAATCCATGTTTTTGGGTTGACAAAAAGCGAAGACCCCGACTTCTGCCTATTTTTTTTTCCTTTTGAAAGAAACACTTGATTTTTACTCCCTCATTTCAATATAATTAAACCTAAAATTCAAGGATCCTAGGAATAGGTAGCACGAAATGCGTACAAAACATTGCTTGTTTGGTGTGAGCAACGTTGTTAAGATAATGCTCACAACCAGGTTAAAAAAGTCTCTTACACCTGGTGGGGATAAAATGGACCAGGAAGTAAGACTGGTCGTCATACTTTAGCTACTGCAAGGTTTTATAAGAGAGCTAATAAGAGTCACATAGATAGAGATTTATGCACAGGTTCACTTCGAAAATGCCTCAATATTATAGCTATAGTAACGTAGGCTTTGCTGTTAGATGTTACGATGAATGTCTGCTGCAAAATAAATAAATGAATAAATAAAAAAAGCAGGGATAAGATGAATAACGCCGCAGTCGTCAAAGAGCGATAAGTAACTGCACACTATAGAAATATAGGTTTTAATAAAGAGAGAAAATATCAAGGAGAGAGAGGCGAAATGCTAGACTGCTATCGATGTATATATATTACGTGATTAGCTCAGTCACGCTAAGCGACTGTTTGTCGCCGCCACGTTTCAAGAGCATGCCAATAGAAATCATCCTCATCGTCATGTAGTTATAAGCAGCCATTGTTATTGTATTTGCGTTGCTATCAGGCATAGTGAGTGGCGCATGTCGTACACCGTCATCAAAAAAAGAAAAAAAAAGAAATCTCACTTACGAGTAAAGGTAATTATGCACGCAATAAAATTAAACGCAAGTGCGATTTAAACCCTATCTCAAGGTGATATAATTCAGTTAATATTGCGCTGTTCAACACAAAAATCTTCAGGACTCTTGTTGACGCCTCTTCCAAAAAGGTGCATACATTAAAACACCGGGAGGTAGCAAATTGTGCACTCAAAAGAATGTTTTTCGGTCTTGTCAATGAAGACATTCGCATGGACAGTAAACCAGAATAATGCTACAGCTGCATGCACGAGCGTAGGGGTCAAGGTTTCTGGGGCTTAATCACTTTTGAGAAATCTCATTATATACGTCAATGGGCCTGCAATTGAACGCCGCTGAACAAGCGTTTAGAACTGAGCAAGTAACGTACAGGGTAAAAATGCAAGAAGGGTAAAAGTGCAGAAGAGTGCAGAGTACTGCTGTAACATGTTCAGAGCATGTCGAGAGCTGATGACATGTTCAGAGGCGATAATCTGTGACGATGCATCCCATGAACGGGTTGGTGGACGATTAAGTGTCGGTGGACGTGACTATCTTTTACCAGCAACGTGCGACTGTATTCAATCTAAATTATGTTCCGTAGTTACTTAGGCAGCTCCCTCACTGCGTTTGCGCATTCATAATGGTGGTCTTCAGTAACGTTTAGAACTTATGGTCTGTGCTTCTTTCAGGGATTCTTTGAAATCGTGCGAGCATACTTCAAGTACTCTGGTTCGTGTGCACCGGCGGCACTGTTATTCCTGGCGGCGAGTGCCGTATTTGTGGCCTGTCAATTGCTTTGCATCAAAGCGTGGGCGGCGACGATGATGAGCGACGCGGTAAACACGACGAACTCGGGGCGGAGCATTGTTTGCTGGCTCGCCTTCTTTTGCTTGGGAGATGGTAAGTTCGTTTAGATTGAACGACCGAATTTTATACACGCATAGAGCCCGTCAAAATTAGTACACACCTCGTGTGCCAAAATATGTAGTGCTTTTTGATGTGCGTAAGAAATAAAACTGGAACATGTCCATTGAACGAATAAAAAAAAATATACGATAGAAGGGATTCTAGTTTCAGAATTTGCTTGTTGTGGTATTCATAATTTCGTCCATCGAGAGAAATATAGCTTATATTGCCATTTTGTTTACGATTAGCTTTCAGTATGAATGGTAGACCGCGCCTTAACATTTTATCACGCGCTGCCCTTATACAGGCAGGTGTGTCGCCAGTGAAGGCTTAGAATGTCTTTGCTACAGAAGCTTTGACGGGGTGAAATCGTGGATTACAGGCGTCTGTTCTGGACGACGCATGTATTACGCTTTTCGTTCACTGCAAGATAAACCACTAAAGACACTGGAACATGTTAAGACTTCAAAGTGCACACAGTAATGAAAATGAAGCTGATAATAAAGGAGCACACGATGCACAATCATGAGCATCTGCAGAAACTTTTCCAGGCTGTTAAACATGCCGAATAATCTTTCTTATAACTTCTTACTGCCCCTATAAACATAATAAATGTTTTGCTTCGGTTTCTGGGCGCGTTTTGTGAAAAAAATATAAGAAAATCCTACTTGCAGCCGCACCACTAGCGCTCCCACCTTTCTCGCTTCTTGTCTTCAAAATTTTCTTGAAACAATAAAACAGAAATAGAAATGACGAGCGGTTACTGCCATCTAATAACCTAGATGGAAGTGGAGGTAATGTACTGCGAAACAAATCAGCTACCTACAAGGACTGTGTTTGTTCCTTGGCACCTAAAAATGACGCCAGGTAAAGCAAATAGGCTTCTTCCGTACTTCTATAATTCGAAGCTTCACTATAAATGAGCTAATGGTATTTGGCAGAGTGGTCCGAGAGTTCCTGGAGGAAGGTTAAATGTGACTACCGTTGGTCGCTGTTGCAGACGCCCATGATAGCAAGGTTTTTCGCGGGAAACTGATAGGTTGGGTCTGTGTCCCCTGTACAGTTAACTTATGGCCGTGTGAAAAATCCTTCAGTAGCCCAGTAGCCGTCGTTCAGACATGATGACACGAGAATTGTCTCAAACCGGTATTCTATACAATGGTGCCGTTTTGGTTCGTTTATGCAGTTATCCTAAGGCTTGTCGGGGGCATGCTGTTGGCTCGAGCCAATCACCACCGTTCGCTGAAGCTTCATGCCGACATGCTGGAGCGGGTAGCCGGCAGCGCGCTCTCTTTCTTCGACGCTACGCCAAGGGGGCGGATCTTCAATCGTTTCTCGGTGGATCTGGATACAAACGACACTCGTGTATTTGTGTTCTTCAAGCTGCTTCTGCAGAACCTCTTTTATGTGTTCGCACGTCTCGCTGTCATAGGAACCCAGGCGCCCTTGGTGTTTGGCCTTACCCTTTGTGCAGAGATTATATTGCTATTTTGCATGGTGAGTTCGATTGAATTACCCGTTTCTTGAAACCACAATCTTTGTTACTCTCGCTGCATTGCTATTGAGCATGAGTATTCTGCGAACTATGCACAAAGTAATCATGTCAATTGGAACGTGGGATAAATTGAAATTAATTGAATGTTACGAGCAAACGAAGCTAAGGCAACGTCCACACAGTATTAGCCTCTCCAGATCGGGACAACCTTGCACTTTGCTGCCCGACATGGACGTCTCAGATTGTTCGAGGATTAGGCAGCTCAGAAACCGTGATATAGCGCATAACTATTAGTTCAGAATTATGCGGTTTGGTAAAAGAACTGAGGCGGGCCTGCAAATGTAAGCGCTACGGGTAGTTTGTGGAGAAAGAAAGAATTGCTGTAGAATACTCTTTGGAAATGTTGCATACTTATAACGCATTAGGTGTGAAGCTTCCCGAGCTGCGTATGAATACGATCTCCGTAGTATGTGTTACCACGCCATGACGCTCCTAGTGCGGATGTGTTGCCTGTAATGGCTGCCTAGGGCTTCGTAATTTCAAACAAATAATCGATCATCGCAAAAGCAATTGTGCAGTTCATCTGTAGCAGTCCTACGGGATATTTATATAAATATGATGTTCGACGAGCAACTGCCTTATAACGGTCAACATACACTGTGCTCAAAATCTTAAATATATTTTCGTGAAATATATGGTTTAGTCTACAAAAGCCCTTTAGCCAGATAATAGCCACAGCATTTGAGATATTCTGTAGTTTAAGGCACTTGGCATCCGGCTGCTTTTTCAGTTCACCTAGTGCATAGAGTGAAAGCTGAGACGGTGAAAACGAACGTTATGTGTGTAGTCACTTGGTTTGAGGCATGAGACACGAAGTGCGTGTACGGCCTGGATACAGTACATTTTCCCAATTTTTTAAGAACGCGCTAAACAGCGGTTCATTTATATTTTCTCGGGGCTTTCTTGACAACCGGCATGCTCACAGTTCATAATACTTGCTAGAATTTGCTTTCTTATTTCCCTTGTACGTATGTAGCGCATGGTCAGGTGCATTTTCTTTCTTATTTTTTTTTTCTATAAGAATACCGCCACTCACTAAGTAAGCGCTAAAACAACTGGAGTACTCTGGCACAAGTGTGGCAAGCTCAGGTACAATAAATAGCTTCCACTATCGCAGTAACATACCGAACACAACGCTGCTTCAGGTAAATGACCTTAATTAGGGCGAGCGAGAGCTCTCGAATATGTGCGTAGCTTTATTTGAGTAGCTCATTAAACCTGCATAGGAATTACCAGCATTACCTCTGCTTCTTTAATGGGCCCTGTCACTCCTTGTGGAGATAAGAGGAAAACGTCTCCTACCTGTAGGCGAATCTCCTGTGAACATGTAGGCCCAATATTATTAGACTGCATAATCTCCTGTCAAAAACAGTCAAGCAACGCTTACTATCTCCTTGGCGATACCGTGAGTAGCTACGTAGCAAGCGGCAGGAAGCGGCTCAAGAGGTATTGTATGACGCGATTGTGAAGACATTCTCAGCAACTTTGTTAGGGCTAATTCCGAGTTAAATCAGTGAAAAGTACACAACTTCGCCATCGCAAACAGACCAACACTGCATTTCATTTTTGCACTTGCGGCATGCACACGACAGCTGATCGTAGCTGCGTCTGCTGCGCGTGACCTCTGAGATAGCACCGGCGTGCTGCATGGCGTGGATGCCGAGGCCGCAGTGAGGTGTCGCGACGAGCCCTCTCGCCGTCCACACGCTCTGACAACCAAGTTTTCTGACTGGTGCATGTAAGGTGACGTAGCTCTAGCGCATGGTGACGCAAGGGAATCCGGGCGCCCATCCCTTGTTGAGAAAGCGCGGCGCAAGCCTGAACCGGAAGTAGCGTCGCAAACAAACGAACAAACAAACACAAACAAGAAAGCAAATGGACAAGCAAACAAAGAAGAAGACGAAAAAGTCCAACTTCTAGGCAGGGCTTTGCCCACTTGGCATCCAGCGGGCTAGTAGAGATTAAAAGGGAGGGAATGAACCCTGCATTTGTGCGACAGCTACCTTTAAATGTACTTTACCTTGAAGGATGTGAAAAAATGTTCGTCGCCAGAAACTGATGTGCCGGCGTTCTTTAATGTGAAACCATTCTATTATTAGTTAGAAAAATGTTTCAGGTGAAGACTATTACTATTGATATAATATTTTTTACTGGCCTTCCTGTGCGATCTTTTTTCAGCGCTATCTGATACGTGCCACGATGGTTGGACGCCTCTACGAAAGCACCCGCCTGTCTCGAGTACTCCAGCACCTGATCGAGACACTCGACTGTGCAGGCCTGATACGCTGCTACGGTGTCATGGAACGTTTCTGTGCCCGGTTCCGCCGAATCATGACTACATACCTAGAGTCGTTCAACGTGTTTGTCTACTGCTTCGCTATGGGCCGCCTCATCAGTACCATCTGCGCCCTAGTGGTCATAGCGCTCACCGTAGCTATAATCGTTGCACCAGCCCGTGATGACCCAAGTTCTGCTGCAATGGCTGGCCTGTCGTTGTTGTCGGCATTCACGGTAAGCTAGCATCATCTGGAACATAGACTGCTTAAGCGCGTTATTATTTTTTTCAATTGTCAGTGTGGCTAGTTAGCATACTGAAGTTAACGATCAGTCAAAATTAAAGGGAACTAGAAGGCGCACAGGAGCTGCACTAACTTACATCCAATGTTTTGCTGGAAAACATAACGTGAGTACAACCAGGGTACCGTCCCTCACACACTCAAGCAGCGCATAGACATAAGTATTAAGGTGCCCTGAGTACAGCGTGGAGTAAACGACCCTGGCTCTGTGTAAAGAAGCGGCAGAGGGCAGAAAAAAAGAAGACTTAACAGACTTCAGCGACTGCTTCAGCTCTGAACTGATTTACTGCGGCACTATGGCAGGTTCTTTAAGCGAAACAGCCATCTGATGAGGAACAACTTCTTTTGCGGTGGGCACAACCTTGCTTCCATTCGCTACAGACTTGTTTACCAAGGACTCCCGAATACATGTACACATGCGACCAATTTCGGTGTCTGTTGTGCAATATACAAAGCATACATTTCTAAGCGCCGAAGCCGCCCTGTAGCGCATTGGTTAGCGCACCGGCTCTGAACTACGAGTAGAAATTGACGCAGGGACATCATTTCAATCCGCGGTAGCGGCGTTGGGCGAATTTTGTCTGTTTATTTCTTTTTGCCGCATGAACAGTGCGTCGCTTAGACTGATGGCATGACGGCGCATGTGTTGGTAGTGTCATTCCATGTTTGTGTGGTTAGGTGGCACCGTTTCAAAGAAATGTACCCTTTAGACGTCGACCCGGCGATTGGAGTATTGTGACGGAGAAGGCTGGCGGACGGAAACAACCAACCTAGCCCCATAACTGCTTCTTAAACACTTGCTATAATGTTGACGCATATGACATTGACAAACGCACAAGCCATTACGATTCCCGCAGGGGCGTCTGCGTCAGCAGGCGTTTGGTGTGTTGCTACACCACGTACCCGAGCACACGAGGGTTGGACCCTCCCGCGTGTAGCCGTGCGCGGCTTAGCCGTGTCTGGGGAAAAGGGGATCCTGGGGTTGAGCCGATGCTGGGTGTTCGGACCTTTAAGGCCCCCGGTGGAGGCAACACACCTCTTCGGCCCCGGCTTCACATAGACGGCCCTTCACATAGACCCACCTGGAGGACATCGGCAGTCGCCTTTTCCTGTCTCTTGATGCCAATGTAGCTTATGATATGTTTCCTGAAACACTGCAGCCTATATATGCAACTAGCTTTCCTGAAACATCTGTTAAACAAAACAGAAAGACACGGAAACCTTGGGTTACAGCGGTACTTAGTGTAAGAATAAATCATAAAAATTACCTTTACAATCTATTTACCAAAACTAAAGATCAGAATAAATTTAGAGATATTAAATATTATGGAAATCGGTTGAACAAGCACTTAGCAAAAGCGCGACGTGAATATTTTGCAAATCTTCTAGATTTCAAAACAGGATCCACAGATGTCATATGGAAGAGATTAGCTTCATTACTGAATTATAAGGCCTCACCAAATGTGATACAGAAACTGATTATAAATGGTACTGAACTAATAGGTAAACCACTTGCAGATGCGTTTAATAAATATTTTGTTAATCTTTAGGTAGAAGATGCCGTTTACAACAATCTGGAAAACCTTCGATGGAATAGAGAAACAATTTTCGTCAAACCGACAAGTGAAGCGGAAATATTAACAATAGCTCGCCTAAATAACAGTAATAGAAAAGATGTTAATGGTTTTAAAAATAAACCTCTTAAGTATATAGCTGATCTCGTTGCACCAGTTATAAGACATATTTTTCCACTGGTCTTATTCAAGTTCTTTCCGCATAACATGCGGCTTGCGCGGGTAACTTGTTTATAAAAAGGGAAACAAAAATGACATCAACAATTACAGACCTATCTCTATTCTACCTACTTTATCTAAAGCATTCGAGAAAGTTTTATTAAGCCGATTTAAGAAATTTCAAGCAAAACACAAGATAATAACAAACTCTCAGTATGGCTTTCGGCGATAGCTAAGTACAGAATTTGCCCTTCTAACTCTAAAGGAACATATTTTACCGCATTTCGAGCAAGGTAATTTTGTACTTGGATTATTGCTGGACTTTTCCAAAGCGTTTTACGTCATTAGTCATAAAATATTGTTTCAAAAATTTGAGTGGCATGGTTACTGTGGCAAAGCCTTAAGTTTGTTACAGTCTTACTTGAAACATCGGAAAGAAATTGTTAAAATAGCTGACTCTATCTCCGAACAATTACGGGTTTCTAGCGACGTACCTCAGGGCGGTATTTTAGGCCCATTTCTGCTCAATATGTATATAAATGATATTACAAACATTTCTCTTATAGCACAATTTATTATATACGCCGACGACACGAGCATTTTCCTAGCAGAAAAAGATATTGAAGAAGTATTTAACTCTGCAGAATCCACACTGCTTCCTTTAGAAGAATGGACTGAAAAAAACCGCCTGACGACCAATGTGTCCAAGACGAAATGCATATTATTCAGGTCAAAAGGGAGAAATATAACCGTAAAGAGAAAAATAACCTTACACTCTATTCCGATTGAAATTGTTTCTGCATTTGAAACATTAGGAGTAATTTTTCATCAAACTTTATCATGGAACCATCATATTAACCATCTACCAACGAAACTCTCTCAAGTTAAAGGTCTCATATACCGCAATCGTAGTTATTCTGATACGGAAGATTACGCTGGTCATGTATAACACCCTGTTTTCCTCAAGCTTAAACTACTGTCGATTACTGTGGGCATCAACAATGAAGGGAACCCGCCGTGGTTGCTCAGTGGTTATGGTGTTAGGCTGCTGAGCACGAGTTCGCGGGATCGAATCCCGGCCACGGCGGCCGCATATCGATGGAGGCGAAATGCGAAAACACCCGTGTACTTAGATTTAGGTGCACGTTAAAGAACCCCAGGTGGCCAAAATTTCCGCAGTCCCCCACTACTGCGTGCCTCATAATCAGAAAGTGGTTTTGGCACGTAAAACCCCATAAATTATTAACAACGAAGGGAAATATACAAAAGATCCATATACTTCAAGAAAGGTTTCTTCGTACACTAGAAAATGTGCACAGTCGTTCTCACACACACAAAATATTTCCAAAATACAACGTTATGCCTACTATGAAGACATGCGATTGCCGACTAAGTAAGCTTTATAAACAGGAAATAAGAAATGGTGGCACATTCTTAAACAGTTATCAAGCCTACGCAGTGACGTTCCTAGCCATGTAACCCATTACTACGAATACTGGAATATAAACCACACCGCACGACGTATGGTCTTCAAACACTGGAAAATCAGTTACCGAGATTATTAAATAAACTGACTAGAGAAAAAATACAGCTGCAAATATGTACATTCAATGAGCTCCGGAAATATTCTATGCCCGAATTATCATGTCTTTGACTGTCACTCACAATCTGCAATTACGCTACTATCTTTTTATCCTTATTCCGTTATCGTTGTTATCAACCTACTTATGTTTTTATTAAGTCCTTTCTCCTTATTCTAAGTGAGCATGTTATCATTACCCACTTTTATTGTATATGTGTGGATGTTATTTCCACCGGAGTGAATTGTATTTATGACTTTTATTTATGACTTGTAATATTGAATGGTATTTTGAATTTTAATTTGAATTGTAGTGAATTGTATTTTTTCTTAGTAAGCTATACTTTCGTGTGATTTTTTTTAATTGCTTCAAGGTATTTGTTCTGTCATTACTTTCTGCCTTATATCACGATCATTTTCGTTTCAATTTCCGGAAAATGGAATTCATTTATCAGGGTGTATTGTGTAGTTTGTTGTGTTTTTTTTTCAGTTTTTTTTTCTGATATAAGCAATGCCGCTATACCGCTGTCATGTGCATGGGGGCCTGCAACTTCGTGAAGCTGTCATTTATGACAGCTTTCACTGCTGGCCTCCAGTGTCGTGTAGCCTATATGTGACACAAAAAGGTATCATCATCATCATCATCATCATCATCATCATCATCATCATCATCATCATCATCATCATCATCATCATCATCATCATCATCATCATCATCATCATCATCATCATTATCATCATCATCACCACCACCATCATCATCATCATCATCATCATCATCATTATCATTATTATATAGACACTACCGGCGCATTTCTGCAGTTGCCGTGATGTTCCGTATAAAATCCGTATAACATCTAGTAGTTCTGAAACTAGAAAACCGGTGACAATGCGAAGGGTGAGCTCATTTTTGTTTTTTGTAAATGTAGTAGCAGTGGTATAAGACTTTGTTCAGCCCAAAATTATAGGCCGAGGATCGGCCTATAGATTATCAACCGCCTGGGTGGCCAGTCGACGCTGTTCTTCACCTTCAGCGCCAAGCCAGTCGAGCCAGGTGGTGATGGAAAGGGAAGCGGGAGGATAGGAACTTGATTGCTGAGCAGCGGGACAGTAGAATAGGCATTGGGATAGGTGTGCATAAGCAGAGGGGCAGATGGGACAGGACGGGTCGGAGCGATAGCGACAGAGAAAGAGGCGGGAAGGGGTAACGAGTGCATTCATGTGGATGTGGCGCAGAAGGCGAGCCTCCGGCACAGTGAGTGATGGATGAGGGCGAGTGTAGAGACGCTTGTCGAGACAGGGCTGGAGGTAAACTTCCTTGATAGTGCGGCGCAGGGAGAGAGTCCCCCAGAATCCTCCGAGGGCCTGGAGCAGGGGAACAACGGCGCCCGGTTAAAAACGTTACGGGCGAGCTGATGGGCCAGCTCATTGTCGTCAATCCCCGAATGCCCAGGGACCCAGCGGAGGAAGACGGTGGAAGTTTGAAGTGCGGAGACCGCTCGTTTGACCTCCTGTTGGAGTGCGTGGGGTAGGAAGCGGTTTCGTATGTTGTGAATGGCGGCTTGGCAGTCGGTGTATATCGTGTACTCTGGGAGCGAGGAAAGGGAGGGAAACGATTGTAGGGCATGTACAATGACAAGGACCTCGAGAGAGAGTGCGTCCGGATGGTGTAGGTACGGCCCACTCGTGTGAATTTCAGGTGCTGGGAGGTGGGGATGGTAGATTGCGTAGCCGCAGGAACCTCGATGAGCTATAAAAGAGGCATCCGTGGAGGCTACTCACTGGGTAGTGAAGAGGGGGGAACGATGCTGCGCGGCCGTGTGACGACGACCGGCAGGCAGGACAGGTGACATCTTGGACGGGAGGGGAAGGCTGCGAAGATTGGGAGCCGGGGTGGATTTTGGAGAGGTAAGGGTGGAAATGGGAACGGGAGAGATATCCGCCTGGGCCAGGAACCACTGACCCTGACGGGTAAGAGAAAGCCGGGCAAGCTGGGAGTCACGGCGGAGAGAGAAAAGAGAACGAAGAGGATGGGAAAGGCCTGTGGCAAAAAGGTTAGCAGTAGAGGTGGTGATAGGGAGGTTGAGAGCTGCCTTGTACAGGCCCACAAGGGTGGTCTCGAGGGTGTTAAGCTGAGTGTGGGTGAATGAAACGTAAGGTACAAAGTACAAGGACTTGTTCAGGGCGAGCGCATGAGCAACTCGGCACGCATGAGCCTCGTAGAGGCCGAGCGCCGAGGGCAGGAGGTGAGTTACCGAGTGACAGGACCTGAGAGCGTGGCGGAGGGCTTGCCCATTCTTGGCTACATGCAGCTGGAAGCCAGGAACTTTGCATTGGAGGACAATAGGAATGGGAGATCTGGAAAGATGGAGGGAGATTTGGGCATTTCGGGAGCGCTGGTATGAGGCGTACTTAAAGGGACACTAAAGTGAAAAATGATCTCTTCTGCATCAGTAAATTACCGTTCTACAACACCAAAAACACCACTCTTACAACGATAAGACGTTTGGTAAGCGACAAAAAGCGCAAGAACGAAATACGGGCGGCGATGCCTACTTGAGTTCCGGCACCTGGGGGCTGTGACGTGTTGGATTTTCATGGCATCTTCTAGGGCCTACTAATTATATATAACGCTACAGATTGACTACATTGTGTTCTAAATGAAACAAATATTAAACATGCCAAGTTTCGGGAACCTTTATTCAGCCAACGCGGCCCAAATGCGAAAACATACTTTGGAATCGCTGACGTTACGCTGACGCTGACGGTTTCGACGCGAAATTCAAATACTGATTCTTGGGCCTTCATTTTCTCACCTAATAATCAAACTAATTGATTGCCTGCAGGTTTCTCAAACAAAGCTTCATTAGTCTAAACAGATTTATTGTTTCGCTTTAGTGTTCCTTTAAGAAGGAGAAGCTCGGATTTCTCCGGAGCAGGAGACAGGCCAGCAGTGGAGAGAAAGGAGTTAGTGAGATCAAGGCCACGTTGCAGGGTGTCTTGTACGTGACCGGGAGAACCAGACGAACACCAGAGGGTGATGTCGTCAGCATAAGAAATGTGATGGAGGTCAGGAATTTCGGCTAGTTGGGAGGCGAGAGGGGTCATAACAAGATTAAAGAAAGTAGGAGAGAGAACAGCACCTTGAGGAGGGCCACGGGTGAGTGGGTGGGGGTCGGACAGATGTGGGGTGTCCACTCGGAAGCGAGCCACTCGGTTACAGAGGAAGGGGCGAAGATAAGAGTACATGTGGTTGCCGCAGTCTAGGGAGGAGATTTGGGACAGTATGTGGTCGTGGCACACACCGCCGAAGGCCTTGCGGACATCAACACTCACAAGAGCGTGGATCTGGCTAGGGGTGGGCGAGAGAAAGGTGTTCTGGAGGATCAGGAACATGTCCTGTGCACTGACGCGGCGTCGAAAGCCGATCAGAGAATGGGGGAAGAACTCTCTCGCCTCAAGAAAATCAGAGAGGCAAGTCAAAGCCATTCGCTCAAGGGTCTTGCCAACACACGACGTCATGGAGATAGGGCAAAGGTTAGAAAGGGAGAGAGGTTTGCCCGGCTTCGAAATCATAGAAATAAGGGAGGATGTCTAAGAGCTCGGCAAGCAGCCGCTGTCCCAGGCATTGTTGAAAGTCTGGAGGAGGGATTCCTTGGCGTTTTCGTGGAAGTTGCGGAGTGTGGTGTATGTGACGGTGTCCTCACCGGGAGCCGAGCGAGTAACATTAGCTGCCAGGGCAGCTTAGAGCTCCCGGAGAGTGGAAGGGCGGTCGAGCTGTGGGTTAGGATTGCCCGAGTAGGCTGGGTGGGAAGGTGGGAGAGGGGGTGGAAGATACAAAGAAGTGAGCTTGCCAAAGACATCGGAGGGAGTTCCCTGAGTGAGGGCTTTTGCTAGAGTGGGAGCAAGGGCAGGCTTCGTACTTAAGAAAGATTTAAAAAGGGACCACGTGGATCGCGAGTGCAATGCGGAATCCTGGCTGTCACAAAGCGCACTCCAACGAGAATACTCGAGGGACGCGCCATGGGCGACTATCTTAGCCCGCAGAGCAGCAATCCGGGAGGAAAGTTGGGTATTTTGGGATTGGGGACGGAACGAAGTTGGAGACGTTTCCACCGACGCCACGAACGGAGAAAGTGAGGATCCGGGTCAGTGATAGGGTGTCGTGAGCGAACGAGACGGCTACTGGTCGAAAGCGCTGCGGAGATGCGGGACGTCCAGTGGTCGTAAGATTCAAAGGAGGCGGAAAGGAGATTAGTGCGAAATGCGTGCCAGTCAGTGTGAGTAGTTAAGTGCGATCGAGGGATGTAGGAAAGTGAGGCGCTAATATGAATCAAGAAATGGTCGCTGAGAATGGTGTCAGGCCTGCCAGTGAAAGGAAAGGGAGCCCCAAGAGAAAGAGAGGTCCAGTGTCGTGGAGCGCTGTGAGACAGTGCCCGCTCAAGGAGGGGCGCCAGGAATATTAAGAAGGGTGACGTGGCGTTCCTGGGCAAGACAGTGGAGAAGGTGGCCGGGCTTGAGGGTCTGGGGGTAGCCCCAGAACGTGTGAGGGGCGTTAAAATCGCCCCCAAGGAGGAGATGGGAGGTGGAGCGAAGAGAATGAAGGAACTTGCCCAAGGCAGTGAATAAAGAGGATGTGACAGAGGGATTGTAGAAAGACATAAGGGTGAGTGAAATGCGGGAAGAAGGTTGGTAATACACCACACCAACTAAATACTTATGGAGGCTGGAGGGGATATCAAGTGGCTCGACGAGGACGTCGCTGCGTACATAAATGACGCAAGCGGCGTGCCCGCCGTGGCATGGTAGGCGCGGTGACCTGGGACTGTGCGGGCCGTCCGCGTCTCCTGGAGAAGGAGAAAATGAGGCAGGGAGGGGCGGGTGAGGAGATAGTGGTGGAAGGGGTCTTATTCTGGCGAAGGTTTTGGCAATTCCACTACACAATCTCGAGATCCTTTCCACCCGCCATCTATGATAGGTTAGAGATGGAAGAGTTTCCGGGGACACGTTCCTTCTTTTTGGCCGCGGGGAGTGACTCCTGGAGGGAGCCCAGCATAGAAGTGAAGGATTCCAATTGCTTGGATTGGGCTTGGAGTGTGGTGAGGATCTGGACAATCGAAGTTTCCAGCTGAAGCAAGCGAGTATGGTGTGCGGTGGTGGTGGTTTCTACCAGGTTGGCCAATGGGGCGACCTGGGCGTTAGAGGATGGGGTGATGAACATGGCAAGGTGCTCACTTAGCTTGGTGAGCGGGGATGTAAGAGAGGAGGTGGTTGTCTGGAGGGTTTGTGTCAATGCGTGGATTTGGTGTTGTAAATCTGGGGAGATTCGCTGTTGTTCGCGCTGGTGACGCTCCAGCATTGTGAGCCGGAGATCGAATGAGCGGTTCTTGTCAAGGGTACAGTAGTGCCAAAAATGGACGCTGGCATCGAGGGCCCTTTCACTGTAGCGGCGTAGGAGCCCGGAGGTGATGGAGCCCGAGGTGAACGAGATACAAGGTTAGCGAAAGAGGCGGAAGAAGGGGTGGGCTGCGTAGCCCGGCGCAAAGCTGTGCGATGGAGAAACGCTGCTTTGGCACGCTCGCGTTGTTTAGCAAGGAGGAAGGGGCAGGTGGGGTCAAGAGAGGGATGTGTGTTTACTTGGCAATGAATGCACCATGGTTGGGCACACACGTTAGCGGTAGGATCTGCGGGTAGAGCAGCAGCACAGCTGCGGCACTTGGCCGGAACGTTATGCAGAGGGCATTGGTGAGCATGGTGTCCCATAGCAAGACGACGGGTGCGTGTGGGGGGCTTAGGCTTATAAGGGCGGCATCGGAAAGCGAGGCGTTTGAGATACACGAAGTGGGGTGTGATGGTGCCAGCGAAGGTCAGGAGCACTGATTCAGTACTGCCCATCATACCAGCAGCCAGAATATCAGTTGTGAATGATTCAAGGTCATGAATGAGCTGAGCAGGAGTAAAGTGACCGCGTGCGTTATGAATGACGCCGAGGCATGAAATGGGAGGATTGGGCGCATATGTTTTGACGGTGATTGGCTTACCGTGGAGCTGAAGATGCGTGAGAGGAAGTAGGAGTCGGGCGGTGATAGGGGATTGTGTTTTCAGAAATACAAGGCTGTGAGCTGGCTTGGCCTGAAGAGTGATCTGTGCACTGGTTTTGGTGGAGAGATGTGCTGCGGAGATGATGGCGGCGAGCAAGTCGTAAAGAGGCAGCTTGGGAGTGATAGTACCAGGTGGAAGTTGGATCCCAACTGAGGTAAGCTCGGTGCGAGGCCGGGCGGCGGAGGCAGGTTTACGGCTGGTACTGACGGTGCTCCAGCCGCTTTCCATTGATGGCGTATTATGATAGTTGTCAGGGGACGTCGTGAAATCCATCTCCACCGACGAGTCGTCAGCCGAATACACGGTGGTCAAGGAGGTAGGGGCGGCACAGAAACACAGCTCGAAACACTGGGAATGTCATCGGTGGGCGTAGAGTTTGCACTGTCCAGCACGGCAAAAGTGGTGGATCCGGCAGAGCCGGCTGCAATTCAGATATCTGATTGCAGCTCTTTGCAACAGGCACCAATGTGTTTGCAATAGACGCGGCGGCATCTGTGGCGGCGATGGTGAACGCTGCTGGCTGCGACAGGGTTAGGGGTCCGAGACTCTAGGCGTCGCTGACAGCGTGGAGCTTGGTCGTAGGAGACATTGAGGCGACGAACGCCGACTGCGATACGGCTGTCGAGTCTGAGCTCTCAGCGTTGCTCACAGCGTTGAATGTGGCCGGAATATGCACGGTAGCAGGCGCGGAGTGCAGGAACGCAGCCGGTTGAGACAGGGCTGCCGGCTTAGAAATGTTCACGTCACTACTAGCATTGAGCATTGACAGAGTCAATTCACCGGCGGCGGTAGAGAAGGAGGCCAGCGGAGCATTGGTGGGTGTCGGCTGCAGGGTCTTCGTGAGACGCTTAACTCCAGAGGTACAGGCACGGCGAGTTACGGTTAGCGCAGCGCCGCGCCGCTTCGGAGTTGTGGAGGGGCCTGGAGGGCCAGCCTGGCGTCGGACCGGGATGCGAATGGTGTCCACTTGTCACGGACGTCTTCGTTAAATAATGAAGAGCAAACCCAGGGGCGGGCAAGGCCATGAAGCGGGCCAGGGACACGTGAAAACGGAGCACGATATGCTGCCAGATAAACGGGGCAGCGCACCTAGTATCTCCCTTGTAAATGTACCTTCATAACATGTTTAGGCAAGCGCACTACTGGGCCTCCTTGCACTTGCTGTCGCGTGAAGGCTTTGGGGCGTATGAGGTCATATATGCTACGGTGGAGCGTTCTGGCTGGCGTAGGAGAGCCATTTTCTCTCTCCGACGCCTGTAGGTAACGCTGCTGCCGGAGAAGGGCCGGGCGCCGCTACAGATTTACTGATTAACGGTTTTGTTATTACGGAAGTACGCAACAAAACAATGAACGCTACCCAAATGTCCTCACTGCAACAACTACACTCCTTGATGCACAGCATCTCTTTATTAAAGCGAATAATTTTCTAGAATCGTTCGGCTATTCCCTTGCATTGATAATTACGGTCAGTTGTTTCTGACCATTTAGAGTGCTGAGCAAAGTGCACCATTGTCTGTCCCGGTGAAGCAACAGCTTTTTTGACCATTTCTGCAGGTTCCGTTTGCTATGATGATGACTTTCCTGGGCCTCTTCTGGAACGCGCTGGGTGACGCTGCTTTCCAGAGGGCCCTGGAATATACGGAACTACCTTTGGAAAAGGTGAGTATGTGTGAAAGGCTTCGCTAAACCTAACACACTATTCAAAAGTTATCAACGAAGTATTTTTACAGGTTGCGTTTGGTACTTCTCACATTTCCGCTCCTACAACCGGTTGTGGAGAGGCGGGCATCAGGTATTCGAAAAGTCACAATATGGAATTGGTTAGTTAAGAAGATATAGAATTCACCGATGTAGAGTACACGTTACTAGTGTGCATTGAAGACAGACGATGCGTGATTCCGCTTATCAGGAATCGTGATAATAGTACCAGTTGGAATCCGACATTTCCAATATACGACTAGTTTTATGAATAGCGTTGATTGCGCAGAGCGGAAGAAAACTACATGGATGAAGGATGATCATATTGGGAAGCATGCTTATTTACTTTATTAATTTGCAATACCTAAATGGCTCGAGGGAATGAGTTTTACGTGATGGGCAAATGTTTTATACGATATTGAAACCTACTAGTTTTGGAAAGTTAGTATAATGTTGGAAAGAAAGCAATTTGTCAAAAGTGCACATCTGTTGGAGAGTTAGATGCTAAAAAATAATTAAGCGACATATTTCTCTAGCTTCCTCTCCCATTTTGGATGGACGGCGGCCGATCTGGCGCTGTACAAACAGGGAGGAGAGTCACCTTGACTAGCGATACGTATGTGCCGGTTGCTGTCTTACTGAGCAGACAATATGGGCCGATGGGTATATCGGTTCTTCGATGCATTCCCTTACCATGTGGTAGAGGCTGTTTGGAGTGTGGAAGAATTTGCACTCGAATTTATAAAGGGCGTTGTAAATGAAATGATATTTCGAGCAATGTGGGAACGTTCGCATTCTAAATTATCGCGTCCTCTTTTCAGAACTTCGGGTGCGGCGAGGTATAGATTCTTCTCCAACGTCTGTAGTGAGCATGTCCCGGTATCTGAGCAGAATGGGTCGACCTGCTAGGACCGTTACTCTATCTTCTAGCGAGGCTACTCGGAGAGTATTTTATAGGGCTTCAGCCAGCGTGCTGCCTTGTTACTTGCAAGGGACGAGTCTCCCGCTGTCCAGACTGTGAGTGAGTGGGCAGTCGGGCTATGAGGAACGTTTATTCCAGGTGTGAAGGGATATCAGTGCAGAGCACCGACATAATATGGCATGCGCAAATCATGCAGGATCACACGACGTGAGCTTTAACCAGCGCTGCTGCACAGACTATGTACAGTTCGGGTAAGTAAGTGGCTTGTGTGTTTGAGGACGCGTTGGGTGGCTGGCTTTATTCAGACTATCGTGCAATTGCGTCACGCTGTATGCCAGTCTGTCAGAATCGTGACGTAGTCTGTTGAGTTAGCCGCAGTGAGTGCTAGGACTATTCACTTCATGTTCGCTGCCGAAAGTTATTTTCGCTGCCAAATACAGCACAGTGGTAGCCCCTTGGGTCAACTGAAATCGTAGCACTCACAGACGGAATACGATAGGATCGCATTAATTCCCAATTAAACCACTGCCGTTCTGAGGCACTCGTGTGAGAAACGGCGCTCCGTACATAAATGTGAGAGAAAGAGGGGCGCGGGCTGCTTCGAGGCTACACTCTAAACAAAAAATAAAAAAGCCACGCTTACTTAAGCGTGCGTTTCCAGCTTTTCTAAGCTTAATCTAAGCGTGATATTTCCCCACGCTTAACTATCACGCCTGCTAGGAACGATCAGTAACCTCTCTTCACGCATAGCAAACGTGATAATGACCCCTGTTTCCACGCTTACTATGGCGTGACCTATCTCCGTGCTTACAGAGGGTCACCGATGGGGCAAGGGGGATGGAGTGAGGAGCATGCGCCATCCCCCTCGCCCCTTCTCTGCGTGGATTGGAAGGAACGAACAAACACCGGCCCTGGTCGGCTTGGGCCGCTTCTCTGAAGCGAGTTTTGCTCACCAAGCTCTTCGCAGTCCTCTTCTTTAACTTCTGCTTCGGCGGCGCCGACTGTGACGAACCAAGACGCTATGACAGTGGCAGCATGCTGGCGAAGTAGAAACTGAGTATGCTGCACAGAGATTGCGCAAGGTGCTCCAACCGGTGACACTAAAACTAATCCTCTAAGAAGGGGTTTTGCAAAGGCCTGGCACATTTCAACAACGCCAAGGAATGTAAAACGTAAACAAGCCCCTGGGTGTCACCTTGTACACAAGGACGAATTCCCTCTCAACCGGTCCCTGCCGCACCACGCGCTCGAAGTTAGCAAGCCTTGTGTAGGATGAGGAAGTCAGGACAGAAGTTACCACATTAAAATCATCATGCTTGCACTCTTCCTCTGATTGTTGGCCGAAAATACCTGATCAAATTCTTTTTCACTGGCCTCTTTCTCTAAGAAACACGAATACTCTACGCAGCGAAAAAAGTATTACGTACATGTTTCTTCCTGGGGTAATTCTTTCATTCATATCATTCATTCCCAGAATATACGATACAATGAAACGTTGATGCTCGAACAGAGTTAAAGTGTTTTCGGAGTGGTGAGAAAGCGTAAGTCAGTATAAGAGTTTGATTTATTAGCGCAACGCAGTGAACAAATACTTTGACCTTGCTTGCGCCCATGATATTTCTTTGCTTGTTCTTGACTTCAAGTTGGCCATGTACTGCCGGATATGTTACATATTACATACCATAAAGGCATAGGCACATTGCTAGTGCCTTTTCTACGGATGTCATATCGGGAAATGCCAACAAAGACTCCAAGAAAAACATTGGGAAAATTACTTGTTCTTAGCAATTGAATTGACGAAATAGTAAATTAGTGGCCATGAAAGTTGATGAAAAACAACTTGCCGCAGGGGGCAAGAGGTCCAACGCCTTCGACTTGCGCGTGCCATGCTCTCGTGTCGCATTACGCGAGTGATCCCACGTTTTCGCGTAATGCCAAGACGTGGGATCGTTCCCCACCTGCGGCAAGTTATTTTTTCATCCACTTTCATTGCTATTATTTTTCATTTCTTTAACTCAGTTGGTAAGTACAAGCAATTTCCCCTATGTTTTCCTTGGTGTCCTTGTTGGCTTCTCATGATCTGAGTAATAAAAATCAGGACCCTCGGTCATTCCCATTTCTCCTCGTTTTTCTAGGGATGTGTCATCATCAATGGTATCAATGCTTTCCTGCTCACAGCCGCAGATGAGGAGCCTTGATTCCACCCAGACAATGCATGATCATTTAAACAATCTGAAAAAAAAGAAAAATGTCTTAATACCTCAAGTATAATACTTTAGAGGTCAAAGCATGTTTCTTTTAGACTAAATGTGGTAACGAAGACCGCTTGCTTTCTCGCTGCTTTAACTCTGACTACACTTCTGACATTTCTTCTACTGACTGCTCTTAAAGTGTTCTGGTTTGAAAGCTTTTAGAAGTAGACGATAGGGAAAAATGGTCAAATCAGCGCAGTAATGGGAGCATGCATTGCAAGCCTGGGCAGCGAGCACGCTTCTGGAGCGACCTATGAAGGCTCAGAAAATTTCAGTATTCTCGATAACATCAGAAGGAACTTTTCCAATTTTTGTTCATTTTCATCAATCCTGCATCCAAACCTTTATTATTTTTCAAATATGACCTGAAAAACAATATAACAATGTGCAAAACGCATTTAGGTGATACACATAGCTGTAACTGATTTTATTCCGTCATGCTCTTCACAAAAATAAAGTTTAAAAATTCGAACACAACTTGCAACGCTTTCGATAAAACCTTTTAATACATAAGGGAAGATGAGCGGGAAAAACGTAGTTACGCTTAATACCCAGCCCAATGGAGATGGAAATTTTGAGAAGAATGACATTCCACATGAACCAAACACACGTG
Source organism: Dermacentor variabilis (assembly GCF_050947875.1). Lineage (NCBI taxonomy): Eukaryota > Metazoa > Arthropoda > Arachnida > Ixodida > Ixodidae > Dermacentor > Dermacentor variabilis. Next base: position 114,882,926 of record NC_134573.1, read on the forward strand.
AACTCTCACTGCGAGCATAGATGGGTTTGAAGCTGGAAATCAACGACTGGAACGGGCAGAGTATATTCGTGTTCATTGAACACAGTCACACTTCCTCTCTTTAAAGCGCAAAATGTAAAGTATGCGGAACAACACTAGATAGATATCCTAATTAAGTGTGCAATTGAGGTTACAAATTAAGTAGCACGTGTGGTTACAACCTCGCATGCAGAGCTTCAGAGATTCTGGTCACTGTCAGTCGACACACAGTTCACAAAATTACGAATTTTCTCTTTATAGGCACCGGTATACTATGAGCGGCATATGTGGCAACTACTCAGCATACACGGCATACCCCATTGATGCGCCACTAACAGAGTTCTAAATCATGAGAAGAATCACGGCGCAAAATGCAGAATTGCAAGTTGCAGCTCACCACCCTTTCCCGACGAGAAATGGCCGCGGGCAGAGAGAGAATGGTCAGCTGGCGAATATAAAATAAAAACCGAAATCGTAGGAATTTGGTACTTCAGCACAATAAACTGAACAATTCAGAAGAATTCAACAACCCGATGTTAAAACTTGTCAAAAAAAGCACGAGGCTGACTGCTCTCTATTTCGATCAACGCTACTGCTGGCGTAAGAGGCTCTCGCTTTCCAAGAAATGTACCATTACGGCAAATTTTGCACCACAGATCATACAACCACATACCGGAAATCGTGGCAAATCGGCAGTTAGGCCCTAGTTGATAAAAGCGAACCATAACTAATGTTCTTACCCGTATATTTAAATCGTCATTGAATAGCAGGTGGGGGACTGCAGCCTATCCATTATCCATATGGTAATGCTGCACTGGAGCCGTCAGTCCCCGGCAGAATCTTTCTGTTAAACTCGGCACAGTGCACTATGTATGCATACACCACTCGCGTTACACGCAATGAATATCTGTAGAAGTGAGCATGGTGGTACACGCCAACTCTGGCAATTAGACCGGAAGGTCTTTGCTGCAATGAACGAACGTCACTCGTGGCAGTCCACCGGAAAATCCACACCAAAAATTGCCGAGCGCAGTCTTCAAAACAGGACGGTTTCTTACAGCCTCCCCACGAAAAGTATCGCATTCCCTGCACAGCAGAGAGAAGACGCAGAGTGTTGTTCTCCCTCTACCACGCTTCGCGCAGACCACAGGTCCCCTATTTGAATTTTTATAAGCGTGATGGAGAGTTCCCTCGCTAGCGCTCCGCGGGATGTTAAGCGTGCGTTTGGCGTTTCTCACGCGTACGCGGCTCGCTCACACTCGCACAAAACAGAACCATGGCAGGCAGTCTTGCCCTCACGCTTACATGAAGGACTGTCACGCTTATTTTCGGTCACGTGGTGCTTGAACCGTAATCCGCGCCTCATTTACATGCGCCTCACGCTTAAACTTGCAGTTAAGCGTGATTAAGCATGGAATTTTTTAGCGAGGATGATAGTAGCGCGGATGATTTGGAACTTATCGGTGTGCTATGATTGACGTCGATTTGGCTACCCCTACACAACCTTTAAAAATTATTGCGGTAGAACGCTCCTTGGAGGGCGCTTATTTTCACAGCTTCCAGTGCGTAGACCAAAATTGTTTCACACTCACACCTACGCTTGGAGCAAGCACGCTTAATGAAGGCTGAGTGACCGTCTGTGGATATTGAGTAGAAAACTGTTACCACTTCGGGGACATCCACAGTGGACTTTCCCTTCTTCCCTTAATATTTTCCTCTCCATTTCCTTCCCACAGAGGAGGGTAGCGAATTGGGTTCAGTCCTAGCTAACTTGCCTGCCTTTCATTTATCAGTTTCTCTCTGTCTCTCTAATCATGGCTCCATTCACTATTTGTTGCACAGCTTGCGCTCGGCCTTCCAGTACAATGACGTGACAGCTGATTTCGAGTGAACACAAATGGCAAGCAAGGAACGCCACATTGGGGAATTGTCATACAATGCGTAGCAGTCTTTGTGATAATCTCTTATGAAGCCTATACTGTACCCTTGAAACCAAAACTGCCGTATTTTAAGAGATAAGCAATTCCGATGAATACCACGTGCTCGATTTTCCCTGTAAAATAATGTTTGCTGGCTACCTTGTGTGTAGTAAATTAAAGAAATGTGGTCGCTGTGCTCTCTATCTTGCATAATTTGCCCACCGATAGGCTCCCCCGCAGGGGCGCCTGGCGCCGATCGGATATCGCCGATCGCCGATCGGATCGGAATCCTGGCGTCGATCGGATAGCGGCAGTCCAATGCGGTGCAGCCAGTCCGCTCGTCTGCTGGCTTGCAGAGGGACACGATGTCGCAGCTTTACATATTGCCAGTCGCTCAGTCCACAACGTAACAAACTCGAATCATAGCGCTCGCGAAAAGGCACACCCCCCGCAGGGGCGTCTGCGTCAGCAGGCATTTGGTGTGTTGCGACACCACGTACCCGAGCACACGAGGGTTGGACCCTCCCGCGTTTAACCGTGCGTGGCTTAGCCGTGTCCGGGGAAAAGGGGATCCTGGGGGTTGAGCCGATGCCGGGTGTTAGGACCTTTAAGGCCCCCCGGCGGAGGCAACACACCTCTTTGGCCTCTGCTTCACGTAGACGGCACCCCCGGACTGACCCACCCGGGGGAAATCGGCAGTCGCCTTTTCCTGTCCTCCTCTCCGACCTTCGTCTTTCTCTCTCGCTTTTTTCATCTTTCCTGTCTTCTCATCACTTCTTACTTCCGAATTTCCTGGCGGCAAGGGTTAACCGTGTGTAGTATACCCAGTCTTGGTTATATGCATTAAATTATAGTGGCGGTGCATAGCTGGCGTGTGCAGGTTGGTCACAACCTGTAGCGTCCCCTTGTTAGGCTCGGTGGTGGGTGGCTACCACCGCCGCCGAATTTTGAAACCATATTATGGAAGAAGCTTTTCCGCGACTTCCAGATCGGCCTCTGAAAAGAGGCCGCACCGATGCACCTTTTCAATTTACCCTCCGAACCTACCTAGACAACTTTCCACGTTACCACGTCTTGCATAGTGAAGGAACACAAAGTATGCGTAAGCTATCCCCTTTCTTGGTGGCGAAATGCCTCATAAAAAAAATTGGAAAAGACTACAAAGCCTCGAAAATGACCAGCGGAGACCTGTTAATTGAATTGAAGAAGAAAGAAGTGCAAAAGCTGTCCGAACTCGCCAGTATTGGCGAAATCAAAGTGTCAATTTCTCCCCATCGTTCATTAAACACTTGCAGGGGCGTTATCTCTGAGGAAGACTTTCCCAGTTTGAGTGACGAGGAACTCCTCGAGGAGTTCCAAGAACAAAATGTCATTAAAGTTCAAAGAATTACAATCCGAAGGAACAATGAGCAACTACCCACCAAACATGTGATCCTCACATTTGGCACGAGCATTCTCCTCACTTCTCTCGACGCAGGATGCCTAAAGGTAAATGTCAGGCCATACATACCGAACCAAAGGCGGTGCTTTAAGTGCCAGAGGTTCGGCCACGCATCACAATCATCTAGAGGCAAAGAAGCATGCGCGAAATGCAGCGCCAACGATCACCCATCTGAAAACTGTAACGCTCCCCCACGCTGTGTGAACTGCAAAGCGAATCATCCAGCGTATTCACGATCATGTCCCTGTTGGAAGAAGGAGAAAGAAGTGATTGCCCTCACAGTAAAAGAGAAAATTTCATTTTTCGAAGCAAGGAAGAGACTCTCCCTCTTACCTCAAATAAGTTATGCCAATGTGGCGCGGCAGGGGGCAGCACCACATCGGTCTCAGGAGTCTACAGAGGTCACAGTCAGTGGTCCTGTAGCAACTCCATCCGCCCCCTCGGTGGCAGCAGCTAGTGCTGTTCCACCATCATCCAAGACGGCCCTGCAAACAGCTGTTCCGCAGGTCCCAAGACTAAACAGAACGCCAAGGCCCGAGGCGCGTGTCTCGGCGCCTGGCTCTCGATCATCCAGCGCCTCAGAGAAGGCAATGGAGGTCGATACCAAAACCCCGGCGCCATTGACGCCAAAAGAACAGCGCTCTTCTGAGCGCTCCAAGAAGGACAAGGTCCTTATAACTATACAGAAAAAGGGACAGGCAACTTGAACGGTTACCGCCCATTAAACGTGTACTGTCCCATATCGCATGTCACCTTTAACTTTTAAGAAGTTCGCAAACATCAGTACATTTTTTTATTTTACAACCATGGCTTTCATTGTGCACTGGAATTGCAGAGGTCTGATGCACAATATAGGTGACATCAAAGTCATTATCAACACTTTTTCGCCAGTTGCAGTGTGTCTTCAAGAAACGAACCTTGGTTAAAAAAATAGTAACATTCTGAAAGGTTTCACCGTTGTCCGAAGGGACAGCGAAAACTCTAGCCGGTTGTCAGGAGGAGTCGCCATAGTTGTTCAGGGCGGCACCCCCACACGAAATGTTCAGCTGAATACTTCTTTCGAGGCTGTTGCCGTCACCGTTCTGTCGCATAAAACCATCACCCTCTGTTCACTTTACATCCCACCCCATACTCATTTTACTACTAGACAACTGGAAAATATAATACACCAGTTGCCGGAGCCTTTTATTCTAGTAGGAGATTTTAATGCCCATTGAAGCCTCTGGGGCAGCGATAGAACAGACCAAAGAGGGCAAGTAATCGAAGATTTTATTTTGTCTAACAGCATATGTCTTTTAAACTCGGGTTCACCAACATATTTCTCATCAAGCTCACGCAAATTTAGCTGTCTAGATTTAGCCTTCTGCTCACCGTCTGTTTTTAGCGATTTTAAGTGGGAAGTCCTAGACACTTCATATGGAAGTGATCATTTGCCGGCATTTATCAAGCTAACATCCCCATTACCAACCATAAACTCTAAGCCACGTCGCTGGAAAATACATCTTGCCGACTGGCCACTTTTTATGAAACATGCAAAACTTGAAGAAGTCTTCTCAAATGAACTCAATATAAATGAAATTAATGAGAAGTTCACTGAAGTTTTAATTTCAGCGGCAGAAAGGGCAATACCTCAAACATCCAGTCTTGTGCACAAAAAAAGTTTCCCATGGTGGACTCCCGAGTGCACCGAAAGAAAAAAGCTTCAAAATAGGGCCTGGGGTATGTTACGAAGACACCCCACTTATACCAACCTTTTATGCTTTAAACAGGCCAAAGCCAAGGCACGATTTATCAGACGGCAGGCAGAAAAATCATCGTGGAACAAATACGTATCTTCCATAAACAGTTCAGTAACATCTAAACGCATGTGGGAACAAGTTAGAAAGTTTCAGGGAGACTACTCATCTTATACAATACCGTTACTTACAAGTCCAGACACACAAACAACAATACAAGAACAGGCAGACATACTTGGCGAACATTTCCGTGGTGTATCCAGTTCAGGGAATTATACAAAAGAATTTTTACAGTACAAACAGTCTGCTGAAAAACAGAAGCTGCCCACTACTGGCGCGTTAAATGAACCATACAATTCCCCCCTCACACAACAAGAAATAAACAGAGTCCTTTCTGCAGGGAAAAACACAGCGCCAGGACACGACCGTATTCACTACGCCATGCTGGCTCATCTATCGCAGGCATCTGTAGAAGCTCTCCTTAAATTTTTGAACATAATCTGGGAATCAGGTATAATGCCCGAAGAGTGGAAAAAGGCAATAGTAGTTCCATTTCTAAAATCCGATAAATCCCTAACATCCGCAAGCAGCTACAGACCCATTGCCCTCACGAGCTGTTTGGCAAAATCATATGAAAGCATTATAAATATAAGACTCTCATTTATTTTAGAATCAAGAAACCTCATAGACCCCCACCAGTGTGGATATAAAAAGGGTTGTTCAACTACTGACCACCTTGTCCTTCTAGAACATGAAATTCGGCATGCATTTTTACATAAACAACACTATCTGGCAGTTTTATTCGATTTAGCAAAAGCCTATGATACCACATGGAGGTATGGAATTTTAAGAGACTTAGCAGACCTCGGCATCCGTGGTAAAATTCTGAATTGCCTAACTGATTTTATGTCCAATAGAACATTTCGGGTACGTCTGGGTACAGTTCATTCTAATACATTTACGCAGGAAAATGGCGTTCCGCAAGGCTGCGTTCTCAGCACGACGCTGTTTATAGTAAAAATGAATTTAGTTAATAACATTATACCCTCGTCTCTTATGCACTCCGTTTACGTAGACGATCTCCAAGTGGCTTGCCGCACTTCAAATTTGCCAACCTGTGAAAGGCAGCTTCAAATGACAATAAAAAACTAACACAATGGGCTAACAAAAATGGTTTCCGGTTCTCCACGCAGAAGACAGTTACTGCTTTGTTCTCTCAGAAACGAGGGCTACACAGCGATCCAGTCCTAAAATTGAACGACACCATACTGCCGGTGAAACAAGACCATAAGTTTTTAGGAGTAACCTCTGACACCAAACCTAACTTCCTAACTCACATAAAAGCACTAAAGGTTAAAGCAAATAAAGCTCTAAATATACTTAAAATTTTGTCTCATAAGCGCTGGGGTTCCGACCGAACGTGACTTTTACGTGTCTACCGGTCTCTTGTGCGTAGCCTTTTAGACTACGGCTCCGTGGTTTACGGCTCAGCCAGACAGTCCTACATCCAACGACTTGATCCGGTACATAACCTTGGACTGCGACTGACAAGTGGTGCCTACCGAACTTCACCTATTCCAAGTTTATACGTCGAGTGTAATGAACCCTCCTTACAGCAGCGCAGAGCATTCCTCACTTTTTCCTACGTACTAAGAATTCAGTCATCACCCCAACACATATGCTACAACATCCTCACACAATGCAACACACGCTTACACTACACAAATAAACCGAACACGATTAGGCCGCTTGTCCTGCGGTATGAGCAATACTGTCGGGATTATGACATTCCCAACGAAGTCCTCCAGGTTGCCAAGAAACCACAACGGTTGGCCCCGTGGTACGATTTCACACACTTATGTGATTGGACGTTAACACATCTAAAGAAAAGAGACATCCCACATGAACACATTATACAAGAATTCCGCGCACTTCAGGACAAATATCAAAATAACATGCAATATTACACTGATGGCTCTAAAACAAAAGATCACGTGGGTGTGGGGGCCGTAACGGAAAATTGGGAAACAAGTATTCGATTACCACAACAAGCCTCTGTCTACACAGCCGAAGTATACGCAATATGCACTGTAGTTAAATAGAGCATAATCGACAAACACGAAAACACAGTAATATACACTGATTCATTAAGCACACTGAAGGCTCTACACGCGAAATCCGAATGTGAACCCCTGATAGGAGATATTTTAAACATGGTAACATTAAACAAATACGGCCGGTCAATTAGGTTTTGCTGGGTACCAAGCCATGTCGGTATACCGGGAAATGAAGCAGCGGATAGGTGTGCATCAATGGCAGCGCGCAAATACATAACAAACACGGCGCTTCCATATCGGGATAGTATCACGGCGATTAGGAAGGCCTTGACGGCCAAATGGCAACAAACATGGGACCATTGCTTAAGCAACAAGCTACATCTTACTAAAACCGTAATTGGTGAGTGGAAGTCGTGCACTCACCAGCAACGGTTCTATGAGGTGATCCTGTGCCGACTTCGGATTGGACATACACATTTAAAACACAACTTTCTCCTCCGAAAAGAAAACCCGCCGACTTGCGAAAAATGCAATCAACCCCTTACAGTAATACATATCCTTATAACATGTCCACAGTTTGAAACCCAGCGGCGGGAGCTTTTACACAACCTATATAATTTAAACACACCTTTACACCCTGCCCTATTACTGGGAGATGACCCGCTAGTGCCATTTACTAACATGTTCCACTTTTTAGAGACAACTGGTTATTTACAAGAACTATAATGCAATGCAGGTTTGCCTGCTCTAACCTTGCGTTTCCTTTTGTCTTGTGACTGGCCCAGCATGGCCTTAGTTGCCTTTGTGCCATTAAACCCCAACTAACCAACCAACCGATAGGCTCGCCGGAAATTGTTTCATTGGCTTGCGTTATCCGCGCGCTCCTTCCGCGGAAGCTCTGGCCTGCGTTCTAACTGCGCCCCGGTAAGGCGAAATCGAAACGCTCCAAGCATCTCGAAGGGCTCGCTTGTCCGCGAGGAATAATTCATAAGGATGTTCTATGTCATTTGTCGATGAATGTGTGGGTGGCCTAATGGTGTCAATATTGGGCTTCTGTGCTAGATGTGGTGTATTGAAATTCTGCGGTCGGACAATTTTTATGGAGTTTGTTTAATTAATTATTTATAAAACAGAATTTTGTTTAAAACGATGAGTTTACAGTCCCAAAGTCAGACTGACGAAGTTTAGGCAAATATACGTCTTAACACCACTCCCATGCTGGCTGACAAAAATTCCTGGCTATACCATAATCGAGAGTATACACGTAAGCATTAAATGGCAACTGGAGAAGCAGATTGGTTGGAGACGACACTAGCCACCGCATTAAAATATGTGTAGTGAATGTTCGCAACGGCACACCCCATCGCACGACAGCGCACCACACCATACTGTGCACTGGTCCATATGGACACTGCCCAGTTAGAAGAAGAAAACCGGCCGCACGACAGGCAGCGAAAGACGCCAGGGAGACAGAGCGCACCTCCCAGCTAGAAGAAGAATGAATTCTGGAATTTTACGTGCCAAAACCCCGATTTCATTATGAGGCACGCCGTACTGGAGGACTCCAGATTAATTTTTGTTTACAGGGGATCTTTAAAGGGCCCCTGAAATGGTTTGGATCAATTTTGTAGACGCGTAGGGTACAGCTTAAATAGAAAATTCGCACCACAATTTAAGCAAAGCGTTACGTAATAACGGAGCCACAAGCGATTACAAGTTACCCTCCTCCCTAGCCATGCTTTTCCTCCTCGATTCGTTCGCCGAGCGATCGGGGCTAAGCTCCCCACCTTCACTGGTTCTGCGTCTCGATGCGACGTCACATCGTCCACTTCCGGTTGTTTCGGAATCCGCCCCCGCCCGCGCGATACCTCTCCGCTAGCCGCTTGGCCGTCGACCCCAAGCGAGAGCTATCGAAGGAGCGTGCGCTGCGAGCATTCTTTCGCAGCGCCGAATGATGAGGCATAAACTCAAGCTGATGAAGGAACTTTAGCGTAGACGTACGTGAGCTGCCTGATCGGTCTCCACGGTCCAGCCACCCGCTGGCGCAGAGGTTAACCAGCCAAAGAAAGAGCTAATATTGCTCCAACGTAGTGTAAAACATTTTAAACATTTACAAGAACAACGTGTTAACGATTACACTCCGGGGAAAAATTTACACCAGCAGCAAAGAATACATTTCGTTACAGCTACTTTGTGTGGTGGAGTTCTGGGCCACCAGGTGGCTGCACCGTGCAGATCGTCCACATTTGCGCTTCTGTTCATCCCCTGAAACGACACTCAAGGGGACGCGGCCAGGCCCTGTCGCCTTGCGCTTGCGTTAACCCTAATACCGGACTCGCGAAACGCTATTGCGTTAGTAATCTTCCGGTGTAAAGTGACGGCCGCAATCGCGCAAATCCTGGCGCCGATCGGATAGCGGCACTCCAATGCGGTGCAGCCAGTCCGCTCGTCTACTGGCTTGCAGAGGGACACGATGTCGCAGCTTGACATATTGCCAGTCGCTCAGTCCACAACGCAACAAAGTCGAATCATAGCGCTCGCGAAAAGACACACCCCCCGCAGGGGCGTCTGCGTCAGCAGGCGTTTGGTGTGTTGCGACACCACGTACCGAGCACACGAGGGTTGGACCCTCCCTCGTGTAGCCGTGCGCGGCTTAGCCGTGTCTGGGGAAAGGGGGATCCTGGAGGTTGAGCCGATGCTGGGTGTCTGGACCTTTAATGCTCCCCGGCGGAGGCAACACACCTCTTTGGCCTCTGCTTCACATAGACGGCACCTCCAGACTGACCCACCTGGAGGTAATCGGGAGTCGCCTTTTCCTGTCCCTCTATTCAATCTTTTGCTTTCCCTCTCGCTATCTCTTCTTTCCTGTCTTCTTATCACTTCTTCTCACTTCCGAATTTCTAGGCGGCAAGGGTTAACCTGGTGTATGTATCCAACCTTGGGTATGTTATATTAGGTTATAGTGGCTACGTACAGCTGGCGTCTGCGTTTCCTCCCGGACTCGTGGCGTCCCCTTGTTGGGCTCGGTGGTGGGCGGCTGGCGTAGCTACCGAAATAAATGAATTCTGCATGGCTAACACGTCTTTCCCCCCCTCTCCGATAGTCCTCTTTCAAAAAGAGGGCGCGCCGAAGAAACTTTTCAACTATTCAGCCAGCGCAAAGAAACTTTCCCCCGCTACCATGTAATACACAGTCATCATCATCATCATCATCATGATCATCATCATCAGCCTGGTTACGCCCACTGCAGGGCAAAGGCCTCTCCAATACTTCTCCAACAACCCCGGTCATGTACTAATTGTGGCCATGCCATGCCTGCAAACTTCTTAATCTCATCCGCCCACCTAACTTTCTGCCGCCCCCTGCTACGCTTCCCTTCCCTTGGGATCCAGTCCGTAACCCTTAATGACCATCCGTTATCTTCCCTCCTCTTTACATGTCCTGCCCATGCCCCTTTCTTTTTCTTGATTTCAACTATATATATTATAAGATGTCATTAACTCGCGTTTGTTCCCTCACCCAATCTGCTCTTTTCTTATCCCTTAACGTTACACCTATCATTCTTCTTTACACAGTCAAGATCCTGAAAAGACAGTCGGAAGTATCTCACCTTTCATGCCTTACCTTACCTAAACATGCCTTACCGAAACACTAGGTGCTGGCTAGAAAGTGACGAAACTGAGCAGTGGCGACCTTCTTCTTGAGGTCCGCGCCAATCTACAGCATGGCAAATTCCGCAGTGTCTTTGCGTTCCGTAATGTGGCAATCACCGTTACTCCCCACCGATCATTGAACACGTGCAAAGGAGTCATCTCTGATGAAGATCTATTCAGCCTAAGCGAGGAAGAGCTCCTGGAGGGCTGGAAAGAACACAATGTGATTCAGGTGCAAAGAATAAAGATCAAGCGAGACAACCAAGATATCCCAACTAAACATCTCATCCTCATATTTGCGTCCAGCGTTTTACCAGGAACCTTAGAAACAGGATATACCAAGCTTCCAGTCCGGCCTTAGATCCCAAACCCCCGAAGATGCTTCAAGTGTCAGAGATATGGCCATGGTTCGCAAAGGTGCCGTGGCCGACTGACCTGTGCAAAGTGTGGCGAACACGAATACGAATCCAACAACTGTAATCGCACATCCCACTGTCCCAACTGTGACGGTGGACACGCAGCATACTCTCGAACGTGCCCCACATGGAAAAAAGAAAAAGACATAATAACAATGAAAATCAAAGAAAACATCTCTTTTCAAGAAGCGCGGAAACGTGTTTCCTTTTTCCATACCTCAGGGTATGCTGGTGCGGCGCGCAAGGGGGCAGCGTCGCAGCAGACTCCGGCTCCGGCCCAGCCCACAACGAGCGCGGTTGCGGCCCTGCCACCAGCCCCCCTGGCGTCAGCAGCCAGCGCTGCTGCGCCGTCCCCGAAGGAGGGCCCATCGACCTCTGGGTCGGTGGCCTCCAAGGCCCTGCTTTTCGAGGCAAGGCCTAAGGTGAAAACACCCCGCTCTTGTGAGCGGAAGTCCAGCGGTTACCAAGAGTCGATGGACACAATCCCGAGCCAGAAGGCGCATCTAGCGCCTCGGGAGCGGCGCGAGTCTCGCGACCGCTCCAAAACACACAAAACTCGTACCATAATCACGGGGCCTGAAAAGGCTCCGCAAGTCACTCCTCGGACTTGACTCCTCTTGACACACAGCATAAAAACACGCACAATATGGCTACACAAGTAATCCACTGGAACGTTAGAGGTCTTATACACAACCTCGATGACATTAACGAACGCTTACACAAACATAACCCAAAGGTGCTGTGTGTTCAGGAGACACATCTTAAATGCGCACAAACTTTCTTTGTCAGTAGGCCATCTTACCGTAAAGACCGCAACGAGGCGAATACCTCGTCTGGCTATGTAGCAATAGTAGACAAGTCCGTAGCTTGTCACCAGGTCGCCCTTCAGACGCCCCTTGAGGCAGTGTCAATTCGGGCAATTCTTTTTAGTAATTTGATCACTGTATGTTGCTTATACATACCCCCTAATTTTCATCTGGAAAAAAGTGATTTTTATAACCGGATTGACCAGCTTCCGGACCCTTACATACTCGCAGGTGATTTTAATGCCCACCACACCATGTGGGGAGACTCGCGATGTGACCCGAGAGGCCGTTTCATTCAAAATTTTCTTGTGAACTCCGGTGCATGCCTCTTCAACAAGAAGGAGCCAACTTATTATAATATCCATAATAATTCATATTCATCTATAGACCTGTCTATTGGCTCGGCTTCAATTTTCCCGGACTTGCAATGGAATGTAATAAAAAATCCATATGGAAGTGACCACTTTCCTGTAATGTTAAATTCAATGCCTCAACATGAAAGCCCCCTACATACACCCCGGTGGAAACTAGCCTCCGCCGAATGGAATGATTTTAAGGAAGCAACTTACTTATCACGAGATCTCATCACTGATTTTAACTTAGACAATGCAGTAGCATATTTTACTTGTTTTATAATCGACGCAGCTGAAAAGTTCATTCCCCAAACACAAGGTCTCTCTTGTAAAAGACGGGTACCCTGGTGAAATGAAGAGTGCAGACTGGCACGAAAGAAACAAAATAAAGCATGCGGTTTGCTGCGTCGCTCCCCGATTGCAGAAAACCTCATAGAATTTAAGCTCGCAAAGTCACAAGGAAGGCGCACACGGAGACAGGCAAGGAGGGTTAGCTGGGAGAGGTTTCTCTCGGGCATCACTTCCTACACCCAAGCGTCCAAAGTATGGAATGGTGTAAGAAAGATAAAGGGGCAACAAATTCACCCTCTGCACTTAGTGGACGACCAAGGGACTACCTTGGAAGACCAGGCAAACGCTCTGGGCGAACACTTCGAACATGTATCAAGCTCCACACATTACACAATATCATTCCTCAAATATAAACACTTAGCTGAACTTAAGACACTTGATCGAAAATGCCGTCCGGATGAACCATACAACCGTCCTTTTAACATTGCCGAGCTTAAAGCTGCATTGAGCACATGTAGGAGCTCTCCACCAGGAGCTGATAGAATCACCTATGACATGATTAAGAACTTACACGAAGACACACAAATGACACTTCTGGCACTTTTCAACTCTATCTGGGCTGCCGGATACCTCCCATCCTCATGGAAGGAATCTATTGTTATTCCCGTCTTGAAGCTGGGTAAAGACCTTTCCTTGGCGGCAAGTTATCGCCCTCTTACAAGTTGTCTTTGTAAGCTATTTGAAAAAATGATTAATCGTAGACTGATACATTTTCTTGAACTGAACAATATGCTTGATCCCCATCAGTGTGGCTTCAGAGAAGGGCGGTCCACAACTGATCATCTTGTACGCATTGAAGCAAATATCCGCGATGCATTTTTACATAAACAGTTCTTCTTATCGATATTCCTCGATATGGAGAAGGCGTACGACACGACGTGGCGATACGGGATCTTGCGAGACTTGTCGGGGATGGGCATCCGTGGAAATATGCTAAACATAATAGAAAGCTATCTGTCCAAACGTGCCTTCCGCGTGAAAATAGGCAATGCATTGTCGCGACCTTTTATACAAGAAAATGGTGTACCTCAAGGAGGTGTGCTTTGCTGCACACTTTTTATCGTGAAAATGAACACCCTTCGTGCTTCATTACCGCCAGCCATTTTTTATGCTGTTTACGTAGATGATACACAGATAGGCTTCAAATCTTGCAACCTTGCAGTGTGTGAGAGGCAAGTACAACAGGGCTTGAACAAAGTATCTAAATGGGCAGACGAAAACGGATTTAAAGTGTACCCGTACAAAAGTTCTTGTGTGCTTTTCACAAGAAAGAGAGGCCTCGTTGCAGATCCCAATGCCGAAATGTATGGCCAGCAAATCCCTGTGAACAAAGAGCACAAGTTCTGAGGTATCATACTTGACTCTAAACTAGCATTTATTTCACACATAAGGTATACCAAGGTGAAATGCTTAAAACAATGAACTTACTCAAAATTTTATCCCATAGAACATGGGGCAGCGACAGAAAATGTTTCATGAATCTTCACAAAAGCCTCACTCGATCACGATTGGACTACGGTGCCGTGATTTATCATTCTGCAGCCCTGAGCGCGCTAAAGATGCTAGATCCGGTTCACCATTTAGGAATTCGACTGGCCACTGGCGTCTTCAGAACAAGTCCCATCGAAAGTTTGTATGTCGAATCAAATGAGTGTTCACTCGATCTCCTGAGAACGTACATCAGCCAAACATGTTTCCTGAAAGTCCACTCTAATCCTGAACATCCGTGTTTTAATACCTTTAACGATATGACATATGATACACTCCTTCGTAATCGTTCCTCTGTAAGGCAGCCCTTCTCACTTCGTGTGAGGGAGCTTAGTCTTGAAATGGATGTCCCAATCCTCAAACACCGCCTAATGCCTCCAGCTAAGCTGCTACCTCCTTGGGAGTGGCAGATGATACAATGCGATATATCTTTCATTCAAGTTACAAAACACGCTCCAGGGATTGAAATCCAAATGCATTGAAATCCAAATGCAACTCCAATACAAAAACTCCTGCATGGAGTTCTACACAGACGCATCGAAGTCACGCGAGGGGGTGTCATATGCAGCCGTCGGCCCATCTTTCTCGGAATCCGATGTACTGCATCCGGAAACAAGCATCTTTACGGCTGAGGCCTACGCACTAATATCGGCTGTAAAGCATATAAGGAAAACAAAACTCAAGAAATCTGTTATATATACGAACTCCCTAAGCGCTGTGAAGGCTTTGATGTCATTTTGTAAGCACAAAAATCCAGTAATCAATGAACTATATTCCGTCCTATGTAAAGCGTATATATGTAACCAGCATGTCATCATATGCTGGGTGCCGGGTCATAGGGGCATCGAAGGTAACGTTCTGACGGACCAGATGGCCACATCAATTGCATCGTATTCTGTTCATCCTACCGCAGCAGTCCCTGGTACAGATCTGAGGCCCGTCTTGCGCAGGAAACTGCGAAACTACTGGCAACGCTTGTGGGACAGGGAAACAAATAATAAGCTGCACGTAATAAAGCCACAATTAGGGTTCTGGCCTTCCGTAACAAAATCACGCCGGACAGATGTCCTATTCTGTCGTCTTAGAATAGGACACACATTTGGCACCCATAACTTTTTACTCACCAGAAATGACCCTCCAACCTGTGGCAGATGCGGGGAGAGGCTGACCGTGCTCCACGTCCTCTTGAAGTGTCGGAAAGCCGAATCTGAGAGAAGGAGACATTTTTCCTTAGCATACCGTCAACACATTCCTCTTCATCCTGTAATGTTTCTCGGTCCAGAACCGCTTTTTAATACAGAGACTGTCCTAGGTTTCCTCAGAGATGTTGTCCTACACGTTATTAGTCCCATACATTCGTAGCGCTTCCTCTCTTGACAGGATGGCGCTGTGACAGTCATACTGTATAGCACATGCCTCGAGGCCCTTGTGTTTCAAGGGCTCTGGCGAGGCAGTAGTGCTCCAGGTAATTTTACCATCTCACATATCTTTTATAATGCATCGTTCTCTCACGATGGATTTTATTGCTCATAGAACATGTCATTATCATCGACATAATATTATAACAGATAGATTTTACGCACTCTAGAGCGACTATTTTTAAGGCCCCTTTACAGCCACGTCACATCTACCTCATTGAACTCATAACTACATTGCGAATTCATCAACAGTGGCTTGGCGCTCTTTGGCCATACCTGGCCCTTGCGCCAATAAAAACCAAACATTCATTCAAAAGACACACCGACACTGACGGCGGAGCTCTCGTCAAAGACGGAGCACGTTATAACACACGCAGACGACACTTGCTGTGTGCCGGAAGTGCTTGAGTGTACTGAAAACTTGTTCTTGTGAATTCTCTTTACGTTACTTTCTTTTTATAAAAACAAATGAACTAACATTACAACTATTAGGAACGTCATTTCTTTACCATGAAGTTGGAAAAATTATCGATCATGCGCCCTGGTCAGCCAATCGGGTAGCTCGCCTCACTGACGTCATATGGGTTAGTTCCGTCATATGGGTGGGGGCGGCTTAAAATTCCGCCGAGCAGTGTGCTGCGATCGGCAGCGACGTGCATATTTAAACCCTTATAATAAATTACACGCTTTGCGCGGATGACTTAGATGCGTCAATTAATGATCAGAAGGACCTACTCTAGCGACTCAGTACGTTTGTAGAAAATTGTCAAAATCGTTTCAGGTTCCCTTTAACATGCCCTAATGTAGGGGACACGGGCGCTTATGGACTACGTTTCCATCGAAGTGCTGCCACCAGGACCGCGATTTGATCCCGCGAATTCGGGCTTAGCAGTGCAACACCATAACCGCTAAGCCACCGCGGCGGGTAGAAGCGCTTGAACGAAGCGCTACGCAGGGTGGCGCCATCTCTCGAGGCAACGGAAAGCCCGTGGGTGCCTGTATTTTCCTTTTGAACGTCGCTACTGCAAATAAAAAAAAACATTATCGTAGTTCAGGTTACAGCTTGAGGGATATTGTGAACGAACAGAAAAAACTCGGAAGCAATGTTTTTTTTCTTTTTTTTTTGTAACCTGTTTGGGCAGTAACTAGCATTTTAATTCGGTCCTGTGCAAAGGGAGCCCTTTTTAAAAAAAGGCGCGTCTTCGAGTTTTGTTTGACTGGTTGGTCGGATAATCTCGTTAAGTTCTAGCAACATGCCCGGATAACCGCTCTGGTTTTTGGCTCAAGGTCACTTGAAGGTAGCCGACAACGGGAGCTAAAACTATTTAATTGTTAATATTGCGTCAGACGTTCGTGCGTGCACAAGTAGGAGGCGGTAAACATATAGAAGTTTGTGTTTTCACAGAAATTCACCGATGCAAGCTTAAGTGCCCCATCCGTCGTGTTCTGAATTCCGACGTTTTGGCGCAGGAGATTCGGGACACACTTGAGCACTTACCCTTTACAGCACGAGTACAATGGATGCGTAGCAATGCACATCCCACACAAGCATTTGCAGATGAAGCAAGTCATAAAAAAACTTTTCGTCCCCTTCAATCGGCCCTCACCTCTCCGGAGACAAGGCTCCTCACAGAAAAAGAAAATCTTCGGCGCGCCACGCGAATGCTTCTCCCACCGTGTGGCACCGACCTCCCTGGCGGCCTAGCGCGCTTGGAAGAGGTCTTACTACGATGTTTGCGCCTCCATCTCGCCCTTACCCCTGCGGTAACCTGGTCGGGGTCGTGGACGGCACAGTACCGTGCCTCCGTCAGCGATTCCTGCCCTTTCTGTCCCACTCCTGTCTGCGAGGCGGACACTGGGCACCTCCCCTGCACCTGCCCTTCTCTACATGCCCTTCGCCGAAAACACCTGCTTCCATGGGAACCAACCCCAGGTCGGCCGCCAAATGTAACCAGTCGGATCATGGGGCCCCACCACCGGACACTGCTGGAATCTGGCGTTTATCTACATTTGTAAATAATCCTTTGTGCCAGAAGGCGCGCTGTCGCAATAATAATAAAGAAAATCCTCTGTGGCGGTACGTGTTTTTGGGAAACGAAGCGGAAGGACGAACTGAGCGGAGCAGAAAATGAAACCGGGTAGCTAGCCAAAGTATGCTGCTCATTAAGCTGATCGATATGTGGCCTTTTGTTTCTTGTCTTTCTGCAGCGCTTGACAAGAGACAGCTTGTCCTTACGAGCTGGCGAGGGTTAGTGGATTTGAGCTCAAGATTTCTGTGGCACTAGCAAGGTTGCCATAGTCGATATATTCGGGAGAGTAATATAGACATCCTTTTTGCCGCAGGAAGTTCTTACAAAGCGCAAGGACTCCACCGGTCATCCGAAACACGGAAGACCTCGGATTTTTGTTCAGCCCTACGATGACTTGTGGCCCAGTAAAGGGGTCGTGCGATTCGAAAATTTCAGCGCCTCCTATCGACCGGGCATCACCGACGATACGCTCAAAGGTATATCCTTTGTAGCAGAAGCGGGACAGAAGGTGCGTGCATTTGGAAGCCTGCATCTTTGTACCTCGTGTGGTTTGCTGACACTACCTGTAGCTAAATTTACGGAACTAAGCTTGCAAAACTTTACTATATGAACGGGTTTCAAATATTATACTGCTTATGATTGTTAAAAATCACGCTAGAGTGCTACATTTCTAACCATATTAGGATGCCTAACCTACTGATGCTGCAATGTATTTAATTAGGGTCGCCGTAGCGGAGGTTCCCGAACAATTCTGGCCCCTGTGACCTATTAATGAACAGCTCAGTTTAAGCAGACAAGCATATTTTTATTTCATTCCCAGTGAAATTCAGCTGAGGTGTCAAAAAGTCACCACGTCTCCACGTGTTCAGCAGGGCGAAAGGCATAGCCACTGAGGCACCTTGATCTGTACTCCTACTATCTCCACGCCAGAATAGCCCAGCGTATATTCCGTTCGGCTGCTTAGAAGGAGGTCGTGGGTTCAATTCATTGGTAGCTGCGGCAGAATGCTCCTGGGGAGAATCCCAAGACGCTGGCGCACCCTGCTTTCTGACCATGCCAAATTATCTCGAGTGGTCAGAATTAATCTCATACCAGATTGTGACGTCTCTTATATGTTACTTGGTGCTTTGGGGACGATGAAAGTTATGCAATTTTTTCCCGAGTGTAAACTGGGCTGCCGTCAAAATAATCCATACACCGACGCGAATGACGTACTATCAGAATTAAGATAGTGTGAATAAATGTGGTAGAAGGCAATAAAGAAGCAAGGATCAAACATATAAAAGGAGAGTAGAATTCACGGTCCTTCCTGTGCAGATATTTCTAAGTATATCGGAGTACTTATGCGTTTTAAAGCGTTTCTTACAGAAAATATCTTGTATTTTGCTCACGTTTCCAGCTGGCAGTTGTGGGGAGGACGGGTGCCGGAAAGTCATCGCTTGTACTTGCACTTCTGCGTATGATCGAGCGCACATCAGGAATGATCACCATTGACGGAATAGATATACAAACACTTCCATTGAGTCGCCTTCGTACTGCAATTAGCGTTATCCCACAGGTAAGAGTACAAAAAAATCGTCGTACGGGAAAGCTTTTTGTTTGCGAAGAGTTTTTCATAATGTTTACACGTCACCTGTACAGCTGTCTTTAAACCGAAAATATGTTTTATACTTCAATTATTGATCGTTATTAAATTCACCAGTATTAATATTGTAGCAAACACCTCGCAATTAGAAAATATTGCTCCTTCAATAACAATCTGTGCTATAGCCTAAGTACACCTGCTCCTTTCTGAAATCACCATCTGTCAGTGCGTTTGTACCTTAACCTGTGCAAATTATGAAGTGAAGTTAATTCAACGTGCAATATACAGGCACACTTTAGGAGGGCGAACGTAAAGTGCGTAACCAGGCCCATCCCCTTACACACAGTCATAACCTTTGAACGCAAGCAGTAATGTCGCTTCACAACAGAATGAACCACCATAGTACAAGACAAAGATTTTGTAACACCATCGAACAACGCACAACATATATACGTGTACCTAGTGGCTTGTTTAACAGGAAATATATATATATAGATAGATAGATAGATAGATAGATAGATAGATAGATAGATAGATAGATAGATAGATAGATAGATAGATAGATAGATAGATAGATAGATAGATAGAAGTAAAGAGTACTGATGACAGCGTTTATGGCCTTCATTTGCAGAATGAGGAATGAATAACATTTCCATTACTCGTATTAGCTAAAACTAGCAAGCAGCAATGCCAATGCGATTGAATGAGCTCAAGGTTAAGCTCTTTCTTTCGCCATAAAAACACCGTTTCTGTTATTGCGGTAGCACTTATAACGTCACACCAGCCGCATTACAGCGTTCGTCGTCTTCGCCGTCACCGTGGTGTCCCAAGGGCGACAATATCTTCCCCGCGTGGCGTATGCGGTATGTAGGAGTGAAAGCATGCGAGGGTGAGCCGACGAAGGCGGTTTAATCCCGCGCGCGCACGGGAGGAAAGCGGCGAGAAAGCATGCGGTCTTCTGTCGCACGCGATGCCCCAGAGGGAGGGGAGGAGGGAGTGTCGGGAGTTATTTCTCCGGCAGCTGCTGCATATGGCGCGGCCACGTGGGCCCTATCTTGAAAGCGATCTGCGATGGGGTCAGAGTCTAGGCGTCTAGGCGCACCGAGGGCAGACAGCTTTGTATGCCCTGTGGTTTGCCGCTTAGTTCGTGTTGAAGTGAGAGGCACCATGAAGATCAATTCGCTCGCTCCTTATGCCACGCTTCGTTACTCCAGCGTTTTGACGGCGAGCTTCCGCGGCCATCGAATGAGATGCACTCATGTTTGCCTGTGCGCGCGTGCCAAAATGCTGGCTAATTAACTTAGTTAGCGAATGTTTCAAGTTTACAGGGCCGTTAAAACTACTATCCTTACTTCGTATAGCTGTCTACTAATCTGAAGTCTGAATCGATGCTTCGCCTCTTGGGCGAAAGTGCGGTTTTGTTGTTACCCCGATAGACTGGGAAACATTTGAGCGTACATCTTTAACGTAATTTGTCTATGAGATACGGTAATGGAAAGTAACATCAAGGAGTTTACCAGGCTGGACACGTTCAATTACACGGCCAGAAATTGTAGCATCCACATTATTGCTAATGTTTTCATTGTTTAGGTCGAAGAAAATACATTTTCTTTATAACAATTCATTGTAGCCTATTCGCACGGGGCTATATTGCCAATTCATTTACTCAGTATTTGCATCTCTATTTATTTGACCTGTATTGTACCCGCTATAAATTTGCATCATCCGTATAAAGGACCATTTTGGGCGTACTTGAAAAGTTTACTATGTCACTGATATACTAAAGGAAATGTGGGACCCGAGATCAAGCCATGGGGCACACAAACGTCTATAGATTTGTATGTTATTTGAATGAATACAATTTAATTGTGCGCGTTGCCATTACGAGAAAAAGTTACTAGCGACTAGGGACAGTGGTTTTTCCCTTTGTCCGAAAGCAAGGTAATTTACGTAAGATTATGTAATGGTTTATTTAATCGAATACCTTCTTGAAGCCAACGTAAACGATAAGTGTCGATATCGTCTCGGTATTCAGATTCCGATATTTGAAGCGATCGTACGAAATCGATCAGAACTTTATGGAGTCTGCTTAGGCATATCAGAAAACCCACGCTAAAACAATATAGCAAGGTGGGTGAGTTGGTTAGGATTATAAAAGGGATTCCAGTTTATGGCATCAATCTGTAAGCTTTGTTTTTTTTTCGTGAGAGTGAACTTCGGCTAGCTGACGTAATTCGGCGTGAAAATTTCAAGGCATATCCTCAAAATCATTGATTTCGAAGTAACTTCTATTTGGATTCTTGCGGCACCGTAAATCTCTTTATTTATTTATTTCTTTCTTTTTATATATATATATATATATATATATATATATATATATATATATATATTATACCTCGAAGGCCCCAGAGATGGGGTATTACATGAGGGATGGGCTTAGTTTAATAAAACAGTAATTCAAGAGCAGCCTTGAAGTGACGTGCGTCGGAGTGGTGCGTGACGTCGGCAGACAGACCGTTCCAGTCCCTTGCGGTTTTCACACACACACACACAAAAAAAAATAAGATCGTAGTAGTTCTGCGGAAGCCCGCAAGGTGGAGAGAAGTAGTTAATAAAGGGAAAATCGGACATCCACCCGTTCGTAGCAATTGCTACAAAGGAAACCCATACGGGTTCCTCGAAAGAAGAGCCTCACAGTTAAAGAAAAATTCGACCTGGTCCGGGACTCGAACCCGGGACCACCGCCTTTCCGGGGCGGCCGCTCTACCATCTGAGCTAACCAGGCGGCTTAGTCACTTCTTTTGGTCATTGGTCACTTCTTTTCAGTGACAATCCGCATCATTTTTTGAAAAAGCATGGTGTCTTTTTCACTTGAGACCGGCGCTGTACTCAATTCGATTGAATGGAGGAACAACTTCCAGTCTAGGGTCGTTTAAGAATACCGGGATTACGTATACAGGTCAAGGCTTTTTTTTGTGTCCTGTTAAATTAAGTAAGTTAATGCCATTAGAGAAAACCAATCGACCGAAAGACTTTCAATCGTACTCAGGACTATTCCATGTTTACTGGCACGCTACGTGAAAACTTGGACCCACAAGGCAGCCACTCAGATGAAGTCCTCTGGAGAGTTCTTAGGAGCGTGCACCTAAGTGACTTCGTCGAAACGACGCCTGAGAGGCTGTCATTCTCCGTGTCTCAAAAGGGAGATAACCTGAGGTGAGTAAAGGTGTTTGTTAGTCACCGGCGTTTTGGCCGACAGTCAGAGCAGGGCAGGGACTCTCAGCACAAGTGGCGTTCCCCGAGCAAAGCGCTGGAGAGACTCACCCACTAGAAAGCACTGGAGAGGATGGCACCCTATAATGTTCCTCTTGTTCGCTACAGAATGTACTTTCACCTATAGCTGAACCATGTCTCAGAAGTTGCGAGGTTCTCTAACTACTAAAGTACTTAAAGATTGGTATTTGTCTTCCTAATATGGAAAATAGCAAAGGGCAAAAACATTTCATAAAATTCTCTTAACCCTGTAAGAAAGTGGGAAACACTCAACACAAAAGAATTCGAATATAAAGAAAATACTCGTATTCATCATTACCATCACCAGCCTATTAACATCTGCCTCATCCTTTAGGAGTGATAATATATGCATGACCTTTAAATATATGGAGGTATCCACATGTAAGTGAAACAATTAAGTGACTCATATACGATGAAAAGCTAACGTTGTGGTGTTTTTTTCGCGGTGAATTGTAGTGCCGGTCAGCGACAACTGGTGGCGCTCGCGGGGGCCCTGCTGCGAGCCACAAGAATTCTGGTGCTGGACGAAGCAACTTCTCAGATGGACTCGGACACGGAGCGCAGGGTGCAGACAACTCTGAGGGAGAGCTTCGCGCACTGCACCGTTATCACGATAGCGCACCGCATCGACACCATACTAGACTATGACAGGTGAGCCACAACGTGAACAGCGTCATCACCGTTGAACACACGTCATATTACCCAACTTGGGGGGCAAGTAGAAATATCATTCGGGACATGATTTCGAGGCCGTGGAGTAACTTGTCAGCCATAGTGATGGAATGCAGGTCTTCACGCGGTACAGTGAAAGAACACTTGTTTAACGAGGTTTCTGTACATTGCAACCTGAGGTTTTCTAGACGACTCAGGAACTCTTCAATATACCGTCTCTCATAGCTCCTATGTAGCTTGTAAGTTCATTACCGTGTTAATCTGTTACTAAAGTATAGCTAGGTTCGATCAAGGAAATTATCCAGCTAGATCCTCAAAATCCAAGCTTTGTGCAGACTCTGTACACCCTCACGTCGGAGTTTTCATAAGCAACAATATCCGTGGCTGTCTTTCAATATCGGCTTACTGCATCATGCTAGTGAAAAGTATTCTGGGATACCTACGACTCCTATGTAGTATTCGAGCATGTTTATTCACGGTCACGTTGGAAGAATATCAGGCTCCAATCCCCTTAGCACTTTACTGCTCATGACTTGCAAGTTTCATGTCTTGCATGTTCCTTGCATGTAGGATAGGTCATGCGTTCTCATGTGAGCGTGGCGCTCGGAAGCCCCGAGCGAGCGTACCCTTGGCACGATTGATTTGGCTCTTGTGATCCGTGTCTGTAGTTCGTGGCTCGGATAAGGGCGTCACATAGGGGGTCGCTTGCCTACGCCTAAAACATAGGAGCTGGGCTGCGCTATACCGGAGCATCGCACTAAGCTGACCAAGTGGACCCATGCTGTCGTCCGTCATTCTCGCCGAGATCGGCTTGTTGGCGAAAAGATAAGGTCGGGAGGTCGAATAAAACGAACAACTCTATCTTACATATCTAGAACTCACAACTGACTCAGTGTGTATGGAAGAACCACTCCATGTCGGAACACTTTATTTGCCTGAGCAAGCTATTCCACACATGCTCTACATTGCATCAAAAACCTGCTTTTAAGCCAATGTTTCGCCTAGATCCTAGGTGAGGGAACTTCGTTACTCTGTACCGGCCAATCAGAAGGGTCGAAGTGTTCACAGCACTCCGCCCTTAATGTCGCCCTAAATTATGCTAACGCCCTCGCATTCGCCGCAACCAAGAGGCTGTTAGGAATTGGAAATCGAGGCTGTTCGCACGGAAGTCGTCGACGCTGGTATCTTGCATCAATTAATGGCCTCTTCCTGACAGTCAGCATGTGGCTATATTAGAAACCTGGCCTCGTTACAGCTTCCACAGAATGCAGTGGTTGTTGTCACCTCGAAGGGATATTCTTTGTTGGCCTGTCAACGCCGGTCACCGCCGTTGTCTACGTGGGCGCCGGTGAAGGGGTCACTTCGTGGCAAGTACCCAAAAACTTCCAATTGCCACTTTGAGTCGTGACACGGTGCAGCATGAGAATTTTCTGGTTTCTGAGGCATTGCTCCTGATTATCGTAATCTCGGCAGCCCCGCATATGCGTTGGCGTCCGTAACCGCTATGGAATTCCGGAGACGGCTGGGTGCCGTGGCAGTTTGACGTGGGCCGACTGCACTAGCAACGTATATACACGGTGTCCCTACTATCATGCACAAAGATTTAAAAATGTGTGAATGCTGCGTACCTGAACAGAAGCAAAATGATGTAGCAAAAGAGAAAAAAATCTAATAAAAAAGACACGCAAAACTGCAGCGCGACGGGCTGATCGATGCACTTGGCGTGCATTTGCGGGTTTCGTTCAAGCTCGGCAAAACACTTTTATGCAGCACATATTGTGCAACAGAAAGCTGCATCGCAAGTTTCTCATCTTGCTGTTCAATTTTCTCATTTACACTATTTATCTAAATATTTTAGAAGTTCATTAATTAAGAATAATTATGTAATTAGACGTAATGTAAAACATGATCTCATTATTCACAAGCGATGGCAAACAACATTACCTTGGTTCTGTCCAGCTACGTGGCATTTGTATGTTTCACAGCGTAAACTGTTATGGGCTCATTCCAACAGCCATTTCGGGTGGCGATGGTGTCCGCCGCCGGTATCCGGTCTCCGTAGCAGCTATCGTTGGGAGTAAGAAAAAAAAATACCCTGTTCCCGCCGTCATCGAACTCTGGGCCACTGCTTGGGAATCAGCTATTCTACCAGTGAGCCATTTGTGGCTAGTGGCGTGTGTTAAAAGCATTGCGAAGGAGAAACTTGTCGACAAATGCAAGTTGTTGGTGAAGGGCTCAACCCGCAATGCAAGACTATCAAGATGAAGCTTCCTTGGCTTACCCCACACCTCGAACAGAGACGGATTCTTGAATTACTACAGCCATGTGGCACATCGCAGCCTAACACGATATAAATGTGGCGGTGTGACCGCATGGAGGGCTGACAAATGACTAATCGAGACGTGGCGTTTACTTTGAAGGATGGAGTTTCTTCCAGTAATCTGCCTCATTTATTGAACACATACGGGCACCAGTGTCTCATCGTCGTTCCAGGCCGACAACGACTTTGCCTCCGGTGCAACTGAATTGTGCATATCTGGCGCTAATGTAGACACCACGCTGCAGTAACCGTCACCGCTATGGTCGCCTTGCAGATGCATGCATCGGAACCTACGCTGACAAGCTTCGAGGAAATAGGCCAGCTGAGGATTATACCATCACCAATCATCTAATTAATGTAAGTGAAGTTGTGGATGCAAGTGGTGAAACAACCGTTGAAGCTCATCCATTGGGCCTTCATCGGCTGACAATAGCCATAGCCCGAAGCTTTCTAGTGTGCATGAGACTAAGCTGCTTGACAACGAGCCAAGTACGTCATGGCCAGATTTTCAACTAGTTTAAGATAGTCCGCCGTCAATGAAATCTGTATTGGTGTGCGAGGCCGCTAAGAAGCGTCCGTCGCCATTTCACAGCCTATCGCCTTCGGGAAAGGAGGCCCTGGTTCCCAAAGTGCCAAAGTTGACAAAACCGTTCCGGGGAACGCCCATTCCTGCAGATGCATCTTGCGTTAAAGTGCAACCCAAGGTTGGCAATGCATCACCCCATCAAGAAAGAAGTGGTGCACCTCTGGAGCAGCGTTTAAAAGCTGCACCGAGATAGGTAATCGTGGCGGGCGCTCTTCCCTTCCATTTTGGTACTTTAAATGTCCATGGCTTACGAAATAAGCGACGGCAAATACAGCTTATTCGTTTGTTACACAACAGAAAATTAGATATTGCTGCTATTCAAGAATCAAAGATTGAATCCAACGAAAACAGAGAAGTAGCTAGATCTCAATTTCTTTGTGGCTATAATGTTCGGGCAAGCCGCGCAGTATGCGTTTTCGCTGGTTTTACGTTATTTGTTAGGAAACATTTGCATTGTGACTTCCTACAGTTATTACAGATAGGAAAGGACGCCTACTATGGTGCGACATTGATATCAGAGGTATGAGGTATAGATTTGCGTGTGTTTATGCCCCGAACAATTTACGTGAACGAGAATGTTTCTTATCCTCAGAACATCATTTCTGTACTGATCGTGCGTTCGTCCTCTTGGAGACTTTAATTTAAACGCGCACGATCGTCCGTTAGTGAAGCTGAGACATGGTCCAAGTAGTGATGCGTTGCAACGCCTGATATGTGATTTTCGACTTGTGTACTTTGGAGAAAATGAAAGGGTGGGATGTCGTTACACGAATCTCCAAAGGCACCTCGCATGCAAGACTTGATTGTATTCATGCTTCAATTAGCGCATCATCTCTTATGTATGGTTACACTGTGCACCCTGTATTCTTTAGTGACCATGGCCTAGTCTCAGCATCGTTTGGCAGCCGTTGGTGCCAAAGTAAGTGTACGCGCTGGAAGTTGTGGAACATTAATAACAAATTACTTTTCTTGAGTGCTTTCTAAAGCGTGTTACTGAGCTTACAGCTCATCTGTCATGACGCAATGACTTGCCACTCTTTGCTGTGTGGTAATTATTCAACGAGTAATTTATTGTGACAGCTGTAGAAGAATTGTCAATATTGTCCTTTGAAGAAAGAATAATTAAAAAGCATTGTATAGACTTCTAAGCGAATTACATGAGCTTGAACGTCTACATTCGGGTCAGTATATTGATGATATTCATAGTACTAAGGCGAAGTTACAAACTGGGGTGCTATAACGTCAAGCTATTCCAAACTTTTCGATTCCAATGCTGCAATCAGCCCTCCGCGATTGGTCACAAACTTTTTGGACCACCCCCCTCTTCGCCTGTCTGTCACGCGACGTCACGAAAACGATACCTCTCCATCTGATATGACGTGTACACACTGATTATGCATGATTTCACTGAACAAAGGAAAAATAGTTATTTCTGATTCGATGCCTTTTCGCCATTAGACTTCGACTATTGGAGAAAACTTTTAGGGCTGCACCCACTTCACCTGCCTGTCACGCGACGTCAGAAAACCGCGAAAACTCACCACGTCAACGTGACGTGTACGCATTAAAGATGCATTAATATGCCGAACGAAAGTGAATTCTTCTGTGAATAGCCGCAGGCTGCCCCGTTCCGGAAGGAATAAAAGATGGCTGCCACCGATCGCTCAGGCACTGGCTACACGCCCCTGCCGGAGAGCATGGGTTTATCTGCGTGTAATAAAACTTTCTGCGTAGTCGTGTAACGTTTTCGAGAGCTTTCGGCACGTTTACGACCTCGTTCTGCCAGCTCTTCTTTGCTGCGGATCCGTTTTAGCGTCCCTCTTAAGCTTCCGTTGCATGCCGCCGCAAGCTAAGTAAGCGAAAGCGGACCAATCGTAGACGCTGGCGCCACCCTCTTCAACCGGTTATCGATATTCAGTGCAGTGGCTCAGCTCCATCAAATCCCTCTACACTTGAGCAAGCTCGTCGCCTCTTGTGAGCCAATTAGATAAGACAAGCCGCTCAGTGTAGGCAATGTTATTCGTTTTTCAAGCAAACAAAAGTGACCTCCTATGAACGAGGGGAGTATTTGATTGGTTTGATCAAACCACCCTGCTGGGGACCGCCCGATGCTTGCGTCGGCGGTTACACAAATTTGACGCCAGGAGATTGGAATAAAAACATATTGGGATGGTTTTACGTTATACGGCCCGTGTACACAGAAAAATACAGAGGTGCACTAGTGCGTGCGCGAGGTCAGTATTTTCTGGAAGAGCAGCCTTGCAGTAGGTACCTCGGTCATGAGCGCCGATAAGCGCTGTCTAAACAAATACTAGATATAGAGTATGGTAGAATCATTGTTAATGAGCCGACTGTAACAACTAAAGCGTTTTTCGAACATTACCAAGTATTATTTCGAGGCCTTAATCCATTGGACAGAGATGTTGCCAGAAAATTCGTACCGTGGCTGCTCCAGTTAAAGGAGGATGATTACAATTATACAAATGAATTCATTAATATTAGTGAGGTAACTGTATGCACAGATTCGTTAGCGAAAGGCAAGGCGCCCGGAACGTATGGCGTTGCTGCCTTATTTTATCAGTGTTTTCGTTCCCTCTTATCACAATTATTAATTCAGGCGTACCACGAGGCCATGGAAGTAGGGTACCTAACTGCCACAACACACAGAACTGTCCTCATAGCCAAAAGCGATGATGAGACTAAATTGCAAAAAGTGCACGTATATCGGCCTATCTCTTTATGCAATGTGAATTATAAAATTTTTGCAAATGTATTAGCTAACCGTTTCCATGTCGTGATAAGATCCGTGGTCGGTGATCATAAAAAATGTGGCATCAGGGGCCAATTCAGATCAATGGTCATGTTGCGAGATCGGTGCTAGGGTGTGTAGCTGAGGTGATTGGGCAGGTAGCAATGGTTCAGCTAGATCTGGCGAAGGCGTTCGACAGGGTGAATCACTCGTTCCTGTTTACTCTAATAGAGCCCACAAATATCGGATCAAAATATGTCTCAGAATATGTATGCTAATGGCTTGACGAGGCTGATAGTGAATGGTTCTCCTTCTCCGATCCAATTATGCTTGTATCATCAGTAAGACAAGGATGCTGCTAGTATTTACAGCCGCTTTCTAGGAACATTCTGAAAGAACAAAAATTCCAACGGTTTAACCAACTGCCGACTAAAGAGGTTCGGGCTCTTGCATATGTAGACGACGTGGTCCTTTTTTTGTACTGACAAAAAGAGTGTAAAGACTGTTCTTGCAGTTACAGAATATTTTTGTGCGGCTTCTAGTGCAAACTTTAACTTTGAAATAAGTTCAGGGTTTTCGTTGGGATTATGCGCCATAATGCCATTATATAACAAAGGCATTCAATGGAAGAAATATCTGCATTATCTGGGTGTACCTTTCTCACAGTATAAAAATAGTAACACTCATTGATCGGGAGAAGTTGGAAAAATTTAACGCTACGTGAATTCATGGCGAGGGCGGAATCTATCAATGTTCCGTCGTGCTGAAGTGTGCAACGTGTTCTTAGCTACCTGTCTTATGTGCTGCAAGTACTGCACTGCTCACGAATTCGCAATCAGGCGCTGGATCGCGTATTTGCAGCATTTATTTAGAGCTGGAGTTGTGAGTGAATGCGGTGCGACAATCTGTTCCTTCCTCTTCAACGTGGTGATCTAGGATTGGTTCATCTTTTCTTCAGGCAAATTGTTGCTCGCCTGTTTTTCTTTAGAGACATTGACCATCCGTTTTTTGCGTGAAATGTTACAACTCCGATTAGTTCATTATCTTCCTAATATAGTAGTGTCATCAACTGTCAAAGACGTCCCACAGGCTCCTTGGGGCTTTCTCAAGGAGGTCTTTGACACATTTCTTGAAAGTTAGATTTGGTCTGGAGTATATGTTAAATGTGAGTCGAAAAGCGATTTCCGCGGTACTGGTAGACTCGATTTTCCCAGGTGCTTTGTATCGTGCACCTTATTTAGGCCGAACTTATCAGCGTGTACTTAAGTGCGTCCGAAAAATGTGTGCACCTCCTGGAGTAAAGCATGCTTCTTTAAGTTACGTTCGGAAACACTCCGTGTTAAAATTGGTTGAACTCTAGGGGCTGCTTCGTGCCGTCGTCACGAACTGTCGACTTTGTCCACGCGCCGAGACCATAGAACACTGTTTCATAGATTCAAGGGATGCTGTGTTTTATTTTGGGACATTCTCCAAAGGACGCTTAGAAAGGACATTGGCATCACTCCATATTCAATTAGGTTTCTACCGTTTAAGGTTACAGGTGGCCCTCCCTATGACATGTTCATAGTACGTGGTTTATACAGCCTACGGAGATGTAGACCGTGTGATCGCCATGCCTAAAGCCCGCAATCCAGAAAATCTTTCTCTCGCGAAAGTGCTGTTTATGTTAGAAGTGTTTACGCTCTGCAGGTACATCCGCCAGACTGGATGCACTTGTTGGACACATGTGTGTGTTTGCATGAGTTTTCAGTGTGTAGCTGTCTCCGTTCTGTAATATATCTTCAGTTTTGTTTTCATGTAATGAAAGAAAGAGCCACACCAGCGCTTGCTAGCATGCAGCGGAAACATGCCCTATAAACGGGTACTAGCGTGCGAGGAGACATGCGATCCGACATGTGCTCCACGTAGCAGCGATACTCGCAGGTTTCGCATTGCAGTTGCATATTATTACACCATGTATAACGCCTTGTAGCAGTTGCACAGGTAGCGGTACAAGACAATTAAAGTAGGATTTGAGGATTAAAAGTTATATTATGGAGATTTATAAATCCTAATGTGATGAAAAACATGTACGACATACCTGAATAATTCAAGCAGTCTAGGTGACTGTCTTTCAGCATCCCATTTCAAAGCGAATCCAAATAAATCATCATCGTCATTACCATCATATCTTCCAATTTGACATGAGCGCTGAGTAGCGTCGATACGGAGAAACTCAAGCAGGCTAGGTGACTTTGTGACTATCTCGTTCGAAGGAGATCATCATCATCACAATAATAATAATAATAATAATAATAATAATAATAATAATAATAATAATAATAATAATAATAATAATAATAATAATAATAATAATAATAATAATAATAATAATAATAATAATGATGATGATGATGATGATGATGATGATGATGATGATGATAATAATAATAATCAACAAGAAAAAGAACAACAACAACAGTAACGTACCGTGGCAAGGGTCAAGGGATGTGACACGTGCGCCACGTATTCTGGATACCTATGTTTACGTTTGGGTACACGTTATGGTGCTCCTCGCAAGGTAGAAACAGCTGCTGAAGAAGAGAATCATGGATATATATATATATATATATATATATATATATATATATATATATATATATATATATTTATACACGGCGTCGACGGCGAGCTGCGGCTTGTGCTGCTCTCGGCACAGCGGTCTGCTGCGCCACATCTCGCTGGTTTCGACCACGCGCGTAGCTCCATGATTCGCTTCTTCAGCAGCCGTTTCTACCTTGCGAGGAGCACCATAACGTGTACCCAAACGTAAACATAGGTATCCAGAATACGTGGCGCACGTGTCATATATATATATATATATATATATATATATATATATATATATATATATATATATACCTTTCCAAAAAGGACCTGAATTGCGAGTTAGAGCTTGTGTGTTACTTCTGCCATGTTGATGTAAATCGTCATTTTCGTTCCTAAATGTCATAGTGCGAACCTATATAGGCGGGTATGGCGATGTTGATCTTCTTGCATGTTATAAAGGTACAAGCCGCGTGTATTTACGATCCGACGTTCAATCTAATCCGCATATTCTGACATGACTGCAGTCGTGTGGTATTCCATTTGTCTGTGACATTTCATAGCATTGAACGTTGTTCTGCAAACGCCGTTATTTATTTATTTATTTATTTATTTGTTTATACAAGCACCTGCAGCGCCACAAGGGCATTATTGCAGGAGGGGGGGACAAATTTAAGAAAAATGAACATGTGACAAAAGCTTGATACAGCTAAGCACAGGTGGTAAAAGTAAAAAAAAAATACGTAACATCGATGAGTCATCTCAGCGGCAAAACCGTCTTCAGTGAAATGCGGTGCAAGATTGCAAGACAGAAATGGAAAGGGTACACTATCGCATGAAGTGCGATGCCAGCCAAATGATATAAAGAAAACGGGATGATATACTACGACAGACTGCGTGACAATAAAGACAGAGACCCTGAACACGTTTTACATTCACCAATGCTCCTGAGAACCCTATTCCAGTGTGCGGAAGCATGCGGAAAAAATTAATTACTGTAGACATCAGTACGACAGCGCACTTCAAGAACTTTCAGCTCGTGATGACATCGTTTTGAGATGAAGTGGGGAGGGAAAATATACAAGTTATTATTTAATCCTGTGAGATCATAGTAGATTCGGAAAAAAAAGTTCTAATTTTGCAGTTAATCGGCGGTGTGCTAGTGTTTTCCAACCAAGGTCCTCTTTAAGTAATGTAATACTGCCACGGAAGTTATAATTACCAGAAACAAATCTTCCAGCGCGGTTTTGGACGCGTTCAAGCTTTTCTATAAGTTTAGAGCTTTCAGGGTCCCATACCTGGCAAGCGTATTCGAGTACCGGTCGAACATTTGTTATGTAACGCAGTTCTTTTACTTCCGGGGGGGGGGGGTGTTATAAATATTACGTCTAACAAGGTATAGCATACGAGATGAATTTTAGGTTAAGTATTCAATATGTCTGTTCCATGTTAAATTTTCTGAAAATGGACCCCGAGGTCTATTGCGCATTCTGACTTAGGCCTACTTTTGTTGGCAGCAAATCAGCTTCATGTTTTGGTTCGCCATGGTTCTCGTCCGGTGAGCATGTGCCCCATACCTTAGCTGCAGGAAATGCAAATGCCCTAATAATGCATCGTGCAAACCAATGAGCACATGAAAAGTTACGAGGAAGCACTTCATGCCGCACTTAGTAAACACTATACGAATGCTCATATGAAGCCCACGCTGACAGGCTTCTGCATGTGTTCTGACTGTCTATAGACAGAGAGAGAGAGAGATGAGGGAACTCAGTACCAGAAGAAAGAATATAAACGAGCACGCTTAATGATCTTGTGGTAAACTGTTACCATGGCACAATTTAAAGTGCACATTTTTATTCATTCACTGATGCCCCTTAGGATGCCAAACAGACGCCAATGCCTCAAACCTACACACATCTCTTTTCTACAAAAATGTTTCTCCAATGCGATGCTTTCAATACATTTTATGACACTGTACATTGTCTGAATGCTCGTTTGTCTTCTATGTTCTACTACAATATGTAAACTTTCGTCTTTGTAATGGTATTTGTCGCAAGCTTTCTATGATGATATAGCACTTGACACTACGCATTACTTTATAGTCTATGTTATATATTCCGTCCAGTTAATTTGGATTTTCTTTATTTTTTTCTCTTTTGCTACAAATCTTTTGGAAGTGCCTGTTTTTAATGGGTTCCTCACTAGCCTAGTCGACTATGAACCCACATCATTTCTGAACCATAACTTTTATACATCGAAAAGAAACAACAGAGCAAAATTATAATATATAATAATAAGGTAACAATAAAAATGGGACAAATGGCTATGGGGAATGCATGCGAAACTGTTTTCATTCTGGCTTCTCTGGAACGCCGGAAGCTGTTTTTCGTCAAAAGGTAACAGCAGTTTTACTTGTGTACTGGAAAATTTTTTGGTCATCTAACAACCATAGGAGTAATATTCCCCGCGAAATCTGCAGCTGGTGAGTAAAAGGTCATGTCATATACAGTTTAATAACGCAAACTCTGGCTGTCAAGTTCATGATATATAGGTCGTTCAAGTTCTGATTAAACCGATGCTACCATAATACCCAAAGAAGAACACCGATACATCAACAGCACCTTTCTAAACATCATCATGGTTGGACTGCCGTGTCTACAAAACGTACTACATTTTTTGAACGAAATTATTTTACTAATTATGTAATATTAATATTACAGTAATCGCTTTGCATGTCTTCCAATGCCTTTTCCATTTTTCAAAAAATGCCACTCCTTTCTTGACTTCATCTCTTAATTCCATGCAGTAACTATACCTCGCGGGGAAGTGCTGTCGCAACATTATAGAGCTTTGTCTTGTGAATGTTGATACTGTTTCCCTCATGTGTAGCAACGTTCATGTGGCTGCGGCAGACAAGTTCCAGCCTCCATTCATCGTTTCTTGAATTATGGGGTTTTACGTGCAAAAACCACTTTCTGATTATGAGGGGCGCCGTAGTGGAGGACTCCGGAAATTTGGACCACGTGGGGTTTTTAACGTGTACCTAAATCTAAGTGTACGGGTGTTTTCGCATTCCGCCCCCATCGGAATGCGGCCGCCGTGGCCGGGATTCGATCCCGCGACCTCGTGCTCTGCAGCCCAACACCATAGCCACTGAGCAACCACGGAGGGTCGTTCATCGTTGCTTGAACTTTGGAAACACACAACAGCAGTATGTGTTTCGAGATGCACAAAAAGCGCAGCCGGAACTTTTCTCTTCGAGGCTACGTTGACTGGTACCATCATCTTGACCACGATGACTGGTCATTCGTTGATAGGACAGCTGATGTTCACGAACGTTTTAATTTTTTTACGAAAGTAGTTGAAGATAGCATGGCAAGCTCATACATACAGAAAGTCGCTGTTTCACCCGAATAGCGAAACATCAAAGGCCATAGAAAATTACTACACAGCTAAACGAAGTAAGGATACCGGTTTTACCAGCCGTATAAACTTGTAAAGATTCGCTTACTAGATTAGCAAGTATGGTGTCACGCGCGCACAGGCAAACATCAGCCCATCTCACTCGGTTAGCACAGACATTCGTCTAAACGCGTGCACGAGGAAGCGCGGCAGCCGCAGCGGGCAAATCGACGTTCGTGCTGCCTCTTGTTTCAACGCGAACTAAGCGGCGAGAGCACAGCATATACGAAGCTATCAGTTCTTGGCGCAACTAGGCTTTGTCCCCATTGCAGATTGTTATCAAGATGGGGCCCATGCGGCCACGCTCAACCGCAAGCTAGGCAGCCACCGCCGGAGTTGAACGCCCCCACTCGCCCGTTGTCTTGCGCGCTATGGAAGACTGCGCGCTTCCTCGTTGCCTTCCTCTCCTGCGCATGTGCGAGATCGAGCCACCATCCTCGGCACACCCTCGTACGCTTTCACTCGCATACACAGCATACGGCGCGTGGCCACGATGATATCGCACTTGGACTTTATACGTAACACCTCGGCGACGCCGACACCGACAGAGATTACAATGGCGGAAATATCCCTGTAGTCTTCATATAATTGCTATCGCGATATAATGTTCAAAAAGACAATGTTCCCTCATTGCTTTTCCATACAACTAAAAATGGCAATAAGTCTGAAAGACCTTGCACACATGAAAATGGGACAAACAGGCCTAAAAAGGGGGGAGCTATATTTAGCACTGTTGTTGCCTTTGCAGATTTTGTTATTACAATGACCAATACGACCACATTGAACGTATTGGAACCAGCACCACAAAGAATTCAAAACATTTCTGCCTCTGCGTGCACTCTCACTCTTCAAAAGAGTGCTGGACACCTATGTCTCCAGCACTCTAAGGTAGACGCCGTATTTTAAGTTCCACGTAAACTCTAAAGTACATGTAAGGCTACCGCTCCGTTCGGAAAGTTTCGTCGTTTGGAAAGATAACGTCGTTCTTGTTCTCTAGCTGGATTATTCAGAGCGGCGAACATCACTGGCACGAGAAATAGAACCACATATTCTACTAATTAACAAAAATTCGTACACCCTTCGTGTTGTTCCATTGATGAAGGCAGGTGAAAAGGTAGGCCTCTACTTTGACACAGCGCTATGCTTGTCTTCAGCAGCTAAATATGTGAAACAAAAATCCCTCCGCGTTCTTATACTGCTTGTCGTATACCGGCTGACTTCCACTCAGCTGTTGTCTTTCTGAAATTGTATTCTACTGCGTGCCTCCCTATACCAGAGTATGCCTGTGTAGTTTGGGGAGAACGTGCAAATAAAATGATATATTTTTTCGAGCACCGCTTTTGCCATTCTGGTGAACATAGTGCAGTCCTCTCAAATATGCCTATACTCGCACCCCTAAAATTAGGATGTATTAAATCAGACCTTCTGTTCCTCTACAAGGTGCTCCATGGCAATGTACATTGTCCAAAGCTTCTTGATCATGTGCAAGTTTCCGTGCTTCAAAAGTACACTAGGCAGCATCCCGCGTTTCCTGCGCCGCTTTATTGCATTCAAAATTTGCATTTTTTTTACAAAAAGAAAACGTGCAATATGTTTTCTGCCTTTATTGATATCTTTCAGAATCCATTTTCTGGGTTTGGATATATGTACATAATCGTCTTGTCAGATTAGCTTCCACTTAGGCCCGTCCACTTGATTCCTGTTTCCTTATCTAACATTGTTTTCTCTACCACAGTTGTTTGTGTACATACATTTTGTGTCGTGTATAATTACTATTTAAGTGCCCCAGCACGATGGCTCCGTAGCTGTTCCTGGGCACTATAGCAAACATTTCATTATTGCAACTTATGTAACAGCGCGAAACATAAGGGAGGGACGACAATCAATCAGTGATGTTTACTTAACGGGCCCAGGAACAACCCGAAGGTCTGAGTGCTGGCGTGTGCATACATTAAAAGATGTATGCATGGGCAATAATATACAAATCAAGTCATCAATCAAATCAAAAGTATTTATTAAAGCGCCTAGGAACAACCTCGAAGGTCTTCGTGCTGGCGCACTCGGCAAAAGAATGCACAGGAAAACAGTGCAAGCCCACACGCACACACAGACACACACACGCGCAGACACAAAAAAAAATTAATTTCGTGAATACAGATTATAACAGGGCATAAAATCGGTACACGAAGAGAATACAGAGCGAAAGTGGGGAAACAGAAAAGCATTACAGAATGACGCAACACACAAAAGATATGAAAGGTTTTGTTCAGTTATTGAAATTCCGATGCCAACTCCTTTCAGGAAAATATTAAAATTAGGTATGAAGATGCCCCCGCACTTTGAATGGGCGTTATATATCGCCTACACTATATATAAAGGGTCGCAAAAATCAGAAGGCTGATAAGCGCGCTGTTTCCTTGTGCTTTCCTGAGGAATATAAAAGCGCACATCAGAAAGCAATTCGAGCAGCAGATTTTTCCACGTATTAATTTCTGGCAAAAAAAAATCCGATTTGTTGCCTCTACAGGTAAAAGTAGGTAATGCGAAAGCCTGTGTTAGCTCTATGGAGATAGAAGGCTTTTGACAGGATCTTTGTTAAAATGTAGACGTGAACTTTTTTGCACACTTTGTAGAAGTTCACAATTTGACCTACCAGTGCCGCCCCAAATGACGGAGGCGTATTCAAGAACTGGAAGGCGTACGTTCTTATAAAAAGTTAAAGATAGCCAAGGTTGTTTGAAGTGTATACTACTACTACTACTACTACTACTACTACTCCTACTCCTACTACTACTACTACTACTACTACTACTACTACTACTACTACTACTACTACTACTACTACTACTAATAATAATAATAATAATAATAATAATAATAATAATTATTATTACAGGAGAGACGTATTCTGTTTTTTTTTTCGGACTCTGCAAAACCCTCTATAAGCAGGCTCCCGAGTGATATATTGCATCCTTGGAAAAGAGCCCCTTCAACAGGCCGCCGGGACTTTCAAAGTAAATCCGTAAAAACTTCGAAACGTGGGGAGTGTTTTCGCCCGCTCGACTCTAGCGAAGTAAAAGTCCAAGCAGGCTGTCATGCTGCCAATTTATTTTTACAAGGCAACTAGCAGCATTCCTCAACGAGGAGTATTCGGAGCACTCCTTTTCAAAATATTAATGAATTTCTTCCCTCTATTCGCAATTCTTGGATCTTTCTATATGCCGATAGCTTCTAAATTTTAGAGGAAATTCATATTGCAGAAGTCTGTCGCATCCTCAAGTCGTGCCTCCTTTAGTGGTGCCTCCTTCTGAATGGTGCAAAAATAATAACCTCACCTTAAGTGCTGCTAAGATTAAAGCCATGACTTACAGAGACAGGACATGAAGCACTTCTTTTTCTTATTCCGTAGATTCTGAACCGTTGTGTAAGGTCCGTGCGACAACTGATCTCAGTGCACGTTTTGATATGACATTACACACTTCTGCACCCACTTAACATGTTACAATGCGGGCTTCGCGCACTATTGTGTTTATTTGCAGACTATCGAGAGAATTCAATTGTCCTACACCGTTTCGCAAGCGGTAAAGAAACTACCTGTTTTTCTCAACTCGGGTACGCGTCACTCGTCTAGAGTGGCATTTCTAGATCCATTATAGATCAGCTCAGGAAATCGTTGGTAAGCAATTATCATTCCCGCATAGATCATATTCACAATACAATAGACCATATTCACACTATCAATCAAGTGATAGAAAAGTGTGCGCAATATAGCCAACCTTTATATATAGCTTTCATTGATTACGAGAAAGCGTTTGACTCAGTCGAAACCTCAGCAGTCATGGAGGTATTGCGAAATCAGGGTGTAGACGAGCCATATGTAAAAATACTGAAAGATATCTATAGCGGCTCAACAGCCACCGTAGTCCTCCATGAAGAAAGCAACAAAATCCCAATAAAGAAAGGCGTCAGGCAGGGAGATACGATCTCTCCAATGCTATTCACAGCGTGTTTACAGGAGGTATTCAGAGACCTGGATTGGGAAGAATTGGGGATATGAGTTAATGAAGAATACCTTAGTAACTTGCGATTCGCTGATGATATTGCCTTGCTTAGTAACTCAGGGGACCAATTGCAATGCATGCTCACTAACCTGGACAGGCAAAGCAGAAGAGTGGGTCTAAAAATTAATCTGCAGAAAACTAAAGTAATGTCTAACAGTCTCGGAAGAGAACAGCAGTTTACGATAGGTAGGGAGGCACTGGAAGTGGTAAGGGAATACATCTACTTAGGAACGGTAGTGACTGCGGATCCGGATCATGAGACTGAAATCATCAGGAAAATAAGAATGGGCTGGGGTGCGTTTGGCAGGCATTCTCAGATCATGAACAGCAGCTTACTATTATCCCTCAACAGAAAAGTTTATAACAGCTGTGTCTTACCACTACTCACGTACGGGGCAGAAACCTGGAGGCTTACGAAAAGGGTTCTACTTAAATTGAGGACGACGAAACGAGCTATGGAAAGAAGAATGATAGGTGTAACGTTAAGGGATAAGAAAAGAGCAGATTGGGTGAGGGAACAAACGCAGGTTAATGACATCTTAGTTGAAATCAAGAAAAAGAAATGGGCGTGGGCAGGACACGTAATAAGGAGGGAAGATAACCGATGGTCATTAAGGGTTACGGAATGGATTCCAAGGGAAGGGAAGCGTAGCAAAGGGTGGCAGAAAGTTAGGTGGGCAGATGAGATTAAGAAGTTTGCAGGGACAACATGGCCACAATTAGTACGTGACGGGGGTAGTTGGAGAAGTACGGGAGAGGCCTTTGCCCTGCAGTAGGCGTAACCAGGTTGATGATGATGTTGATCATCCCCGCTTTGCTAACACACATACTGGACGTTATTCTAGCACTGATAGTTTATTATCATTGCCTTTACTTTACTGTCCACGCAATCGCGCTGACCTGTTCTTTTTTTTCAAACTCCTTCACGACATCCTCACTTGCCCCGAACTTCTCAGTTTTAGCGTGTTTCGTATGTCGCGCAAGATCACCAGAGAACATAGACCTTTCCAGGTTCCTGCCTGTCATCGCCAACACTCAACCGTCCGCAGAATACTGAGTCATTATAATGCTTACTTTCATGATCTCGACATTTTTCATAGCTGGCTGTCGCTGTTCTTTTCCGAGTTCAAGAGGGGGGAACTTTGGGCCAGTTTGTCCGAGATGTTTAGCCAGGACAGGACCTCTCGTCCTGTCCACTCCTTCGTCTGGTTCCGTCTGACGTCACGGTTGTTTTCCTCTTCTTTTGCGAGGTTTGCGTTGTTGTGACATAGTTTCGAATATTGCCGAACTGCTCTTCTCCTCCTTTTATGTTTTCATTCACCATGCTCCTTGTTGTATGTAAAATCTTCTTTTCAATATTGTAATTTTTATTGATAGTTCATCTCACTTATGGTACCCTGAAATTTTTTTTGTTTGTGTATGGGGGCGCCAGCACTTAGACCGTAAGGCATTTTATAAGTACAGTGCATAAATGATTGATTGATAAATTATTATTGCTCTTGGTCTTGTTGGTGTTGTTACTGTTGTTATAAAGGTATGCTCATATTTGTGTCGCAGGGTCGTCGTCATGGGTGACGGTCGAGTGCTGGAGTTTGGTGGTGTGCGAGATCTGCTGACCGACCGATGTTCCGTGTTTCGCAGCATTGCTGTCAGCGCTGGAATTGACGTCGAGAAGAGAGTACCCAACATGGCATCAAAATGAAACTACTCCAAACGTAATCTTTTTAACACAGCCATGCTGAAACTAGCATATACACTAAACGGCATAGATGGAATAAGACATGTTCTTAATGCAGACGACATCACCATCTGGACAGCAGGCATCAGCTCAGCAGGACGCATTGTGAGAAGCCATGAATCGTATAGAAAACTATCTCAAGGGTTGCGGGTCCGCGTGCGCACCGGAAAAATCAGAGCTTCTCATACTAAAAGTGAAAACCAGGGATAGACCTCCAGAAAGTTGAAATCAGAGAACCAGAACTCTGACTTAACGGAGTGCAAATCAATAAAGCAGAATCGCTCAAAATCTTAGGCCTACTTGTACACAAGGATGCATAGGGCACCACCACCCTACCCAAACCACAAGAAACCATCACTCAAGTCGCACCTTTGGTACGACGGGTACCAAGCACGAGATACGTCTTCAATGAACTAGATGATCCAGCACGAATTATCCAAGCCTTCATCATCAGCAGAATCACCTTAGGCACTCCTTACATCGACCTGAACAAAATCTGGACACTCTCATCCGGAAGGCTTTCAAGATTGCCAGTGGGATCTCCGAACGCTCCTCCGCACAACGACTACTCTGCTCTGGTTTCCACAACACCTGGGAGAAGCTAGTTGAACACGAAGTTAACCAACTCGAACATCTAGCACTTACTGAAAGGGCAACATTCAGAAGATTAGAATACGCTAAAGCTATGCAGCTGCGCGACTAGGAAAAAATTATGCCGGATACAAATCGACAGTACAGCTCCGTAGCCCCCATTCTAAAAAAAATATGCATCCAGCCCAACATGAAGGTAAAAGAAAAGCCAGAATAGAGACTCTCCGAAAAACCTATGGCCGAAATCTGGACAGACCATACACCGATGCAACGACACACCGATACAGTAACTATGGCCCATGCGATCAACGGCGTCGAGAGAAAGAGTAAAGAGAGAACGGCAGCTAGCATTTTAACAAGAGAGACAGATGCGACAGAAGGAAGCGCAATAGCCTTGGCCTTGTCAACCTATGGGGAGGGAGCAGTATTACTCAGATTCACAAGCAACTTGCCAGAACTTTCAGAAAAGAAGAATCTCTAGGCAAGGCCTACAAATCACCGGAACCACAGCAACAAAGAACCTACCAGATATATACATGGTTTGCGCTCCGGGGCGTGAGCCCCTGCTGAGGAATGAGGCAGCCGACGCCTCCGCCCGAGCTCACATTCACCAGGCTTTCTCACTGGACGCGACATGGAGAACGGATGAAGTCCCAAAAAGTACAGCGATACTCTGCAACACTAAAGGCTATACAGAAGAACTTATTCGCCACCTCACCCTATCCTGACAAGGGAAGAGGCAGTAACCCTCAGGAATTTACAAATCAACAGCTACATCCATGGTATCCTATTACAGAGAATCTCATATACTCAGCATTCATACTTCTACACATGCTGCAATGTCCCAGAAACAGTATGCCATAAGGTTGGTGATGTGTCGGAAAAAAAGGGCACGGAAGAGCAGTGGGACGGTAAACTATCAGACCCGCAACCGGAGAGCGAACGCAGCCTCACCGAACAGGCACAGATGGCCATGGCCCGTGGCTACCTGGAATAAGAAGGCCGCCCACCTAGGGCGCAAACTGCGCTTGCTTAGAATAAAAGTTCATTCTCTCTCTTCAAAAGTAACTGCGGTGTTCATTCGACTGTCGTCGGGTGCTAAGTTGGAGTTTTGAATTAACGTGAGGGTAGAAAGGTGCACAGCACCTCAGTGCTCTTCTCACCCATCACGTCAAATATTGTTGTTCGTGCTTTATGAACCATTTCTTATAACTGCCGCACAAGAGTCTGGTAAAATTTCTAGCAAATACGTAAGTACAGTAGGAGCGAGTGGTACGAACCACACGAAGGCTCCGTTAGAAAGAACTTTGAACCTATGTACACAATAAAAGAGAGTTGCACATATTTCAATAGGCCCATGTGTTGGAATTTTATTCACAACAGGGGCTTCACGATAAGCTAATCACTACGACATTGGTGCATACCCCGAGGAGAATGGGAGTTACATGTCCCACTTGGCACTTCGGTAAGCTCCACAGAAAAAGAGCAGAGCCTTGCACAGGAGCGCAAAAAAATTGCCCTGAAAATTTATGCGGTTATATGCAGCTCTCCCTATAAGATCAAACATCAAAGACAAAAAGCAGTGCAGAAACAGCCCAACAAACTATGTTCTTTTGAAGAACACAGAAAATGGCAGTGCATCTCACTCTGAAGTGCCAATTAAGTATGTGCTGGACGTAAACCAAGAGGAGGCAGTTTTATATTGAAGCATATCTCATGCATCTTTTAAAATTTAGGCCTAATCAGCGAGTGTTATTGGAGCAAATGTATATAAGCCATTGAATGCACATAAACGAGTGAAACTTATTACCGCAAGTTTTGAGTGTCCTAAACTTATAAATTAGAGAATTGGAGAGCTGGTGAATCCAGAACACCTAATCCCACCGCGCGGAAGGGTCCTTAACAATTCGACATTACTTGGAGCATCCAAGGTTACTGTATCCAAGTACGGGTACCCATAAGCAGTTTTAAACCGAACGCTCATGTGACGCAGCTTTAATAAAGGTGTGCTCTGCTGTGGCATTCAAACAAGAAACAGGTTGAGTTAAAAAGAAGACAAATAGCAGGCTTTCTTATAGATAACAAGAAAGGCCCATATAAGCAAAAAATAGCAAGTCAAAAACAATTGTAGTAAAAGTTTTTAATTCGTTAGGAAACGTAGTGCTGTTACACTTGGGGTCAAGTTAAAAACGAAAATTCTATTAAATTATCACAAACTAGTTAATTAACAGCAAC
The DNA here is from genome assembly GCF_050947875.1 of Dermacentor variabilis. Classification (NCBI taxonomy): domain Eukaryota; kingdom Metazoa; phylum Arthropoda; class Arachnida; order Ixodida; family Ixodidae; genus Dermacentor; species Dermacentor variabilis. The sequence goes on from NC_134573.1 coordinate 114,926,491, forward strand.
AGAAAAGACAGATGAGGTTTTACCTTACACAATCACATCCAAATTTGAAACGAACCTGTTTCCTTAAAGCAGGTAGAAGTTCAGTTGTCTGTAATTAGACCTACAGTATTACTATCATGTATTGCTTGTTGTGGCTTCCGAACTACATGCGCGGATACTACGGCACTCAGAGTCTGCGTGGGTCTACAAAAGATGCACTAATTGCCCAGCACTGTGGTTTCATAGTGCAGTGGCTAGAACTCGGCTCTTAAAGTCGCACAGCTGCAATGAGGTCAGCTCGAATCCTAGTAGGGCCGTTTGGAGAGCAGTTTTGTTTTTTGATCTCTAAGGTTTGGTCAAGGTGGGGAAGTTGGGGGCCTGAGGATGACGTAGTAACGTTGATGGCGACAACGTTATCAGCAGTGTACGCAATGGGAACACTGCTGTCGTAGGAACAAAAAGCTTCTGTATCTATTTTAGGTTAACGTAAACGTCTCACTGAATACCTCTGCCGTTACGAACTAGTGAGTGCATCCAGTATTGCTTCTGTATCACAAAATCATTTTTACGAATTCTAACATCCATATAAAACTTAACATCCATTTAAACATTTAAGCGTGTTAGTGCACAACATTTTATATGAAATAATTGTTTCGTAAGCACGAGAGAAAGAAAGAAAATAAAAACCGAAGGAAAGGCAGGGAGGTTAGCCATAAGAAGTCTAGTTTGCTCTATGCACGGGGTAAAGGGGAAAGAGATCATAAGTAAAAAGAAATAAGAAAGGAAAGCATACAAACGGGAATTGTCGACGTAAATTGAAGGAGTATAATAGTAGTCTACCTATTAGGCCCGCAGGCCATTGGAAGTGAACTAGTGGACTGGCTTCCTTTAGCGCAGACCTTAAGCACCCGTTCGCGCATTGAGTGGCGTTGGCGTCGCCGTAACCTAGCGATCGACATAAGGGCACAGCGGTGGATGAAAGAAAGCGAACGCGGTGTGAAGCGGAGAATGAATGACGTGGTACTGAAGGGCGCTCGACGAGGAAATCGGAGGAGGAGAGTAGCGACAGAGGAAACACAGCGCTACGCGAGCGGAAGTCTGTGTGCGGTAGCTGAGAGGTGGCGTCTCAAATCCATAAACGAAATAAGGCTAGCGCCGTCTGCTCTCTTCCTGCGCTGGCATTCACTCTCTTCTGTTGACTGTGGATCCCCCTACACGGCGCTGAACTACCATACGCTTAAGGAATCAAACGCGGTTGCTACGTATTGATCGCGCGTTTAAGGTCGCATTTTGATCGGATTTCTTTTTACTTTATACTATGACTGGTTGTCGAAACCTCGAGAGGTCGTCTGAATGTCGTCATGCTTGATTGGCTCTACTATTTCAGGTGAGACACATTTAGGCCGCACGCGATCTCGGCGTTGGTTGATTTACCGGCGTCGCCTCTGCGCTTCAGCAGCTTCAGTCTCTCGTCGGCCAACGTACACAGGGCCAATAACAGATCCCTTTAACAGGGTAACGCAGGGCCTTTAACATAATGGCTAAGCTGCGAGAGTGAATGATCGACCAGCAGTATGCATGTAGCTGTCTTACAGTTCTCATTCACTAGTGAGTTGCCGATCAATCGGCGGAAGCGGCCCATCGATAATGAGGCACAACTGCCTTAGCTCGCTTGCAGGGTACATTACACAACGCCACACATTTTTGTGTGTGTGTGTAACTTGAGAAGCGCGGCAGCGTCATCCCACAGGTGTGTGAAAGGCTGCTGCTGCGGTTCATATCAGCGCTCGCATGTGTTGGGCACGGGCGCGAGAAATCCTGCGCCGCGTATTCTATCCATTACCTTACCAAAATGGAAGCAGAGCAGAAACGATGAGCTAACCTCCAAGTCTGTCCTGGCGTCTGATAAAGCCTCGCAGGAATTAGTTTACTCCAGAATTGAGGGCCTTGCAATGTCAATAGCGTTACCGCCGTTTTTTCTATGGAGTCTTCGTTTTCGAATATTGGATGACTGAATGAATGCGCCCGCAACATGCGATCTGTCTATCATATTGGCCGCAAATAAAGAAAGGGATAGCGGAAGAGAAAAAAAAATTACCGACGATTACGTTACTTCCTAATGCGAAATTCGAGCGCAGCAAATAAGCTGTTTCACCTTTTGGATAGATTGAGGCAAAGAAATCGAGCAACACATGTATGCGCTATCACAGAATTTTTTTTTTTCACACGTATTCCTTTAACAAAGACTCCACTAACAGTTCTTGACAGTCATGAAGGAAGCTTTGTGGTCGGAGAAATAGACTGATATATGTTCGACTTGGTACACCAATGCTTGATTCTCAAAGACGAGATCTATACAAGTGGCTCGAGAGGTTGTCACAGCCGTGGGGGAAGCAGAGGCTAAGCGCCGCCGCCGAGAAGACCCTGCCGTTCGCGCCGCCGAAGCGGAGGCTCATCGCCGCCGTCGAGAGCAACCAGCAGTAAGCGAGGCTGAAGCAGAAGCTCATCGCCGCCGCCGAGAAGACCCTGCAGTTCGCGCCGCCGAAGCGGAGGCTCATCGCCGCCGTCGAGAGCAACCAGCAGTAAGCGGAAGCGGAGGGGGGCGGCGTGTACACCCAGCGGCAAACGATGGGGGCAGAAGCGCGCGCAGCAAGCGGACAACACGATAAAGGGAGGAGGGAAGAGATAGCAGCGACCCTTTCCTCCTCTTTCTGCATGGCGGCGACGGTGTTCTATGCAGTCACGTTATCTTGACTCTCTAGCGGCGTCAGCGGCATCCAGCGGTATCAGTCGGTCGCTGCTAGCGCTGGGGGGATGAAAGGGGGGCGGAGCTGGTTACGAGGCCGACGACAACGCCGACGACAACGCCGACGACGACGCGAAACCCAGGAACGGACGCCAAAGAGCTGCGCTCTAAAACGACACAGGCGGTAGCTCTCAACTGATTTATTCACGGCAACCCATGGCGATATATACTCAAATAGAACGTGCTCAGAACGTAGCAAACAAGAACACTCATCAGCCTAGCGGGACAACTAGGTATAAAAAATATCAGCCTTGCAAGGCTGATGAGTGTTCTTGTTTGCTACCTTGTGTGCATGTTCTATTTGTTTATATATTGCAACGCGTTGCCGTGAATAAACCAGTTGAAAGTTACCGCCCGTGTCGTTTTTGCATTCTCTTCTGCTGTCTCCATCTTTAGTTTGGCCTAGTTGGTGTTTACCGCATATCATATTGACCGCAAATAAAGTTCTTCTGATGCGATCTGTCAATTATATAAAGTGAAGGAACACGCTCAGACAATACTGACCCCCGGTTATATCAAATGTGGAGCCAATACTTCTTCATCGATGCCTATGAGTGTTTGGTGGAAGACGTGACCTCAATCAGATGTACTTAGATCATGCGCACCACTTATACGCTGTTAAGTGCGTTTCTATGCTTGCCCAATGAGAAAGCCGTCCTTCCGTAAGTCCCCTGGGGCATCAGCTATTGAGATAGCGCTCGCAGCAACGAATTTATTTGCCTTCGTGCAGCCTCTCGCATTAAGGCAATGAAGAGGCGAGAACACAGCGCTCACGGAGTTCTCAGCATACGCCCCGCTCGGCCGCTTTCACAGACCGCTTTCAAGACACAGGACCGCGCCTCCTTTTCCCCCGCTAAGCAAGCAGCAAGAACACAGTGCGGGATGCTTTCAAGGTACGGCCCGCACGGCAGTGCCATACGAAGCCACCAGTCCACTACGTTTGGTCAATGGTTCGACGCGGACGGATAAGGAGGTAAAGATCATTAATGGCTTATAATGATTGGAACGTCGTCAGCGCACCTGAAGCCACCGTCCACACCCGTTCGTGTCGCCACAACGCTCTCGTTTGTACTGGCCTGATCAAGTTTGATAACATTAATAGTGACACCGGGCTGCATGGAGATGAGCAAGTGACAATGCTTACGCATGCTTAGACAACTCCCAGAGGAGTTTCTGTGTGAATTTTTCTACATTTACAGACACCTACAACTCAAACACGAAGAAGCAAGGTCGCACCAAGAAGTTCATCTTTCAGTAGGTAAGCGGCCCTTCTTGCCTACGCACCATCACCGCTTCTCAACGTACGGCGATGCAGTCAATAGGTGCTATTCGCATACATTCAGGCAAAATAAAGACAACGCCATGAAACAAACAAACATAACAAAGTGGACAAAAAGCACGTGTGCTTGTAGACGACTTTATTGAAGTCGGGCACGAAAGTTTCAAATAAACGAAGCGCAAACATGCGGCATTAGAAGAGCGAAAAACTAACGAAGCAGAGTACAGCAAGTGGCAACACATGATATTAGCTATGAGTGCAGAATCACAAACTTACTTCGCAGAGACGGGACCATTGCGTAGGGCTGAAATCAGCCCGGCTCGTTCTTAGAAGTCAGACCTTCCTCCGCGCCGCGTCTCGCTTGGCATATGGAATCCGGAAGAGTCGCTTGCTGTCAGTCTCACATGTCTTGCACCCTTAGGAACAGCAACACGGCATCGTGAGCATGGAACTACGGTAGAAAAGCACAAAGGCGCCGCGAAACATGGTGCCTGCGTACGCTGCTTGCAATGTTTAGCCCTGCGATGTCGGTGGTAGCATAAACCAAGCAAGCAAAAAAGCGCGCGAGAGCACGTAACGGCGTGCGGCCAATGGGAGGGCGGAACGTCGAGGTAAAGCGCAGGTGAGGAGAACGGCGGCAATGCTCAAAAGATTGCGCTACTTTTATTTCATTAAGGGGTTTTAGCGTAAGCAAAAACCGGCGCTCAGCTGCGGAAATGCGAACTTATTTGGACGACTTCGCTCCTTCAAAACAAACTGAACGTGGTGGTCTGCGACGATCAAGTTACTGTCGCTGTCGTCCGCGCTCAAAGATCTCTGGAGGACCAATCACTATATTGAAATTGGTGGAAAGTAATGCGGCTGATAATGGGGCAGAACATTGTAGTCGCGTATTCGCGCAGTCAGGTACATTTGAAGAGTGCAGTGCCAAATGCCCCTCGGAGGAAGTCTTTGGACCAATGATGTCAACCCATTTCTCATGATGTCGCAGGCAATGCAGTTATTCCGTGGTTAACTCCTTTGCCGCTATGATCTCTTTGCGATGTCGCGCTAGCAACTGCAAGGGGATTAACCTCGAAGTCATGAAATGCAGTAGGGCATTCGTTGCTGCGTTTGCATTGTGACAGCTTGCTTCTTACCTTTATATAATCGACATGCAGATCGCTTGTCAATTGATCGTACGCTTAGTCAGTTGTCCAACATTCGAAAACGCGCAATCCCTCAATAAAACTGCTTCTAACGATATCCACATTGGACTGCGGTCGATATTAGAGTAAACAAATTCCTGCGTGACTTTCTGAGTGGCCAGCACTTGTTTTTACAATGCGTGCATTTTGATCAGATAGCGAATAAACTATGCAACGCAGAATTTCTCACGCCCACGCGCAACACATGGAAGCGGCGACAGTATACGCAGTAGCAGCCTTGCACACAGGTGTGAGATGACTGCTGCAGCGTTTATGAAGTTCACAAAAAGAAAACCAAAATTGTGTTGTTTAGTAAGGTGTCTGCAAGCGAGCGTCTTGGTGCCTCTTTATCGACGGACCGCTTTCGTCGATTGATCTATAGCTCACAAGTCAGTAAAAATTGTAAGACAACTGCATGTATATTGCTGGTCGATCATTTGCTCTCGCAGCCTGGTCATAATGTTGAAGGTCCGCTGTAAACGATGGCCGCAGAAGGGCTGAAGCGCGGATGCAACGGCGGTAAATCAACCAACGCCGAGGTTGAGCGCGGCGTGGCTCAGTGTCTCACCGCTAATAGTAGTGTCAGCCAAGCACAACGAAATTTAGACGTCCTCTCTCGATGTTTGGGTAGCCGGCCATAATATAACGCGCTAAAAATTTCGATCAGAATACGACCTCAAAACCTGGAACGATACGCGGTGACAGCGTTTGATTCGCAGAGCGTCTGCTAGTTGAGCACCGCGTATGGGAAGCTACAGTCGACAGAAAAGAGAGCGAAGGCCAGCGCAGGAGGAAGAGAAAGGAGATGGCGTTACTTTTAGTTAATTGAGGCGTTTTAGTGGCGTCGATGAAGTCGACGATTTCGTCGGTAAAAGGTGTGCGGTGTGCGCATCGGGCGACACCATAATTTGAAACAAAGCGGTGCATGAGCAGATGTCTCTCCGCGGGAACTCCTATGGAACGTGCCCACGTATCAACGCAATGAGCAGCACAACGCACTGTCCGCGCCAGCCACGCTACTCACAGCGTGCTCTCAACAATGAGCGACGCAACCAGCGGAAGTGCTTCGTCTGCCGCTGCTGCCAAACCAGCTGCCCCGAGCAGAGGCTCAGCGACGCCAACGCCAGAATCGACAGATTTGCGCCACCGAAGCAGAACCTCACCAGAGAGCAGTGTTTCTTGCAAAACAGCATGTGTAGAAAATAAAGAGTGATCTGCAACTGCATATACATGCATGTCTAAAATTTTTTCACTCGTATATGGCAAAATTAAAATGAAAGCACTAAAGAGCTGCGCAAAAGTTTCGCATTACGGGGTATCATAATCGTCGGTGAATTTTTTTTCTGCTCTTACAGTGGTCGGTTGTCTAGACTCTCTAAGATAGTGCACAACACCATCTTTTTGGTACAATAACATGTGCAGATGCGAAGAAGCTGTTAGACTGTTTCTTCAGAGCAACATGAGTCACACGGAGAGCTGTCAGCGAACATGACAAGTTGAATACCTCGGCAAGCCACCGTCGGTATAGCATTGTTTCTTCACAACTTATTGAATTGCGTAAGGTCAGTGCTCAGAGATTGAAACGAGGTACCCCGACTGCGCGGCAGCCGGAGCTTTTTGCGTTGTCGGTGAGTGCTGTGCGATCGCTGAGAGGACAAACGCATGTTACAATATAGCACAAACCCTCTCGCTCTCATGGGATACACAGATGCATCAGGTCGGTGGCCCCTGGCTCCACTAGTTGCGCAAAAATGGTTAGGTAGCCATGCCCTCTGAGTATGGAGTTTCTATCCCTGAGCACTGTAACATTCTGCGTCATGACTCGAAGCGTATCGGTTGCTCCTGTTCTTGCGCGTGGAAATCGTACATAAAATACTAGTTCATCGAGCAAACGGCGCAAGATAATCGATAACAGAAAATCAACTGGTCTGCCGTATACGTTGCGCTACAATAAGTTGTTTATTCAAAAATATTTTGGCTAGTGTAGTCAGAGCGATAGCGTTTATGAGATTAACCAAGAAATCGAGTCTTTATCTGTAGCAGCGGATTTCGAGTCACCAAATACTGTTCCACCCACATCCTAGCAAAACCTACTAAGCACAACCCAGAGCTAAAGCAAGTTTCTTTCTTTTTCAGGAATATCAGAAGTGTAAACCATAAATGCGATTACTTACCTTCTTTGATTCATGACTGCTCAACGAATATTGTCTCATGTTAAAGCTAGATTGCTGAGGACAACGATACGAGCAACACGAGCTTCCGAGGAAGGCAAGGCTGGTGCGTCAGCTGCCAAAATACACAGGAGGTGTTGGTGACATCATGAGCAAATACGCAATGATGCAACATCGCAATATGTATTTCTATACATATTGCAGTTGATGTAAAAAAACGGAGCGAGAATTACAATGACCAAATAACCTATAACAGGGCCTGGAGTTTGCAGCTACCCGGCACTAAGTACACTAAACCGAAGAGGGGATCTGCGATTTAAAGCCACAGGAAAGAAAAATAAAACAGTAACATGACACAAGTAAACCGAATCTGAAAGTGATATAGGTAGAAAACGAAATCAATAATCTTCATAAGAGTCTGTTCTTAAAGTCGCTAACAAATGTTTCATGATTGGCAAGACATGCAACATCTTCTGAGACCTCATTCCAGTGTCTGACAGCAACAAGAAGTGGCGAGTAAAAAAAAAGTGGTTAGTTCGGCCATATATAGACTGCCCTTTAGAGGAATGGTCTAGTCGATGATACAAGGCAAGGTGATGTAACGGGTGGCGAATAGTGCACGACTGCGATAAAGTATTTCAACAAAATACAGCAGTGCGTGACGGCTGCGATCGGCAAGTGAAAGTAATTTGAGCGTTGTTTTTAACTTCATTACGCTAAATGTTCGAGAATACTTCATTGCAACGAAACGATCGGCTGAGTTCCGAAGTGATTCTAGTTTGCTGATAAGGTATAATTGATGAGGGTTGCATAATATAGATGCATACTCTATTTTCGAACGTACAAATGTAGCGAAAGCTAGTTTTGTATCAATTTTAGCACAGTGCACGATGCGCCTAATGAAGCCGAGCGCACGATGTACTTTGCTAACCACCTCATCGATATGGTGATTCTACGAAATATCCGATGTCAAATTAATTGCTAAATATTTTATATGAGGCACCGTTTCGATGAAAATGTTATTTAATGTGCAACGGCATTCGGCTGCGGTGTTTTATGTAGTGAATACAATGGCTTCTGTTTTTAAAACATTTATTTCGATCCGCCACATTTCGCACCATTTATTAATTTCGTTTAGGTCAGCCTGGAATGTGTCAACATCCGAGGTATTAGTGACAGGGCTCCACATCGCGCTGTCGTCTGCAAACAATCGCACTGTCGTTCACGTATATTAGAAATAAAATCCGTTCAAGTACGGTTCCCTGGGGCACCCCAGATTTCACTTGGGCTAAGTGAGATGGGTATTGGTTTGCATAAACTCTCTGTGAGCGACCCATTAAAAAGCTTTCGATCCACTTGAGAATATTCATCTTTGTGTTTAGGTGTGAAAATTTCTTTAATAGCCGAATTTGCGGAAGCATATCAAAAGCTTTTTTGAAATCTATAAACACGGCATGTACTTCCAATACAGAATGTATGGCGTTACGGAGATCAGTGATTAGTTCAGACTGCGTCTCACAGGAACGTCCGTGTAGAAGCCATGTTGCTTATAAAAGAAAAATATCGTGCTTCGTTGGGTGTTTTACAGCACATCACATCGTCAGCAGCTTGAAAGTTTGCAAGCGGTGTTAGTTAGTAGAACAGGTCTGTAATTAGAAGCTATTGAAGAGTCATCGCATTTTAGCATCGGAATAAGGTGAGCGATGTTGCAGTCACCTGGCACAAAATGGAGTCCAAAGACTGGTGGAATGGTGTTAGGCTGCTGAGCACGAGGTGGCGGGATCGAATCCCGGCCACGGCGGCCAGATTTCGGTGGGGGCGAAATGCGAAAACACCGGTGTACTTAGATTTAGGTGCACGTTAAAGAACCCCAGGTGGTCGAAATTTCCGGAGTCCCCCCTACGGCGTGCCTCATAATCAGAAAGTGGTTTTGGCACGTAAAACCCCAGAATTTCAAAGACTGGTGGAACAAAGCGGCTAAAATGTGGCATATGGAAGGCTGGGTTAGTTTTAGAAGTTTTGGGCATATGACGTCAGGAGCTGGTGAAGAGTTAATTAGCAATCCATCAATAGTTGCTGAAATGCCCTGAGGTTGTTCCTTACGTCATCCACGTTAGCACTAAAACGTGCAAACTGCACGTCACAAAGAAAGCGTAGTTCGTCGGTAAATAGGGAGCTGAAGAAACTGTTAAGTGCCTCAGCTGTCTCTGCCGTGGAAAGAAATTGTCTATCTTATTAATTGATGTAGGGGCCTGTGATGAGTAATTGGGGTTTATTACTTTCCAAAACTTTTCTGAGTTGCTTCGTAGAAGGGTCGAAATGTCATGGTTGTAGAACTTTAGCAGTTTGAATTTCATTTTGAGAACGTTTGGCATGTTCATGGTACAGTTTCAAAGTTCTGTCAGATCCCGTGAGTTTCGCTTTTGAGTATAAGCCCATCCTTTTGTTTATGCAACGTTTGACGTGCGTGGTAAACCATGTGTTTCGTGTAGATGATGTCATTACAATCTTCGGAAAGTACTTGGGCGCTAATGAGGTAAGTTTGCCTCGAACAATTCTCCAGTTTTCTTCTCTTTCACTTATATCGAATGAACATAAGAAGGTGACCCTAAAGGTTGACATTTCGTTGTTATCATTTAAGCGCTAGCGCTCAAATAATCAAATAACATTTTCTTCCTTGCCTCCGGAACTTGATTTGCTGCATCAAACTCACAATGCAGCATTTTATGGTCACTTGTACTTTCAAGCGATTGGGTTTTCATATTTTCTGGGTGTGTGGTCAGCACCGTTGAACTACCCTAGACTTGAAATATGGCAAGGCCCCGTGTAGGTGCGGTGACCACTTGTGAATTAAATAGGGTGAGCACATCAAGAAACATTGGGCATTCTTGCTTTCTTGCACCGTTTTGGGGCCTGAACAACTGCCAATCAATATAGGATTAGTGAAGTCTCTGGCAAGGATTACTGACGGCGATGGGAATCTGTTTTGAACACTGTTTAGGCTGTCTGTGAATTCGCTTCATGAAGTCGAAGGACAATAGCAGACCCCGACGGCGCAAGTTGCGGATGGCGAAGTTTCATTTGGGCTTGTAGATGCTTCTTGACAGCAATTAAAACGCCTTCACCTCGGCAGACAATCATGTCTTTTATGAATACAAAATAGTTTGATATAGCCAGCTTTTGGTCATGAATATCCGGAGATAACCAACTTTCTGGGACGGGTATTATGTTAACGGAATATTATTTAATAAAACCACAAAGTTCGTCCTGCTTGTTAAACAGGCTGCGAAAGTAATTAAGGATAAGGCACTATCAGAGCATGCTTTTTTATGTCGCTGTCGCTTCTCAGGCGTGTTAGCTCTGGGAAGTGCCATAATTTGGTTTGTGGACGAATCAAATGTGTAAACCATACAATAGCTTGAAGTTTTGTCTAGGTTTCTTCTCTGTTCGAGCGAAGGCTCTGAGCTTTTCAGCTATGAACTGGACACACGGCGAGAAACCTTCTTCAATCCAAACACGAGGCGACTGTACTTCTTTAAATTTGAATGCATTTTAGTATGCTGCATTCATTCGTGAAATTCAATAGTTTCACAGTGACAGGTTGCGCGCACTCCCCAGTTGAGAGTGTCCTATTGTGTGAGCGCGTTCATTTTTCCCAGCCGGCATACTAAGGTTTTTTGACTCAAAGTCTGCAACCACTTCTTCCCTATCCTTCTATTTTTGAACGTTTGTTCTGGGATCCCATTACAAATGAAGTTATTGCGCAATACCCGATGTTTAAGATCGTCAACAACTAAGTTTCTCTGCTCATGTTTTTCGGATTCAATTTTGTTTGGCTTGTCTTGGGAGTCTGTTAGCATGGTTGCAACTTTGTTCACGTCGTCAGAAAGGTTCTCGACACCATCTGAATGTTCTTTTAGGTTAGAGAGGCATCGCTTTATGTCCGTAACATTAGTCTGAATTTCCTTCATCTTGCTCCGGAAGTCAGTGTGCATTTTTTGTTTGATGTTGCTGGATCCTGACTATAGTAAGCATTCGGTTTCACTCACGCTGGTAGGTGCCTACATTTTAGCTTCGAGTTGGTTTGACAAGGCAAGCCTAAGTACAACCTTAACAGCGACACCTGGACCATGTATTCTTACCGGCGATTTCAATGTGCATCACCCGCTATGGGGAAGCTTGAAGATGCATTGTCGAGGAAGGCATGTACTATCCTTCGCGTCGGGCCACGAACTCTGCTACCTAAATGATGGCACTCGCACTTTTCTGCGGGGATTGACATAAAGCAAATGACTGGACTTAACTTTTGTTTCAAGGTGCCTCAAGGCCAGCGTGAAATGGTTTCCGGACAACGAAACACATGGTAGTGACCATGCTCCAACATATGGTAAAATCGATGGCATACCCAAGTCACACACTACCACAGTTCTTCAGCGCATTGACTGGCCTAAATAGACGTTGCTCATGGAGAAGAATTGCCAAAAGATCCAGCACTGTCCACCTGGCAACATCTAGGAGCTGATTAACGACGCTGCTCGAGAAGCCAACAGAATTTTTAGGCCTATTCCTAAATTTTCTGAATTCAAACAGAATTGGAGTGGATTCCAGCAATTCGCCGTCGCGCGGAACGAAGGTATAGGCGCATCAAGTCCATCTACGACCTAAGGGAGGCGAAACGCATACAGAAGAAGAACCAGCGTCGGATCAACTCCCTGCAGTCTCTAAGACGGAGGACTTTGTGTGATTCCTTTGTTCCACATAAAGCCTTATCACATATATGGAGAACGGTGCGCGGGGTTCGAACATCACCACGACAACGCCACCGCTTCAAATGCCTGGATATCTCTCAATCTCGCCGTGAGATCGACGTAGCGGAGCGATTCTGTTTAAGGCTTGCTGGTCTACCCTCCTCGTTCGCGTACATGAACCCATTGATGTTTCAATCTCGCGGGATTCTCGCATGGACAATCTGCTTTTCATCGAGGAGTTACGAGCGGCGTTGGCAGCGTGTAGACGTTCCTCATCGCCTGGGCCTGACGGGGTGACATACGCAGCTCTGGCAACCTCAGTCAAACAGCCCGGCATGCTCTTCTAGAGGTGTACAACAATTCATGGCGTGTAGGAGTGGTTCCAGCTGCATGGAAGTCCAGCCGCGTTGTGCCTTTGCTCAAAGCAGGTAAATCACCCCAAGACGTGGCGTCTTATGGTTCCATTGCTCTGGCCAGTTCTCTAAGAAACGTGATGGAGATGATGGTGCTGATAGGTCTAGAGTGGTATCTAGAACACTACAACATATACCCTGACGCTGTGGCAGGCTTCCCACGCGGACACTCTTCTGTAGACAACGTCATAGATTTTGTGTCGTCTGTTCAGCACGAAAAAAGCCTAAGGAGACTGTCATCGGCCATGTTCCTGGACGTTAAAGACGCTTATGACAACGTAACACATCGAGCCATCCTGGACGTTAAAGACGCTTATGACAACGTAACACATCGAGCCATCCTGGACGCCTTTGGCGATGTCGGCCTAGGTGGACTTTTGTTTCGATGGATATTTAGCTACTTGACTGACAGGTCATTCTTTGTGCAAAAAGAGGATGGCGCATCATTACGACACAGCACCTACAGTGGAGTACCACAAGGCGGAGTTTTGAGTCCCACTCTATTTAACCTCGTGCTCATCGACCTAGTTCATGCCCTTCCACAATCCCTCTATTTGTCGATATATGCAGACGATATATGCATTTGGTCATCACCAGTGACGCATCTACAGGTGCGCGCCAGGCTCCAAAAAGCGGCCAAAATAACATCAATCTATCTTTGAGTACGAGGTTTGGAGGTGTCCTTCGAGAAGTGCTCTATGGTCGCTTTCACGCGCAAAGCAATCAGACCATATGTCGTTAGGATTAATTGACAGCCCATTGCTTATGAGAAGACGCACCGCTTTCTAGTAGTGATAACAGATCGAGACCTCTCCTGGACTCCTCACGTCTCTTACCAGGCACGTACCCAGGATATCTTTTCGGGGGGGGGGGGCACCACCTCCATCGTCGTCGTCGTCGTCGTCATCATCATCATCATCATCATGTTTTATGTCCACTGCAGGACGAAGGTCTCTCCCTGCGATCTCCAATTACCCCTGTCCTGCGCCAACCGATTCCAACGAGCGCCCGCGAATTTCCTAATTTCATCGCTCCACCTAGTGTTTTGTCGTCCTCAATGCGTTTTCCTTCTCTTGGTACCCAATCTGTAACCCTAATGGTCCAACGGTTATCTGACCGGCGCATTACATGAACTGCCCAGCTACATTTTTTCCTCTTGATGTCAATTAGAATATCGTCTATACCCGTTCGCTCTATGATCCAAACCGCTCTGTTTCTCTCTCTTAACGTTATGCCTAGCAATCTTCGTTCGATCGCTCTTTGCGCGGTCCTTAACTTGCTCTCAAGTGTCTGCCCCATATGTCAGCACTGGCAAAATGCACTGATTGCATGCACACCTTACTTTTCAGTAATAATGGTAAGCTTCCAGTCAGGAGCTGGCAATGTCTGCCGTATGCGATCCAACTTATTTTTATTCTTCTGTGAATTTCCTTCTCATGATCAGCGTTCCCTGTGATTAATTGACCTAGGTAAACGTACTCCTTAACAGTCTCTAGTGGCCGACTGGCGATCCTGATCTCTTGTTCCTTTGCCCGGCTATTTATCATTATCTTCATCTTCTGCATATTAATATTCAACCCCATTCTTACACTCTCGCTGTTAAGGTCTCCAATCATTTCTTGTAACTCGTCTGCATTGTTCTTGAATAGAACAATATCATCGGCAAACCGATGGTTGCTGAGATATTTTCCGTCGATCTTTACTCCTAAGCCTTCCCAGTTTAATAGCTTGAATTCTTTTAAGCACGCAGTGAATAGCTTTGGAGAAATTGTGTCTCCCTGTCTGACCCCTTTCTCTATAGGTATCTCTCTGCTTTTCTTGTGTAGAATTAAGGTAGATGTAGAACCTCTGTAGATATTCTTACGCGAAGGACGAGTCAGTAAGACGAGAAGCTATTTACATATTATATTTACAACAACAGTTGCAGCGAAGACCGGTCAGATTCACAGTGCGAGCCCAGTTCGTTCTTCCTCCTCTTTTCTGGAGTGATGGCGCCCACGCACCTCTTTCAAACAAACAAATACCACACGCATGTAGCAATATTTTCCAAGCTTTTTACGTAAGCGTTCTGTACTCCTTGAATACGTAGTGCCTCTACGACTGCTGGTATCTCTACTGAATCAAATGCATTTTCGTGATCTATATAAGCCACATAGAGAGGCTTATTGTACTGTGCAGACTTCACGATAACCTGATTAATGACATGGATGGGATCCATTGTAAGGTATCTCTTCCTGAAGCCAGCCTGTCCCCTTGGTTGGTAAAATCGAGTGTTGCCCTTATTCTATTGGAGATTATTTTGGTAAATATTTTATATAATACTGGGAGCAAGCTAATGGTCCTACAATTTTTCAATTCTTTAACGTTTCCTTCTTTTGTGGATTAGTATAATGTCTGCATTCTTCCAGTTTTTTGGGACCCTTGCAGTCGATAGACACTTCGTATAAAGAGCCGCCAGTTTTCCAAGCATTATGTCGCCTCCATCTTTGATTAAATAGACTGTTATTCCACCTTCTCCTCCCGCTCTTCATCGTTTCATGTCTTGCAGGGCCCTTCTGACCTCATCGCTAGTTATAGGAGAGTTTCTGTATCCTTTTCATTACTGTTTCTAAGTGAGGTATCGTGACTCCTCTGGGTACTATATGCAGGTCAGCTTAGAATTTTTCCGCTGCTTTTACTATATCTTCGAGATTGCTGATGATATTATCCTTCTTATCTTTTAGTGCATACATCATGGTTTGTCCTATGCCAGGTTTCTTTTTTACTGATTTCAGGCTGCGTTCAGTTTTACGGCTTCTTCAGTTTTTCTCATGTTATAGTTTCGAATATCAGTTATTTTCGCCTTGTTGAGCAGTTTTGACAGTTCCGCGAATTGCCTAGCGCTGTTCGGCCGCCAGTCCCATACAACCGTGTAGAGCGCAGGATGCGATTCTAGACGTACTGCGCTCACCGCGAAAGGTTAGAAAAACACCCACATAAGCACAGCAGAGAAGTGGCTACGTGAGGCGGTTCGACCGATAACTGTAGAAGCGTCATTCAAAACAAGTAATTGTTCTCCACCTCTGGCGGCGTTTTCTCTACTTCCTTTCTAAATAAAAAGATGCTGATCCATAAAAATTCTCATAAACAACGTTTAACTTTTTTATTATTCGCTTTTGCTTGCAGTTTGGCTGTTGCCTTGGCTCTCTCCCTTAGTAGATCGCTTAATTTCTCAACTCCTTGCGATTTTTGTTTCCAGTTCCCAATTTGGCACGAAAAGTGCTATAGAATTAGGGAAAGACAGACGAGGTAACGGGCGACAGTCATCTTGTTTATGGGTTTAAGGGTTATTGCAGGGTTTCATGATGGACGCTCTTTCACATTATTTTATTTCCCATCTTATCTAACCCATATCACGTGTATATGGTTCCGGGCATCTGCCAGCGTCGCGGCGAGCCGTAACTCAAGGAAATAATGAAGCAAAGGGAAAAGTTAAACGCAATTGGCGTTTTCTCCGGCCGCAACTCGTTCCATGAGAATACAGACCAGCTGAGTAACAGCCGCATCCCACTCCTGGTCCCAGGATCAGCCTAAACAAAGAAGGTTGAACTAACAAAACCAACAGCTATGCGCGTGACGGTTGTATAGATGGTGACAACTGAATGCATCTCGAGTTAATCGCGCGGGTGCGGAATCTATGAGATAACTGTCCTTCACATTACATGAGATGCCGATAACTACCGCCATCTAAAAGGAGTGAAAAAGGCAGCATAATGCTGACCGATGAACAGCTGCCAAGTCTCAACATTGATCTGGCGGCGCTTTTGGCATGTGTGAGGAGTGGTGGCGTGGGTGGGGAGGGGGGGATGCCACATGATATCGGGGGGGGGGGGCACAGGCACCCCGGCCCCCCCCCCCCTTCTGGGTACGTGCCTTTCTCTTACTTAAAAAGGAATCCAGTGATGATAACAGACGTGCTCAGATTTTTTGCAGGAAAGTCAGGGAGTGCGTCTGTGAGTGCGATGCTCTAACTCTATAACGCACTGTTCCTGGGTCTCGTACGCTACAGCTTACCTATACTAGGTGGGACCGGTAATACCAATTTCCGACCCCTACAGTATGTACAAGCTCAAGCTTTGCGAATTGGTCTAGGTCTTCCCAGGTGTGCATCGACGGCGGCAACACTAGACATCGCGCATGACCACCCCACCTATACGTATATTCATGTCGACTCTTTAAGGATGCACATCAGACACTTCGCCCGAATTCCATCGCATTATCTCGCCTCCGTTCCTGCCACTCAACCTCGTTCAGCGTTTAGCAGAATTTTTGCAGCCAGCCATGGAAGTTTACCGTCAAATTTCACACCTGCAGCACGACCATCTCTACCGCTGTGGTGCCGCATCCACACCGGGCCGTTCTTGTCATTCCCGGCATCCAAAAGAAAACGGAAAACGGAGATGTCGCCTTTCTCCCTCAAACAAAACGTGCTTTCATTCCTACATGGCAAACACACCGAACGCACCCACGTTTACATGGAAGGTGCTGTCTCCTCTAAAAGGTCAGCTGGAGCAGTTGTACTTCCCGCTCAATCTGTCACCATTAAATTCAAGATGGCTCACGTTACATCATCGACGGCTGCAGAACTCGCAGTTATCCGTGATGCTCTGGAGTTTATTGGTCCCAAATCACCACATCCATGGTCCATCTTTTGTGATTCAAAGGCAGCTCTGCAGTGTCTGCTGTCCCCTTTTAACCACAGACCTAATGTGCAATTAGTCGCTGACATCCGATTACTCCATCATTACGCAATCGACAAGGGACACAACATCATCTACCAGTGGATACCGGGTCACTGCGAAATTTCGGGAAATCACAGTGCGGATGACGCTGCCCGTTCGGCCCACGATGGGGCCCCGATCGTACCCATACCACTGTCAAGAACAGATGCAGCCACAAGTCTTCGCCCCTCGCACGCGAGCTTACGCTAACTCTGTGGAACACCAGTGAATTCACGAACGCACGTCTTCACAAATTGGATCTAAGTTTGCAACCACGTCTTCCACCAGGGTTGCCACGAGTGGAAGCAACACTTATGTGCCGCATATGACTCGGCGTGGCATTCACGGACTCCTATTCCTTCCGCATTGGAATGGCCGACAGCCCTGCTTGCGACACCTGCGGCTGCGAGGAGACGATCACGCACCTCCTCTGTGAATGTCCACGTTGCAATGTGCCAAGAGAAGTGCTCGTGACCGCGCTCGAAAAACTGGACAATCGCCCCTTCACCGAAGAGAAGGTTCTAGGACACTCATCCGGACAGGTTTCGGTATTCAAGGCCTTAAGGGCTTTGCTGAAGCTTTTAAGGGCCTGTGAATTGTGCAACCGCCTTTGACTATTGTCCCGTGTCACATCGCATTACTGCGTGAATTTTTCTTGTTTTTTTCTCTTTCTTCTTTCTCCTTTTATTCCCTTTACCCTTTGCCCAGCACAGGGTAGCCAGCCGGTATTTACACTGGCTAACCTCCCTGTCTTTCCTTCCTATTCGTATCTGTCTGGTCTACCTTGTCAGGGCGGGGGTTGGTTTCAGCGTCACCAGCGCCAAGAAGGAGATGTGTCAAGCAAAACCAAACCAATGTAACCCTGCATCCTGCCCACAAGTTTGCATTTAGCTCCCTTGGGCGCACCCACACAAAGGAATGCAGCTATCCTACTCTGCATCGACCACCGAAGCAACCGATCCGGACGCGGTAGGTTACAACGTCTACGCCCATGTCTTAAGATAAACACCCCTACAATTACACGCAAGTGGGATCTGCAGCCGACTAAACAGATGTGTCGCAAGAACTGTTGACACACTCACTTTGAATGTACAAATAGAACCGTATAAGGATAGAAAATTTTAAAATAGAACCATATCAATTTCAGAAACAAACGGCCGTAGAAGGACACAAGAACAGTGGGCGCAAGGTCTACGCGGAAAGCCGGCGTACAAGTCCTGAAATCACAACCGTCGGCGTCTACAACCGATTCAGCGAGCTGACCTTTGCTGCGCCGGATCCGCCAACGTCGGTATCGGTTGCGCGTCCTTGCCGACGTCGATGTCTATAGGCCGCTTCGAGGCTCAGACACAGGCTGCGTGCCTGTCTATCCAGAGCTCGATACGTATGGGATGTGTAAAGCGTTGATTAGTTCCACTAATTGACGCTTTGTTATCTCTGTCTACGTCACTAAAGTTAAGTAGCTATGCAAGGTCAGAAGAACTGAAACCGGAACCGGTGCCGAACTCGGCCGGACTACATTGTATACAAATACATAAGCAGAACCTCCCGTACTTTTCACTTCATAGCCAAGAAAATTTGTGCGTGAGCATAGACATAAGGCCATGAATTTCAATATGTAGTCCGCGACTGTATTGCCCCATATCCCTTATTTGTTGTCTTGGTTTGCTGACATCTGCGTTTTTTATTCACTTTTTGACAACATGTACTCGGCGCCGCTCGTCATATCTTTTTCGTTTATTACATTTTTATTCCTTATTCCTTGGCGTATATGTGCGGACATGAAAAAAGACAACTAAGGGCCAAAGTGCAGAACAATGGCGTCGCGGTGCATATTGTGGTGAAACAGTCCGTCATTTGCGCAGGTTCCATTTGCTATGGTGATGGACTTCGTAGGCGGAGCCTGGAGCGTGCAGAGAGAGGCCGCTTTCAGAAGGGCCCTGGGATATACCGAGATGAATTTAGAGGAAGTGTGTTTCTGAGAAAGGTTTTGTTAGTATCTACTGCCAGAATTAAAAGAAACATATACGTTCACCAAGCATTTTTACAGATTGAGTTTTAGGTTGAGCACAGTTACACCATGGCATCTCAATATGGAGGAGCAGTGATAATATATTTGGGAAATGACAATTTGGAATTGGTTATTTATCGAGATAGATAATTGGCAACATTCGCCTGTTGTATACTGAATTGACTGATGTAGTGTATAGGTCCGTATTCACGATCGAAAGTCGACAATGAGCATACCTGTCTGCAGAGGGTGTGCAAGCCTGCGCGTCTATTTGGAATCTTCGTAACGGCACCAATTTGAATTCTTCATTCTCGTGTATGTGATAATTTTTTGTAAGGAACCTTGCTTACGCCGAACGGTAGAAAAATAGGTGTACCACAAGTGGCCCTACTGACAAAGCATATATTGAAACTAATTAGAAATAGTCGTCGAACGGACATCATTTTTATGCCTTGGTTTGGAACAATAATCGAGATTTGCTGAGATGTTTGGTCGCATCTCCCTTCAGTCGCTTTTCTTCTGCCAGCTGGGCCGCGTCCATATGGACCAGTGCACAGCATGGCGCGAAGCAGTGAGGTGCAGTGCGATTGTGCCGTTGCGAACATGCACTACACCCGTTTTAAGGTTATAGTTAGTATCATCTCCAACCAATCTGCTTTGCCGGTTGCCATTTCATGCTTACATCTTCTCTCGATTACAGGAGAACCAGCAACGTTTGCACAAAATTTGTCTGAGAAAAGGAAAGTGAATGGCGGCCCGCTCTGCCACTTCACGCGTAGGCGGCCACACGTGTTTACTTCCGGTACCATGGAAGTGCGCAATATCGATTTAGCTTAACTAAGCGTACCGTCAAGGTTGAAATTCATAGGAACTACGGGTGATCTGGGCTTTTATTCCTTAGAGATTACGATCGGCAAAACACTGGTTTGCATTTCCTCCCAACATGCGATAAGGCCAAGTCGAAGCGCGAACCAAGATAATGCAATCATGGAACACAAATTCAAAAACGTCTTCCGTGATGAAAACGCAAATTACTTTGAATAAAATTTACGTATGGAAATTTGTTATGCTCTTCTATCATATGCGCTTTTCGGCTTATTTTTTTCATGGACGACCTTAGGGTGTTATTAACGTCTAAGCATAAGCCAAAATCGCATTTTTGTCAAATTTAGGAATTTATTCAAGATCCCATGAGCAGCACATCGGCGAAAATAAAATTTCAGTAGATACTATGTTCTAGGGGAAGTTCTGCGAATGTAATTTTAGGTTTCCTTCGCATCCTGCTTTTTGTGAGCAATTCCCCACCAAAGCTATAATTTTACCACTTTCTTCTCGGTGCTAATGAGTAAAAAACGAAGTTATTTTGTGAAACAGTGTTATAATGAACGAACAATGTTCAGGAAAAGCAAAAACTTTAATTTTGAAAGAGTGGTAAAACAGCAGGTTTATGACGAATTTGTTTTTTGCACCTGCTATACCGCCCATTAGTGCGATTCAAATGGTCATCACGTGCCCAAATTTCTTTCTGCTCAAAATTTTCGGAAAATACTGTAGAAGTAATGCTTATATGTGTGGACTTTTTTGGGATATTTTATGAGAAATGATTTTTCTCGACAGCCACGGTTGAGACAGTCTGCATGGAATGATCCATTTAATGAAATAAAAAGAAATAAAACACATTAGTTTCCTATCTGATCTGACCTATCTGACCTATCTGACAAACTCAAGCAGGCTAGGTGACTATCAGTTCCCCGTTTCAAAGGGGATGTCAATAAATAATCGGGATCCCCTCTGTGGCTTCATCAGGACGACGGAGCGAGCGCTGTTTCCCCCCTTGAAAAAATCTTGCTTGGTGTTAGAAACTCAGCGAAGCTAGACACGTTTTCACGTTTCTTTGGTATTCTTTGCGTTGGTAAGAATAGGTGCGTCATCAAACTTTAAGCGCAGTTTCAAGCTGCGCTCTGCAAAACACTGTTTGGATGCAATATGCGGGCTCTTGAAACTTCTCGCAAAATAATATAAAAATTCTAGAAGGTTCGTAAGCTGAAGTACTGCAGGTGTGTGTGGCACTGCCTTGAAACACCTTCACTGTATGTTTACAGAGAGCCGGAGCTGTTTTGATCGGACTTCTGCGAATGCAAGAAAGGCTCCACAACTGTATTTCAATTGACAAAAGAGCACTCTATCATTCCTTCGCAAACATAAGCATTTCTGCGCTTTAGGACCTGCTCCTTCCTATGCAAAAAAAGCCCTACTGCGCCATTTCTCTCACACTGGACGTGCTCCCCATATAATATATATAGTAAAATCACCAGGCATAACCAGCAAAGCTAACCGCCTCATTTCAGTGCTTAGATACTTTGCTCTCGAACATATATCGTTGTGTTAGGAGAGTCGGCGCAACATTCATATCGCTCCCTCGCTACCATTTAACTCCTCTTTAATAGGCTGTTGTGTACCATCTATGCATGAGGGCCAACATTTCTCTAGGCTCAGTCATCGGGCACCTACTCCTAAAATTAAGCTTGTCGCAATTGGAGAAGCTTTCGCCTATCCTATATAGCTACCGGAGAGCTGATGGTGACTTTCACCGAGCCTTTGTGGAATTTTCTGAATATGTACTGGACGTCTCTTTGCAAGTACGAGTCGAGCACATTATGTAATTAGCGCTTTATTTAAACGACTGAGTCAAAAGAGACAGAAGTAAGGGGGAGCCAATATTTTTCTAATAAGCTAGGACGCCTTTCACAAACAGTGCTATAGATGGCTGACTTTGCACGTTAAATAAAGGAATGTGGTTATAATTTTGCAAATTTCTAAAATGCAGAAACTGATGTACACTTAATACTCTTTACTCGTGGCCAGGTGGAAGATAATGCATTAGCACCCCCGTATCAAGCAGTACATGTACTGTCTTGAAAATAAGTAATCACATTTCGCTGAGCATTGTAACGATTGGTCTTGTCAATCTACTTTCTATGAGACACTGATTTCGTTTACTCCCAGAAATATGTGTGCACATAAAAGAACATGCGCTTCACATCATGAAACGCTCTCATGTGAATTAGCCAAGCAGCACTGGCATTTTCGGCAAATCATTCGAATTTATTGACCAGTAATGTACTCTTTCTAACTTATGTTATCTCCTCTGTTCTGCGCATGCAGAAATTAATTTGTTGCTTGTGCACATCCGGCACATATTTTTCCCTTCATCATTGCCCCTATTTAGCTTTTTATTCCTTGAAAAAGGAAAGGAGTTGCGAGTGTGATCTTGTTCCCATGGGTCTATCTTTTTATGCTAATGCCGAATGTATGCGCTGAGATGTACAAGAAAAGACATTACTGTTTGGTATACCTACGTCGTTTCTTTATTGTATATTAGCATTTGCAGTATGCTTTAGTACATTCTTTGTAGGTAGTCGCTCTGAACAGTGCTGTCACCGCCACATCCCATTCAAACTCCTTTTTTCGTGAGAGCTAAAATTGACTTTATATCTGGCTACATGGTCAGTGCGGTATCGTATTATTGCCGCAAGCTAAGTATGTATTGCGTAACTATTGAGTGGCACATTCTGTAGGTGATCTGTGGAGATTCTATTAAGATTTCACTCAGCTACATTACGAATTATATTAGATCGACACTTGTTACGTAACAATATGTGTTTCAAGGATAACCTTTCAGGCGATGCAGTTTTATATTGTAAAGTGTAATAGATATCATGAATTCAGCAGAAATGAGACATTCACCAATCGTAGCGATTGCTACAGAAGAAACCCGCACGAGTTTCCGCTAAATTAGTTACTTCTCTCCACCTTGCGGGTTTCCGTGGACTAATTACGTGAAAACTCTTGGCTTTGCTTCAAGTTGTTGGCAAATTCAGCTTCTCCCTGCCATCTGCTAACTGCCTGGTTAGCTCAGATGGTATAGCGGCCGCCTCAGAAGGGCGGTGGTCCCGGGTTCGAGTACCGAACCAGGACGAATTTTTTTCAACGACGGGGCTCTTCTTTCGTGGAATCCGTACGGGGTTTCCTCTGTAGCAGCTGCTACGAGTGGGTGGATGTCTCATTTCCGCTTAATTACTTCTCTTCACCTGGCGGGATTGCGCAGAATAATTACGTGAAGAGATATTATGCATCACGGGCGTTTTTTTTTATATTTCTGCGTGCGAAAGCAGAAAGCATGGTAGAATCACAATAGCTTGGGATCATGCGCCCAATGGCAACTCAAGCAACGGCAGGGGTTGTCTCCAGAAGCTGTCTAATTTTTTTAGGGTTTCTGTATGTGTACCAAGTCTAGCCCCGTGAGCTTTAGCCACCGCTACTCACATCCATGTCGGTGGATGGGAAACAGGATTTACCTGCCGGTGTCTCATAATACACGAACTCGGGAGTGATTAAGTGGACGTGGCCATAGTCAGTACACACCAGAGCTGTGGAGTGGAGCCCTTCATTCATTTCCCACTTCATTTTGGAGAGTAATGTTGCCCTGTAATTCCACGCTTCTCGCGTACTTGGAATGTTGAGGGATGCCCATCTCTCTCTCTTCGAGTGGCTAAGCTAGACCCTTGGATTCCTTCCATTCCAGAAAATAAACTTATTTTCCAATATTTTTCGATACTTGCGCCTGGCAGTCTCAGTGACAACAAAAACATTTTGATGTTTTAAGGCAGAAAATAACGTTACATTATATTTCTTTACATTTCGATTATTGTTACGTACTGTTTCTTGCATGTGTTATATTCGGCAGGCGTTCTTATCCATAATCTTCCAAAAATCGTTTGATTAAAGCAACATACGACTTATTCTTACATCGTGCTCGCTGCAGCGACTGAGTGCAATCATTTAAGGTCCAAGCAGACAAGCAACATTAAGCTACTGTTGTTCACTACATAGGAGAATGCTGCCGTACCCCAAAGGAGTTCAGAGTCAAAGCAGTCGCTGAAGCTAGTCGCGTTTATTCCTTTTGCACGTTTATTAACATGTTAACTGACATCATAATTACGTGCACCACTCTGACGCCACCTTATCGAGCCTTCTGGATATTCAATATTGAGCAAAAAACATGGCGCGCGATTTAAATCACTGTACATTCGCAAAGAGTGCCCCCATTTCCGACGACATTGTTATTGGCTTGCTCCCTTTATTGTAGGTTATGCATTCCCTCGCTAAGTAAATAGTTATTCGCAACATAAATCATTACACAACCGGTGTTGATTTGACTAAAGTTATATAGTTAGCTAACTCGACTTCGTATTAAAAGTAGAGTAGTACCCGCTCGCTAGATGTTTATGTCTTCAAACGCCCTTTAACATTGTAACGAACATCGGTTTCCAGGTCTTCAGGAGCGTATAATGGGCAAAATATTGTGTTGTTTACAATTACCGAGTCCGCGACTGTCACCTATAGGTACATATTGAAGGA
This sequence comes from Dermacentor variabilis, assembly GCF_050947875.1. Taxonomy (NCBI): domain Eukaryota; kingdom Metazoa; phylum Arthropoda; class Arachnida; order Ixodida; family Ixodidae; genus Dermacentor; species Dermacentor variabilis. Next base: position 114,951,266 of record NC_134573.1, read on the forward strand.
GCCGTATTCAGTAAAAATTGAGAAATGTAGTTGAACGGCTGAGTATAATACAGCATAACGTGCAATTTTACTGGCTTTTCAGTGTCGCCTAAAATAAACAGATAGCGCTGCGACACTACGTGTCCATTCGATTCGAACTCTTTTCCGAAATCTCGGGCTGTAATTATTTTCCCATTCATCTGCCCGACTGGTGCGATCTTTCTATTCCTATTCCATATGGGGTGACTGAAAATGTGGGATGATTCTCGAATCAAAATTGGAAGAGTACTGTACCCGTAGACCAGAGCTTGTGGGTGTGGCCCGCATCGTGGGAAACTTGTCTTTTCTTTCACTTCCATTACTTTTTCCTTCAATATTTCTATATCAATTCCAAAATGCGCTTCATTTCCCCTATGCTTTTCTTGTGTTGATTGTCTGTTAGATTTTAGTTTTCGCAAGACAGATTGGGACAATATTGCACTGACAGTAAACTTTCATAAGGCAGGCACCCTTGTTTAGTGAGAGGATCATATCGCCGGAACATCGTGATGTCGAGTCAACCATATAAGCGAAAATCGTGAGTGGTTACCGCTCATGGCGCCGTATGTGTGTTCGGCTTTTACAAGCCTTCAATTTGCTTTGTCACTACCGTATTTGGGGTCTTCGGGAGCGGGTAGTGTGGGTCGTTCTTTTTGGTAAAGCAGTAGGAGAGCAGAAACGCGGACGAAAGCTGAGCCGCTCAGATCAAACTGCCGGTTGCGGTTCTCCGGGTAACCGCACCCTCTGCAAATATCAGTAACAGGTGGCGGGCAGAGTTAGTTGTCTGAATGATATCATGGAGTGCGCAGATAACACATTCTGTACGCAAAACTGTGCGGTTTTCCACATATCTTAGGGGTTTTGCCTTAAGTCTTAAAGTGCGTAAAGAAAAACGCGGTAGCGCTAGTATAGCATAGCAGTCATAAATCGTTAGCGTTGTGCTTACCTTGATCATTTGAGATTTTTATGAGGGCGCATACCTGAAAAAAAAACATTTTCAACCGCTCTCAAGGTTTCTCCAGTGTTAAGACGGAAATTATATATTAATTTACACAATAAGTGAAACTTCACAGTAAAAATTAGAGAAGGACAAAATCATGAGAAGAAAATGCGTGCGATACATAATTTGGCCTAATTTTGAGCTTTCCTCATTTTCAAAGTCAAACTTAGAAATCAGCTGCTCCATTATATGTGCTTTTCGGCTTACTTTTTCATGGACGACCTTAGTGCGTTACCAACATATAAAGACAAGCCAAAATAGCGTTTTTTTTTTGTAAAATTTAGGAATTTATTATAGAGTCCATGCGTAGCACATCGGCGAAAGTAAAATTTTCGGAGATAATATGTTTTAGGGGAAGTTTTATAAATGTAATTTAAGGTTTTCTTCGCTGCCTGGTGTTTGGGGAAAATTACCCAACAGCGCTATAACTTTTGCATTTTCTCATCGGTGATAATGAGACAAAAACAAAGTTACTTTGTGAAACTGTATTATAATGAAAGAAGTATGTTCAGAAAAAAAACGCTAATTTTAAAGTATGGAAGAAACGGCCGATTTTGCATGAACTTGTTTTTTGCACCTGGTTTTCCGCCAAATAGTGCAATTCAAATGGCGATCACGTGCCCGAAAATATTTTTCTGCTAAAAATATTTTGGCAAAATATTGTGCGAGTAATGCTTTATATGCCGAGCTTTTTTTGTAATCTATTGAGAGAAATTATTTTTCTCCAATGCCACGGTTGGGACAGTTGGCATGGAACGACCCATATAATAAAATGAAAAAAAAAAATGAAAGGCATTTATGCCATACCTGACAAACTCAAGCTGGCTAGGTGACTATCAGTTCCCCGTTTCAAAGGGGATGTCAATAAATAATCGGGATCCCCTCTGTGGCTTCATCAGGACGACGGAGCGAGCGCTGTTTCCCCCCTTGAAAAAATCTTGCTTGGTGTTAGAAACTCAGCGAAGCTAGACACGTTTTCATGTTTCTTTGGTATTCTTTGCGTTGGTAAGAATAGGTGCGTCATCAAACTTTTAGCGCAGTTTCAAGCTGCGCTCCGCAAAACACTGTTTGGATGCAATATGCGGGCTCTTGAAACTTCTCGCAAAATAATATAAAAATTCTAGAAGGTTCGTAAGCTGAAGTACTGCAGGTGTGTGTGGCACTGCCTTGAAACACATTCACTGTATGTTTACAGAGAGCAGGAGCTGTTTTGATCGGACTTCTGCGAATGCAAGAAAGGCTCCACAACTGTATTTCAATTGACAAAAGAGCACTCTATCATTCCTTCGCAAACATAAGCATTTCTGCGCTTTAGGACCTGCTCCTTCCTATGCAAAAAAAGCCCTACTGCGCCATTTCTCTCACACTGGACGTGCTCCCCATATAATATATATAGTAAAATCACCAGGCATAACCAGCAAAGCTAACCGCCTCATTTCAGTGCTTAGATACTTTGCTCTCGAACATATATCGTTGTGTTAGGAGAGTCGGCGCAACATTCATATCGCTCCCTCGCTACCATTTAACTCCTCTTTAATAGGCTGTTGTGTACCATCTATGCATGAGAGCCAACATTTCTCTAGGCTCAGTCATCGGGCACCTACTCCTAAAATTAAGCTTGTCGCAATTGGAGAAGCTTTCGCCTATCCTATATAGCTACCCGAGAGCTGATGGTGACTTTCACCGAGCCTTTGTGGAATTTTCTGAATATGTACTGGACGTCTCTTTGCAAGTACGAGTCGAGCACATTATGTAATTAGCGCTTTATTTAAACGACTGCGTCAAAAGAGACAGAAGTAAGGGGGAGCCAATATTTTTCTAATAAGCTAGGACGCCTTTCACAAACAGTGCTATAGATGGCTGACTTTGCACGTTAAATAAAGGAATGTGGTTATAATTTTGCAAATTTCTAAAATGCAGAAACTGATGTACACTTAATACTCTTTACTCGTGGCCAGGTGGAAGATAATGCATTGGCACCCCCGTATCAAGCAGTACATGTACTGTCTTGAAAATAAGTAATCACATTTCGCTGAGCATTGTAACGATTGGTCTTGTCGATCTACTTTCTATGAGACACTGATTTCGTTTACTCCCAGAAATATGTGTGCACATAAAAGAACATGCGCTTCACATCATGAAACGCTCTCATGTGAATTAGCCAAGCAGCACTGGCATTTTCGGCAAATCATTCGAATTTATTGACCAGTAATGTACTCTTTCTAACTTATGTTATCTCCTCTGTTCTGCGCATGCAGAAATTAATTTGTTGCTTGTGCACATCCGGCACATTTTTTTCCCTTCATCATTGCCCCTATTTAGCTTTTTATTCCTTGAAAAAGGAAAGGAGTTGCGAGTGTGATCTTGTTCCCATGGGTCTATCTTTTTATGCTAATGCCGAATGTATGCGCTGAGATGTACAAGAAAAGACATTACTGTTTGGTATACCTACGTCGTTTCTTTATTGTATATTAGCATTTGCAGTATGCTTTAGTACATTCTTTGTAGGTAGTCGCTCTGAACAGTGCTGTCACCGCCACATCCCATTCAAACTCCTTTTTTCGTGAGAGTTAAAATTGACTTTATATCTGGCTACATGGTCAGTGCGGTATCGTATTATTGCCGCAAGCTAAGTATGTATTGCGTAACTATTGAGTGGCACATTCTGTAGGTGATCTGTGGAGATTCTATTAAGATTTCACTCAGCTAAATTACGAATTATATTAGATCGACACTTGTTACGTAACAATATGTGTTTCAAGGATAACCTTTCAGGCGATGCAGTTTTATATTGTAAAGTGTAAAAGATATCATGAATTAAGCAGAAATGAGACATTCACCAATCGTAGCGATTGCTACAGAAGAAACCCGCACGAGTTTCCGCTAAATTAGTTACTTCTCTCCACCTTGCGGGTTTCCGCGGACTAATTACGTGAAAACTCTTGGCTTTGCTTCAAGTTGTTGGCAAATTCAGCTTCTCCCTGCCATCTGCTAACTGCCTGGTTAGCTCAGATGGTATAGCGGCCGCCTCAGAAGGGCGGTGGTCCCGGGTTCGAGTACCGAACCAGGACGAATTTTTTTCAACGACGGGGCTCTTCTTTCGTGGAATCCGTACGGGGTTTCCTCTGTAGCAGCTGCTACGAGTGGGTGGATGTCTCATTTCCGCTTAATTACTTCTCTTCACCTGGCGGGATTGCGCAGAATAATTACGTGAAGAGATATTATGCATCACGGGCGTTTTTTTTTTATATTTCTGTGTGCGAAAGTAGAAAGCATGGTAGAATCACAATAGCTTGGGATCATGCGCCCAATGACAACTCAAGCAACGGCAGGGGTTGTCTCCAGAAGCTGTCTAATTTTTTTAGGGTTTCTGTATGTGTACCAAGTCTAGCCCCCTGAGCTTTAGCCACCGCTACTCACATCCATGTCGGTGGATGGGAAACAGGATTTACCTGCCGGTGTCTCATAATACACGAACTCGGGAGTGATTAAGTGGACGTGGCCATAGTCAGTACACACCAAAGCTGTGGAGTGGAGCCCTTCATTCACTTCCCACTTCATTTTGGAGAGTAATGTTGCCCTGTAATTCCTCGCTTCTCGCGTACTTGGAATGTTGAGGGATGCCCATCTCTCTCTCTTCGAGTGGCTAAGCTAGACCCTTGGATTCCTTCCATTCCAGAAAATAAACTTATTTTCCAATATTTTTCGATACTTGCGCCTGGCAGTCTCAGTGACAACAAAAACACTTTGATGTTTTAAGGCAGAAAATAACGTTACATTATATTTCTTTACATTTCGATTACTGTTACGTACTGTTTCTTGCATGTGTTATATTCGGCAGGCGTTCTTATCCATAATCTTCCAAAAATCGTTTGATTAAAGCAACATACGACTTATTCTTACATCGTGCTCGCTGCAGCGAGTGAGTGCAATCATTTAAGGTCCAAGCAGACAAGCAACATTAAGCTACTGTTGTTCACCACATAGGAGAATGCTGCCGTACCCCAAAGGAGTTCAGAGTCAAAGCAGTCGCTGAAGCTGGTCGCGTTTATTCCTTTTGCACGTTTATTAACATGTTAACTGGCATCATAATTACGTGCACCACTCTGACGCCACCTTATCGAGCCTTCTGGATATTCAATATTCAGCAAAAAACATGGCGCGCGATTTAAATCACTGTACATTCGCAAAGAGTGCCCCCATTTCCGACGACATTGTTATTGGCTTGCTCCCTTTATTGTAGGTCATGCATTCCCTCGCTAAGTAAATAGTTATTCGCAACATAAATCATTACACAACCGGTGTTGATTTGACTAAAGTTATATAGTTAGCTAACTCGACTTCGTATTAAAAGTAGAGTAGTACCCGCTCGCTAGATGTTTATGTCTTCACACGCCCTTTAACATTGTAACGAACATCGGTTTCCAGGTCTTCAGGAGCGTATAATGGGCAAAATATTGCTTTGTTTACAATTACAGAGTCCGCGACTGTCACCTATAGGTACATATTGAAGGAGTCGTATTCAGTAAAAATTGAGAAATGTAGTTGAACGGCTGAGTATAATACAGCATAACGTGCAATTTTACTGGCTTTTCAGTGTCGCCTAAAATAAACAGATAGCGCTGCGACACTACGTGTCCATTCGATTCGAACTCTTTTCCGAAATCTCGGGCTGTAATTATTTTCCCATTCATCTGCCCGACTGGTGCGATCTTTCTATTCCTATTCCATATGGGGTGACTGAAAATGTGGGATGATTCTCGAATCAAAATTGGAAGAGTACTGTACCCGTAGACCAGAGCTTGTGGGTGTGGCCCGCATCGTGGGAAACTTGTCTTTTCTTTCACTTCCATTACTTTTTCCTTCAATATTTCTATATCAATTCCAAAATGCGCTTCATTTCCCCTATGCTTTTCTTGTGTTGATTGTCTGTTAGATTTTAGTTTTCGCAAGACAGATTGGGACAATATTGCACTGACAGTAAACTTTCATAAGGCAGGCACCCTTGTTGAGTGAGAGGATCATATCGCCGGAACATCGTGATGTCGAGTCAACCATATAAGCGAAAATCGTGAGTGGTTACCGCTCATGGCGTCGTATGTGTGTTCGGCTTTTACAAGCCTTCAATTTGCTTTGTCACTACCGTATTTGGGGTCTTCGGGAGCGGGTAGTGTGGGTCGTTCTTTTTGGTAAAGCAGTAGGAGAGCAGAAACGCGGACGAAAGCTGAGCCGCTCAGATCAAACTGCCGGTTGCGGTTCTCCGGGTAACCGCACCCTCTGCAAATATCAGTAACAGGTGGCGGGCAGAGTTAGTTGTCTGAATGATATCATGGAGTGCGCAGATAACACATTCTGTACGCAAAACTGTGCGGTTTTCCACATATCTTAGGGGTTTTGCCTTATGTCTTAAAGTGCGTAAAGAAAAACGCGCTAGCGCTAATATTGCATAGCAGTCACAAATCGTTAGCGTTGTGCTTACCTTGATCATTTGAGATTTTTATGAGGGCGCATACCTGAAAAAAAAAACATTTTCAACCGCTCTCAAGGTTTCTCCAGTCTTAAGACGGAAATTATATATTGATTTACACAATAAGTGAAACTTCACAGTAAAAATTAGAGAAGGACAAAATCATGAGAAGAAAATGCGTGCGATACATAATTTGGCCTAATTTTTGAGCTTTCCTCATTTTCAAAGTCAAACTTAGAAATCAGCTGCTCCATTATATGTGCTTTTCGGCTTACTTTTTCATGGACGACCTTAGTGCGTTACTAACATATAAAGACAACCCAAAATAGCGTTTTTTTTTGTAAAGTTTAGGAATTAATTATAGCGTCCATGCGTAGCACATCGGCGAAAGTAAAATTTTAGGAGATAGTATGTTTTAGGGGAAGTTCTATAAATGTAATTTAAGGTTTTCTTCGCTGCCTGGTGTTTGGGGAAAATTACCCAACAGCGCTATAACTTTTGCATTTTCTCATCGGTGATAATGAGACAAAAACAAAGTTACTTTGTGAAACTGTATTATAATGAAAGAAGTATGTTCAGAAAAAAAAAACGCTAATTTTAAAGTATGCAAGAAACGGCCGATTTTGCATGAACTTGTTTTTTGCACCTGGTTTTCCGCCAAATAGTGCAATTCATATGGCGATCACGTGCCCAAAAATTTTTTTCTGCTAAAAATATTTTGGCAAAATATTGTGCGAGTAATGCTTTATATGCCGAGCTTTTTTTGTAATCTATTGAGAGAAATTATTTTTCTCCAATGCCACGGTTGGGACAGTTGGCATGGAATGACCCATATAATAAAATGAAAAAAAATGAAAGGGATTTATGCCATACCTGACAAACTCAAGCAGGCTAGGTGACTATCAGTTCCCCGTTTCAAAGGGGATGTCAATAAATAATCGGGATCCCCTCTGTGGCTTCATCAGGACGACGGAGCGAGCGCTGTTTCCCCCCTTGAAAAAATCTTGCTTGGTGTTAGAAACTCAGCGAAGCTAGACACGTTTTCATGTTTCTTTGGTATTCTTTGCGTTGGTAAGAATAGGTGCGTCATCAAACTTTTAGCGCAGTTTCAAGCTGCGCTCCGCAAAACACTGTTTGGATGCAATATGCGGGCTCTTGAAACTTCTCGCAAAATAATATAAAAATTCTAGAAGGTTCGTAAGCTGAAGTACTGCAGGTGTGTGTGGCACTGCCTTGAAACACATTCACTGTATGTTTACAGAGAGCAGGAGCTGTTTTGATCGGACTTCTGCGAATGCAAGAAAGGCTCCACAACTGTATTTCAATTGACAAAAGAGCACTCTATCATTCCTTCGCAAACATAAGCATTTCTGCGCTTTAGGACCTGCTCCTTCCTATGCAAAAAAAGCCCTACTGCGCCATTTCTCTCACACTGGACGTGCTCCCCATATAATATATATAGTAAAATCACCAGGCATAACCAGCAAAGCTAACCGCCTCATTTCAGTGCTTAGATACTTTGCTCTCGAACATATATCGTTGTGTTAGGAGAGTCGGCGCAACATTCATATCGCTCCCTCGCTACCATTTAACTCCTCTTTAATAGGCTGTTGTGTACCATCTATGCATGAGAGCCAACATTTCTCTAGGCTCAGTCATCGGGCACCTACTCCTAAAATTAAGCTTGTCGCAATTGGAGAAGCTTTCGCCTATCCTATATAGCTACCCGAGAGCTGATGGTGACTTTCACCGAGCCTTTGTGGAATTTTCTGAATATGTACTGGACGTCTCTTTGCAAGTACGAGTCGAGCACATTATGTAATTAGCGCTTTATTTAAACGACTGCGTCAAAAGAGACAGAAGTAAGGGGGAGCCAATATTTTTCTAATAAGCTAGGACGCCTTTCACAAACAGTGCTATAGATGGCTGACTTTGCACGTTAAATAAAGGAATGTGGTTATAATTTTGCAAATTTCTAAAATGCAGAAACTGATGTACACTTAATACTCTTTACTCGTGGCCAGGTGGAAGATAATGCATTAGCACCCCCGTATCAAGCAGTACATGTACTGTCTTGAAAATAAGTAATCACATTTCGCTGAGCATTGTAACGATTGGTCTTGTCAATCTACTTTCTATGAGACACTGATTTCGTTTACTCCCAGAAATATGTGTGCACATAAAAGAACATGCGCTTCACATCATGAAACGCTCTCATGTGAATTAGCCAAGCAGCACTGGCATTTTCGGCAAATCATTCGAATTTATTGACCAGTAATGTACTCTTTCTAACTTATGTTATCTCCTCTGTTCTGCGCATGCAGAAATTAATTTGTTGCTTGTGCACATCCTGCACATTTCTTTCCCTTCATCATTGCCCCTATTTAGCTTTTTATTCCTTGAAAAAGGAAAGGAGTTGCGAGTGTGATCTTGTTCCCATGGGTCTATCTTTTTATGCTAATGCCGAATGTATGCGCTGAGATGTACAAGAAAAGACATTACTGTTTGGTATACCTACGTCGTTTCTTTATTGTATATTAGCATTTGCAGTATGCTTTAGTACATTCTTTGTAGGTAGTCGCTCTGAACAGTGCTGTCATCGCCACATCCCATTCAAATTCCTTTTTTCGTGAGAGTGCAAAATATTTCGCAAAATATTGTGCGAGTAATGCTTTATATGCCGAGCTTTTTTTGTAATCTATTGAGAGAAATTATTTTTCTCCAATGCCACGGTTGGGACAGTTGGCATGGAATGACCCATATAATAAAATGAAAAAAAATGAAAGGGATTTATGCCATACCTGACTAACTCAAGCGCGCAAAGTGACTATCACCTCCCCGTTTCAAAGGGGATGTCACTAAACCATCGGGATCCCCTCCGTGACCTTATATTATGTCGGAGCGAGCGCAGTTTCCCCTCCTAAAAAAATCTTGCTCGGTGTTAGAAACTTATAGAAGTTCGACAGCTTTTAATGTATTTTTGGCATGCTCTGTGGTAGTAAGAATAGGTGCGTCATCAAATTTTTAGCGCAGTTTCAAGCTGCGCTCTGCAAAACACTCTTTGGATGCAATATGCGGGCTCTTGAAACCTCTCGCGAAAGAATATAAAAATTCTAAAAGGTTCGTAAGCTGAAGTGCTGCAGCTGTGTGTGGCACTACCTTGAAACACCTTCACCGTATGTTTACAGAGAGCAGGAGCTGTTTTGATCGGACTTCTGCGAATGCAAGAAAGGCTCCACAACTGTATTTCAATTGACAAAACAGCACTCTATCATTCCTTCGCAGAAATAAGCATTTCTGAGCTTTAGGACCTGCTCCTTCCTATGCAAAAAAAGCCCTACTGCGCCATTTCTCTCACACTGGACGTGCTCCCCATATAATATATATAGTAAACTCACGAGGCATAACCAGCAAAGCTAACCGCCTCATTTCAGTGCTTAGATGCTTTGCTCTCGAACATATATCATTGCGTTAGGAGAGTCTGCGCAACCATTCATATCGCTACCTCGCTAACATTTCACTCCTTTCCTAGGCCGTTGTGTACCATCTATGCATGAGAAACAACATTTCTCTAGGCTCCGCCATCGGGCACCTACTCCTAAAATTAAGCTCGCCACAGTTCTATAAAAGGTTTCACCCTTCCTATATAAGCTACAAGAGAGCCGATGGTTACTTTCACCGAGCCTTTGTGCCACTTTGTGAATATGTACTGGACGTCTTCTCGAAAGAACGAGTCGAGCACATTATACAATTAGCGCTTTATTTAAACAATTGCGTCAAAAGAGACTGATGTAAAGGGGAGGCAAATTTCTTCAAATAAACTGTAGGGCGCACTTCACAAGCACAAGCAAGATAGATGGCTGAGTTGGCATGGAAAATATAGAAATGTGGTTGTGATATAATGTTCCGTATATCTAAAATACAGAAACTGATGTAGTACACTTAGTAGTCTTTACGTGTGGCCACGTGGAAGATAATGCATTAGCAACCGTATCAAGGTGCACATGCATTCATTTAACAACGATAAGTACTCAAATTTTCCTAAGCATTGTAATGATTGGTGTTGTCAATCTACTTTATACGAGACACTGATTTTGTTTACTAACAAAAATTGGTGTACACACAAAAGAACATGCACTTCACATCAAGAAACGCTCTGACCTGCATTAGCCACGCAGCACTGGCATTTACGGCAAATAAGTCGAACTAATTAACCGATAACGTTCTCTTTCTAACTTGCGTTATTTACTCTGCACTGGGCATGCAAAAAACCATTTGTTGTTCGTGCAATTCAGGCGTTCTTTTTCCCTTCATGATTGCCCCTGCTTATATTGTATTCGTTGATGAAGGAAAGGAGTTGCGAGTCTGATCTTGTGTGCATGGGTCTGTCTTTTTATGCTAATGTCGATTGCATGAGCTGAAACCTGCAAGAAAGCAGATTACTTTCTGGTATACCTGCGTCGTTTCTGCATTGTATATGACCATTTGCAATATGCTTTCTTACATTCTTTGTATGTAGTTGCGCAGAACAGTGTTGTCTCCACTAACTAGCATTCACACTTCTCTTTTCGCGGGAGCTAAAATTGACTTTATCCCTTGCTCCATGGCCAGTGGGTTATTGCGCATTATTGCAGCCCGCTGAGTACGTATTGTGTCACTATCGCGTGACACATGGTGTAGGTGATCTGCGGAGTTGCTTTTAAGATTTAACAGAGCTATATTACGGATTATATTGGATCGTCAATTTTTCTTGTAACGATATGCGTTTCCTGGATAACCTTTTAAGTAATGCCAGTTTTCATTATACAGTCTTATAGATATTGGTACGTAAGGATGAACGAAGAGAGGAAGAAGAAGCTCGCGATACGCTGGCTGCTGCGGGTTGTTGGTGGTGAGCGAATTTAACTACTCAGACACACATTGTCTATATATATTGTAAATATAATTTTCTATAATCCCAACATGTCCGTAACATATTGGTGAGAGGTACCACGGCTGGAAACAGAGCTCCGCAGAGGACGTCGCATCACCGTCCGCACTATGAATGACGGTGAGCACTCCGGATCAACATCGTTGCCGCACTCCTACGTCACCATCGCAAACTACGTCGCTGTTACCTTGCGTTGTGCTTGTACAACCCAAGGATCCTAGAACTTTCTGCGGGACCTATGGCGCCGACGTTGAAGAGTGGGGGGCCATGTACGAACGTGTTAGTTGAATTAACAGATGGGACCCTACGCTTATGCTAGCTTACCTGTTGTTCTACCTAAGAAGCACGGCGAAGGTGTGGTACGAAAACAACGAAGCGGAGCTAACCAGCTGGGGTTAATGCAAAAAAAAATTAGCAGAGTTGTTTGGCCAGCCAGCCAGCCGTAAAATTGCCGCAAAGCAAGAACTGGCCTCCCGTGCCCATTCCCCCACGGAGTCATATGTCTCGTACATCCCGGATGCGCTGGCACTTTGTCGTAAGGCCGATCACGACATCACAAAACATGAACATGACATGGGAACGTGCTTAGGGGCATTGCTGACGACGCATTTAACCTGCTCATATGCCAAAGCTGCTCTACAGTTGATGCAATCATTAAAGAGTGCCGACAATTCGAGCACGCTAAAAGCCGACGCGTCTTGCAACCATTCGCCAAACTTCCCAATACTGCCACAGCGTCGACGTGTGAAGATCAACCCGCACAGCAGCATGCGTCGCCATTAGAGGAAATGGTGCGAATCGTTAGACCTGAATTGGATGCTATGGCACCCGCAGCTTTCTGTTCGTGTAGCCCTGATGCTACCACATTTTCAGTTCCCCTCGTAAGAGCCATCGTTCGCGAGGAACTTGAAAACATTGGTTTCCGGTCTGTGTGTACTGTCGCCAATCCCAGAGCTAGCTAACACCCTTCTAATATTTTCGCTCCATCCCGACGCTTCTCTCCGCACTATCGCAACCCGACTGAGTGGAGAACTGCGGACGACTAGACGATATGTTTCACCTCTCCCCGCACTGGTCATGTCACCCGATGCTGTCGAAACTCTTGACCCTCACCACCTCGCACACCGACCAACCTGAGTCGTTTTGATGGAAATGCCAGCAATGTTTCGCCCACCGCCGAGTCTAACAGCGCCGACAACTCTGCTAGGAACACGTGATACAGCTGCTCCCCATTGCCACGCGGACCCCAGTCTCGTTCACCGCCAACACGTCGCCCATCTTCCCGTTCGCCGCAGCCACGTCGCCTTTCGTCCCCTGTGGCTTTTGGCCGCACCCTTCGGAAAACTAAGAAATGCAGCCCTCGGAGGTGGTGATGTAATGCCTACTACCGCAGCAAATCCTCTGTCTGTGCCCACTAGGAGAAATGTAATAGACGTTAAAATAGACGGCGCAACTGTCCAAGCACTCGCCGACACTGTAGCCCACGTATCTGTGATGAGTGCTAGCCTACGTAGACGTTTTAAAAAGGTCCTCACCACAGAAGCTGCCCGAGTAATTCGTGTGGCCGACGGCGGCATGCTGGTTGTTATTGCAATGTGTACTGCGCGCTTAATTATAGCCGGCCGCCCTACCTCTTTTCTCTTTACTGTGATTGGCAACTGCCCTCACGACGTTATCCTTGGATTGGACTTTTTATCCACTCATTCTACTCTCATCCACTGCCCGACCGGCGTTCTTCAGTTGAGACTGCCTCAACTCGCCGATGCTCCCAGCACCGCCCCACCGCAGTTGTGCTCCCTTCACGATGTGCGTCTGTCACCCGAGGCAGTTGCTTACGTCACTTTGACCACCCAGCCACAGGTTCCTGGTGGCGACTATGTGCTTCGCCCCGTCATATACGTCCTTTTGCGCCTGAACGTTCCTGTTCCGCATAGGTTGGTCACGGTTACTAACAACGACGTCGTTCTGCCGCTTCTGAATTTCGCCCTGTGCCCTCAAGTGATTCCGGCCGGCATGTTCTTGGACAGCGTTTTTAGTGGTTCCGAATTTGACATTGAGAGTCTGAATGCCGAGAGTAGCTTATTAGCGTCGATTTCAGCTCACAGCTCTGGTTCTTTAACGGATGAATTCGCGAAAATGATTGCACGTGACCTCACCTCTGCACAGGCCCCGGAACCACGTCACCTGCTTGAATCATACAATGACATCTTCGATTTCGGCGACAGGCCTTTAGGCCAAATATCTATATCGTTCTCCACCGTATAAACACGGGAGACACAAATCATATTTGTCGGTGTCCCTATCGGGTATCGCATGCTGAACGTCGAGTCATCCAATCAGAAGTGGACAAAATGCTCCGCAAAGGGGTCGTCGAACCATCAGCCAACCTTTGGGCTTCGCCTCGTCCTTGTGAAAAAGAAAGATGGTACCTGGCGTTTTTGCGTCGATTATCGCCACTTAAACAAGATCGCGCGAGAAGAAGCCTACTCACTACCACGCATCGATGACGCTTTGGACTGCTTGCATGGAGCTAAATACTTCTTCTCCATTGATCGTCGATCCGGCTACTGGCAGATTTCAGTTGATGCAATTAACCGCAAGAAGACTGCCTTCATCACGCCGGATGGCTTATGTCAGTTCAACGTCAAGGCCTTTGGCCTATGCAATGCTCCTGCGACATTTAAACGTATGATGGACTCTCTTCTGCGAGGCTACAAATGGAACACGCAGATTTTGTTTCCTTGACGATGTTATTGTTTTTTCTCCCACGTTCGGTAGCCACCCTACCCGACACGCTGCAATTCTTGCGGTCTTCCGAAAAGCCCGCCTTCAACTCAACTCCAAGTGTCAATTCGTCAAATTACCGTGTTAGGACACCTCGTTGACGGATCCGGTGTCCAACCACATAGGGAAAAAGTTCGCGCCGTACGCAGTTTGCCTGTGCCACGTTCTGCTTCTGACGTGCGCTGCTTCGTCGGTCTATGTTCTTACTTTCGGCGTTTCCTCAATACCTTCTCCGATGTTGCTCGGTCTTTGACAGATCTTCTAAAGAAGAACATGTCATTCTCATCGAGCCCCGAGCAGGCTCACGCGTTCGCCGCTCTCATCAGGTTTCTGACCACCCCTCCCATACTTGCCCCCTTTGATCCTTCTGCACCTACCGAAGTCCACACTGACGCAAGCGGCCACGGCATCGGCGCTGTTCTCGCCCAACAGTAGAATGGTACCGAGCGCATGATAGCCGAGAGGAATTACTCTATCACCGAGCGGGAGTGCTTGGCTTTAGTTTGGGCTGCCGCCATGTACCGGCCATATTTGTACGGCCACACGTTTTCGGTCCTTAGAGACCACCACCCCCTCTGCAGGCTGTCTTCCCTCCGGGACTCCACAGGACAGCTTGGTCGCTGGGCTTTGCGGCTCTAGGAATCTTCATTTGTTGTCAACTATAAGTCTGGACGACTGCACAAGGACGCTGACTGCCTCTCGCGTCACCCCGTGGATCCCCCTGATCCTGTAGCGCATGATTCGGTGAGCAGGGTGATGGCTTTGACTGACACGACCGACATGCGCGCTGAACAAGAACGTGATGTATCCTTACAGTTCATCATCGCCGGAGTGAAATCTGGCAGCACCGACGGCACGTGCCACATGTTCGTGCTGCACGACGGCATCCTCTACGGCCGCAATATCAACCCTGAAAGCCCCGAGTTGCTCCTTGTCCTTCCCCGTCATCTGCGATCCGTCGTTCTCGAACAACTTCATGATGCACCGACAGCTGAACACCTTGGGGTTTTTCGTACATACGACCGCGTACGACGCCAGTTCTTCTGGCCGGGTCTCTACCGCTCTGTGCATCGGTGTCAGCGCCGGAAGAAACCTCCTTTGCCACCTGCCGGCTGACTCCATCCAATTGAAGTTCCCTCTGAACCATTCTTTCGCGTACGCCTTGACCTGCTTGGCCCTTTTCCGACGACGACTAGAGGGAATAAGTGCATCGCCGTCGCTACTGATTACGCGACACCCTACAGGATAACAAAGGCGTTGCCGACTACTTGCGCAACAGAAGTCGCCGATTTTCTCCTTGACGACGTCACTCTCCAGCACGGTGCACCTCGGCAGTTACTTACAGACCGCGGCCGCTCTTTCTTGTCTCGAGTTGTGGACGACTTCCTTCGCTCTTGTGTCACTGAGCACAAGCTGTCCACCACCTACCACTCTCAAACGAATGGTCTTACGCAACGTGTCAACCCAACACTCACAGAGATGCTGTCGATGTACGTTTCCAACGATCACTGCGACTGGGACGCCGTGTTGGCCTACGAGACATTTGCGTATAACTCGTCCCGAAATGACACCACAGGATATTCACCCTTTTATATTTTGTATGATCGCGAACCCACATTGCCCTTTACTACCTTCTGTGCCCCGCGTTGCTACTGTGTACGCTCGCGAAGTCATCGATCATGCTCACAGGGCGCGTCAAGTCGCCCGATCTCGCTTAGTAGCCTCGCGGCATCTGCAAAAAGTGCGTTACGACCGGTTCCATCGCGATGTTCAGTTCACTCCAGGTGCTTCGATGCTGCTTTGGTCGCCGAGGAATCCGAGCCCGACGAATCTGAACCCGAGCGCATGCACCCTCTAATCTCGTACCAAGACATCACACAACACTACAAGCTAACCAGCAGAACATGTGCAACCCCACACAAGTCACTACCTAGAGAGCAGGAGCGATTGAGCAGGAGCGATTCCCCCACCCAACCAGAAATCCCCTCATAGCCCCTACACAATTATCTCCGCAATGCCGCTTTTGCGCAGAGACCAGGTCCCTCAGGCACATAGTAGGGGGACCATTAAATCCTCCGAACCGTTACTGCACCAACGAGCTTTGGGAGAGAGCCTTGGCCAGTTGCGACCTCGAGGATCAGCAACGGCTGATTGCGAGGGCCTAGGACGCGGCCCGAGCTCAAGGCGTTCTCGAATGAGGACGCCTCTCCAAATCTGCATTCACCCAACAAAAATGTTTATTCTCTTTCTCTTTCTCTCGTCGTGTCGGACTCTCCCAGAAGCTCTTCTCTCGCTACGCAAGGCCTTGTGAAGTCCTACGTCAAGTTAACGACGTCAATTAGGAGATCGCGCCGTTACAGTTTCATCCATCTTCAAGTCCGCCGCCTGTTGACGGCTTCCACGTTTCGCGGCTGAAGCCATACTTCGCTCGCAGTTCTTCGCCTACCATGCACCGAGACGGCACTTCACCACCCGGGGGTCCTGTTACGGAAGCATGAACGAAGAGAGGAAGAAGAAGATCGTGAGACGCTGGCTGCTGCGGGTTGTTAGTGGTCAGACATTTTAACTACTCAGACTCATTTGGTATATATATTGTAAATATAATCTTCTATACTCCCAACATCCCCGTAACAATGGCATGCATCACGGGCGTTTTTTCTTCTTTCTGATGGCGAAAGCAGAAAGTGTGGTAGAATCACAATACATTGGGATCATGCGGCCAATTGCAATTCAAGCTACGGCCGGAGCGGCCGCCGGTAGCTGTCTAACTTTTTTGGAATTTCTGCATGTGTACCAAGTCTAGCCCCGTGAGCTTTAGCCGCCGCAACTCACAGCCATGGCGGCGGATGCGAAAAATAATTTACCTGCCGGCGCTTCATAGTACGCGAACTCGGGAGTAATTAGGTGGATGTGGCCTAGGTCAGCACACACCACAGTTGCGGAGTGGAGCCCTTCATTCAATTCCCGCTGCATTTTGGAGAATAAAGTTTGCCGGCAATTCCACTCCTCTCGTATCACCGGAATGCTGAGCGTCGCACTACTCTATCTCGTCGAGTGCCTAAGCTGTACGCTTGCATTCCTTCAATTCGAGTAAATAAATGAATTTTCCAAAAATTTTCGGTACTTAGGCCTTGCGGTCCTTCTGAAAAAAGTATTTTGATGTTTTAAGGGAGAAAATACCATTACATATTATTTCTTTGCCATCATAATTTCTGTTACGTACTGTTTTCTTTTAATCAGTTTTTTTTGCGGGCGTTCTTATCTATAATCTCCAAAACATCGTTTGAGAACGTCAAGGTACAAAATATTCTCACATCGTGCTCGCCGCAGAGATTGAGTGCAATTATTTAAGGAAACCACAGGCTAACAACATTAAGAACTTGATCTTCACTGCATAGGATAATGCTGCCGTCACCCCAAAGGAGTTCAGAGTCAAAGCAATCGCTGAAGCTTGTCGCGTTTATTCCCTTTGCACATGTATTAGCACATTAACAGACACCATATTGCAGCGCACCTCTGTGACACCAAGTTATCGTGCCTTCTAGATATTCCATATTGTGCGAAAAACATGGATCGCGATTTAAATCACTGTACAGGCGCCCAAATCTTTAACTGGCGTGTGCCAGCGGCGACTTTTCTGTGCGTCAGCGCCGTATGACGGGGCGAGGCTGGAAACAGCCTAGCAGACCATGGGCACAGCTGAGCGCGCTTTGTCGGCGTGCGCTTTGCCTCGGACTGTTTCTAGCCTCGCCCCGTCATAGGGCGCTGACGCACGGAAAAGTCGCCGCTCGCGCACGCCAGTTAAAGATTTGGGCGCCTGTACATTCGCAAAGAGTGCCCCCGTTTGCGACGTCGTTGTTATCGGCCTGCTCCCTTTGTTGTAGGCCATGCATTCCCTTGCTAAGTAAATCATAATTCGCGACATAAATCATTACACAACTCGTATTGAGTTGACTAAAACTAAGCACTTAGCTAAGCCGACTCCTTATCAAAAGTAAAGGAGTAACCGCTTGGTAGATGTTTGTGTCTTTATATGCCCTTTAACATTGCAACGAAAATAGGTTTCCAGGTCTTCAGAAGCGTAGAATGCGCAAAATACCATGCTTTTTACTATTACCGCGTCAGAGACTACATCTTAAAGGAAAATATTGAACGAGCCGTAGTAAGTAAAAATTGAGAAATGTAATTGAATAGCTGAGTATATTATCGCATAAAAGAAAATTTACGGGCTTTTTAGTGTCGTATAAAATATATAGCGCTCCGAAACTACGTGCCCATTTCATTCTAACTCTTTTCCGAAATCTCGGGCTGTAATTTCATTCCCATTCATCTGCGGACCGGTGCGATCATTCTATTCCTATTGCTTACCGGGTGATTGAAAATGTGGTCTGATCCTCGAATCAAAATTGGAAGATTGCTGTACACGTAATACAGACGTTGAGGATGTGGCTCCCATCGTGGGCAAGTTGTCTTTTCTTTCACTTCCATTACTGTTTCCCTTAATATTTCGATATCAATTAAAACGTGCGCTTCATTTTCCCTATGCTTATCTTGCGTTCATTATCTGTTAGATTTACGTTTTCGCGAGACAGGTTGGGACAATATTGCACTGACAGTAAGCTTTCATATGAGAGGCATCCTTGTTTAGTGAGAGGTTCCTATCGTCTGAACATCGTGATATCGAGTAAACCATATGAGCGAAAATCATGAGTGGCTACCGCACAGCGCCTCATATGTATGTTCGGCTTTTACAGACCTTCAATTTTCTTTGTCACTGGCTTATTTCGGGGTCTTCGGGAGTGGGTAGTTCGGGTGGTTCCTTTTTGTTCAGAGCTGAAGAGGTTCATTCACAGTAGGAGAGCAGAATCCCCGACGAAAACTGAGCCGTTAAGAACAAACTGTGCTTGCGGTTCTTCGAGTACCCGCACCCTTTGAAACCATCAGTAAAAGTGGCGGGCGAAGTTAATTGTATCAATTGTATCATGAAGTGTGGAAATAACGCATTCTTTACGAAAACATGTGTGGTTTTCCCCATATCCTAGGCCTTTTGCCTTGTGTAGAAAAATGCATAGCAAAATACTTGGTAGCGGCAGTATTACATAGCAGTCATAAATCTTTAGCATTGAGCATACCTTGATCATTTGAGATGTTCACGAGGGCGCAAACTTGAAAACAAAAAGAAAAGAAAACGTTTCGAATTGCTCTACAGGCTTCTCCAGTGTTAAGAATGAAATTATATATTGATTTAAACAATAAGTAAAACTTGATCCCAAAAATTAGATAAGGACAAAAGGAATACAATAAAATCCGAGCGATAGATTATGTGGCCTAATTTCCGTGCTTGCCTAATTTTCACAGTCGGACTTCCAAATCAATACGTGCTTATTAACGCCATTTACACCTATGGTACAAAAAAGATGTCTTTTTTTTTCATTTGCTATGTGAAAGCAAAATACTTAAAATCTTAGCATTCATAGGGTATAATTCATCGTGGTATCATCATCATAGTATACTTCGTTATAGTATCATCAACACAGAAGGGCCTGAGAAGAGCCCTGCTGCAGCATTACGCTTTTCTCAGCGTTCACGTGCATCGGCACGTCATGCATTTCGGAGGTCATAAGCAGGATTCGCTAGGGTCCCGCGAGATGGCGCCGAATGTTCGTAGCGAAGCGCGAATAAGGAGTCTCGCTGCAGTACACACCTCATGGACAACTCGTTTCGAGTGTGGCAATATGTTGTCTCGCTATAAATATTCATTACTAAACGCGCTACCGTCACCAGTCTTTGTCAGATGGATTACGTCGCGTTTTACATCGAAGCTATATCTGCCTAGGCAAAACGCTCGGGGTCCAACCACAGAAATCCCCTTAGGCTCATACTCCCTTAAGCAATGCCTCGGAACCTTGTAAACACTGCCTCACCTTTACGATGAGAAAAGAAAAGTGAAATTCTACGCTGGAATGATGAGCGGCAACAGAGCCACTGTGGAAGACGACGAGGCTCGAGCCATTGCTGATGATATTTTTTAACACAACGGAATGAGCTGTGGAAGAACACGACGACGACGAACGCCTGAGCAGTGGCACTAGCACGTTTGCGCGATTGGCGCCGATAACTGCTACAGTGACGCTGTATATGCCTAAGCGAAACGCTCGCGGTCCTACCACAGTAACCGTACCGCAGTAGGTGTGGCGCACCATTGGCTACGCTGCTAGTGAGGTCATCACTCTCGCAGCGAAGTGTGCGTGCAGCAGTCACTCTCTGACTTCCCAATAAGACGGCCACGCATCGTTCGTTCGCCCGAGGAGCAGCTGGCCTACGAGCAACAGCACCGAGAGCAGGAGCGGGAGAGATCTCATCAGCGTCGCACCAACGCCTCGGCAGAAGATCGGGTCCGCGATGCAATGAATGAGTAGCGGCAATGGATGAATGGATGGCTGGTATGAGCGTTCCCTTTAAAACACAGCGGTGGGTTGCGCCACCAAGCTCTTGCTATTACACTGCCTAATGTCCTGCATAGGAGAAAGAATAAAAAGAAAAAAGAACCCACGATAAACTTCCAAAACCAAATTTTCTGATCCCCTATTGCAAACTCTGCTTTTGCATGTCTCCGTTTTTTGTCGTTTCCCTACTTTTCTTGCACCAATCCTCCAATCGTCTCTTGCTAGTCCCTATTGCGGAAATGTTTACTTTTCTACTCCTCTCGCTGAACCCAAGGACTTCAAGGAGGCCAGTGGTGCCTAAATCGACCGCTGGGCAGACATCTTCACATTCTAATAAAACATGCTCCATAGTTTCCCTAGCTTTACCGCAGCGAGCAGATGCTTCTTCTCCCTTCATATATCTCGCTTTATAGGTGAGTGTTCTCAGGCATCCTGATCTCGCTTCGAAAAGTAAAGAGCTTCCCTTTGGGTTATCATAAATTGTTTCTTCCCTGATTTCGTTTTTTCCTCTTAAGTAGATAGTCATGGCAGGCTTCTTTTCCATTGCAGCCACCAATGAGGTTATTTTAGCCTCTCTATCTTTCCGCTTGACGTTTTTTGTTGCTGTGTTGCTCGTCCTACAGGCCGCATACTTTCTAGTAAGCTTCCTAGTTCTTTTCCTCCATGTCGGGCCGATCCGGCGCCTCGTGCGGCCGAGCTAGATCGCGAATCGGAGAAAAAGCGGCAACGTTACGCCGTCGACACCTGTTACTGTTGGCGTACTGTTGGACAAAGAGGACGCTCAAAGACCTTGCGTAATCGAAACGGAGGATAGATTCGTAATTTGCTATGGTTGTCTCGAGTGGTTGCCGGTCTGGCAGGTGCCCCGCAGTGATGACAGGCCCCTTTGGGTGTGTGCGACGAATGGGAAAACTTTCCGCGAACTGTCCCACTCTAGAGGAGACCCTTTCCGCTAACCAAAGAGGACCCGCGGGTTGCCGCCAGAGGAGGCAAGCACGTGCAAACGTTAACTGGGAGAAAGGACCAGCCGCCCATCCCCGATCAGACTCCGTGCATTGCCACCAGAGGATGCAAGCACGTGCAACGTCACCTGGGAGAAGTGACCAGCCACCCATCCCCGACCAGAGTCAGTGCATGTCACGTGACGTTGACGTGAGCAAGATCCCGCCTACGATTTTCTCGGGCCTATTTAAGCGTCCCCGCAATGCAGTTTTTCATTTCATTCATTCTCTTTTCCTTATCTGCGACCAATAAACAAAGCAAGTTTCACACTAGCAATCGTCTCGTCCCTTCCATGTCGCCATGGTCTACTGGACGCCTGCAACCTGCCCACAACGTAGTACCCAGTAGTAACGCCGGTCGAGGTTCAAGAAACAGGCGGCGCAACACGCCGCTGTCGAGTCAGATCGCCAGCGGCGACGTCAGGCCGAGGATCTGCCAGTTCGGGCCCGCGAGACAGAGCAGCGACAACGTCGACGTCAACGTAAACACTGGGGCCGCACATTTGAGGTTCACTGCTTTACCATCTCTACCGGGTGTATGGGTGGTGTTTTCTTACGTTGGAGGTCACAGGCCTCAGCAAGTACTACTCGTTTTTATTGACGCATCAACCTAATATATCACTAGGTCATTTCGGCACTTTGACCATTTAAATCATGGGTGAAGAACATGTAGTAATGGGCTGCATGCGCTCTGTGGTGAAATCTAGGTTTGTATGGTTCTGATGCTGTAACCAGCGCAAGGGCATCTGAGACGAAAAAAAACAATATTTTTTTTCACCAAATGCAATGAATAAACCCAATGAGCCGTTATCGGCTCCAAGCATGCATAACGAAAACAACAAAAAGATAATGTGGTAGTGTAGGATCTTTATAAAACGAATCTATTTGTGCGATCACCAAGGCCAAGACCCAAATATTGGTGCAGCGTCCATGCAATTGAATCGAACCCTTCTTTCCCCGCTGTATGTTTTGACCGCAGATGCCTTTCCTGCGTTTGTTCGCCCATTTTGAACCTTCACAGATATTCCTTCAACTGGCAGCGCAGTTGGACTGAACCTCTATTAAGGTTTTATAGATCAAGTAACACTGATTATAGTATTTGTACTACGGTTACAGAAATAAGCCACTCTTCAACGCCAATTTTTAAGGGGTTTGTAGTAGGGTGATAAAGATTGGCGGGTCGACTTCTTCACATCGTCCTAGCACGACTCCTCAATAATGGTATCCGAATGCCAACATGCACAGCGACTTCTTATCTGTTATAAAGGCACCATGTTTGGTGTGTCTCGCAATCAAAATCTGGAACAGTATTCGCGTTTATTTTGCTTCACTGATTTCTAAGATCAGAAAACGCTTTTTAATTGGAAGACAAATGATCAAACAAGTGGAGAAGAAAGCGCAACAGCGAATTTCAACATGTCAAAAAGATTTTGACCCATTTTAATCAATATCTGAAATTATTCAAAAATTACGAACTGAGCCACCAACTTTTTCACGACTCCTCTTGGTAACGGCGTAAGACTGACTCTACTGATCGACCTGCAGTTTTCAGTGGAGCTACGAGGAATGCACCGGGTGCCGCATCCAGAAACTATACGAAAAGATGGCAAACAATGCTGTCAAACTGGCGTCTTTCTTCGGGACCAACGTCTGTGGGGAGGCGTTGTTATATGATTTTCAGAAGAAGAGCTTTGTCTCTTCAGTGATCGACTTGACAAAGTGCAGCCCGCGTAGAATTACAAAGAAGTTCGTGTGCCT
This sequence comes from Dermacentor variabilis, assembly GCF_050947875.1. Taxonomy (NCBI): domain Eukaryota; kingdom Metazoa; phylum Arthropoda; class Arachnida; order Ixodida; family Ixodidae; genus Dermacentor; species Dermacentor variabilis. Next base: position 114,974,670 of record NC_134573.1, read on the forward strand.
GCCGCTGCTGCCTCAGACAGGGTTTTAAGGCCCGTCAAGTTGCTGTGTTCAACTTTTTCCTTTAATCCCCCATAAATTGTAAGTTTATGAATACAAAGACAATTCAAAATCTAATTCAAAATTCGTCTTGGTAATCTCTGGTTTTGACCACCGCAGCCATGATCTAGCGTTCGACGTCAATATCGTGTGCCAGTTTCGTCAGAATCATTGTTACCTAGTGTGGCTTTGGGGAGCTCTGTCGATAGTAGCGCCACGGTGTCGATGCCGTGCGTGCGCAAATCGGTTCCAGATTTTGGAGAAACGCTATACTTGAGCTACGGAGTTATTTACTGAAGGGAGTGCTGCCTTGTCTCATGTACGCTATCCTCTTTGTGATACGTCCGCAACAGTTCTTGCGTCCCAAAACTGCAATGTTCATCTATTAGGCGCTTACCACGAGGCAGCCACATCACCAGCACCCACTGGGACTCTGACGAGGCACAACGGTGATTTTGACAAGCAAACAAAGGCGCTCCTTTCGAACTAACAATAACCGCTGCGCTCCGTGGAAGCAGCAACTATCGTGAATGTCAGTCTGATGACCCTGACAAGCTGATCGCCACGGAGAGCAAGGAGCCAGTTTCGGAAACATTCGTGGAAGGTACCTCAAACCCTGTTTCCAGATTGCCTCAACCTTGCTTCCAAGGTCGGGCGTTAGGAGTAGGAGTTCAGTAAGTTGGTGCGACCATGGGTGGGAGTTTTTGAACAGTTCGAGCATTATCATTGGCCAAGACAGTAATCAGATTCCCTTGTCGCATTAACTAGGGAAAAGAACTGATTTAAAAGCGGTCACCAGTTGTGCAGTGAGTGAGCGGTGACGTTTGTGTGCTCAGACATGTAGTGAGCCCAGACATTTAACGTGCTCTTGCATGGATTATGCTCCCACATCTGGAGCCAGTTGTGTAAATACGTAAAATAAATCGTTGTAGTTTCCTCCGACATCCGTCTTTACTTTATAGCCAACAAGCAACTGTCGGCGATAGATACGTACAACGTTGTTATAATAATAATAATAATAATAATAATAATAATAATAATAATAATAATAATAATAATAATAATAATAATAATAATAATAATAATAATAATAATAATAATAATAATAATAATAATAATAATAATAACTTTATTCATAAAAAAGTGGTACAAAGTGCCAAGGCACCAGAAAAAAAAGATAAAAAAGCAAATTGACTGGTCCTAATAACTATAAGGTCCAAAAGGCAGCAGACAGCAAGGAGCGAGAAAAAAAAAGAGAAAACGAAAGGAAAGAGGAACAACGAAAAGGGAGAACGGAAAGAGAGCGTAAGGGCATATCGTACATAGAGTTCACTTAATTTGTTTCGCACATCAGACAGCTCGGGAAAAACAAACAATGTAGATATATAGATACACAAAACTCTTAAAAAAGAAAATTAGGTACATGGTCAAAGCATACCGTTATCTGCCATTGTACAGTTCTCTTCCAGAACAATTAAGCACATCGATGGACGCAGATCTGAGATTATTCAGCAGAGTGGGGAGGGTGTAACAAGTCATTTTGTTACCATAGGTTGAACTCACGTGCGGCACATGCCAGGATTCCGGGGACCGGGTGTTATAACATGGGATGTTGTGTTCTAATCTAGCCAGAGATGAAACAAGGCTTAAGTTCTATTTGGTTTTTTAGGTATCCAAGAACAAGGCGGTAGTTAAACATATCACTGACTTTAATTACCCGAAGTTTTTTAAATGGGGGCTAGATGGGGAGTCAAAGGGCATATCACTAATTACACGAACAATTTTCTTTTGTATTACAAGCAAGCGGTTAATATTTGTAACAGATTTGGTGCCCCTAATAAGGCAGCAATAGTGAAGGTGGCTCGCCAATAAAGCATTATAAATTAACATTTTAAGCTTCCGATGCATGTAGTGAATAGAGAAAACGCTTCCAGTAATTAGGGAGAGTTGGCCTGCAAGAAAATCACTCCATCTCATATTTTCGTCAAAACAGCAGACACCGAGTGTTTTCACAGAAGGGACGAGTTCAATTTTAGAAGGTCCTAACACCACGTTCCTATAAAGACCGGTATTCTTATTCTTTGCTTGAAATAAAAGTGCCTTTGTTTTATCAGCGTTAATCTTGAGACCATTTTTTAGAGACCATAAATACGTTTTTTTCGAAACAAGAGTTAGCCAATGACATTAGCTCCGGAGCATAGTTGGACAAAAATAGGACAGTAGTGTCGTCAGCATAGATGATGAATTTGCCACCGGGATCAATATTAACGATATTATTGGCGTAAAGACTAAACAGAAGAGGCCCAAGGGTACTGCCTTGGGGAACACCTGCCGTAACACATGACATTTTGGATGATTTGTTGTAAATGAACACATATTGCAGCAGAAGCTTGATGTGGGCTAGTTGGTTTTGCATACTTGAAGAAAAGAGCGCTACGAAGACGCAGCTTGTCCGTCTTCGGACAAGCCGCGTCTTCGGACAAACCGTGAAAAGAGCGCCTTGTCCGTCGTACATGTTCCTCTTTTAGTCCGCGTCTTCGTAGTGCTCTTTTCTTCATGAAAACATATTGGCATCTGTGCTGCAAGTACGACTGAAATAATCTTCAGGCGACACCGCGGATACCGTCGTAGGTAAGTTTATTTAATCATAGTTCATGACTGAGGGAGTCGATTGCCTTACTAAAGTCAATAAATACCCCTAAAGTAAGGTGGCGGTCCTCAAAATATTGTCAAATATGTTCTTTCAGTTGAAGAAGTGCAAGCAGAGTATCTGTGTTTGCGAAAGGTATATTGCGAGTCAGTTAGGAGGTTCTTAGTTTCAAGGAAGTTAGATACACGGATAAAAATTATTTGTCCTAAAGCTTTCGACAATATCGGGAGTACAGATATTGACCTGCAGTTCTACATGGCTGTTTATCACCTTTCTTGAATAAAGATAAGACTTTTGCAGTTTGAATTTTACGTATAAAGACACCACTAGCGAGTGATAACTTATAAATATGTGTTAACACTGGGACAATTACATCGAGAACGTATTTAGCAGGTTTCATCTGCAAGTTATCTATATCGCATGGGCTAACTTCCCGTTCATCGGTCGGCTGGAGAAAAACTGTGTCTTGAGGTGCGGCTTTAATATAACGGCAAGCACTGTTATTTGTGGGCAACGTACTAATGTTGGTGAAATAATCATTGAAAACATCAGGTAACATTTCAGCACTATCAACCACGTCTTTCTTAGTAATAACAGGGAGTAGGGCATCAGGTGAACGACCGAGAAGCGAATTCACCTTCTTCCATACTTTCCTACTATCGCTCGAACAGGTCCCGAAATATTCATTATTATAGCGAATCGTAGCCTGTCGCGGCTTCTTAAAAGTTTATTACGGTATCTCTTAAACGTGTCTAGATCTGCCATGTCACGGCACACGATAAACTTGTTATATAACCTTTTTTTTCTTTTACTTCTTGGAATAGTCCTGCCGTGATCCACGGTTTTCGAATCTTTGAGGTGCGCTTTGTTTTAGTGCGAGTTGGAAAATGCCGGTCGTAGAGCACACAAAAAATGCCAGGAAAGTCTCATACGCGAAGTTAGCAAAGTTTGACTGAGAAACTGAACTCCAGTGAATATGTCGCAGTTCATCACGAAATTTCTCCATTAGAAATGGGGCAATTAGCTGCGGGGAAAATTCACATGGGGAAGATCTTCTAATTTTACGGTTTACGCTGAAAACAATGGCCATGTTATCACTCAAAACAAAAGAACAGACACCAGCTTTTGTATTACACTCAGGGAAATCGGTAATAAATAAATCAATACAGGTGGCTGTGTGACTGGTCACTCTTGTCGGCACCGAGATAGCATTTGAAAAACCGCGTGAATGTAATAAGAGCTTAAAGTCACGACACAAAATTAATGCAAGTAGTCAATATTAAAGTCGCCACGACAAATAACTTCATAGTGATTGTTAGAGATATAAGAAAAGAAGTTTTCAAGGAATAGAAAAAAACGCTCAGTGTTACCATCAGGCGGCCTATAACAAACAGTAACCAATAACTTTGAGCATATAATTGAAAGGACCTCATAATCTTCGGCCACAGTAGAGAAATATTCTAATGCTGCACTACTAATTCGTATCGAACCACAATACTAACTGCACCGCCACATCTAATCGCCCTAGACTGCGTGAAGCATCTGTAGTTGGGAAGTTGCCAAACGGCCGAGCTTTGGTTGTACCACGTTTCTGACAACATGATAAAATCGAAAGAAACGCTTAGATTGGCAGAAAATGCGTCGAGCTCATCATGTTTACTACAAGCAGACTGAGAATTCAAATGAACGCATTTTACACCATTTCTGTGTGTAGACCCAAAGTAGTTAAGGAAGTCAGAAGGGCACACCCAATCAGCGCAAGACATGGTGGACGTATACAAATACAGTCACCAGGAGTTCAGGAAACAAGCTTGGCAAGGTCACTGGGGCATTTTATCAAGTGCGCACGACCACCCTCTTCTTTTCTGACGAAAACTTTGCCACTTCGGTTCCATGCATAGCAAAAATCATGCCCATGCTCCCACGCTTTAGCCAATTTCAGTACGACCCTGTTTTGCGTAGTTAGGTTTTCCATTATGTACGCGCTGTTCTTAACAGTTGGCAAATCCTTACGTTTATCGAGCCATTGATCTCAAGTCGATTGATTCGAGAAGCGGACTTGGATTCCAGGAATCTTATCTGAGCTAGAGGGCAGCCGGTGGATAGCAAATACACTTTGTTCAGTTAAAGGTACGAGCTTAAATTTTGACGCAATAGCGTTAACCTCAGACATTAAACATTCCTTGTGTTTCTTCTGGATGCCATGAAGTTCAATTTTCAGTTTCCGGATGTGGTATTCCAGATCGTTAACCGCACAAGAAACCTTTTTTTATTTCCGCGCAGGCACCGATTTCCTCAAGTTCGGGCACTCATATTTCAGGTTCTTAATTTCACCATTGTGCCTCGCAACCTCAGAAACAATGGTGTCGAATTTCTTGGCCATCATGTTCAGGGACTCTTCCATGTCTTGAACGACTTTCTTCAGAGGGAACAGTTCATCAAGTTTTCGGTTGATGTCAGGTAGCACGGTCGCAATTGTAGAATCGTCGCTCTCTTTCTGAGTTGAGCCGACAGCTTTGCGAAGTTTGCGGCAATCCTGACACTTCCACATTTTTCTTTTTGGTCTGCTTCCTTTGACTTCAACGTGGGTTCAGAAATCTCGTTCCACTTAGCCAGCTTTCTACGACGCCCCGGAATAGCACAGAACAGCTACAGTGTTCTAAGCGCCCTGGCGGCGCTGCGATGCGACGCTCATAGTTACGCCCTAGTCCGCACCACGGACTTCAGAACTGGGCCACAACGCAGTGCTCTCGTGAACAACAATTGTCCTTGAAACAGCACTTTGCGTAGTCGTGCCGGCCAAGGCAACGTCAGCATGCAAGGCGAAGACGGCCTACAGGCATGGCTTAACCTAAGTGCGTACCACGCGCTCCTATCTTGTATCAGGGGGTTTGGCGTGACTCGGTGCTGTAGGCATATGAGCGTGGCGTTATTGTTAGCCAATCCCCTCGCAGGCCTTGAGACCATCACATAATAAGGACATCGTTTTACTGCTACTATCACTACCACGGCTCGTTGTGCCAGGAGTTAATGGCATATCCTGATCAGCCTACAAGGGGATAACTTTCATATGTATGTAGGTTGGAGAAAATTCACAAGGCTTATTACTGCAATGATCCGACCTTCGGAAATGACACGTACAATCGAAAGGTTCCTACGGCCCTTTCAACGACAATGCACGATGTGTCGAAAGAAATCCTTCGTTGCCCATATATAAGAGGAAATTGATTACAGGGAAGAAGAATGCAAAAAGAAAGTGTACCCCAACGAAAACTCGGCAATGTTTTTTTGTTGTACGCTTTAAGGAACAATTCTCCTGTTGTGTAGGTGCAAGAAATCACGGAGAAGTTACACGGGCACGTTCAATCATACATGACCCCGCTTAAAGGTACCCAATAATAAACAAAGTCCAGACAAACTTCCAAGAAGATATTCTGTTCCATATATTTAGGACACATATATTCGCAGGGCTCGCTTGCGGTTACCGATTTGTGTAACGGTTCTCCATCCTGATGCAGGCACTCCGTAATATAGGAAAATGCCGGCACAACGTGGCACTCGCATTAGCAGTTGGACTCTGCCAGGGCGTACTTCTATTTCTACCAGTATGCAACGGGTCTGAAGCCAGTTTCAGGGGCCTTCTTTATGTAAGCATATCCGCATTAGAAAGCTCGTTTACCGTTGGTTTGGTAAAATTTTTTGTGAATGGAAATGCAATTATAAAAGGCAAAATTCTTATACATCTATTCTGTTTTTGCTACCCTGAAAATATTTTGGTGGTTTCTTTTTTTTTTGGTCGCATGCAGTGCTTCAAACAACTTGTATAACTAACTTTTACAGGATCACACGAGGTGTTTTTGTAAGCGTATTAACTTTACAGCGGTCATTTACCGTCTGGTTCATTAACTAATTCTCGAACGAAAACCCAATTTTAAAAGACAAATTTAAAAAGGCAAAGCCTTGTCCATTAGCGAAGGGCTAATGGTGAAAAGGTCGCACAACCGGAAATAATTAGTTTTCTTTTATTCAGCACAATCGTGCACATTCAGCGTGCGCACGTCATCTGAAACGGGCTCGCGGAGGGCTAGTAAGAGAATCGTGGAGGGCTAGTAAAAGCAATGGAGTTGATACAGGGTGGAATAGCTTTACGTTACAGCGCCCTATCACCAAAACGCAACCGTCCGAATCACGCATTTCAACGCAAAAGGGCAAAGCGGACGCACAGACGGGACGGGAGGCGACTCTCCCCGTTCAAATCTGCCTGCGAGAAAGAAATCGGCTGTTGTAGTGCGGGTGGAAACATGAGGTTACCTCGTGTCCGCGCTGAAATGAACGAAACTATGGCGTTTTACGTGCCAAAACCACAATCTGATTATGAGGCACGCCTTAGTGGGGGACTCCTGAAATGTGGACCACCTGGAGTTATTTAACGTGCAGCTAAATCGAAGTACACGGGTGTTTTCGCACTTCGCCCTCATCGAAATGCGGCCCCCGTTGCCGAGATTCGTGTCTGTGCTGTTTGTGTGGCTGGCTCTGACGGCGCCTGGCTGAGGGAAAATTCAGGTCCGTTCGTCGCGCTACCGAGTTTTTTTTCTTGAATTTTGCAATGCGAAAGCATTACATGCCCACAGCCGCTTGGTAAAGAAACAAAAAGAAAAACTTTTTCTTTTTATCCAGTGGTCGGGATATGCCCCATTAGGCGAAAATCCGGCGTCGTCCACGTCGCTACGATCTACGGGCCAAGAACGACTGAAGGCTGAAAGAGTAAAAACTCGTCAAAAATGCTCGTATTGATGTTAGGTTTCTCAGGAAGGTTATTATGAACAAAGTAAATCGATCGCTTTGGCTGAAAAACTTGGTAAATTTCGGTCTGAGTGGGAAAATTGAACCCAGGCCTCCTGAGTTCGAAATGACCCCGCTTCCCCGACCTCGCGGCGGCTCCATGGTTCTGGTTCACCAAATGTGTAACCTAGTGCTTGCGTCATTCGGCACGTGACGACGCAGCCAATGGTGAGGAGGTGGCGCCACGTCATGAGTGCATAAACTGAGTGTGCAAACAAAAAAGGAATTATTGTCTGATTGAACGCCGCTGCACGGTCCTTCGAGTCATGACCTCCTCCCGGGTAAACGAGTGCGTTTAGACGCTTGACGCGTTTTGATTTGGCGTTACCGAGACGCAGCTGCAACGCTGGCGAAAGCTTGCGCGGAGAAGTAACGCGCGGAAAAACAAACATTTCACCAAAGGGACTGTAATGCTTTTGCATTCCCACACGTAATCAGCCTTAACTGGCATCGCCAAATTTTTAGTTTTTGTTTCTTTCTGGAGAAGGGGGCTAATATAAGAGAGCTAATATTTTGTTCAATCTTCAGCCGATATATATATATATATATATATATATATATATATATATATATATATATATATATATATATATATATATATATATATATATATATATGTGTGTGTGTGTGTGTGTGTGTGTGTGTGTGTGTGTGTGTGTGTGTGTGTGTGTGTGTGCTTACGAACGTTTCTTTTTTCAGATGTTGAACACTACGGAAAAAACCTACATATACGGAAGAAGTATCAGGCATGAAGCTGACCTCGATCACGAGATGTGTACCTACTACACCAAGAAAGACCTAAATAATACCGATTATAACTTCACATTATTTATGCCTTTTCACAACCGGTACGTATGCCGATGCATTAACGCAAAACCGTTGAATGATTATGTCGAAGTGTCGCTGATTGAAGAATAATTAGAATATCTTGTTTCCGGTATATTCTATGGAAATAGAAATGAATATGTTGTGTTTATTACTGGGAAATATAAATGGCCGAATAATGGAAATTGATATCCCAAATTGGGCAAATCTGAAAGATGGGAAATATTATTCTCATTTCTTTATGATTGCCGTGTGGGTCAACGGGGTTAGTAAACTAGGAACGTACTGAGTGCCGCGTAAACTTGTTTTTGTTACCCGGATTTGTTAGCTGCACTGTGAATTGTTTCATACCGTACTGTCTTTGATAGGTGGCGTTCAGGCGGACACCCCTCCTCCTCCTCCTTCTCCTCCTCCTCTTCTTCTTCTTTTTCTCATTTGCATTGCGCAATCATCGTTAGATATTGGGCTAGATCATTTACATGTTTAATTGGTTGAGCACCGAAAACAAAAATGAAATACTTTTACACATGGCGCTCTTTGGCCATACCTGGCCCTTGCGCCAACACCACACATTCATTCAAATACTTTTAAAGTGATGTTTCTTTTAGGGTAGATATAATAGTCATTGCATTATCTGTAGACTTCGCATCATCTCGCCAATGTCTCCTTTTCTCTTGAATGACTTCGGGAAATACCGGCCGCGTGTAAAGGCCTCGGCGAAGAACGCAAGACATTTCCGTACCTAAGTCACCTTCTTAAGTTTTGTTTACGTTGTACGCAAAACGCCTTCAATGGATTCGTCTGCGAGCAGCTCATTTCAAAGTATGCCTGAAATGCCAGATCTCCAACATAGCCACATCTTATTGGAAAGGTACTGAAGCTGCCACGATGGCTTAGTGGCTGTGGAATTTTGCTGCCAACATTTCATTCCAGTTCCCATTCGTGTCTTTATGGCCGCATACTTACGAAATTCTAATAAAAAAAAGCAGTCGCATATGGTGATCTATGTGCTCGATAGGTCATTGCTGGCAGCAAAAATTTATCCGTCCTTCCGTCCGTCCGTCCCCCGTCCGTCCGTCCATCCATTCTCTTACGCCGACCCAGTGGCCCAAGTCGCGTACCTACTTTGACCACTAGGTATGTGCTCCTAGTCGTGATGCGTCGTGGTAGTCGTCATTTGATAGTCGTCATTCCAGCTTCCTGATGTCTTATTCTTGCCATTCCGTCGTCGTCACTCCTACTGCGTCCCAGTGGTCAAAGTAGTCAATAGCATGAATCACTGGGTATGACGAGCTCTCAGCTCTCGTTATGTCATCGTCATTACGCCATCACCGTCACACTGTCGTTTCATCATTGTCATCACTTCAGCAACGTCATCCCATTGCCGTCATGGAGTCGTCGTCATACCGCCTTCCTCGTTCAGTCGACATTGATGTTCCTTCGTCATTGCATTGTAATGATACGGTCGTCGTTCAATCGTGATTATGCCACCCTTATTATGAAATCATCAGCAGGCAATGACTATCCGACCTCCATTGACAGACATCCGCCGTATTGCGGTCATGGACGTGCCATCAACTTCACTCAAGCTTCGTCAACCGGCTCTCGTAATGCCGTCGTCAAACCACCGTCGCTTACAGGTATTGCGATGCAGTTGTTGCTACGCCATCAATTGTCGTACACTCGTAGTCATTTCATCGTCCTTTTGACGTGGTCACACTATCGTCGCTACTCCGTCATCGTCACGTAGTTGTCGTCATGAATTCGTTGTCGTACGGTTTATCGGAATGCCGACGCTGTCGTTTCGTCGTCAACATTGTACCTTCGATATTTAGCTCTCGTAATGCCGTGGTCGTCATACTATAGTCGTTATTCCATATGTCGTCACGATATCGTTTCACTGTTGTCATCACTTCAGTATATAGCCATTCTATTTTCGCAATGTCGTCGTCGTCATACCAACTTCATCGATGCATCTGCGTTATTTCTTGTTCGTGATTCTATCATAACCATACTACCGTCATTCAATCATCACTATGCCGCCGTTATCATGTCATCAATGTGGCTACATCGTCGTCACACACGCTACCATGCATTTGTTGGCATACCGTCGTCGTACCGTCTTGGTCGTGCCATCGCGGTCATTTCCGCTTTTTGAGGAGGTTGTCTTTTTATTTTTTCGTTCATAATGTTGGCCTACTAGCCGTAACTCGATGGCCCAAAAGCAGCACTTGTACAATCCGCCTTTTTGACGGTGCGACGGCGCATGCGCCCGGCCCTAGCTGATTATTCGCGGAACGTTTTGGAACGGACGCGTGCGCGGCCGCGGGGCCTGATATCGGGCAAAAATGCCCCCTCCCCCCCCACCCCCCCCCCCGAAAAAAAAGAAGAGCGCGAATGCAAACTGCAGCGAATACTTCTGCCGTGTACCGCGTTGGAACTGGCCTGGTCTGTTGCTCTGTTTACACATCAGTGTGGTGCCGAAAACGTGCGTAGCGTAAGACTGCAACTCCACTTTCAAAAAGAAAGCGGCCAGGGCCTCGTCCGGACTGCACCGTGAAGCACGTAGTTGCCGCTTTGCATTGACAGCGATCAACTTTATCGATAAAGCCCTGCGTTACACTTGGGCGACACTTCAAAAACATCACGTTGCTGACGCAGTTTTCTTGCAGCGTTAGCCCTCTCTTGCTGGTGATGGCAGCCGCGTGCCTGACTTCATGTACTCGTTCACGCCGCGGTAACATTGGGTCTATACGAGACCGACAAGACGATGACGCTAACTATTGGCTGACTACTCAGTACAGTGTGTCGCTGATACCATTTGATCACCATTGGCCGACCACGACTGAACGAATGGGCGCGAGCTGTAGCGCGATGGGCTTTTTTTTTGTCGATTGCACCGATAAAATCAGTGTGCCGACTATGACCACTCGATTGAACTCCGCGTGATCGGCCGTCGAACCGACAACGCGATAGCCGCCGCAAATTCGCTTGTATATGCAGTTATTCTTACTCAAAATGCGTCGACATGCCGCCGAAGTTGAAATGCACAAGGTCCAGTCCTCCCAAGCCATGCACATGAAGTTTGAGTCAATGTTGTTCCTGTTTAGCGAGGGCTGGATTAGGCCTAGCCTCGTCGAGTTCATGCACCCGCTACCGGGAACCTGAACTTAAAAAATAAGCAGGTAGGACGGAGTAAACCGCTCCTGTAGTTCAATTGTGACCCTATAACGATTTGATATCAACGACTCTTTAATTCGCATGTCGTGTACACGATACGCGGCAAGCGGCGACACAGCGCTGTGCCAACATCCTGTGCTTACGTGAACGCTCCCTAACGCTTCCAGTCGTATTCCCTATGTAGATGGTTGGTCTGTGTGTGTTGTTATGATGGCACGTTTCTTAATTCCAGAGAAGCACTATTTACCTCTGCATGAAACGGGAAAGAAGAGACAGTGCATTCGATACAGCAGCATAAACTCGCTCAGTTATCAATGGTGTCAGCGATGGCATCCGCGTTTTCGCAAGAGAGCTACATCGCCTATAAGTGAGGGCTTATGCCGAGCACAGTTTTCTGTAGTAACACTTTATGGCACGCACAAACGGCAACTATGATGAAATTAAACAAAAGCGAGAATCAGTAACAACAGCCAGTAGTATATGTGTGGATCACAGTTGCCGTTGTTTAAGTGGCTCGGCCGCTCATTTTGACCCGTCTCTGAGCGGAACAACGTGACTCATATGCGCAGATATGTATGTTTTGCAAGCAGCCGTGGTTTTCCTGCGTTTTGACATTATTTCATATCAGTGACCCACCGTTTCCAGAATATACGAAGCTAACAGCGATTTTTGGCTGTAGATGGCGATGTAAACATATGTACCGCTTTGGGAAATCCGACGTGAAAGGCTGCGCTAGAAAGCTTCTTGAATATTCGAACTGTTTAATGAATGTGCAAATGAAATACAAAATGTTAGGTGGAAGCGCAGGCATCAGCAACAACAAACTTCAAGTCAGCCGCGTCGGCAGACGGAATTCAGCTTGCCTTTGTCGGCCGCTCTGTTAGCACAACACTCCGGTTAGCACTCGGGTCTGTTCACCCAGTAATCGATGGTTGAAGGAGATGCTGCCCAGGTGAAGCCATTGATAATTAATCGTCGTCCACAAAGCGCACAACCGACGCACACTCAACTTCACCGCAGATACCCAAATCAACCGGTAAAAGTCCCGACACCCTTCCAAAACGTTTCCAGCGGCGTCCGCCAGAGGGCAGCACAGGCACATGAAAAAAAGGCGGGTTAGGACCCCAGTACATGAAAATTCGAATATTACATAGAGCACAAAAAAGCAGGTCAATAGCAGCATTTCTGCAATTATCACAGTACATGAATAAGCGAACATAACGAACAAACATAAGCGTACATAAGCGAAATATTCTGAGCATACACCGATCAATAATAGGAGTCTATAAATGCTATGTTAACAAACGAGCTCTCTCTCTCTCTCTCACACACACACGCACGCACCGGTAATTCCGGTAATTCATTGCATATTTTAATGCTCCAGGGAATGTTACATACGGGGTGGACACGCCCAATTTTTTTTGACAAAGGTAACCACATGTTAATTTCGCGACAGGCAGTCTGTTACATTTTGAAGATATATTGGCAAGCAGGTGACAGCGGCAACTCTGTGGGAAAGGTCATTCCAATCGAATGTTGTGCGCGGGAAAAAGGAGGTGGAGAATGCAGAAGTTCGGCTGCGTAGCCGGGCAACATGAAGGGCATTGTCGGTACGATGAGATATGTGGGCTCGTGGGATCATAAAGCTTGGAGAGTCACGGGTGCTATAATAAAACTCATGGAACAGGGCTAGAGATGCTATGCGGCGACAAAGTGCGAGAGAAACACAGATGATTCTGCTTTTAAGGATGATGCACTGGTATGATACGAATAGGATGAATGAATAAATCGCGCTGCTCGATTCTGTGCTGCCTCAAGTGTATCCATAAAGTACACCTGATGTGGACCCCAGATGACTGCGGCGTACTCAAGCTTTGCCTGATAATGGATTTGTAAGTCAGCAACATTAAGTGCTCAGGCGCGTGACGTAAAGGAGGTTTTAGAAAGCCGAGTGTTGTGTTAGCAGACGCTACTCTGTTAGTGATATGTGCGCGCCATGTTAGATCATAAGATAGTGTTACTACTAAGTACTTCTATGTTTCTACACTCTCAACATTAACGTTGCCGACAGCGTAAGGAAAAGATGGGATATTACGACGACGAGACAAAGATACCGATTTACATTTAGTCGGGTTAAGTGTCATAAGCCACTGGTCACACCACACGTGAATACAGTTAAAATTATTTTGAAGAGCTTGCTGCTCAGAGGGGTTAGTGATGGAACGATAAATGACGCAGTCGTCCGCAGACATATGAATCTGTCTGTTACACGTAAAGGCAAATCACTTATGTCTATTAGGAATAACAGGGGCCCCAGTACCGACCCTTGGGGCACCCAGGGCTTTACTGGGAGAGGGTAAGAAATGTGTTCATTAGCAAAGACGAATTCGGAACGCTTGCTCAGAAAAGTTTCAATCCAGTTGAGAACAAGACGGTGAATATCTAGACCAGAAAGTTTATTAGTAGAAGCTGATGAAACACTTTATCGAAAGCCTTCGCGAAATCAAAGATGGCATCAGTTCGTTGATTATGGTCCAAATTGAAATGTAAGTCATGAAGAAAGTTAGCTAGCCCAGTTTCACAGAATAAACCTTCGCGAAAACAATGCTGTGAAGAACTAAAGAAATTGTTGGAGTCTAGGAAGTTCATGATTCGTGAATAAATGACATGTTCCGTGATTTTACACGGTATACTTGTTAAAGGTATTGGACGATAATTCAACGGTGACTTGTTATTACCTGGTTTAAGAATGGGAATGACCTTGCCCACTATGCAGTCATCAGGTATTTGAGTTGTAGAAAGGGATACGAAAGACACAGGCAGTTTGCAGAAATTTTCTTAGTATTTAGTAATCACTATGAATTAATTTCTTCAAAGCCAGCTGATGATGTGACCATGAGATGTTCAATCTGAGATTGTAGACCATTTGCGGTAAATACAATCTCGGGCATAGTTAGTTCACTGGTGGTACTTCTTTGTAAGGAGGAACGCATGTCAAACGTACGAGGGAATACACTCGCAAAAGCGATGTTAAATGCGTTCCCGCTTCCTGCGTCACCTACAACCTCAATCTGTTCGTCAGCAAGTGTTTTGTGTGTTTGTGTTCCGGGTTTACCACGCCTCAGAACTGTTGAGGATTACTTGTTAACATGTTAGGAAGGTCATTATGAAAAATAGTTGTACTTAGTGTCACGCATTGCGGCGAGATATGCTGTTTCCGCGGAATAGTATTTGCCCCCCGTACATGGACTTTCGCAGTATTGAAGCTCGGAAATAACGTTTTTTTCTTATTGTCTAGTCGTTCCAGTGATTGATTGAACAGTGGCTTGTCTTTTTTTAGCATGTAAGCTGCATACTAGTATGTATTTCTCAATTAATTCACGTACTTTGTTCTTGAAAAGCAACCACTTTTCCTGTACAGAATGCCTACGAAAAGGTGTTTCGAATATAGGGAAGGAACAGATTAGCTCATTATTAATTGCTTTGTAATTAGCCTCGCCCTAAAGACGAACGGTTTTCTTATAACTTTCACGTGTTAGCTGAACGAAGTTAAAAGTTGCATGAACAAACTTGTGGTCGCTTACTTCGCTCAGATATGTTGTAGGTGACATGCTGTCGGGATTGTTGGTTACTATCAGCTTCTGTCCATCATCTTCTCTTTGCACGTGTCCCAGTCGTTAAACTCTTCCTCGTCGTTGTCATACCACACGTGCGCCGTGTCTTGTAGGTAGAAGATCAAGTTAGCCCACAGAATCGTCGGATCCCATTTGTTGTGGGCCCTTACATGCTCGTGGCAATCCAGCCTTCCACATCGAGGTGATCGGAGCCGCATAACGTTCCTGAATCCCGCGGCTGAGCCAGCAAAATCATCGGGGCTGTGAGCGTCGATGTTGGCCATGCCCTGTCGGGCCCTGCTTCGTCCGTCATGTTGTCCAGTAAGAGGTGACGGCCACTGCGGAGCTCCGTTGTTGTTTCTAGTGGGTAGCCCTCACCTCTCGCCAATTTGATACGTCGAAGAAGTCACATATAACGATGTATTTACAATATTTACAAGAGAGACAACGATGCACAAATAACACGGCTGTCAAGACGATTCCACCTACACACGTTAAATCGTCTTCTTCTGATTGGCGCCACCCATGGTTGCGCCGCAACGCTACATTTAGCTGGCAATGGAACGTACTAAAGATGTTAGAGTTTCACTGCGACCTGTGGAGTAGTTTTCTGGTTAATGTGCATTAAATACATCAAAAAGATTGAAAATAGCGTCTAAATACGCAATTTTATGATTCCATTTTGACCATGTGGGTTGCAAACGCTCCGACATAAAGCATATCATTTTAAGATTTTTTAATCAGGATGTTCAAAATTTTGTCGAGGTCTTCTACGTTGTTGTTGTTTGTTTCTTTGTCATTCATTGTCCTCTGTAGCGTGGAGAGCGCTGCTTTGCCAAGCTTATCTTCGCTAAGCTATGTGAGCGGAAACACGAAGCAAACGTGATTTCATTGACTTCACGTGCACGCGGAACAGCAAGACCTGCTGTGTTTTTACCGTTGTCAGAACTGTATGCATGTTTGACATGTTGGAACACAAGGAAGGGAAGTACGCGGGTGAACATGGATAAAAATTCAGGAGAGTGTCAGGTGGACGCAGTACGTCACATCAACACGTTCAGTGAGATTAAATTATTAACAGCTAAAAAACATGGGATAAACGAAATAAACTATGCACAACAGGTCACGGTATTCTTGGAAACAAGTAAATGCAGCACCTCGAGAGCTAATACAGTAGGTAACAAGAACACCTACCTTCTTTATATATCATGGTGCATAGGTTTGACGGCGTTTTTAATAGGATTAGTGCAGTCATCTGCACTTGCCATTACACTGCCCCATTCCGCATGCTGTGCGCAATATTTTAGTGTTTTGAATACTAAAAATCAACTTTTTTCTTAACCATACCATTCTACCTGTAGCGTCAAGCGCTATGATCTTCATGCAAAACTAGGAAATGGAACCCACGACCCAGGTCCCTACATGAATGTAACAAATTGGCCTGGTGAGTATAAACACAATGCTGCAAAAATTTTATTTACGAAAGATGCTTTATGCTTGCGCGAAAGTTCTAGTGTGCCGTGCCGTCATGTCCTACCTGAGTTTAGGTCCATCGTATTGCCGGTTCTTTTCACTATGCACGCTCTTCAGTGACTTCTATTACTCAACCAATACGCCACACGTGCAAAAATATTTATACGAAGCTTACATAATTGAAAAGAAACATGTCCTTTGCACTTAGTAAACATAAAGGTAAGAGTTTGAAAACACAGATGGTTTGTCTAGCACTCCACTGCAGCACGTGTGGGTGTCGTCCGCTTTTTCAGTGTTGCACTGGTCTGATAAGAAATAATGATGTTCTAGCTAGACTGATTGTTGAATCTGCAAAAATTGATAACATCCATTTTCAGCGTTTAAGATCCCTTCTAGATCTTTGCCAGAAAATTAGTTATCTTTATTACATGGTCATTAGTCCGCGAAAGTCTTCTGAGCCACGTCGCGGGATCGTATCCCGGCCACGGCGGCCGCATTTCGATGGGGGCAAAATGCGAAAACACCCGTGTGCTTAGATTTAGGTGCACGTTAAAGAACCCCAGGTGGTCAAAATTTCCGGAGTCCTCCACTACGGCGTGCCTTATTATCAGAAAGTGGTTTTGGCACGTAAAAACCCCAAATATTAATTATTATTGTTTCGTTGCCTTGTAGAGGGGGTGTTCAGAGACGACCGATCCTATTTTTTGTCGCAAAGTACATGCCGCGCAACAATTTTTTGGGCGTTTAAAAAAAGCCCGCGAGATATGAAATAAAACCACCTGACTGCGCTCGTGCGCTTTCGTATTGCTGTACTCTAAGCCGTGCGCCGATCCTATCGCTCACCAGGGACGACAGCGCTTCCTTTCCGTGTGCCGCCGTCAAAATTGCTGCCGCAATGTGAAGCGGATGCCTGGAGCCGCGGTCTCTCACTTCGCCACGGTTCTTTTGCACGAAGCGCGGTTGAGAGCGCTGCAATACGATAGCGCATGAGCGCAGTCACATGGTTTTATTTCATATTTCGCGGGCTTTCTTTAATTTCCAAAAAGAAATCGTCACGCAGCATGTACGTTGCCGCAAAAAAATTGGACCGAAACTGGAGCATTTCAAAGAGAGTTATCTTTTCGAAATGCTCATTAATCCGCGCATGCCTCGGAACCACTTGAGTCACGTGCATGTATATACACCACCTGTTTCAAAGAATTAAATTGTTGAAATTAGCGCATGTGCTGTGCTCTCCATCTGTCCGTGGTTCTTGCGCTTTGCTTGCCATACGCTGTACTTAAGCTTCGTTTTACGTAGATTCCAACATGTGCGTTGGATATGCATGTTTTAAAATCTTTATTGCGAGAAGTTTTTCTAGGATTGGAATTTGAGTATATCCTATGATATCAGAGTATGCTTTCTCTTCGTCTAGATTACCAAATACCTTGAGCAGAAGCAGCTTTAATACAAACATTCAAGACTTGGATGAAAAGAAATAACACAATTCAATTTCGCACAAATTGTGAAGCGCTGAGATTACAGCTGATGCAATAATATGCACAGGCTCGTTTGCTGTGTTTCATTTCACATCAGTTTGAAAAATCATTAGACAGCTTTAGAATACGTTTGTTACCTGACGTACGTTAAATGTAAGCGCCTGTGCGGGACGTTACGGTGCACATATTAGGCGCGCTAAGCCGCGCCCAGTTTCGTCAAGTTTCATTCTCTAAAACTTGGAGCAAATATTCGCAGATATGCGTGAAGCAGTTTCTTGCCGTAAAGAAGAGAACGCCATGATGATAATGATAATGAGGCGGTGGCTTTGCACCTTAGAGGTTGCGTTACTCGGTGATCAACAGAAGAAACAACCTATTTCGTATTTGTGTTTACCGTCTTACTTTTGAAATTTTATTGCTAACTTTAAGTTCTCTCACCTCGGTGCCGGGATAGGTAAGCTGGAAAGCGTTGCTCCGCAAAACATTGCGAGCAGCCCGGCCGTTCTCTTCAGGTACAATACATTTCGCTTTGGTAGCGGGGAGGTAGTGGCTGAGATAGAAAGCCTTTGACTGGTGCTCTCTCGTACCTAAGATCTGATTCACTGGGAGCACTATGCATTTTCCTTAGTTTATTTTTAAACTGGCAAAATCCTTTGCCAATTCTACGTGGAACATTGTTAAAACCTGGGTAGTGAGCCTACATCAGCCACTGCTGTAACGTACGCCGCATAGTAATCCGCCTACCATATGCACTGCCCACCCTTTTTGGTTTTGGGCTTATGTTGTTTCGCTTCTATATTTTTCAGTGATCGGTAATGTCACAAAAAAACTATGGCGATACAGCTATCCTGGAGAGTGTGGGGTTATGTTATATCCCTGGCTTGGTAAGTGGGAAGCAAAATGAAGCATACTAAAATTCAACGAAATTCCGGTATATCATCGTAAGTTATTGAGAAATAATCTTTGGAAATTCGTATTTAGAAAGCTTAACTTTGCACATGTGTGTACTGCTGTAACGGTGCGCATCAAAAAGTTCATATCAAAAACATCAGCAGCATGATCTAACTCTTTATTTGAAGAGCTTTGATTTGGTGATTAGGTCAACACTCAGTTGACACCAATAACTGTGTACACCTAGCCTGTCGCCGAAGTTCATGAAAAGGACAGAAAGCTTGGTGAGTCGGTATTGATTCATGGGAAATAAGCAACGGCGCACTGAAAGTGATGACAAAGGAAGACGTCGACACAACACAAGCGCTGTTGTGTTTCCGTTTTCCTTCGTCTTTGTTTTCAGTACGCTGTTGTAACTAGCCAAGGTGGTAATGACGTAGCTTAACTATGTCCAACTCATTGAGCCAGTGTTACCGCATGCGCCCCCGAACAGGCGGAGGCCGTCGCTTTGTTTCCACAATGGCCTATAGTGTTTGCGGTGCCCGTACGCTTTAATTACTTCGGGGAAACTGTTGCTATCGCCGCGGAAACTACTTTTATGAAGTTGCTGATGCGAGAACTAGTCTGGCGCGACAACAACAGGGCGACAGCACCTCCATATTTCGAAATTGGCCGTCGCAAAACCAGCGCTATTACGCACTGCCTAGCGAGCGTTGGAAACAGTTTATGGTAGTATTACATGCTCGCATTTCGCGTTAGCAAATTCGACGCTCGTCTCGATAAACATCTCCCCAGCAACTGACCTGACTAGGTATCGGCGTGCTGGAACCTGCAGAGCGCACGCATTCCTCAAAAGGACAATCTATGCGGAGAAAATAAATTTGTCCAGATGCACTGGGTGGTATCAAACGTTGACAGGGCGCGCGTTTGTTTACGGTATATCATTTCCTTGGCGTCTCCATCGGAAGGCCTCAGTATATTCTTGTAGGACAGTCAAATTGCCGTAGCGCCTCCTGGCCAGCGCTGGCTTCCTGTAGAGCCAAAACAGCAATAACTCGACGAACGTGTTGACTGGGGAAAAACGTTTGCGGAGATTTCTGTATCTCTTTTATTGACCACAATATGCAAAGAATGCACGACAAAGATGCGTCCTCGCCGACTTTCAACACTTTTGCGACATTATTCGCCGAGCCAAATGATCAACAGTCTTCTTTGGCTATTATTATTCAATTTACAGTGATTAGTTACATTATCCTTACCCTTAGTTTGTGGGCAGTATCTTCAGCATCTGTCTTGCACAATGTTTTAGCCTCCGACATAGTGCAAACCTGCACTGGATATAGATGATTTCCATTGACGTAATCGGTTCTGCAACCTTCTGCTACCAGCATGCCGAGAAGCTCCGTAAGCAAGAAAAGCGGCAGCCTGGCAACTAGACAGGCGTGTCTTCCACCAAGGGACAAATTGATAACGGAGATAATTCGTTGAAAAATGGTCGCCGCTACAAATCAAAATAATTTACACTTGGTCATTCGTTGCAGTGACGTCATTGTGGCTGTCATGATCGGGCACTAGCACGGGGACAATAAGCACCCGTGACGTCATGAGTGAGCTATCCATAGTACAAACCGAGGCCGACCGGGCTGGCATATGGTCTACGTAATAGCTGACGTGAGGTAATACGCAAAAACAAAGTTGTCCCCACGCGTCGTCTTCGTTCCTTCGTTTTCATGCTTGCGCTATCATACCGGCATCTTCACTCTATCGATCGCTATTGTTTCGTAGTTATTTTGTCCTCTTGATACCGTGGTCATCTTGCAGTCATTACATCAAAACCTTTGAAGATCCTCCGGCGCTGCCGAAACCGAACCCTCATCTCACGGGTTCGTCAAGCACAGCAAGCAAGGTTCCTCAAGAATGTTCTTTGATATGACGCATTGATTGACTTGGTGACAGAGCGCTTCCGCGATGCTTGTCTTCGGTGTATTCCGAAAACAACACGCCCAACTATTCATCCTAACTTCGGTGTGTTCATCAAAATAAAATTTGGTTGCGAGTTAGCGCTTGTCCTGCGCGTCGGTGTCTTTCTCTCGTCCCGTCGTGAAACTGCACTTCCAGTATTCATTCACAAGCACAACAACCCGAAACTAGCGTTGCGCCAGGAACGCGCGCTGGCAGCGATTCAGCCATTCTCATTGCTCGGTGGCATCGGCACGCCACGCACTTCCGAGGCCGCACGCGTATTAGGTGGGGGCGCTGCTGGGTGTCCCAGCATGTCCTGAGGAAAGCACGAGAGAGGAGTCCGGCTGCATTACACACCTCACACATTACGTGTTTTCTGTGGTTGCAATACCATATGATGTTATATCACTTCACAGCTAATCGCATTAAAGTACGCCTAAAATAGTATTAAGTGAGATATGCAGCGTATTTGTCTAGAAGTCTATCATTGTTTTCCGCGTGGCAATATACAACTTTGTTGCTACCAAAATTCCCAGTGCCGCTCCTCAATTTCAATCATCCGTGCCAAAACGGAAGACATGATGTGATATCCACATCATCTCCTTTGCCGCTTCCTGTGCACCAGCCAGAGCACTCTCAACTTGCGTCGGTGGCGCTCCTCGAACCGCCTGCCTCGGCGAACGCCTCCTAAACAGCAGGCCTGGGCACTCTTCTTCATTGCGCCATGCTGCTTGGACCAAAATGTCCAGTGCCAAGCCCGGCGTGATGAAAGCGCTGGCGTCAAAATGACCGTGGCTTACTCGGAATGATCCCTATTAGATTCTATAGAAGTCGGGCATGGCAGCACGACATCACGGGTCGATGTGGAGAGGCATTGTGCTTGTGGAGCACATGAGAAAATGAAAACGATACGTTATTCCAGCACCGGAGCTCAAACTCAATTGATCTTTTGCAGCGAAGCTGTTTATGGCTAGATTATGGCGGATCTAGTCGCCGTGGACATAGACCAACTATTCTACAACTATACTATACGTATGCTGGCCCCGAAGATAGCGGCGATGCCGGGCCTACCCATGGCGAATGTGAAGCAGGCGTCAAGCAATCCCCATACGGGGGCCGATCCCGAAGTTAGCGCAGTGCCGGCCGACCCGCGGTGGAGGTGATGCAGGCTTTAAGCACTCCCCTTAAGTGGAATAATCCCGAAGCTAGTGCAATGCCGGGCCGATCCGCGGAGGAGGTGAAGCTGGCGTTAAGCACTCCCCATACGTGGGCTGCTCCCGAAGATAGTGCGATGCCGGGCCGACCCGCGATGTAGTTGAAGCAGACGTTGCGCACTAGTTGTACGTTGGCTGAAGCTAAAGAATGTGCAATGCCGTGCCAACCAGCAGTGGAGGTGCAGTTCGCGAGTAAGGGGCCCACATTTACTGCTTCGCTGATCATCCTTCTTCACAGAGTGGAAGGGCACCGAATTTTTATTTCAGTTCCCAGCCAACAAAGCTACCGCGCCGCTTGACGCATAGCTTGTCCTCGTCTTCTTCCTAGGGTGATCGCGTCGATGTCGCTGAGGCTATATAGCTCCCCGTCTATAGACCAGCATGAGCTGCAAACGATATGAGCAGGTCCACGAAACTCAGCGGAGTGATGTAGCGTGAGCACCGACCAGAAAGGATACGGCTGGGGCTAAATTAAGGGATGTGACTGGCCTCAGCCGGTCAAGTGCGATGGTGTCAGATTTGCCATGAACGTCCAAGATGTATGTGGACTCGCGTCTCTCTAGTCACCCGATTTCTTAAGCACCACGTAAAGTGGAGCTGCCCGGTTACTGGTGGACGGCTGAATAATGCCAAATTGGATCCATGTTCTCGAACTCTGCACGGGGAACTTTGAGCTTGCCCGGAGCAAGTCGACATGACTGGAAGAATGCAGGAGGTCCGGAAGTGATAATGTGGTGTCGCATGTCGTGGCAGACGGGCTTTTTTCCAGTTGGGCGATGCAGAATGTTCGGAAAATTCTCGTAACGAAACAGGAAAGGGTCCACAGGAAACCGTAGCGCAAGGGAACGCTAAATATATGGTTTTCAGCGCAGCAATGCTTTGCACAGAGAGATAGGTTGTCGCATCCAGGAGAGGTTGTGGTTTGACGTCTAGAATGAGGCCATGGTCGGTGAGGAAATGAGCACCGATAATGGCATAACTGATGTCGGCTGCCATGCACAACCATCGGAAAGCTCTTCGCAGGCCCAGGTTAAGTGTGAGCGAGCGTGGTCGAAATACCGGAATTCGAGTTCCATTCATGGCTTGCAAGTATAAAAGGGAGCGTAGCAAATAGAATGGTGACCTGTGCACCCGTGTAGGTCAGAAGGCGTTGCCTTACCGATGACGTAGAAGAGGCGACAAGGGCTGCGGCCGTAACCACTCATCGCCGTTAGCAATCAGCCGGACGGCTTCCCAACCTAGTGCAAAGAAGGCGGTGGCGTATTTGCACACCAAAATGACGGTGATATTATCAGATGGTTGACTGAACTGCTGCACTGTAGCGGTGACACTCGCTGGACGGACCGCGTTGACGAAATGGATATCGGCGATGACGCCGGGGACGAGCAGAAACGCTCCTACAAGTGGTCGCAACCAGAAGCCCGTCCAGTCTGTCGCACAGCTCACGAAGGTTGTCGACGCTATCTCTGGCCGGTTTGGAAACGAAGAACGCGCAGTGTGCGACGCTGATGCCAACATCATAGCTGCAGCCAGCGGACGTTTATTGGAAACTGCAATCCCTTTGCCGGCCAATGCAGCGGGATCTGACACATCTTGGGCTGAATCACTGGCCAGCACCATCTGGACTTGGGCGGGCAAGCACTGAAGAAATTGTTCATGTACGAGGGCGTTGTTCATGGAGGAAGCGCGTAGGCCGAGAAGGTTCAGCATTCAGCGCAGTAACTGGTTTGGGCGTTGATTGACCAGCTGCTCGAATGAGAGTAGCTGTTGCATTCGTGAGCGCTCAGGCGTAGCTGCCTGATCTAGTATGGCGGCCTTGCTTGCATCATGAGGCGACGCTGGGAGGGTGTGCATGAATGAAAGGAGAAGGTCGGAAATCTCGTCCATGACGGCCGCTGGAAGCACGTCGACCACAAGGAAGTAATTGCGGCTCAGTGACGCTATGCGCAAGAGTTCAAAATGGGCCTCTGCTGCTAGAATTCTGGCAGGCGGATGGTACTCGAGACAACCACAGCTGTTGAAGCGAACTCAGCGGCTTCCGGGCTGATCGAGGTGTGCTCGCGTTCGTTGTCGGTGATGGACATGGCTCAACTTTGTTTTTGTCTGGTGCGTTATTACCAGGCACAAGTTTCGGTCCCCAATTGTGGAGCACATGAGAGAGAGAAAACGAGACGTTATTCCAGCAGCGGAGCTCAAACTCAACTTATCTCTTATTTATTCAGTTCCCAGATAACTAAGCTCCCGCGCCGCTCATGGCATCGCCTGAAATCATCTTCTTTCCTAAGGTGATTACGTCGATGTCGCTGGCACTACATGCTATCTAGGAGGCGTTGCCTCGGCCTCGGCCTCCTTGCACGGGTACCCTGTTCTATGCGTGTGAGCGTAAACAGCCCTTTTATCTCGGCTTCCGATTCCACAGTTGCCACTGCTGGCTGTTCGATGTTTCGTTTGTTAGCAGACTAAAGTTGTCTTAATGCTTGATCCGGTTTTTCGCGCGCGTATATGAGAACAATATCGCATGGTAGACATCAATCAGCATGGCTGAGAGGTAGAGTTGGTACGTCTGGTACGTGAGAGTTGGTACACATGCTCGAGGCCTTGTGCATCACCACCCGAATCGACAGGAAGTACGTGGTAAAGTGCTCACAGGTTGTGGTGTTCTCTCTTGCGATCGCCAAAAAAATATTTGCGACAATCTTGGCAAGTAATTTCGGAAGTTGGTAAGCGGACAATAGCCGCCGCGCAGCGCAACTATATGCTGTAAATAGAAAAGTGCGATCTTGGCCGATATAGGGTTGTTCAGTTGAACAGTTTGGTCACCTGCTCCCAGAAACCTGACCATGTCACCTCTAAATACGAGTATGTAAATTTCAATATTCAACAGTCATGGGCCAATACTTGGCGAACGGCAGAAGCTGTCAGGATAGCACTCTGGGGATAAGTCTCTACTGCACTCTCAGCATATTCCAGAATGACGACAATACAGGGAATCTCAGCAAGCATGATTATATGTGATCGTTATATTCCGCAGGAGTCAGAAATTTCGCTCCCAGCTCACTGTTGGCTATGTGCCGTTCGAAAGTCACGCTAAGGTTCGAGTCGTCGGTGTTTCTGGGAGACGGGCGTTGAAAAATAGCTGAAAAGCTTATAATTTGTTGACAGTAGATTTGCAAGCAGCAGCCTGGCTTCCTGTAGAATTTTCCCATTCTGTGCATTTCAAGCTGACCACTTCGTATTGAGGCATTTCATCAGTGTAGCTCCTCTGGGGCTCGTAGACAACCGTCTGGTATCCGCGCCGTTCACGAAAGATGCCTTGTTCACTACTCGCCCACAGAAGCTCGAGGTGGTCGAATGCAAGGTCTTGCGAAGCGTGCGGAGAAAAAAATGCAGCACCTAGGTTTTCTAGCAACAATATGTAGAAACTTTAACCAGGCGCGAGAAAACTAGATCAAGAACCAGGCACTTCTTGCTTCAACTATGTTTTCTTTTCCGTAATTTCTTTGTAATTCTGCCTTGGGCAATGGCCTAAATTCGGCGTCTTTCGTAAAACACAGTCATAACGATCTGGAGCGATCGGTCACTTATTTTAAAGGTAAAAAAATAACTCCATCAATTTCAACTTTACCAAGTTCTAAATCAGTTGGATAGAAAACCTTTCAGCTTGGACAAGATGTTGGGATCATGGCCTCGCATATCGCAGCTACAAAAGGCCCCAAAAGCGCTGCTGCGATTTTTG
Source organism: Dermacentor variabilis (assembly GCF_050947875.1). Classification (NCBI taxonomy): domain Eukaryota; kingdom Metazoa; phylum Arthropoda; class Arachnida; order Ixodida; family Ixodidae; genus Dermacentor; species Dermacentor variabilis. The sequence continues at coordinate 115,000,571 of NC_134573.1, forward strand.
AAGGCTACATGATTGAGCGACCGTCTATGATCCGCACTGAGGACCGTCTGTGATAAGATAAAACTGCTGCTACGTCGCTGATATCCACAGCGGGGTTTCTCTTCTCCTAATCTTTTTCTTACCTTTTGCATTTTGCCCTAGTGCAATGTAGCCAACAGGGCTCAGTCTTGGTTAAACTCCCATTCCTGCATTTTTCCTTTCTTCTCTCCTTTTCTCTCTCTACACATCGCCCATAACCTGGCGCTTGCTTTCACCAAACATAAAGAAGCTGTCATGTTTACATTACCAAGGACACTGGGGGGAAACGAACGACGAACCTCGTGTGGCGCATGAAAACAGCAGAAGAACTAGGGTTGAGTAATTGTTGCGAAGGTCTTATTAAAACAGAAAAATGAAACTATTGCTACAAACTCCACTTAAAATGTCACTCATTGAAACCAAATGTAAGTTTGGTGTAGCATTTAGTTCTCTCGGCACAATGCGAAACAATCTAAAATGGCCACATAGCCTAAATGGCCATATATATGACTCTCGAGCAATTCATAACAAAATTTTCATAAAGGCTCTATTTTACCTGCATGCATTTTACCCACTCATGCATCTTCGCAGTAAGATTTGCCGTCATGTTTTCTCATATTTGCGAAATTTCATTGTCGTCGCACTTGTACGTATGACTCGACAGAAGGCTATAGAATGTGCCGCATGTAATAGTAACACCCAACGCTCCGGAGCACTTGGGTACGTTGTTATTGCAAAAACGACAAATAATTCACAGGCACTTCTAACATTTATTACGCATTACTCGTATAGTGCACCTCATTTCCACCAGTAACAAACAAGGTGCTTTGTCAGTCTCACCGAGGGCACCAAAGAAACCAAGTAGGAACCTCGTATGACGCCTTTCCTCCGGGATAAGACGAGCGTTAAGTAATCATACGAAAATATTTCACTTCAGGTACGAATGCGAAAATTTCTGCGCCCATTACACTTAACATACGGATGTATTCCTAGGCGAGGCGAACATACTTTGACGCGAATAATGCGTTTCGGTAGAATACTTACACAAGTTTGCTATTTTGACCATTTTATTAGGACCTTAAGGGCACGTATTCACATGGCAAATAGGGATGCAGTAAGATTTCAACGCGCCGCAATATTTCAAGGCATCTTAAAAATCGTACGTAATCCCAGTTATTCATAATAGAATTTCAACGCTAAATTCATGCAATATAGAGTTCTGGAGGACCCAAAACGTTGGGCTCGCAAGACATTGGGGCCCCCAAGCTGCGTTTTAATGGTTGCTCTTAGATTGGGAGGATCATCAGAGCTTTAGGATTGGGACAAGAGCAGCGTTGGGCTCCACGATTGGGACGCCGCAGGGGTCAATATTTTGAGCGACGATATTGCGGGAGGGGGGGAGTCAGAGAACTCCGACCTGAGCTCAGCTAACGTCTTCTTAAGTTGCGCGGCGCCTCTAGCCTCTAAAAATGCTTACAGTCACCCGGAAAGCAGAAAGTGTGCCCTAGAACCACCTGTTGTGTGACGATGTAAGTGGAATTGCTATCGAAGATTCATTCTACGGTGCCCAGAACGGAGGTAGCACCGCGTGGGCGGCGGCAGTATACGCCTCGCAAAGGACGGCTTAACGTCAGATACATCGAAGAGGACGTTTTTCGGAGAATGTTACGCTTTGAGAAGCAACACTGACGAGTTGCCGTCTGCTCTCTGAATTCCTGAAACGAGAGAGCATTCAGGGTGTAGACGCCCTGGAAAAGAACCTCTCCTGATGGGCCTGCATCGGCTTGAATACCCTAATAGATGGCGCGATTTGGAGGAACCTTTCGGATGCCATCCTTCCGTGATGTAGAGCATTGTAGCCTCTGTTTTCGGCCTCACTGAAACCACATTCGGTAACCTGCTGTCTTTAACGAGCCATCGGTGGCTGCGTCTTGCGTATTTCGCTAAGTATTCCCAGTTACGTACACACTGTTGCATTCCCGTTGAAAGCTCGTTGTTGCGTCTGAGTGGCAGAAGTGTAAATAATAAAGGTAACTTTGAGTAAGGGGTTATGTAGTCCATAAATTTCTCCATGAAACTCATTAAAGTACCTGCTGTTATTGCTGCTGCAAAAATAGCATCCTAGATTTTTAATTTCAGGCCGTACATGAACGCTTTGCGCCATTCGCGAACTGCCGTGGTTTCGTCGATCACACTGCGCGATGCATCTGCCGACAAACGTACAAGAAGTGGCCGTACTTCGCTGGGAACAAATAACAGCACGTTGCGAAATATCTCCACGACAAAATGCGCGGCGATGTCCAAACGGAACATCGCGGCGGATGCAGATACGGCACGTTTGGCTAATGAAACACATGCCACGATGTACCGCTCCCGTTTATGTCGTGATCAGCGATTATGAAAACTTCGTCTCGCATTTCGTTACGAAGCTTTTCCGTTCGACGTAATCGCGATTCTAGAGCGTTAGGTTTCGTTATTGCCTAAATTGAGTGTTGAAATTGGCTGACGGGGTGTCCTAAAATAGGTGCGATTTTCTATATTTCCAAATTTTCTATATGAGCAACTGCCGCAATGTTCAAATACAACATACATTTTCCGGACGCTTTCAATAAGTATTCTGCTACGATCGTTCTTGGCACAAAATGCGTACGTCTCTCCTTACGACTAAGTTGCAAGAAATCGCCATTTTCGCTGCGCTCATGGGCCCATTATCTTGAAAAATCTTCAGGTATCAGCACTTTATTCGAATTACAGGTAATAATACAGACAGAACAAAAGACCTCGAATGTGATAGGGATATTGAAGTTGATAAGTTGAGTCAAGATTATTGTTGCCACTTACAGCAAATTGAATGATAATCGTTGTTTCTTTGTTCTACACAGGTAAAGTACAGTGCGAGATCCATGTGCGAGAAAAAGGAATTCCAAAAAAATATATAGATCAGATACACTATATCTGCGAACGGCTGTTTTGGTGGCTCTGCGGAAGAGACGCCATTATGTACCGACATTACTCTTCAAATTGTTCATCTTTATGATTTTGTAATTTATTGGGTGCCTTTGTTCTTATATCATTTTTCAGAAAGACATAAAAAGATGTTTTTCCTACAGATTGGATATATAAACATTTGAAAGCTATGGCCTGCCGTGATCCTGAACCCGTTACTGCGAAATGTGAAATGCGCATGCGCAATCCCTCTTCTAGCGGCGTCTGCTACAATAGCAGGGCGTCCTGCCCACTGCGCTTGCGCTAAATCTGCCCGGTTTAAGCTCTGCTTCGACGCGGGCGCGCTAATCGAGGTCCTCACGTCTGTCGCCGGAGGAAATGTTGTAAAACACCGCAATAATTTGTGCAAATAAGAAATAGGTTCACAGAAAGGTGTAGGCTTGAAGTAAGTAACAGTTATTGAAAAGGAATGTCACTGGCTGCAGCTAAATTCCGTGTTCTGCACCGGAAACTGGAACCGGTTACTGTCTGACGTTAAAAAAAATTAAACAAAATACAGTGACGTCAAAATTGCGTTTCGTTTGAGAAGAGCGCGCGTGATTGAGCCACTGCATGCATCGGAAGCAGTCGTTACGAGTAGTTTTGCACACGCACTCGGACAGTGGAAAGCGTTGAGTAATTGTGCGAGCCAACGCGCATGGCGTTTGCTAGGCGCTATCCACTTGCGACATCAATGTAGTCGTATCACGTCTTTCGATCACTGCAGCGATTTAGTACTGGCCACTGTTTCTAAGAGCAGGCCCGTTTATTTCTAAACTGCTTCATTCGACTTGAGAGAATTCATGGCCAGACAGAAATTGCAGCCGATTTTCACGACACAGTAAGTTGTGACAGCAGCGAACACCTCGACTGGGGTAAGCGAAGCAACCGAAAGCCGGCATGTTGGCTCCGTGGCAGGTAAATGCAGTGTTAGGAATTCGTCCATGTCGGCGTTAGTATTCAACTAATCGCAGGACGGCTTGCAGGTGCAATCAACTTGAGTAATGCATTGAGCGGTTCTCTGCCTTCGGCTTCTAAGCGCAAGGACAACGAAGGCGCGATAAAGTTGTATAAAGATCACGCATGGGCAGTTCGAGTGGTGAGGTGGACAGGTAGCAGTTGTCGCAGGAGGAGTGCTTGCGCATGAGCAGTTGCTTTTATGTGGTAGCGGATCTCACATCTAGATATGCTTTAACTGTTTGTAAAACAGGACATATGCGACAAAAGAAATAAGACTAGCAAATAAAGTGATGTGAAACGAAAATAAACTTCTGGCTATCACACATCATTTATTTGAAGCGCTTCTGTCTGCGTCGTACGTTCTTTCTCTAGCGCGTTTCAGTGATAACTTTTCAGTGCAATAATTTACAATCTGTCAAAGGAGCCAACGATTCTATATATCGTACCTTACTATGAAAAAGAAAGTAGACCTGTGTTGCCTTGGAGAGGCTTACCTATGTTCCCAGCGAAGCTGTTTCTTTCGAGCAGTTGTATTAGGAACTTTAATTCCATTCAATTAGACCAGACGCTTTGCAACTGTGCCCGCATATGACTTACCAGTGCGAAGCAATGCCCATGTTTACTGATTTCAGGAACTTGATTAACCATTTTGTTTAGCAGAGGTGGTACTTCACCCACGCACGTTAATATTCGGAAGCACTATAGCAGCTGTAACCTTCCCCCTACTTTCAGCAAATTCGTTCTCGGTGGAAATATAGTATTCACAGGAAGGACGCTAACTTATACACCACTCAAAAACAGTTTTAATGTTCCCGACTGTTTTCATGCGTAGTGTGCTGCAAAGGCTGCAATTTGTCCAGAGACTTTAAATTTTGCCGAGACATCACCCATTGGTTGCACCAGGTTTCCTCGCGAAATGAACAAGGTCCCTAATTTGGTTCTCCGAGCGCATTGTGGGTTCGTCTTATTGCTACTTAGAAAGCTCAAATTTACGACAAACGTTAGTCTTCTGTGGCGATTTACCCTTAGCAAGACCCTGGCTTTTACTAAATGAAAACTTGGTAAATAAGAACTCGGAAGAATCCCTAATAACGATTGTACAGCACTCTCAAGGCCTCATTTGGGAACGTTTTGTGCAAAAGCTAAAACTGCATGACGCTCATAAATGTTTCGACACGCATCCCTTCTAAAATGCTCCCTGTTTCCACTAATTGTCTACCTTGTGGCGTTTAGCTTTTCTTCAGGAAAATGAACAAATTTTCTGCGCGGTTCGTAAAATGCGCTTTTAAAGCACTAGAATGCGTCTAAAAGTAATTTTACTCAAGGGCTGCAAGGCGCCAAGGCCACCTTTGAAACTGTCCGTACATGTCGCGCATGGCATTTCCCCAAATTTGGCCCCAAATACATCAATCCATTGCTACCTTATGTTTTTCAAGAATATGGGGGAAACACTGTAAGCGTTAGATAACGATTTTAAACACACAAGACTTGTCCGATAATGCGCAAGTCTTATTTCCGGTCACTGAAGTTGCACTCAAGAAACGAACGATTGATTGAGTTGCCGATTTACGCAAACCGCAGTTAATTGTATAAAGGATGATGCAATCTGTGGTAACTATTGCAATGACCTGTTGTAATTATCTTATTGTTTAACCTAATGAGTCGTAATTAACCTTATTGGGGAAAATTTAAGGACTACTGCAAGAAAATTTCACATGGGCTAAATTGACTAAAAGGCATTACACAAACTATCAATGTAATCTTGGCAAAGTCGCAGGCTGATAATTGTCTTCTGTTTTTATTAGCAGCCTTAACGGAGCGTCTAAACCGACGATGCGTGCACACGGAGATGAGGGGTAGCGATGCGGATATGGCGAAAGTCTCCGAACTGCACACGACTGCTGATCTCGCAGATGCTCCTAGGCGCCCAGGCGCATCGATCGCTCAACATGTGCAAGTTGATGGGCGTCTTTCTCGGCGTACGTTCTCGTTGGGCACCTAATTTTAGCTGTTGCAATAATGCTGACGCATTGCTTCGCCGTCGAGAGATCAAAAAAGTTAATCAACTTATTTCCACTAGGCTTCCTTACTCTTCATTAGTCTTAAGGAGTCTTATTTGACCTTGACAAATTGTATCGTAATGAATGTTATTAGTATTTAATTATCCTTACTTATTCCTAATACTTCTCCAATATTCGCTATATGTAGTTTTATCTATACATCTCAGTAGCAACAGGTAGCACGTAGTCACAAGACATCCACTAAATACCCCCATCGAACCCCACATAGATTTATGAAGCGCACCGTATCACGTGTTACAGACGCACGGACAGATTTCCGAGGGAAGTAGCTCTAGGATGCTGACGCATTAAACAAGAACACAGGTAGTAAGACAATTGCAAAGCAGTGACAAAGTAAAGTTCCAAAGTTGGTTAGCGCACGTGGAATGGCTGGAGACGCACCGCCAGGACGATAAGATGCGCGCGGCGACGTTGCGATTGTGTGATGCGGTCCGGCACGACCTCACAGTCCAGTGTGTCACTATGTCGGAGGATCCTGTATGACCCGGAATAACGTCGAAGTACCTTTTCATTTAGGCCACGTTGGCGCATGCGAGTGCTAACCCAAATTCGACCGCCAGGCTGGTGTGCCACGTAGTGTCATCAAAGCTTCTAATGTCGGCTGTCTCTCCTTTGCTAATTCTTAATGTGAATGCTGGCGAGCTGCAGGGCTTCTTCGGCGCGCTAAAGATAGGCGGCGACGTCCACGCTGTCTCTGTGAGGGACATGTGGTACCACCATGGCGTCGATCGTCATCCCTGGGTTCCTTCTGTGGATCACTTTGAACGGCAGAATCTGCGTTGTTTCTTGCACACCCGTGTTGTGAGTAAAGGTTACGTACGGAAGGACCGCATCCAAGTAAAGTAATTGTGTTCGACATGGACGTACATCGATAACATGTCGGCGAGAGTATTATTCAGGCGCTCTGTAAGGCCATTCGTCCGTGGGCAGTGGGCTGTTGTCCTGAGGTGACTGTGTGGCTCTCCGGCTGTACGAATGGCTTCGGTAAGCTCCGCCGTTAAAGCAGTTCCTCTGTCAGTGATGACTTCTTGAGCACCATGTCGTAGTATCATGTTCTGAACAATGAATCTTCATAGAATGTTCGTAGCAGGATTTTTTAGACGGTGCCTCCGGGTATGGCTTTCGTTTCTGCGTAACGGATAACATAGCCGGCAGCCATGACGGTCCACTTATTCCCGGATGTTGACGTAGGAGATGACCCCAAGTCATTCAGGTCTATTTAATGGACTGCAAGGGGGCTAGACGCCGCAAAAAGCACACTGGCTTTGTTGGCGGTGTCTTCTATTGCTGGTAGCCTTGGCTTCTCATGATATAGAGGGCAACGTCGGTGGTGAGGCGTGGTCAGTAATACTTCTCTTGTGTGCTTGATAGCATACGGAAGAATCCGAGGTGCCCAGTGGTTGAACTGTCATGTAGGGCAGGCCGAACCTCTGGATGCAGTACTGAGGGCACAGCAAGAAGGTAGTTTGTGCGGATGGCGAGATTTTTTTTATTTATGAGGAAGTCCTTTTGCAAGGAAAACGAAGACAATCCTCACCTAAATACCTTAGTGAGAGCATTAGTGTCGCGTTCCAAGTACTCAACGAGGTTCTTTATTTCTGTGTCGGCTTGTTGAGGTGCAGCGAAGCCTTCTACGTTTATTGCTCCCAAGAAGGAATCGCCATCCTCATCATCTTGCGGCGGCGGGTCAATGGGGAGCACGATAGGCAGTCGGCATAAGAGTGAGTCCGTGCGGACTTGTAGGCGATGGTGATGTAGAATTCCTGGAGTGTGCCACTCCATCGTGCGAGGCGTCCTGAAGGATCCTATAAACGTGCTAGCGAAAACAAGGTATGATGGTCGAGTACGACCTCAAAGGGCTTACCGTATATATTAGAAAGGGCGGAATTTCATGGTATCCCCAATTATCGTAAGACGTTCCTATTCCATCGTACAATAACTGGATTACGCTTTGGACAGCGACCAGCTAACGTAAAGAATGAGCCTTTCAATTCCGTCTTTCCCTTGGACAAGGAAAACGCTGAGGTCTAAGCCGAGGCCAAGGCTACTTGCTTCAGTGTGAATTTCCGTGTCCGTGCCTTCACTGAAGTGGAAGAGCACTGCTTTTTACTGTAGGTATCGCTTGAGCTCTTGAAATGCTTAGACATTTAGCGTTCCCCACTTCAATACGACTCGTCATTTCGTGACGTGAATCAGAGTCTCGGAAATGCAGGAAAATGCCTTGACAAAGTCCCTGTAATAGGCGCATAGACCAGGTAATTTGCTTGCTTCCTTCTTGTTCATGGGCTACGGATAGTTCATGGTCGCGGCTGTCTTCTGAGAATCTGGACGTACTCCAGACTAGCTGATGACGCGACCTCGAAAGAGTAGCTCTTCGTAGGCGAAGCGGCCTTTTCGGGTTTTAGGGCGACTTGAATGTATCTAGCACTGTTTCACATAATATAACGGTGCTAGGGGAAGAGTCCGGCTTAGGTTCTCGTCGAGACTATCATACTTAAAGTGTTTTGAAACTCTGGACACTTGAATTTCAAGACGCCATCTGCGGTGATAGAGACGGTCTTCGCTCGAACCCCGTTAAAGGGCTTGGGACACCAAATATTGAGGCTATAAAAAGCATGTTGTAGGCTGCTTCCGTATGCAAGCACACCCAGAACGAGGGATTGGACGCTGCAAACATTTCAAAATAATTTTAATTCAGCTTCCAAAAAGTCATTAAATACTCCTTCTCGTAGTCGAGACCCATCGCTCGCGCGGCAGTTACGTCACAGAGCAGGAACGAAACTACCGACGTCATAGCACACTAGCACAAAAACGTGACGTATGATGAGTAGCGATGAAATGCTGAGCCGAGCGACCGAGCATAGCCTCCACTATGACCGAGCTACAGGCATATAGAAATCCTTTCTTAATGCAAAGAAGGGGTAAGGCGTGCGGACACGGACACAAGAGGAGAGGAGTGAACAACACGAACACCGCGCGGCGGCCTGCGAACGGCAAACTGCGTGCGGCGATTTGCCGTGCGGACGGGCCTTTACACGTTTGAGTGTATCACTAGTCGGCCGACTCCGAAAGGGACCAGGATATGCGGCGTTCGTGTTGTCCGCTTCTCTCCTCGCATAGTCGCATAGTTCGGCAGCCCGGAGCGGTCTCTCGTTCGTTTGGCTTTTCTCAATGTGAGGGCCCGTCCACGTTACCGGCACGGAAATTCGCCGCACGCCGTTTGCCGTTCGCGGGCCCCCCTTGCGACGGCGGTTTTGCTCGCGAACGGCGGCATTTCCTTGCCGTAGAGAGGACGGGCCCGGGGACCCACTTGTGCGGCAGCCGTACGGTGAAGCGCCCAATCAGCGACCGAGGAGTGGTCACTCTGGCACCGACGGCAGCTTCACCGCCTATGATCGCTTGGTGCCGCCGATATCGTCGCTAGGCCTTTCCCGGTTCACTTCAAAGCTAAAGCTTACGGCGCTTCGGAATGAATCACCGACTCTCACAAGCCGCAATATTTTCTTACCGTTGTTGTCGCTCTTCGCGATAATTATAATAATCGCGACATGCACTTCGAATTACCAGTTGTTCACCTCTGCTGGCAGAGCATGCGTATGCGCGAGCAGCATAGCAGCATTTTTTGTGGCCCACGTGACCAAGCCATATTGCGTTTCCTCCTCTGTGACGTCATAGCATCCCCCGGAGCCCAGGAACCGAAACCGAAATCGCTCGGTATAATAATGCTATTATTAAATTATTTATCGGATATATATGAATCCCGCTGTGTGTATCGTGCTCCCTGAAGCATGACGCAACGTTGGAATCAACAAACGCATGAACGAAAATTTTAATGTCTCCACCTCTTTAACGACCTCGTTTTTCCAGCAGGCCATTTTGAGGATTGTACTACAAAAAAAATATTACAAAATGATAATGCAAAATACTTTGCATGACATAGCCGATCCAACGCGTCACATATCCGCGGCAGAGGGCACACGTCCTTCGTCATTTTGTTTAGGCGGCAATAGTTTAGGCAAAAGCACGTATTGTCATGCTTCTTCTTGACTAAGACTACAAGAGATGCCTATGGACTTCACTGCTCGATATCAAGAGCGAATGTCAAGAAAACGGCAGCGATAACGCCCAAACTTTGCTGCCGAGGTGCAAGTCTACAACACTACTCTCTTTCCGCGAAGTGGGCGAATGGGTTACAAACGGCGACCCGTCCGGCCTGAAACAGGCCAAATGCCGCCATGTCAGGTGATCACGTAATTTCCGTTGGATCCAAAAGTCTGCGGCAAACTTGGAGAAAAGCCTATTGGTGGTAAAGGCTGCGCTGGGAACAGAAAGAATAAGTGTACCATTGTTCCACCCAAGCGTGGCCGTTCGCACTCTAATAGATGCCGTGGCCTTGGTTAGCAATATATCTATATATATATATATATATATATATATATATATATTGTGGGCCTTTATTACGCTCTCTTTGTCTGTATGTCATCATCATAATGCTATGTTGACCGGTCCTCATCTTCAATTCAGGGTGTGATCATTATCGGGGGTGTGCCTTTGCTGGTTCGATGCCGCGTATTCGGTCCAAATAAACGTCGCTCCAACAGAGATGTCATACGTGGTGGAGGTTACTTTTTGACCCTCAGTCCTCTACTCACTCAGTCGACCCCCTGGAGCTTCGTTAAGGCCACCGCTTGCGCCCACTGTCCGCTAGCATGTCTCAGACCGACCCACCCCCCAGTTCTATCGATATTGTTCCGACGCCGCAAGCCACGCCTTATATCTTAAGCAGCCACCAGCGTGACCCCCATCTCTTCGCTGTCCTTCGTGCGGAAGCTGCGCAGGACTGGCTGGACGACTACGAGCGAGAAAGTTCCGCTAATCGTTGGGACGACCACTTCACGCTCCGCCATGTCTCCTTCTACTTGAAGGGTGTAGCGAAGACATGGTTCTTCGACCACGAGATAGGCTTTACTGACTGGGCTGCCTTTACGCAGCAACTCCGCCATGTATTTGGTACCCCGGCGGTTCGGTCTAACATCGCAAAGCAAACCCTCGATACTCGCTAACAACAGCCAGGCGAGTATTACACATCGTATATCGATGATGTTCTTGCGCTTTGCCGCCGCGTGAGTTTATCTGTGCCAGAATCAGACAAACTACGCCACATTATGAAAGGAATTAGAGCAGTCGCCTTCACTGCCCTTTCCATCGAGAACCCCGCTACAACCGCTCACATCGTCACAACGTGTCAGCGCCTCGACGAACTTGAGTCTGTTCGCATTCAGCCGGACGTTGGTGAATATTCTTTCACGGTGGACCCACAACTGCGTCTCATTATAAAAGCAATGATACGCGAAAAATTACTATCAATGGGCTTTGGTATAAAGTTTGCAAGCAGGGATAAGGTGCCTCAGAAAGGCTGGCCAACGTTTCGATAGGAGTACCTATCTTCGTCAAAGGCGGCCTCGTCATCCTCCGCATGTTAGTTTTAAGCGGTTAGTGCAGTGACTTCACGTGCGGGTGTTGTCGCTCGCGGCTTGTTTTAAAGGTATAAACTACAGAGGAAACGAGCGCTTTCGTCCGACGTCTGTGAGCTTCGTTCCCAAGAAGGGGGGACAAGAGCCGAAGAGTGGGAGCGCGGGGAGAAAAGAAAAGAAAGGCCAGTGAAAAAAAAAGAGTAGCATAGAAGCAATACGCCGAGTAATTTTGAAGTAGTTAAGATGGCGACGAGGAGTCTGCGGTGCAATGTATGGGGTGACTGTAAGGCAGCGGTATGGTCTTTCAAGGGGCATTGCCCCAGTCGCTCAGCGTAGGTGTCGTTACGGCGGCATCCAGAAATGGCAATAACCTGGGTTGAGGCGCCGATAAAGGCATATTGACTTCGGAATGTGTTGGTGAGGGGGTTTCAAAAAATATATATAAAGAAAAAAGGAGGGAAAACAGAGGGGGGACCGAAACCGGAATAACGCACAGGAGGGTGACGAGCGCTGAAGCGGGCGGGGGCAAGTGCACATGGGAGAATGGGTTCGTACAGTTGATATAGGCGTAAAAACCTAAAAGAGTATAATAAATCGAGTAGTAGCCAGGAAAAAAATTTTCCAAATGGAAGAGTAGGTGAGGTTAAGAATTAAGGTTTAGCGGGTGGTATAATGTGTTTTGTGTCTTGGTTGATGATATGAGAATTTCAGATTTAAGTTACCGCTTTTAAAGATTCTAAGTTGCCGCATGCCAAAACAATTCCCGTCGGGTGTAGGCAGTTAAACTTGTGTATACGGTATGATTCCGTATACTTCCTTTCGTGAGGGGAACGGAAATTTGTTTGTAGTATATAGAGCCTTGCTTTGTCAAATATATGACCATGTTCATTAAAGTGGCTGGCTACTGTTTTGGGTAAATTGTGTTTTCTGTCCGCGCGGTGACCGTTGAGTCTTGTATGAATTTGTTGTCCAGTTTCACCTATCTATTGTTTGCTACAAGCGGCGCATTCTGGACATCAGACTACGTTGCTTGATGTGTAGGTGAAAGCCGAAGTTACCTTGTGTGCGTAATCCGACGCTGTACTTTTTATTACTGTAGTAGTAGATTGAATATGTTTGCATGTAGAGCACCTGGGGCGGCCACAGGGATTAGTTCCCAACCTCCTCTTTGTCTTTAGTTTGGCGTGTACAAGAACATCTTTAAAATTAGTGTTGCGTCTGTAGGCTACTCTGGGAGGGTCTGAAAAGATCTTACTAAGTTTCTTGTTGCTGGTGAGAATTGGGTAGTATTTATTGAGGATGTTATTCGCGTTTGAGAGTGCGTTAGAGAATTCAGTAGTAAGAAGAGGCGTTGTTGTTCTTGTGATCCACGGGCGGGGCTTGAGGACCTCGGCTCGATCAAGTTTGGCTGCAGCGGTGCAGGCAGTTTGAAGGTCACTGTTTGGGTGGTTCCTGTTTGATAGGGTTTCTCTAAGGTGATCGAGTCTGTCTATGTAGTCTTGGTTTTCAAGCGACGTAGTCGTGTGGCTTGGCCTTTAAAGATGCCTTGTTTGCAATGTCTGGGATGGTGGCTGGTATATTCTAGGTACTGTTGTTTGTCGAAAGGTTCCGTATACAGCGTTGTCTTTAGCTCCCCATTGTCAATGTATATTTTTGTGTCCAGAAAGTTTATGCGCTCAGTTGAGGATTCTGATGTGAATATTATTGTTCGGTGAACAGAGTTTAGAAATGCTACATATTTATCTAGACTGTCTTGACCATGTCCCCATATTATGAGTATGTCGTCTATGTATCGTAGGTATGTGTGGGGCTTGGCAGTGCAGCACGCTAGGAAATGTCATTGCCGTCGGTGGTGCTATAGTCTACCTTCTGGCGTGGCGTTGCGTGAGGTCATCAGGGATGAACTGGCCTTTTGAACCTACTCCGCGCACATGCTACCATCAGCCTCTCGTCCGCTACCAAGGTACGTGCAAGTTGCTACATCGCCGCCAGCCAACGTCAACTCAATGGTCCCGTTAACAACGTACGCGTACGTTACTGCCACACCTCCACAGAACATCGTATCCATGCCGTCTGAGCCTTCACCGGCCCATCTGACTGCACTGGCTCCCGGAGCACCTAGCCATCTGTACTACCAGCCTTCGCATCTGCCACGTCCCACGTGTTATTATTGCGGCTATCGCGGCCACATTTCACGTTTCTGCCTCAAGCGCCAGCAAGACGAGCGTCGGGGGTACGAAATAGGTGGTACGAAACAGGGGGTACGTCCAGTCGAGCCTCTTCCCAAAGCCGGCGCCTCTCTTTCCCTCCGCTCCGCTCTAGATCTCCGCCCGCATCGACAGACGACCGAAGCACTTACCGTTCAGCCAGACGCCGCTCCCCTTCGCCATTTCGCCGCTCCACGTCAACACTACGGCCTGTCTCACTCAACTCCATCGTTCGTCCGGAAAACTAAGCGATGCAGTTTTTGGAGCAAGAACTGCACATGTCAACAGGACTCACATTCGTCCTGCGCGCTCGTCAAATATACTTTCGGTGTTTGCCCAAGGGGTGCCCGTCGATGCTTTTGTGGAGACAGTTGCGACAGTTTCCATTATCCATCCTGATTTATTTTCCCGCCTTAGAAAAGTCACGACGCCTTACGATGGACCGACACTAATTGCATCCCAAGGGGACACTGTTTGGCCTTCCGCTCTCTGTACTGCCCTCGTCCTAATCGATGACATCCTGCACCATATTCAGTTTGCTGTGTTGTCCCAGTGCGCTCATCAGCTTATCTTAGGGTGGGCTTTTCTTACATTGCTTCCGCGGCCATTTGTTGTGGGCAACGCGTCGTACATCTTACCGACACCGACTACTTGCTTGGAGAAGAAACTTACTCGCCATTGCGCCTGATCGCTGCGGAAGATATGGAACTACCTGCCAGCCGACAGCGAATTGTTACCATTCTATCAAACGATATTGATCATGGCGACGTCTTGGTCTCGCCTTCTTCCTGTTGCCTTCATATAAGCATCACTTTTACACCAGGTGTCATTCGATTTCATAACGGCTCTGCGTTCGTCACCGCCCCGAACGCAACATCGGAGAAAATTCTCCTTCCGCTACTCACCACAGTGGCTTGCGCGCCTGACCCAGGGCCTGTGTGCGTCTTGCCCCTTAAATATGTGCCCTCGGAAGACCCTTCTATTTGCGCTACTGCTTCTACCTCCGCCCTTACTGCAGCCATCAGTAGTGAGTTGCCACGTTCAGAGATGCAGCAGCTGCTTGCTTTGTTGAACAAACAGGCTAATTCTTTCAATGTCCATCGGTTGACTCTGGGCTAAACCACAATTGCAGCGCATGGCATTCACACAGACGAAGCGTCTATAGTGCGTCGACACCTATACCGCGTGTCTCTGGCAAGCGGAATATCATAGAAGAAAATGTCGCGGACATGCTACAACAGAAGGTCATCCGACCCTCAGATAGCCCTTGATCATCTCCTGTTGTTTTGGTCCGAAAAAAAAGACGGTTCCGTTCCCTTTTGCGAGAATTACCATGCCCTAAATAAGGTGACTCGAAAGGACGTGTATACTATGCCACGCTTTGACTGCACCCTTGATTTACTACACGGCGCAGAATACTTTTCCAGCCTCGATTTCCCTTCTGGCTATTCGCAAATTCCCATCCACGAAGATTATAAAGAAACAACAGCGTTGCTACCCCCGATGGACTTTATGAATTCAACGTCATGCCTTTCGGGCTATGCAACGCACCTGCGACTTTTGAGCGCAAGATTGACACCGTGCTGCGTGGCCTGAAATGAAAAACTTGCTTCGGCTACCTGGACGATATTGTCATTTTTTCATCAACATTTTCTCAGCACCTACAACGCTTGGATGAAGTTCTAACGTGCCTTACCGACGACGGTCTTCAGCCCAACACGAACAAATGCCGTTTCGCGACCAAATCTATTAAGGTCCTGGGACATGTCGTGAACATGGACGGCATACGTCCTCAACCTGACAAGATTGCTGCGATCCTCCGCTTCCCTCACCCTGAAAGGCCTAAAGACTTGCAAAGCTTCCTTGGCCTCGCTTCTTATTTCCGTCGCTTTATACAGCGCTTTGCCTCCATCGTTGCGCCACTACACAAGCTACTTGCTTTCGGTGTACCCTACCTCTCGTCTCAAGGAAGTGAAGCAGCCTTTAACAAGTTGAAGGGCGCCCTTACGTCTGAACTTGTGCTTTGCCATTTTGATGACACTGCACCGACTCTCTTGCACACAGACACTCGCAGCCACGGCATCGGTGCCATTCTTCTACAACGCGACAACTCTTCGTGAGAGAGAGTCGTGGCATACGCCAACCGCGTACTCACCGATGCCGAGAACTATACGATCACTGAGCAGCGGTGCATGGCTGTTGTTTGGGCCATACAGAAGTTTCGATCCTATCTGCATGGGCGTCATCTTATAATTGTTACGGATTACCACGCCTTATGCTTGCTCTCCACGCTCAACAACTTAACCGGACGCCTGGGATGCTAGATTCGCCGCCTGCAAGAGCATGATTTTGACATTATTCATAAGTCTCGCAAAAAGCAGCAAGATGCTGACGCTCTTTCTCGTTGTGCGCTTCCTGCGTACCCGCTCGACATCTCGGTAACTCGGTCGCAAAGGAGCTCTTCGGATGTGACCTTTACGCCGGTTTCCTCCCTAGCCTCAATAGTCTGCCTTTCTCCGGACAACGATCTCACTTTCGCATCTCGCCAACGGGCTACCCCGTATAGTCGGCATATGACAACCTACCTCTCTCACGCGTCTCGCCCACCTAACGCGCGGCTTCGACGCGAAATCGCACAATTCAAGCTGGACAATCGCGTGATGTATCGGCGCACTTGCCACCCTGACGGTCACCGCTGTGTGCCCGTTCTACCACGCTCTCTTTGAAACCATGTCCTCGAAGCATTCCACGATGACATAATGGCTGGCTATCTCGGTTTCCATGAAACCTACGATAGCATTCGAAGCCACTACTATTGGCCTGGACTTTCTATACTAGTGTAGCGCGGGAAGTCGGTTCTTGTTCTCCGTGAGAGCGTCGCAGACTCCCAACCTTTGCTCCTGCCGGTGAATTACTGCCTATTCCGTGTTCCACCGTACCATTTGACATTGCTGGTATTGATCTATACGGGCCCCTCCCTGCTACTCCTGCTGGCAATCGCTGGATGGGGACCGCCATCGACCACTTGACGCGCTACGCTGAGACAATATCAGGGATCACTGGCTCGGCTTCGGAAGTTGCCGACTTCGTCCTTCACGCTATCATTATCCGCCATGGTGATCCGGGAATACTGCTGAGCGACCATGGAAAAGCTTTCCTCTCGCAACTTTTAAATGAAGTCATGCGCGAATCTGGTACCACCCACAAAACACCTTCGAGGCACGATCCACAAACTAACGACTTGACAGAGCGATTTCATCGCACGCTTGCCGATATGATCGCCGTATATATTCAACCTTCCCACAAAAATTGGGAAACGCTCCAACATTCGTCACTTTCGCCTACAACACTGCCGTTCAGCGTACCACCGGCTACTCGTGATTTTAGCTAGTTTACGGACGGTCGCCTAATTCCCTTCTCGATGTTTGTTTCTTCGATGATCCTGTAAACGCACCTACATCGTCTCGCAAAGAATTCGTTTCACGACTCGCTCAGTGTCGCCAGTGTGCCCACCTAAACACAACTGCCAGACAACAAGACCGGAAGATCATCTATGACATTCCACCACGTTGTGTCCTTCCAACCTGGTGACAGGGTACTCCTCTTGAGGCCCCTTCGCACTCCTGGTGTATGTGACAAGCTCTAACCGCGATCCATCGGGCCATACATAGTCTTAGAGCAGACATCATCCGTCAATTATTGCCTCACTGCTGTTGTCGCCCCAACAGGCGGCCGTTGTCGCAGCACCGAGGTCTTTCACGTCTCCCGCATGAAACCCTTCACGTGGCGTACTTCGTCGCCTTGTCCTGCGGCCAGAATGGCCGCTTCCACGTGGGGGAGAGGGGGGGAGTTAGTGTGGGAGTCTATTACGTTGTTCTTCATCTGTATGTGATCACCATCATCCTACGTTGACCGATCCTCATCTTCAGTTCCCCCGCAGGGGCGTCTGCGTCAGCAGGCGTTTGGTGTGTTGCGACACCACGTACCCGAGCACACGAGGGTTGGACCCTCCCGCGTGTAGCCGTGCGCGGCTTAGCCGTGTCTGGGGAAAGGGGGATCCTGGGTGTTGAGCTGATGCTGGGTGTCTGGACCTTTAAGGCCCCCCGGCGGAGGCAACACACCCCTTTGGCCTCTGCTTCACATAGACGGCACCCCCGGACTGACCCACCCGCGGGAAATCGGTAGTTGCCTTTTCCTGTCTCTCTCTCCCTCCAGCCTTCGTCTTTCTCTTGCTTTCCACCTTTCCTGTCTCCTTCTCATTTCTTTATTACTTCCGACCTTCCTGGCAGCAAGGGTTAACCTTGTGTGAGTAGCCAACCTTGATAATATCATATTTGGTTATAGCGGTAGCGTGCAGCTGGCGCTTGTAGGCCCTGTTTTACAGGCCCTGCAGCGTCCCCTTGTTGGGCTCCATGGTGGGTGGCTGGCGCTACTGCCGAAAAATACACTCCCACTTATGGCTAGTTCTTTCCCTCCACTATCTGATCGCTCCCTGAAAAGGGGGCGCACCGAAGATATCTTTGAATTTTTTGGACGCCAAAAAGACACTTTCCCGCGATTCCATGTAATCCATTCTGAAAAACAAGGAAAAGAAGCACGAACAATCTCACCTTTTGTTGTTTCAAAAACTCTAACTCAGGCATTTGGACCAGGATATAAAGCATCAAAGATGGCTAGCGGTGATCTCCTTTTGGAGCTCCGCGACAAAAAACAACACGAGAAACTGCCTAACCTTCTATCATTTGGAGATGTCCCAGTCACAGTTACCCCGCACCGCACGATGAACACCACCCGTGGTGTAGTTTCAGATGATGACCTGATGGAACTTACGGACGCTGAACTATTAGAAGGCTGGAGTGATCAAAACGTAATCAATGTTAAGAGAATTCTGCTAAGGCGCGATGGAAAAGAAATCAAAACAAAACATCTAATTCTCACCTTTGGTACAAGTGTGCTCCCTGAGAGTATTGAGACAGGATATGTAAAGCTTCGGGTCAGACCATATGTCCCAAACCCTCTGAGATGTTTTAAATGCCAGCGATTTGGCCACAGCTCATCGAACTGCCGCGGCCGCCAAACCTGTGCAAAATGCAGTGCTCATGAGCACTCCGCTGAATCGTGTGAAAACACTCTCCACTGTTTGAACTGTGATGGGGAGCACACCGCGTACTCGCGGTCGTGCCCATCTTGGAAAAAAGAGAAAGAGATTGTAACGATGAAAGTAAAAGAAAATATCAGTTTCAAGGAAGCACGCAGGCGGGTATCCTTCCTGCCAAAGCACACCTTTGCCGATGTGGCGCGTCAGGGGGCAGCGCCACAACGGTCTCCGGCGGCTGTTCGACCCACACCCAGTGAGGCGGCAGTGACGCCATCCGCCCCCCCGGCGGCTGCAGCTGACGCTGCTACGCCAACACAGCAGACGGGGCCATCCACCCCGAAGGTGGGCGCAGCCGAGGCTGCCCCAACCTCCCAGGCCCCTTCCAGCGCTGGCAACAGCCGGCGCAGCCAAATTCCTCAGGGAGCCCCATCGACCTCCGGGCTGGTGGGCGCAGGGGTCTCGCCTTCCGAAGTGAGACTCTCTCGAAAAACTTCTCGCTCTCAAGAGCGCGTGTCCGGCGCCTCGCATGAGGCAATGGACACAACACCTATCCCCACGGCGCTCCAAGCGCCTAAGGAGCGGCGAGGCTCCCTCGAACGCTCCAAAAAAGGCAGAACCCCGGTTACAGGGCCTCGCAAGAGCTCTGTAATCTAAGACATCACTTCCGTTTCCGTAAACACAGCACAAATTCACTTTAAATATGGATACACAAATCATACAATGGAATGTCAGAGGTCTTCTGAGAAACCTTGATGATTTGCAGGAACTCATCCACAAACATAATCCAAAAGTGCTGTGTTTACAGGAAACACATTTAAAATCCAAACACACAAACTTTCTCCGTACGTATGATACGCTTCGCAAAGATCGCGATGATGCCGTGGCATCATCCGGTGGTGTTGCGATTCTCACTCATAAAAGTATAGCCTGTCAACATTTACAGCTACGAACGGCCCTTGAAGCAGTGGCGGTTCGAATTGTTTTGCTAAACAAACTTATCACTATTTGCTCGATTTATATACCCCCACACTACAAACTAAGCAAACATGAATTTCAGTCCTTCAAAGATGAATTGCCAGAACCTTACGTTGTACTTGGGGATTTCAATGCGCACAACAGCCTGTGGGGCGACTCTCGTATAGATGCGCGAGGTCGTCTTGTTGAACAGTTCCTCTTTTCTTCTGCTGCATGCCTGCTGAATAAGAAGGCACCCCCATATTATTCTCTCGCCAACAGAACATTTTCATCAATTGACCTCAGCCTAGTTTCCCCTTGTATACTGCCTGAACTCGAATGGGAAGCTATGAACAATCCTTACGGGAGCGACCACTTCCCCATACTGATAAAAACATCTAAAGAAAACGAATATCCTCCACAAGCTCCTAGGTGGAAGATAGACACAGCCGACTGGCAGAAATTTCGAACTCTCTCTAGCATCTCATGGGCTGACCTGTCTTCTTTAGAAATTGATGCTGCTGTGGATTATCTTACAGCATTCATAATAGATGCCGCATCAAAATGCATATCCGAAGTAAGTGGTTTGGCATGCAAACCACGCGTACCGTGGTGGAACAGCGAATGTCGGACCGCCCGTAAGAATCAGAACACGGCGTGGGGGTTGCTGCGAGCTTCTCCCACCGCTGAGAATCTTGTCAACTTTAAAAAAATAAAATCCCAAGGTAGGAGAACCCGCCGGCAGGCCAGAAGAGAAAGCTGGCAGATGTTTTTATCCAGTATTAAGTCGTTTAGAGATGAGGCCAAAGCCTGGAACAGGATTAATAGGATTAGAGTGCGACAAACATATTCACTCCCTCTAGTAAATACACAGGGCGATACACTGAAAGACCAGGCCGACTCACTTGGGGAGCACTTTGAGAGTGTATCAAGCTCGAATCATTATTCGCAATGCTTCCTAAAATATAAACAAATAGAAGAATGCAAGCCACTCATCAATAAATGCCGACAGAATGAACCGTACAATTGCCCTTTTAGTGCTGCCGAGTTGAAAGCTGCCTTGAGCGCATGCAAGAGCTCTGCACCGGGATCCGATAGAATCATGTATGAAATGCTCAAAAACTTACACAATGACACGCAAGTAACACTACTTACACTTTTCAACACTATCTGGGACGCAGGGTACCTTCCAACGGCATGGAAAGAAGCCATTGTGGTCCCTGTTTTGAAACAAGGGAAAGACCCTTCTTCAGTGGCAAGTTACCGCCCGATAGCCCTTACAAGCTGCATGTGTAAGGTATTTGAAAAAATGATAAATCGGCGACTCATCCATTTCCTTGAACGAAACAAAATGCTTGATCCTTTGCAGTGTGGCTTCCGAGGAGGGCGCTGCACAACCGACCATCTTGTACGTAGTGAAGGACATATTCGTGACGCGTTTGTACACAAACAGTTCTTCTTATCGATATTCCTCGATATGGAGAAGGCGTACGATACGACCTGGCGCTAATGAATCTTGGGAGATTTGTCAGAAATGGGCATTCATGGTAATATGCTAAACGTAATAAAAAGCTACTTGTCCAATCGTACCTTCCGGGTGAAAGTAGGCAATGTGCTGTCACGTCCTTTTGCACAAGAAACCGGTGTACCCCAGGGTGGCGTGCTCAGTTGCACACTCTTTATTGTTAAGATGACAACACTTCGTGCTTCCTTACCACCGGCCATTTTGTATTCCGTCTATGTGGACGACATTCAAATAGGTTTCAAATCCTGTAACCTCGCAGTCTGCGAGAGACAGGTACAGCATGGTTTGAACAAGGTGTCAGGGTGGGCAGAGAAAAATGGATTCAAAATCAACCCTCATAAGAGTTCTTGTGTTTTGTTTACAAGGAAGAGAGGCCTGGTTCCAGATCCCTGCTTAGAAGTGTGTGGACAACAGATACCTGTAAACAAAGAGCACAAATTTCTAGGTGTTATACTTGACAATAGACTCACTTTCGTCCCACACATTAAACAACTCAAAGAAAAGTGTCTGAAAACAATGAACTTAATGAAACTTCTATCCCAGACTACGTGGGGTAGTGACAGGAAGTGCCTAATGAATCTGTATAAGAGCCTCATCCGGTCACGATTAGATTATGGTGCCGTGGTATATAACTCTGCCGCCCCGAGCGCGCTAAAGATGCTAGACGCTGTTCACCATCTAGGTATCCGCTTAGTTACGGGCGCTTTCAGAACAAGCCCAATTGAAAGCTTATATGCCGAATCCAATGAATGGTCTGTCCACCTACAGAGATCATACATCAGCGTTACATATTTCCTTAAAGTACGCTCCAATCCTGAACATCCATGTTTTGATACAGTTACCGATATGACGTGCGCTACACTTTTCAGCAACCGTCCCTCCATAATACAGCCTTTTTCGCTGCGTGTGAAGGAGCTTAGCAATGAAATGCATGTCCCACTCCTCGAGCATCGCTTAATGCACACAATCAAGCTCTTACCTCCCTGGGAGTGGCAGGTGATACAATGTGACATATCCTTTATAGAAGTTACAAAGCACGCTCCTGAGGCTGAAATCAGAATGCATTTCGGGGAACTTCAGTACAAACACTCCTGCGCTGATTTCTACACAGACGCTTCGAAGTCAAATGCCGGGGTATCCTATGCAGCAGTCGGCCCATCCTTCTCGGAATCCGATGTACTGCATCCCGAAACAAGCATCTTTACGGCCGAGGCCTACGCATTACTCTCTGCCGTGAAGCATATAAGAAGATCAAAACTTTCAAAAGCAGCGATCTATACAGACTCTCTAAGCGTCGTGAAGGCCTTAAAGTCACTCTACAAACATAAAAATCCCGTATTCAATGAACTGTATTCGGCATTATGTAAAGCGTACTCATCTAACCAGAATATCATAATATGCTGGGTCCCTGGCCATAGGGGAATCGAAGGTAACGTTCTCGCGGACGAGATGGCCACTTCAATCACATCGCAAGCTGTTAACCCTACCGCTGATGTGCCTGTCACAGACCTGAGGCCTTTCGTACGAAATAAACTGCGAAGTCCCTGGCGGTGCACGTGGGACGCGCAAACAAATAACAAACTGCACGTTATAAAGCCCAGGTTAGGTTTTTGGGCCTCCCCAACAAAATCTCGGCGAACAGAAGTCCTATTCTGTCGCCTCAGAATAGGACTCACATTTGGGACCCACAACTTTTTACTCACGGGAAACGATCCTCCAACCTGTGGTAGATGCGGTGAGAGGCTGACCGTCCTCCATGTCCTCTTGGAGTGTCGGAAAGCCGAACCTGAAAGAAAGAAACATTTTCCGCTAGCATACCGTTATTACATCCCTCTGCACCCGGCTATGTTTCTTGGTCATGAACCACTTTTTAACACCAAGGCAGTCCTCGACTTCTTAAAAGATGTAGTTCTACACGTCATAAGCCCATTAAATTCGTAGAGCATCCTCGCTCCAGAGGATGCCGCTGCGATAATTGTTTTAAATAGCACATGCCTCCAGGCCCTTGTGTTTCAAGGGCTCTAAGGAGGCATTAGTGCTCTAGCATATCTTATATAACCTGATATATCTTTAGACATCATATCATTCTTTTTAATTGTCTTATTGTTCGTAGTACACTTCATAAGTCATCGCCATAATCTTATTATACAGATTTTACGCACTTTAGCGCTACCATTTTTAAGGCCCCTCTACAGCCCCAGCACACCAACTTCATAGTACTCATGATTTCACTGCAAACAAATTAACACGGACATGGCGCTCTTTGGCCATATCTGGCCCTTGCGCCACTAAACCACACACATCATCATCATCATCTTCAGTTCCGGGTGTGATCATCATCGGGGATGTGCCTTTGCTGGTTTGACGCCGAGTACTCGGGCCCAATAAACGTCGCCTCAACGGAGACGTCGTAATATATTAAACTTTCGGGTTTTACGTGCTAGAACCACGTTGTAGCTATGCGGTATGCCCCGTAACAGGGCACTGAAATAATTTTCAGCACCTGCAGATCGTTAAAACTTTAAGTACAGGAATATAGGCTTTTGCATTTCGCGTCCATCTAAAAGCAGCCGCCTCGGCTGGGGTCCAACCCGTAGTCCGCGTGAGAAGCTGCCCCCTTGCTATATCGGCCCGTACGCCGTTGCAGACAACATCTGTTGTCCCCGCCTTTCCCGTGATCCACACCGGTCTCTAGCGGTCTGTTATTCGTTCCACCTAACATATTTCTTCCAAGGCTCCAAGAGGTCCTTGAGTTGCTCTCGAGCTTTGTGTTAACCTCCAAGCGTCTGACCATATGATAACACTAGTAAAGTGCAGTGATTGTGCACTTTTTTTTTCAACGATAGGGGTAGCTTTCCTGTAAGCTCCCGATAGAATGAGGGCAACATTTGACTTCAATGAACAGACACAGAAGTTGGCTTCAGGACGGAATATTCTTCGGTGGATCGCATCCATGTCATCATTCACGTAATTGAGAAATCTGCGCAGTGGAATGAAACTCTTTATATTACTTTAATAGTTTATAATTTAGTAGAGATACCAGTAGTCATGGAGGCATTGCGTAATCAAGGAGTATAGGAGACTTACCTCAATATCTTGGGAAATAGTTATGAAGATTCCATAACTCATTTACTTCGCCACAAGATAAGCAGAAAATCACCTATCAAGAAAGGAGTCAGGAAAGGCGAAACGATCTCTCCAAAGCTATTCACTTCAAGGTATTCTCCTCTTCTGCAACTATGTGGAAAAGTTGAAACTAATGATTGAGGGGCCAAACCGAGAAAGTGTAGCAAGAATTCATGATCGCCAGGCTGCTTGTCTGTGCAGAAATGCGTCTATCAAGGCCAATTACTGACATGGGACCCTGATCATGAGAAGCAAACTTACAAAAGAATAAAAAAAATAATAATTCAGCAGATACATTTAACGCTCCTTACTAGTGGGAATGCGGAAGCATTGTAATCGCTTAGGTGAACTGTATTCGATTTCTGTTTGCGACATGTATTAAAGTTCTTTCTGTGGAATCGGTGTGTGTATTCGTGTATACGTTGGCCACAGACTGGAAATATTCGGATCATTTCACTGCAGAATCAGTAATTTTATTTTCTGACTAATGATAGATTTGTAATGACTATGCCGTGTTCCTTTATGTCTCCTGTCTTCGTGTTCTGTGCTTCCGTGGGCGACCAGGTTTCACAGCTGCCGCGGAAGTGGAAGCTTCGTAATGCATCGCAGTAGACGCAGCATCGATGAAACCCGAAGGGCAAGTGACGCGCAGGGGGTAGTGACCTGACGTGTGCAATGACGCACGCACTAGGCACAACGTCAGCCAACCATAACCAATGCGCCACCGTGGCGCCTGGGAAGCGTGCTCGTCTCGCACCCCGGAGGCCCGTGTTCGATTTCAACCCAGACAGAAATTTACCTATTTTTCTTTTCGAGGGCAATTATTTACTTTGCTTACAGGTACCTGCCTGACAAATTTGACGTGAATGCAGGCATTTTCTGACGTGCGCTTACTCTTCCCCCGTCGGCCATTGTTGGTACCATCTTTCGGTCACGCCGCGGATGACAACGTCAAATTTTCGCGTAGTGCAGCATATAATGATTTCGCCTTAGTAAGTTGGAGTGCATACCGCAGGCATTACAAACTTCCGACTGGGAGCTTTCCACTGTCGCTACATCATCATCATGAGTCTGTATTTACGTTCAACGCAGGACAAAGGGCTCATCCTGGGACCTCAATTACATCTGTCTTGCATTAGCTCTTTCCAAATTGCGCCCACAAAAATTTCCTGATTTCATTAGCCGACCTGGTTATCTGCAGTCATCGACAGCGCTTCTCTTCTGTCGGTGCCCGTTCTGTAACTCTAATGGTCCATCGGTTATCTAACCTACGAATAACATGGCATTGCCCAGCTCATTTTCTTTCTCCTAATATCATCATCATGATTTTTATATTCAGCTAGCCTATCGGCTATCCTTGTTTGCTTTCTGACCCACCCAACTCTCTTCTTGTCTCTGAACGTCACGCCTAACATTTTTCGTTCTATCGCTCTTTGCGCGATGCTCAACTTGTTTTTGAGCTTCTCTGTTATCCTCCAACTTACTGCCCCGAATGTTAGCGCAAGTAGAATGCAATGATTGTGCACTTTTCCTTTCCATTCAGGTTTTGGTAATGCGTGCCCTATGCACTCCAACCCATATTTATTTTTCTGTAAATTCCCTCCTCATAATTATGCTCCCTTGTGAGTAACTGACCTAGATAAACGTACTTCTGTACAGACTCTAGATGAGACTCTAGCGCTACTACTTATTGCGACTTCGTTGTATCTTAACTGCTATGATCGGACAATAATGGTGCATTCAGTAAGGCATTGCCCATCAAGCAACACCTGAAGGAAGGCCCGGCAGCATGAGTGACGGAAAATTGTTTTTTTTTTTTGTGTGTGTGGTGGCTATGTGGCTAACTGAAACAGAAGACGAAAACCGCTATGTTCCATACAAGTCCGAGGGCGATAACACCGTCGCCGCGCGTGGTATGTTGTATGTGCGAGAAAAAGCACGCGAGGGAAGGCGATGACCGCCGCTCAATAAGGCGGCGCGAAGGAACATAGCGGAGTGCAAACACACCGTCATCCGTCGCGTGCAGGGCAGCGGGGGATGGGATGCGTTGTCATAGAAAAAGGCATTCAACAAGTGTGAACACTAAGAGCTGCTCAGAGCCTAGCGGCCGAACTGACTTTATCACACCAAGCGGATGGAATTAACACCAGAACCACCCTTCCGGTATTCGTTTTTAATTTTAGGTGGGCGCGTTTTCGATGCTAGCATCGGAGGTTTTTTTTTTCTTCCACTGCCGATCCACGCACGGCCTTAGTTCGGAATCGTTTCATTATTCAGTGAAAATGACTGACGGCGAACAATATTTACAAGCCACCATCGAATCTGTACTATGTGCAGTTACAAAAGTAAACGCCAGACGCCTTGTAAGTGGGGAAATGTCTGTTTCGCTTTATATAGGTGCTCGTTCCGGGATTTATGTGCATTCATCCAAAGTTGGGGCACCAGATAAGCAGCAGTAGTTCCCGCTGAAAAACTAAAATACAAGTATGTGTCATTCTAGTCTTTAGATGTTATCGGAATACTGCGTGTAGAGGCGAAACGTGCGGAAGTGGCGAATGGACGACATTACAAACAAAATCATTTCGCTTTGATATACATGGCGTAGAAGATACCCGACTCATCCCAAACAATACCATAAAATATGTTGAAAACATACCATTTCCAAGCATCACCCGTTCCTGTACATTTTGTTTTGCTACATTGTAATTGTATATCCTAACAGATGAGTGCTTCATATGTTGTACGTTTGCCGATAGGAGTCTTGCTGCTGCCATGTGAGGGTCTTCAGGTCATTCAAGCTGTATGTCGCAGCTTTTCACCTTGAGAACCCTCAACAAAGTTTCTTGGAAATAAAAACATTTATGATTCTCATTATTTCCTGCAGTCTAAGAGCACACATGCGCGGGCGATTGCGAGTTTCCAAAACAGCTAGGCGATGCGACGGTACGCTGCGTGCCAAGTTTAGCTGCAACACAGGCTCTTAGGCTATGCCGGATGTTCGCAGAATGCCTTCCACTCGCACTCAAGACAAATGCGTGGATGCCAAGCCTGTTTTCAGTCGTTGAGCAGACAATTTTCTAGTTCCTGGTTTTTCAGCTCCTAGGCGTTGTCTTTTGCGCGTTCTATCAGCGCAAGCAACACAATGCCGTGTTATGATAAGCCAACAAACACTGACACCAAGGACATCATAGGGGAAATTACTTGTGCTGAATAAATGAAATAAAGAAACGATAAATTAGTGGAAATTAAAGTGGATGAAAAAACAACTTGCCGCAGGTGGGAGCTGAAGCCACAACCTTCACATTTCGCGTGCGATGCTCTACCAATTGAACTACCGCGGCGTCGTTTTCCCATCCACTTTCTTGGGTACTTATGAGTTCTGGTAGAACCCTTGGAGTGTTAGCCGGCTCGGCTCCCACCTGCGGCAAGTTGTTTTTTCATCCACTTTAATTTCCACTAATTTATCGTTTCTTTATTTCATTTATTCAGCTCAAGTAACTTCCCCTATGTTGTCCTTGGTGTCAGTGTTTCTTGGCTTCTCATGATATGACCAATAAAAATCGGGCCCCTCGGTTAACCCCTTTTCCTCTCGTTTATTACAATGCCGTGTTGTCACACGTGGAAATCGCTCATCGCGTTTTTGACAAGCCTGAGTACCGGAAGAAATATGTCCCGTGGCCATAAAAAGTGTCACTACCTTGTACCACTAAGATTCAGTATGTGCCAAATTAACTTTGTGACCACGGCCAAGCTGGTTTATGATAACTGCGTCACAAAGCCGGGTGTGGCGAACGTACCTTCAAAGCATCCGAAAAGTACCAAATTATTTAAAATAATGTTGGGCTCAGAGAAAGCACCCCGAACTTGTCCCAGCAAGATTCAGTACAGGCGAAATTAAGTGCGTCACATGGCCGAGCTGTTTCTCGCTGACTGCGTCAAAAAGCCCGGTGCGGCGAGCGTGCCTCAAAAGTATCCCTGCGTGCACTTTAATTTTGACGCTAAACGATGTCGTCAAATATTGCAGAATTTCCCAGTCTGCTTCTCTGATCCGACGCTCAAGGTATAGCACTTTTTCTTGTCCCGTGCTTAATTTCAACGAAGCTTGAGTCTGGGCTAGGTAGTGTTAGATGTTACTGTGAATAACAGCGCACACCGGGGCAAGGGGAGGAAAATACCAATACAATTACTTTTACTTTCGCTAGTGGCGAAGTTTTCAAGAATATAAATTAAATTCTCAAAGCATATCGAAACTAAAAGCGTACTCACGCACCCATAGCTGCTCGGCATACGTAAACGACAATCGCAGACTGCATTAAACTGCTGAAACAATCGAAATATCTTGCCACCACCGAATTTAAGCTCCGTCACTCACTTCTGTTAAGAGCAGATGCTCCAAGGTGCTTCCTGCACCTGCTGCGCCCAAAGCGGAGCCCATGCTTGTCTGGGCAGGCGACAAAAGATTGCGTATGCGCACTGTGCGGGTGCCCACAAAATTTTCTTCGCCATTGCGATTTCACCCATTTCCTCCATCGTAGCTTCTCTTCGGACAGTACGCATGCGCGCGGCTTGATAAAAGAAATTGGTCTGTTTGCTTTCCGTAAAAGTCATATCGCTGTAATTTTTAAAGTAAAATTACGCAAAAACAACAGGAAGTGTTGAGAGTGTGGGTGCCGCTATGCAGGCTGTCCAGACTTATTTAGACCCTGCCGTAAGGTACCAAATTTATTACGGCGTTCAATAAACAGACTGAACATGTTAACTCCACTGCTGCGGGGCCCCATCCGACCGTGTTTCACTGTAATCGATCAGTTAAGTGCATCAGATTTTATTCAGCAATCATTCAGTATACCTAAGGGAATTAGTACAGCTTACACTTGCCTACTTATCCTGTTCTTGCACTAATGAGCAGGAGCAGGGTCGTAACTCGTCTAAGGCCATATGTACAGACGTCAGCGGTCATGTTCCGTGAGCCAAGGTGGAAATGCTGGGAAACGGTGGCCGTGACAAGCTAACCCGAATCGTATGGAAAATTTAACGTTTGCGAAGTCGCACTTCGGCCGTGCTGGACGACAACGCGAGATTGCTTCACCAGTTAACGATATTGTAAATCCCACGTACGCTTCTTGCTTTGCTCCATTTTACAACGAAGCTGTTAGCTTCTACTTTGTTGGTATTTCTCGTGTCCGCGTGCGCTGTGCTCACACAAAAATGCAGGCCGATCCCGGAGAAAGTGCAAACAAGCGGAAAGCGCACATTGTGCCGCTTCTCTAAAAGGCATCACAGTACGTCACCAGGTGACATAATCACTTCACCACTCGACCAAGACGTCATCGCGTGACGTAACTTTTTGAGATGATGACATCATCAATTAACGTCATTCGGCGATATTCTCACGTGACGATGCCGTTATTCTCGTATCTTTGAAAAACAATCCGAAACTATTACTTCTTCAACTTGTGTGTAAGTCGTACTTTACGATTTCTCTGACGCAATTTACTTTGAGAAATTCATGTGGCCACAGATCGCCCTGCTACATGAAGCCACATGAGATGGTCGGGTTCCGACCTCACTTGTGTACGCAGGACGTCATGCTCCAAATGAAACATGATAGAATAGACTCCAGGTCTAAAGATGCAAAATCAATTCTGGGACTGGACCTCACGAAGGCTTTTGTAACGTAATGCCTGAGGCGGTCCTGGAAGGGCTGAACAAGATTAATGTAGGTACCAGGACTTATCGATACATCAGGGACTTCCTGACGGGAAGAACTGCCTGCATGAGGTTCCAAACGCTGGAATCCCCACAATTGAGCTAGGGAGTAAGGGTACGCCCCATGGATCAGTGCTGTCTCCCCTACTCTTCAACGTGGCTATGAGGGAACTCCCCGAGCAATTGGCAAAGCTCGAGGGATTAAAATTTAGTATATATGCGGATGATATCACCCTCTGGGTCAACCGGCGAAGTGATTCAGCCGTCGAAAGCCTGCTCCAGGCCGCCACCGACATCACGGTCGATTACGCGGCCGAGAGAGGCCTAGCATGCTCGCCGCAGAAATCATAATTGTTTATGTAAAATCCGAAACACTTAAGGTGCCAGGCACCGTCGGAGATTAAAATGAAAGTGGCGGGTAAGGAGGTACCAATAGCCGAGCAAATTAGAATCTTGGGCCTGATTCTTCCGTCACACTGCCACAATAGCGAGACCGTCAAGAGGCTGCAGAATCACGCAATACAGACCCTGTGCCTAATTAGGCGGGTGGCGAGCAATGGCCGAGGGCTAAAGGAGAAAAATTTGATTAAACTAATACACGCGTACATATTCAGCCGGGTGAGCTGTGCAACGGCATATCTCGATTTTAAAGTGGTGGAAAGAGAAAAGATTGAATCTCTAATGAGAAAACGCGTAACAGGAGCGCTGGGACTGCCCATGTGTACATCAACAGAGAGACTGATGGCTCTACGAGTGCACAACACACGGGCAGGACTGGTGGAAGCGGTGCGAACCTCTCAAATTGAGAGACTTAGCACCACGAGGACAGGAAGAGCCATATTGGCCGAAGTTGGAATAAATCCGGACAGAGGCCCCACCCAAAAGGTGGAAGTAGATAGGGAAGTGAGAGAAAATCTGTTTATCCCCCCTCTGCCAAAAAACATGCACCCGGAACATAGCAAAGCCAGGAGGCATAAACGAGCCGAAGCATTAAAAATTAGATTTGGTAAAAATTTCGGAACATGAGGTGGCCTATGTAGATGCTGCGGGAGGTAGAGGCAGTTTTATGGTGGCAACTGCCGTCAGCGACCGGGGTATTCCCGTGACCTCTGTCACTCTGAGCGGGCGCAACATAGAAGTTGCCGAGGAGATTGCGATCGCATTAGCTTGCGCTGGAACGGACGCGAAATTTGTGATCAGTGACAGCAAAACTGCCATGCAAAATTTTAGCAAGGGTAGGATCTCGCCCTTAGCGGCCAGAATCCTAGGTCAGAGAAAGATAGATAGAAAAATTCAAATAATTTGGACTCCGGCGCACGAAGTCGTCCCCGGCAACGAGGCGGCCCACGAGCTGGCTCGAGATCTCTACCGCCGAGCCGCTACGGGGCCCCTCGATGACCGAGGGAGCGGAAAGCGCATGCTAAAATATGGGGAGATCACGCACCATTATAGATTGGCTCGTAGACTGGTATCCCCGCCAGACCCAAAATTAAACAACAGACAAGCAGTCGCGTGGAGACGATTACAAACCTATACGTATCCGCACCAGGTTATGGCGAACCCCATGTTCCCCGAGGCCAGGAGCGATTGATGTAATCTTTGTGGGGCGAGAGGGACCCTCGAGCACATAAGATAGGAATGTCCGTACTCTCCCTGGGGAACGCACAAAATAGGTAGTGGAGAAACTTGGGAGACCCAGCTGCGCAGCTCGGACTCTGAGCTCCAGCTCCGGCTCGTCCAACTGGCTGAAGAGGCTACTGGGACCCAAGACCTCCCAGCCTGCATCTGAGGCGGCGGCAGTCGCCCCCTGACCTGCGTGTCGGGAGGTGGGTAGATCACCTTATCTGTTGGACAATAAAGTTTATTCTATCTATGTTTGAGAAATTTAATTAGTTAAACAGCGCACTTTCGCTTGGTGGAGGGCCAGGAGAATGAGAATATATGCTGCACTTCCCTACCCGTACATGCGTGCGCGCGTGACGTACGTGTGCACACATTGTATATGTTCTTGATGTGTGGCCTCTCTACCCATTGCATCTGTCACACGGCGTGTGCTGCGACTGTAATCGACATTATGGCAAACACAGTTCAGAAACTGTGCTTCCAGCTAGCCGCCATGGCCACTCCGACATGCCTGAAATGGCAGCTGGAAGTTCTTTGAGTTTCCGCGTAAAAGAAGTATGTTTTCCTGTACATTTGTATTCTAATCCGGAGTGATAATATATGCAGCTTGTGTCTAAGTCGCACTTCACAAATTATCTCGCGCAATTCCTTTGAAAAATAGAATAACTTCAACAATAATAATAATAATATTTGGGGTTTTACGTGCCAAAACCACTTTCTGATTATGAGGCATGCCGTAGTGGAGGACTCCGGAAATTTTGACCACCTGGGGTTCTTTAACGTGCACCTAAATCTAAGCACACGGGTGTTTTCGCATTTCGCCCCCATCGAAATGCGGCCGCCGTGGCCGGGATTCGATCCCGCGACCTCGTGCTCAGCAGCCGAACACCATAGCCACTGAGCAACCACGGCGGGTTTAACTTCAACAAGGTAGTAAAAAAAGTAAATTATGGCGTTTTAATTGCCCAAACCACTTTCTGATAATGAGGCATGCCGTAGTGGAGGATTCTGGAAATTTCGAGCGCCTGGTGTTCTTTAACGTGCCCCTAAATCTAAGTACACGGGTGTTTTCGCATTTCGCCCTCATCTAAATGCGGCCGCCGTAGCCGGGATTCGATCCCGCGATTTCTCACTCAGCAGCCTAGCACAACAAGGTACTTGTGCTTGGCGGAGGATCTAGAAGAATGAGCATGTATGCTGCACTTTCGTGCGCATGCACGTGACCTATGTCCTCTGCGGCGGTGGTGCTTGTCTAACGTCGGTCGTGTTTGTCTAACGTCGGCAGCAGCTTCGCTGTACATACAACTTCACAGGGTAGAATGAAGGCAGATTACTACAGCGAAGCTGTTTACCTGACGGACCTGTATGAATGATCCGTATGCATAGTCTCGTAGGGGGGTATCTGGGCTGGCCAACGTCCGTAAAGTGAACATGAAAGATGGCCGCGCTGCGTGGTCTCGTAAGTGGCGGCGGGGTGGGGGCTATCTGGGCTGGCTAAACTCCGTAAAGTGAACAGGAAAGATAACGAATGGTAGTATGGTGAAAAAGAAAGACAGGAGACGTGATGACTACGCGTGACACCCGCTGCGAAATGGGAGAGTGCACGCGCGCTGGCCGCCGTTGCTGCCGGCTGCGTCTACTGTCTTCTGCCCTCAGCACAAGGGCGCGGCAATTGTGGCGCGAAAACACGGGGATGTGCGCCGTGGTAGCCGCCGTGGTGTGTAACGACCGGATTGTGCATTGTAGAGGTAGACCATTGCAACAGTTGCAACTACAACAAAAATGGGTAAAGTGGGTAAAGTGGGAAGACTACGCATTGCGCGCACGACCGAAGAACAAGCCGAGTACGAGGACAGGCGTCGACAGCAGAGACGCGACAACGACAAGGACAACGACAACGTGCCAGTGCGAAAGCGTAGAATGTGGTCAATGGCCTTGCCTCCGAAGAACTTCACCGATAGCAGATGTGAGGGTCTAATCGTCGGCATCAAGCGCAAACTAGCGATGAAGATCGTACACATACTGGAAGCCGATCGCAAGCGTCAAGATAGGTCACTGGAGTCTACGTACAAGCGACAGAAACGTTATTTCTCACCTCCTTCTAGTTTCACCGGTGCGAATTCCAAATTCAAGAGAATGTTTTGGACGCCGAGTTCGGCCATAGTTGGTCGGTACGCGATCGACAGCTTCGCTGG
Source organism: Dermacentor variabilis (assembly GCF_050947875.1). Taxonomy (NCBI): domain Eukaryota; kingdom Metazoa; phylum Arthropoda; class Arachnida; order Ixodida; family Ixodidae; genus Dermacentor; species Dermacentor variabilis. The sequence continues at coordinate 115,034,526 of NC_134573.1, forward strand.
CTAAGCCGTCACCATATGAATGGTTCGGCCCGAGGTTCCTTTTTTGTGTGTGTAGTTTGTTTTGAGGAAATTGGGAGTTATTTAAGACTCCACAAAGTTTATAGCATTCGGAGTGAAGCACCCTGTTGCCGCTTTCTCCTTGAAGTAAACGATGCGTTCGTGGCGCAATCGTGGGAGCGTGCCACGGTATTCGACTAATTTCGTCGCGGAGAACTTTGCCAGTGTTCGCAGGATCATGCTATACAGCACACACGCTATTTGTATGTCCTAACACCACATCAAACTCAATAAAAGCTGTAGAAGAGCGCAGCATTTCCACGTGCGTCCTGCACTCGTCCGCGCATCTATCGCTGGCGATGGAGGCGGGAAACAAGTGTCTGCACAAGGTTCTCTGTATTATGCAACAGGTCTGTATCAGTTATGGCCTCATTCCCATAGGTTTATTAATATCCGTCGGTGGCACCGGTATCCATTGGAGGAATCGCAATATGCTTTGAAAGTTTAAAGTTAAATAAATAAAAATGAAATCAAGTTTGTGAAGCTTGCCGAATCACTACGCAATCTCTTGCGAAGCTATTTCGTTCGAACACTCCTAAGAACTTCAGTTGCGTGTAACTACATGACCTACTTTAAAACATAGCCTCTATGTAAAGGGTAGCATAACTGGGATTCGGCCTAGTTGGAACATATTTATTTTTAGAAAACATTTTGTGCGCAATACAAAGAGGGACAAAGAAAAGGCGTAACACAACGACGAGCGCTTTTTTTTTTTTGCACAGTAGAAACCGGGACAAGGGAACGCTCGTACTTGTGTAGCTCCTTTTCTTTGTCGTTTTGTTTTGCGCACTAAAAGCTTTCTAAAAATGTAAAGAGTAGGATTGAAACCGTGCGAAATTTTGCGCCACTTGTGAACTTCAGTCATACAGTCTCCGGAGCGCCTGAATAAGCAATTTATTTCATTGGTCATAATTTAACTTAAAACTTTGAATTTTGGCAAATTATTTCCAGCAAATATAAACTTTATACGACGTAGAGGTTCATCGTAACACTGGGGAACGTAGCGTCATATTTCCGTATAAAGTTTTTCAGCTCAGTTTTTCGCAAAAACAATATGGAAGTGGTATAGTTCGTGAGCCGCGATAGCATGCGCTCTAGGGAAAAAAAAACCCGCAGTGGCATTAAAACCGTTTACTAGCCTAGCTAGGGGTAAGGAAAGGGAGGAAGAGAAAGAGGAAATGACAGATAGAGTCAGTATTGAGTGCACGTTGGATCACGCACAGGGACACTAAAAGCGGAATCTTAAACCGGTGCACTTCAAGTAGTGTATTAGGGCACGAATCGCTGTTTGTGCCAGTGACAGGCGTAGCCACGCTTTACACAATTTTCTCGACAGTTTTAGTGGAGGTGTCCAACAGCTTCGTTTGACATCCAGTTTCTCTGGCTCATGATGGAGGGTCACTTCATTTTTTTTTTTTTGGGGGGGGGGGGGTGTTCGCAGAATGCTCAGGGAGAATACTGGCTTGGCTCAATTGCCAAGGCGATTTAGTAAAGCGTTGACGGCGTGTCCAGTTCGCTTTAGGCTGCGATAACGTTTTGGGTTGTGCCCGAGTGATTATGACCTATCATAGAGGCCTATATGGTACGTTCGGAATAAAAAAGAGTTTGAAATCGTTAGCAAACATATCTTCCCTGTTAAGAGCCGCTTGAGCGCTGTCTCGGCGTGTATCAAAGGCAACCAGCTCATTTACGTTGCAATGCCTCGAGCCTGTTGCAGTTCATGGAACCGTGCTGATGCGCACGTATATTGAATAGATTATGCGCACGCGTGCTGAAAAAAAAAGGAGCAACATTTTATCCTATATAAAAATGAAAGGAAAAACTAAATTTACACGTTTTCTTAGTGACAATGCATATTGTATGGCACGGTTTCGCGGTTGACCCAAATAATAAAGACAGAAATATAAGTAAAAAAGAAGTACTTCGTTCTCACAATATGTGAGCTATATGGCTGCGGCATTGCTTCTAGTCCCACTGTACATGTGAATTTTTCTGTGTTGGTGACATATTCGCAGACAATGTAACCTGTAATGTTCGATCATGTTGGTACTTTAAGCCCTCTTCACACACTAGCTATACGCACAAAAATTGAAAGCACAGTAGATTTTGTGCTAATTCCTAGCAACGTATATATGTACTAAACTCTTGTCCAATGGGACATTACGGAGGCGTTCGCTGTTATGGATTCGCTGAGGAATATCGTCAAAAAGAAGCGCTACTCCGCGCTTATTTTCGCTCTTGCACTATGTCAAGGCGTATTTCTCAGGCTCGTAATGTGTGACCAGGGTTCTGCTGTATTCAAGGACCTCCTTGACGTAAGTATTTTTATTTTATATGCTTAGTACAGCACCCACTTGTGTGTGCAGTCAATCTAGTCGTAGACACACTAAACAAATGCTTAACGGGGCCCTGAACCACTTCGTATGGAACAGGATAAATGCATTCTAAGTTAAAATATACTTATTCAGAAATACTTTGCAGCGAAAAGTACTTCAAAATGTTGAGAAGAAGCGGAGTTATTGGCAATCAAACACGGCTTCCGCGGTGCTTCCGCTCTTTCTTCAATGCCTTGCAATGCGAGGGCTACAGCGGAGCGAGGCGTGCCCACAACGCTTCGCTCTCTATATGTCACCGCGGCGCGCAGTTTAAATTTCATTTTGGATGTTAAGGTAAACGCAACTACTTCCGATTTTGGCGCATACGGACGCACCAAACGTCAGCCGAACCCGAGTGTCCTCAACGAACCGCAGTGCGCTTAGCCAGTGAACTTGTCGCGACACCGCACGGCGGCCAGGGTATCTACGCCACGTAGCAGACCGCAGCTACGTGCAACTGTAGTGCGTGTCGGCTGCGTTTGCTTTCTGTACTGTAGGGCTTGAGTGCGTGCGACGCACATATGCTACAGTCTGAGTATGCTACGTGCTGCAGACCGGCTTTGTCCTTCAGCAGCTTGACCGACCGATAGCAGCCACGTCCAACTTGCGCATTTTCAAAGTGCGATCAATTAGTCTGCCAAGGCGTCTAACCCGTAGAGGCCACGAGTCTGGTCTGACCTTAAGTTTCGCGTCGTTCGAGGCGACTTGAGCCTTCAAAACTAGTCCAAATTCGCGAGACCCGGCGGCAGCAACACCGAACAGCCAGAGTGACCAAATTTAATTCCTACGTGGGCGGCCCTAGCCGAGAGTAAGCGGAAGATAGTCGGCTTCCTGCAGAAGTATGTAATTATTATCGAAATTCGAAAGCACCTTTTCACTCACTGCAGCCTCTTTATTGCACTTCAAGGAATATACACAGTACTAGTAGGAAGAAGCAGACTTACCTGGACACCCTTGTTATTTGACGTCAGCTATTGGCCAATGGCAACCGGGTATGGCGATCCGCCTTATTACAAAATAAAGCGTCAAGAAGAGAGTGAGGACAGAGCTTTCTCTTGAAAAGAGAACGTTTGAGAGTAAGGTGACTTCGCGTTGCGCTTCCGAGATCCACGCACCGCGGACGACCGCAAAACTTGGCTGAGATGTTCACAGCAGCGTATGCTACCCGTGGAATATATTTCTTCGCCAATCCTGACGGCTGTTTCAGGACCCCTTTAATTGAAAAGTTTTTTGCTTCCAGTACTCAGTGGAAAATATTTTTTTAGTGTCCGATGGTGAGAGTGAGCTATTCAAATTACGTAGTGGACATAGGCGTATGGAGCGTTTCATAGCGAAATAATGTCGCCTTACTGATAAGTTTGCCATGCTACCGGTGAGTGCAACGGTGCATACACTCTTCAAAAGGCGTATGCCTGTCACACAACGATAATCGTCATCTGCCCTGCTTCCGCTTTCTTCCTTGAAAACGCTGCGCCCACTACTTTCCTGTCGGGAATGCTATGTCATTCTGATAACGCGCATTCCGTTTGTTACTGGGAAGTACCGGGCTCGCAGCGTTAAGAAAGGAAATGCGGACAAGAGAGATGGCGTTTATTGTTGTGTGGCAAGATACAACCCAAATGGTGTAATTTTGTTCTAGAGTGTAGAGCATAATATTTTAAAAAAATGAAGACAAAAGAGATAAAGTACGTGATATGGATGGCTGAATTGCAAAAGTGGGGCGAGAAAAGAAGGGACAAAAATACTTGCTTCTGAAAAGCATATTTTCCGTGGTATTCATCCAATTACTTCCCAGATCCACTAAATTTGAGCACTATTATTACTCTTTATCAGCAATCACACTAGAAAGAAAGATAGGCACTCCAAGGTGCACCATCACCGCTGCGGAATAATCAGAAAGAACAACGGGCAGCAAGAAATTTAGCTGCTAATTGTTATTGAAGACTGCGAAATGAGTGAAAGGAACACGGGCTGCTTGGCATTTTGGAAATGAAATG